>NC_059331.1:85379440-85985154 GCF_018350155.1 Leopardus geoffroyi
AATTTACAGTGGATACCACAGAAATACATAGGATCATGAGACTATTATTAACAATTATATGTCAACAAATTGGACAAACCTAGAAGAAATTGATGAATTCCTAGTACTATACTACCTACCAAGACTGAATCATGATGATATACAAAGTGTAAAAAGACTGGTTACTAGTAAGAAGAGTAAATCAGTAATCAAAAACCTCCCAACAAAATTCCAGAACAAGACAGCTTCACTGGTAAATTCTACCAAACATTTCAAGAAGAATTATTACTAATCCTTCTCAAAATCTTCCAAAAAATAGAAGAAGTAAGGACACTTCCAACCTCATTTTACAAAGCCAGAATTATCTTCATACCAAAACGAGACAAGGATGCCACAAGAAAACAAAATATAGGCCCAAATGTCTGATGAACATAAATTCAAAAATCCTCAACAAACCAAATTCAAAAATACATTAAAAGAATCATACATCATGAACAAGTGGGATTTATTTAAATAATTCAAGAATGATTCAACATCTGCAAATCAAGCCATATGATAGTACATTAACAAAATGAAGAATAATAATCATATGATCATTTCAATAGACACAACAAAATGCATCATCGATTAGTGATTAAAACTCTCAACAAAGTGGACACAAAGGGAACATATCTCAACATAACAAAGGCTATATGTGATAACAGCACAGCTAACATTATACTCAACAGTTTCCTCTAAGATCAAGAGCAATACAAGAATGTCCCCTCTCATCTATTTTATTCAACATAGTATTGGAAGTCCAGGCCACAAAATTAGGCAAGAAAAAGAAATAAAAGGCATCCAAATTAGAAGCAAGAAGTAAAACATTCACTATCATAAAGAGAAATTAAGAAGACAATCCTACTTACAATTGCATCAACAAAAGTAAAATACCTAGGAATAAATTTAAACAAGGAGGTGCAAGATCTGTACAGTAAAAACTATCTGACATTAATGAAAGAAATTGAAGGAAACACAAAGGGAAAGATACTCCATGCTCACGGATTAGGAGAATATTGTTAAAATGTTCATGGTACCTAAAGCAGTCTATAGATTCAATGAAATACCTATCAAAATTCCAATGGCATTTTTCACAGAAATAGAATAAATAATCTTAACATTTGTGTGGAACCAGAGAATAGCCAAAGCAATACTGAGAAATAAAAACAAAACTGAAGGCATCATACTTCCTGATATCAATCTATATTACAAAGATACAGTAACCAAAACAGTATGGTATTGGCATGAAAATAAACATAGAGATCAAAACGAAAGGATAGTCTCTTTATAAGAGAGACTGTGTTGAGAAAAATATATAACCACATGCAAAAGAATGAGACTGAACTGCTTTCTTAAAACATGCATGAAAATTAACTCAAAATGGGTTAAATATTTGAATGTAAGACCTGAAACCATAAAACTCTTAGATGAAAACATAGACAAAAAGTTCCATGACATAAGTCTTGACAATGATTTTTTTGGATCTGAAATCAACAGTAAAGGCAACAAAAGCAAAAATAAACAAGTCAACTACATCAAACTAAAAACCTTCTGCACAGCAAAGGAAACCATCAAAAGGCAGCCTATAGAAAGGGAGAAAATATTTGCAAATCATTTATCTGATAAGGGATTAATATCCAAATATATAAAGAACTCATACAAATCAAGCAAAAAACAAACAAACAAACAAACAAAGCACTTCCCAGGGGAATTCTACCAGACATTTAAAGAAGAGTTAATACCTACTATTCTCAAACTGTTCCAACAAATAGAAATGAAAGGAAAACTTACAAACTCATTCTACAAGGCCAGCATTATCTTGATTCCAAAACCAAAGACCTCACTAAAAAGGAGAATTAGGCCAATATCCCTAATTCACATGGATGCAAAAATTCTCAACAAGATCCTAACAAATAGAATCCAACAGAACATTAAAAGAATTATTCACCATGATCAAGTGGGATTTATTCCTGGGCTACAGGGCTGGTTCAGTATTCACAAATCAATCAAGGTGATATACCACGTTAATACAAAAAGGATAAGAAGCATATGATCCTCTCAATAGATGCAGAAAAGGCATATGGCAAAATAGAGCATCCATTTTGATAAAAACCCTCAACAAAGTAGGGATAGATGGAACATACCTCAACATCAAAAAGGCCATATAGGGATGACCCACTGCTAATATCCTTAATGGGGAAAAACTGAGTGCTTTTCCTCTATATT
The DNA here is from genome assembly GCF_018350155.1 of Leopardus geoffroyi. NCBI lineage: Eukaryota > Metazoa > Chordata > Mammalia > Carnivora > Felidae > Leopardus > Leopardus geoffroyi. The sequence continues at coordinate 85,381,685 of NC_059331.1, forward strand.
CAGGAACAAGACACCTACGTTCACTCTCACCACTGTTATTTATTTATTTATTTATTTATTTATTTATTTATTTTTTCACCACTGTTACTTAACACACAGTACTAGAAGTTCTAGCCTCAACCATCAGACAACATAAAGAAATAAAAGGCATCCAAATTGAAAAAGAAGTCAAACTTTCACTATTTGCAGATGACATGATACTGTATATAGAAAACCTAAATGGGGCATCTGGGTGGCTCATCAGTTAAACATCTGATTTTAGCTCATGTCACAATCTTGTGGTTTGTGAGTTCAAGCCCACATCAGGATCTCTGATGTCAGCACAGAGCCTGTTTAGGATCCTCTGTCTCCCTCTCACTCTGCCCCTCCTCTGTTCACACACACACTTTCTTTCTCTCTCTAAAAAATAAATAAACATTAAAAAAAATTTTTTTAAAGACAACCTGAATGGCTTCACCAAAAATATTGCTCAAACTGATACACAAATTCAGCAAAGTTGCAGGATATAAAATCAACATACAGGAATTTCTTACATTTCTCTACATCAATAATGAAGCAGCAGAAAGATAAATCAAGGAATCTATCCCATTTACAACTGCACCAAATACCATAAGATACCTAGGAATAAACTAACCAAAGAGGTAAAAGATCTGTACTCTGAAAACTATAGGACACTTATGAAAGAAACTGAAGATGACACAAAGAAATGGAAAAACATTCCATGCTCATGGATTGGAAGAACAAATATTGCGAACATGTCTATACCATTCAAAGTAATCTACATATTTAATGCAATCCCTATCAAAATACCAACAGATAGACCTAGAGCAAACAATCCTAAAATGTGTATGGAACCTCTAAAGACCCCAAGTATCCAAAGCAATCTTGAAAAAGAAAACCAAAACTGGAGGCATCACAATTCCAAACTTCAAGCTATATTACAAAGCTGTAGTCATCAAGACAGTATGGTACTGGCACAAAAACAGACACATACATTAATGGAAGAGAACAGAAAGCCCAGAAATAGACCCCCAACTATATGGTCAACTAATCTTCCAGAAAGCAGGAAAAAATATCCAATGGAAAAAATAGTCTCTCCAAAAAATGGTGTTGGGAAAATTGAACAGCATCATTCAGGAGAATGAAACTGGACTACTTTCTTACACCACACACCAAAATAAATTCAAAATGGATAAAACACCTAAATATGAGGCAGGAAACCATGAAAATTCTAGAGAAGAACACAGGCACCAACCTCTTTGACCTTGGCTGCAGCAACTTCTTACTAGACAAATCTCCACAAGAAAGGGAAACAAAAGCAAAAAGGAACTATTGGGACTTGATCAAGATAAAAACCTTCTTCCCAGTGAAGAAAAAATCAACAAAACTAAAAGGCAGCCTATGGAATGGGAGAAGACGTTTGCAAATGACATATCTGATAAAGAGTGCCAATAATCTATAAAGAATTTATCAAGCTCAACACCCCAAAAAACCAAATAATCCAGTTAAGAAATGGGCAGAAGCCATGAGTAGACATTTTCCCCTAAGAAGACATCCAGATGGCCAACACGCTCATGAAATTATGCTCAACATCATTCATCATCAGGGAAATACAAATCAAACCCATGATGAGTTACCACCTCACATATGTCAGAATGGCTGAAATTAACAACACAGGAAAGAATAGAAGTTGGCCAGGGTGGAGAAAGGGGAACCCTCTTATACTATTGGTAAGAATGAAAACTGGTACAGCCATTCTGGAAAACAGTATCGAGGTTCCTTGAAAAGTTAAAAATAGAACTACCTTATGGTCCAGCAATTGCACTATTAGGTATTTACCAATGGATACAAAAATGCAGATTTGAAGGGGCACATGCACCCCAATGTTTATAGCAACATTATGAACAGTAGCCTGATTATGGAAAGAGCCCAAAAGTCCACTGACTGATGAACAGGTAAAGAAGATGTAGTATACATGTATGTATGTGTGTACACACACACACACACACACACACACACACACACAATGGAATATTACTTGGCCATCAAAAAGAGTGAAATTTTGCCTTTTGCAATGATATGGATTGAACTACAGTATATTATACTAAGCAAAATAAGCTCTTCAGAAAAAGACAAACACCATATGATTTCAATCAGACATGGAATTTAATGAGCAAAACAGATGAACATAGAGGAAGGGGGAAAAAGGATGGAGACAAGCCATAAGAAACTCGTTTTTTTAATGTTTCTTTATTTATTTTGAGAGAGAGTGAGCAATCAGAAGAGGGGCAGAGAAAGAGGGAGAGAGAGAATCCCAAGCAGGCTCCTTGTTAGCACAGAGCCTGACATGGACACATGGACTCATGGGGGACACCACCACCCATGAGCTAAATGGGTGCAGGCATTAAAGAAGGCACTTGTTATGTTGAACAGTGGGTGTTCTATGTAAGTGATGAATCACTAAATTCTACTCCAGACACCAATATTACAGTATATGTTACCTAAATAGAATTTACATACAAATTTGAAATAAATAAATAAATAACACAACAACTACATGAACAAAATGAAGAATCCAATCTAAAAATGGACAGAAGATCTGAATAGACATTTTGATAAAGAAGACATACAGCTGGCCAACAAGTACATGACAAGATGCTCAACATCCGTAACCATCAGGGAAATGCAAACCAAAACCACAGTGAGATACCACCTCACACCTGTCAGAACCCAAAAATTGAAAAGACAAGAAATAATAAGTGTTGGAGAGATGTGTATAAAAGGGAACTATTGTACTGTGTTGGTAGTGGTGCAGCCACTATGAAAAATAGTATGGAGTTACCTCAAAATATTAAAAATAGAACTACCACATGATCCTATTCCACTACTGGATATTTTCTGAAGAAAATAAATATACTAATGAGAAAGATCTGAACCCCTATGTTTACTGCAGCATTACTTTCAATAGCCAAGATGTAGAAACAACCTAAGTGTCCATCAATGGATGAATGAACAAAGAAGATATACACACATATAACAGAATATTTTTCAATCATAAAAGATTAAATCTTGCATTTGTGACCTGGATAGACCTTTAGGGCATTAAGCTAAGTGAAATAAGTAAGTCAGAGAAAGACAAACAATGTAGGATTCATTTATACGTGGAATGAATGAATGAATGAATGAATGCCCATCTCACAGATATTAAAGATTGCTGATTGCCAGAGGTGGGTTGTGTATGGGGGGTGTTATTGAAATGGCTGAAGGAGGTTGAAGGGTACAATCTTCCAGTTATAAAATGCTTAAGTCATGGGGATGTAATGTACAGGATGGTAACTAGAGTTAATGTTATGGTACTTCATATTTTAAAGCTGATATGAATATAAATTTGTAAACTCTTATCTAAGAAAAAAGTTTTGTAACTATGTCAGTGACCGATGTGAACTAGACTTATTTTACGGTACAGTATGTACAAATATGTTGTAATCTTAAAACGAATGTAATGGTATATGTCAATTATACTTCAAGTAACAAAAAAGAATATTCAGCTTTGGTTATAAGAGAGATAATAGGGAGAGAAACTAAGTGTTAAGGAAGGAAGTAGTTTGTGTGACAAGTTAGACAAAAACTAGAGAATTTGGTGAAAATAGGAAGGTACAAAACAGAAAGGTACAAAATTGCCAAAATAGGAAGGCACATATGAGTCCCTACATATGTGCAATACATTTATATGAGACGTAGCAGTATCCCATTTTCCCCTGCCAATAGCATGCAGAAAAAAAACAAAAACCAAAGGCCTGGCTATCTATCAGGTCACTGGTTCTCTACAGCTGTAGCTAGACATACTTTCCTCTGTGTCTCTCCAATATAACAAGGGAAGATTTTGATACCAAGCATCCTCTGTACTTTGGACCCCCTTGCTCAAACCTCAGCTCTGGTCTTACTATCTTCACCATCAACAGGGAAAGCTGTTGCAACAAAATGAGTGACAGGCAATATGATTCAGGGATAGTAGGGCTTCCACTCTGTCCTAAGTTTGTAAACGTACTCACTCACTTTCTCCTAACTTCTCACTGTGTATTTTTAAATAGATAAATTAGGTTATTTGATAAGCTAAGATTTTCTGAGACTTTCTGTTTTAAGACCTGTGGCACTGCCCCTGGATGTATACTCAGAAGAAACTATTGCATCAAGATCATTTCCTACACAACACTAGAGTTCTTGTAGTATAAAAACAAAAACAAAAACCAAACAAAAAGCCCAACACACAACAAACAACTTTGTTTGTTTAGAGTAACTTAGCATGCAAAATAAGAAGAAAATATTCAGGAGTGTTAAAAATGGGTGGGCTCAGCAGGGAGGGGCCAAAAAGGCAGAGCAGCATGGAACTTTTTTTTTTTTTTTTGCCTCTCTCAGACCTGAAATGCAGCTAGAATACCACCAAACCATCTTGCACACCTAGAAAACTAATTTGAGGATTAACACAACAATCTGCACAACTTGAACCACAGAACTTGGCAGGTACTTGGCACAGAGAGGTGAACTGGAGGAGAGAGAAGCCACAGAGTTTAGGGAGCTGGTTCGCTTACTGACAGAGGACTGAGACTGGGGGAGAGTATAGGAAAAGCACTCTCCCTCCCCCCACCCCCCACCCCCCGCCAAAAGCAGCCAGAGAGAAAGAGAAAGAGTAGACTGAACAAAAAAGGGAAAAGGAGAAAGGGACTTCAAGGGACTGAACAAAAAAGGGATAAAGGAGAAAGGAGAAGGTTTAAATTCCATTAAGATGCTATAAACAGGAGAGCTCAGAGTCTGAAACTTGGCAGCTCAATACATGGTGGACCACTGGTGGGAAGGGTGAATTCCCAGGAGCAGACAGTGAGATCCAAGGGGTTCTTAGAACACACAAGGAGAGGTGGTTTCCCTGCTGGGAGGACATGTGGTAGGGGCCGAGCGGCCTTCCCCCAGGCAGAGGTCTCAGCAGACCCTGGAGAACAGCCACATTTGCTGGGGTTGGAACAAGGACATTAACGGTTCACTGAAGCCTGGCATCAGATGGTGTTGTGGTTTACATAATCCCTGAACCACAGCTGCTACACAATTGCACGAAATTTTTCTGGGGTGGCCTTCCACCGGCCACAGTCTCTGTGCATCTAGAGCAGCACAGCCAAATGAACATTCCAGGGGGGAGGCTGGCACCCAGCCATTGCTCAGAGAGACGCTCCCCCAGAGGGTTTGAGTGGGTCAAAGCTACAGGGCACTCAGAAATGAGGGGTTTGGAAACACAGCCCCATCTAAGATAAAACTCCGGAGGGAGGTGCAGCCTGGCAGGCTGATGGCTTGGTCATGAACAGTGTAGAAGCAGGGAGTAGACGGAAGCAGGAGAAAAAGGAGGGGCGCTTGATTGCCAGTGGGCAAGAGCACAGAGTTCTGATACTAGAGACTGGGTGGCTGTGTGAAGCCATTATCACCCTTCCTATATATGCACACACATGCCTACACATGCCACAACAATCCATCCTGGTAAACTAAGTAGCACCATCTACTGGAGAATGGAGCCGCTACACCAAGACCTTCCCAACTGGGCCACCATGCTCTACTGGAACACACAAATCTCTTCACCTGCTTAGTATAAGGACTATAAAGTACTTCATAGTTTGACTACTAGGGGAAATTGTACTTTCAATCATATTTCATTCTTTTTGCTGGTCCATCAATCTAATTTTTTTCTTTTTCTTTTTTTATTCTTGAATACAGAAAGAAAAAATTCATTATCATTTTCAATGTTTACAAAAAAGACTTTAATTTTTTCTACTATATTTTTACTTTATGGTAATTTTTTAAACCCTATTTTATTTACTCATCTTATTCTATTTTATTGTATTCATTTTTTTAACTTTCCCACATTTTTCTTTTTCTTCCTGTTTTTTTTCTTTCCTTTCCTTTCCTTCCCTTTTCTTTTCCTATCTTCTCCCCCCCACCTTTTTTTCTCTCTCTATTCTATCAAGCTTCTTCAACAACCAGACAAAAACACACCTAGGAGCTAGCATCCTTTATTTGATTTTTTGTGTTGTTTTTAATTTCTTATTTTTAATTATTATTTTTATTTTATTAATACTTTCTCTTCCTTCAAAATCACAAAATGAAGGAATTCACCCCAAATGAAAGAACAGGAAGAAATGACAGCCAGGGAATTAATCAAACAGATACAGTCAAGATGACTGAACCACAAATTAGAATCACAATAATAAGAATACTAGCTGGGGTTGAAAAAAGCATAGAACCCCTATCTGCAGAGATAAAAGAAGTAAAATCTAGTCAGGATGAAATTAAAAATGCTATAACTGAGCTGCAAATTTCAAATGGATGCCATGGCAGCAAGGAGGGATAAAGCAGAGCAGCAAATCAGCAATATAGAGGACAAACTTATGGAGAATAATGAAGCAGAATAAAAGAGGGAAACTAAGGCAAAAGAGCATGACATAAGAATTAAAGAACTCAGTGACTCATTAAAAAGGAATAACATCTGAATCATAGGGTTCCCAGAAGATGAAGAGACAGAAAAAGGGATAGAAGGTTTATGTGAGCAAATCATAGCAGAAAACTTTCCTTACCTGGGGAAAACACAGACATCACAATCCAGGAAGCACAGAGAACTCCCATTAGATTCAACAGAAACCATCAACAAGGCATATCAGAGTCAAATTCACAAAATACTCAGGCAAGAAAAGAATCATAAAATCAGCAAGGGGAAAAAAGTCCTTAACTTATAAGGGAAGACACATCAGATTCACAGCAGACCTATACACAGAAACTTGGCAGGCCAGAAAGGAGTGGCAGGATATATTCAATGTGCTGAATCAGAAAAAATATGCAGCCAATAATTCTTTATCCAGCAAGGATGTCATTCAAAATAGAAAGAGAGATAAAAAGTTTACCAGACACAAAAACTAAAGGAGTTTGTGACCACTAAACCAGGCCTGCAAGAAATTTGAAGGGGGACTCTCTGAAGGGAGAAAAGACAAAAAAAAAAAAAAAAAAAAAACCAAAAGCAAAAAGACTAGAAACGACCAGAGAACACCACCAGAAATCCAATTCTACAGGGAATAGAATGGCAATAAATTCACATCTTTCCAAATGTCAGTGAACTAAATGCTCCAAAAGACATAGGGTAAATAGAATGGATAAGAAAACAAGATCCAAATGCTGTTTACAAGAGAACCACTGTAGACTTAAGGACACCTTCAGATTGAAAGTAAGGGGATGGAGAATTATCTATTTTGCTAACAGTTACCAAAAGAAAGCCAGAGTAGCCATACTTATATAGACAATCAAGATTTTAAAATAAAGACTGTAACAAAGTATTAAGAAGGGCATTATATCATAATTATGGGGCCTATACACCAAGAAGATCTAACAACTGTAATCATTTATGCTCCAAACATGAGACACCCAAATATATAAATCAATTAATCACAAGCATACAGAAACTCATTGATAATATCATAATAGTTTGGGACTTCAACACCCCACTTACAACAATGGATAGATTATCTAAACAGAAAATCAATAAGGGAACAATGGCTTTGAATGACACACTAGACCAAATGGACTTAAGATATATATTCAGAACATTTCATCATAAAGCAGCAGAATATACATTCTTCTCAAGTGCACATGGAACATTCTCCAGAATAGATCATGTGAGGACACAAATCAGTCCTCAACAAGAACAAAGAGACTGAGACCATACCATTCATATTTTCAGACTATAATGCTATGAAACTTGAAGTCAAACACAAGAAAAAATTTGGAAGGATAACAAATACTTGGACACTAAATAACATCCTACTAAAGAATGAATGGGCTAACCAAGAAGTTAAAAAGGAAATTAAAAAGTACATGGAAGCCAATGAAAATGATAACACCACAGCCTCAAACCTATGAGACACAGTAAACACGTTCATAAGAGGAAAGTACATAGCAATCCAGGCCTTCCTAAAGAATGAAGAAAGGGGGGTGCCTGGGTGGCTCAGTCGGTTGAGTGTCCGACTTCGGCTCAGGTCGCAATCTCACTGTCAGTGAGTTCGAGCCCCGCGTCAGGCTCTGGGCTGATGGCTCAGAGCCTGGAGCCTGCTTCCGATTCTGTGTCTCCCCCTCTCTCTGCCCCTCCCCCGTTCATGCTCTGTTTCTGTCTCAAAAATAAATAAAACGTTAAAAAAAAAAAAAAAAAGAATGAAGAAAGGTCTCAGATACACAACCTAACCTTACACCTTAAAGAACTGGAAAAAGAATAGCAAATAAAACCCCAAACCAGCAGAAGACATGAAATAAGAAAGATTAGAACAGAAATCAATGCTATCGAAAACAAAAACAAAAACAAAAACCAAAAAAACAGAACAGATCAATGAAGCCAGGAGCTGATTCTTTAAAGAACTAACAAAATTGATAAGCCTCTAGCCAGTGTGATCAAAAAGAAAAAGGAAAGAGCCAAATAAATAAAATGAAGAATGAAAGAGGAAAGATCACAACCAACACAGCCAAAAAACAAAAATAAAAGAATATCATGAGCAGTTTTACACCATAAAATGGGCTGTCTGGAAGAAACAGACAAAGTCCTGGAAACATATAAACTACCAAAACTGAAACAAGAAGAAATAGAATTTGAACATACCTATAAGAAGTAAATAAATTGAATTAGTAATCAAAAATCTCCCAAAAACAAGAGTCCAGGGCCAGATAGCTTTCCAGGGGAATTCTACGAGATATTTAAAGAAAAGTCAACACCTATTCTTTTGAAGTTGTTCCAAATAATTGAAATGGAAGGAAAACTTCCAAAGTCATTCACTGAAGCCAGCATTACCTTGATTCCAAAACCAGAAAAAGACCTCACTAAAAAGGAGAACTACAGACCAATTTCCCTGATGAACATGGATGCAAAAATCCTCAACAAGATACTAGCAAACCAGATCCAACAATACATTAAAAGAATTATTCATCACAACCAAGTGGAATTTATACTCAGGATGCAGAGCTGGTTCAATATCCGCAAAACAATCAATGTGATACATCACATCAATTAAAGAAAAGACAAGAACCACATGATCCTCTCAATAGATGCAGAGAAAGCGTTTGACAAAAGACTAACATTCTACTAAAGAATGAATGGGCTAACCAAAAGTTAAGGAGGAAATTAAAAATTACATGGAAGCCAATGAAAATGATAACACCACAGTCCCAAACCTATGGGACACAGTAAACACGTTCATAAGAGGGAAGTACATAGCAATCCAGGCCTTCCTAAAGAATGAAGAAAGGTCTCAGATACACAACCTAACCTTACACCTTACAGAACTGGAACAGACACTCAGATCAATGGAACAGAAGAGAGAACCCAGAAATGGACCTCAAAACATATGGCCAACTAATCTTTGACAAAGCAGGAAAGAATATCCAATGGAATAAAGTCAGTCTCTTCAGCAAATAGTTCTGGGAAACCTGGACAGCAACATGCAGAAAAATGAACCTGGAGCATTCCTTTCTTGATAAAACACTCAAAAACATAGGGATAGAAGGATCATACCTCAAGATCATAAAAGCCATATATGAAAGACCCACAGCTACTCTCATCCTCAATGGGGAAAAACTGAGAGCTTTCCCCCTAAGGTCAGGAACAGGACAGGGATGTCCACTCTTGCCACTGTTACTCAACATAGTATTGGAAGTCCTAGCCTGAGCAATCAGACAACACAAAGGAATAAAAGGTATCCAAATCATCAAGGAGAAAGTCAAACTTTCACTCTTTGCAGACAAATAATATTCTATATGGAAATCCCAAAAGAATCCATCAAAAAATTGCTAGAAATGACCCATGGATTCAGCAATGTTGCAGGATATAAAATCAATGCACAGAAATCAGTTGCATTCCTATACACCAACAATGAAGCAACAGAAAGAGAAATCAAGGAACTGATCCCATTTACAATTGCACGAAAAACCATAAAATACCTAGGAATAAGCCTAACCAAAGAGGTGAAAAACGTATACACTGAGACCTATAGAAAACTTATAAAAGAAATTTAAGAGGATGCAAAAAATGGAAAAATACTCCACACTCATGGATTGGAAGAACAAATATTGTTAAAATGTCATTACTACCCAAAGCAATCTACATATTTAATGCAATCCCTATCACAATAACACCAGCATTCTTCACAGAGCTAGAACAAACAATCCTAAAACTTGTACGGAATCAGAAAAGACCCTGAATAGCCTCAGCACTCCTAAAATAGAAAACCAAAGCTTGAGTCATCACACTCCCAGACTTCAAGCTGTATTTCAAAGCTGTAATCATCAAGACTGCATGGTACCGGCACAAAAACAGACAGATCAATGGAACTGAATAGAGAACCCAGAAACGGACCCCAAAACGTATGGCCAACTAATCTTTGACAAAGCAGGAAAGAATATCCAATGGTAAAAAGTCAGTCTCTTCAGCAAATGGTTCTGGGAAACCTGGACAGCAACATGCAGAAAAATGAACCTGGACCATTTTCTTAAACTATACACAAAAAGGAACTCAAAATAGATGGAAGACCTAAACATAAGACATGAAGCCATCAAAATCCTAAAGGGGAAAGCAGGCAAAAGACTCTTTGACCTTGGCTGCAACAACTTATTAGTCAACACATCTCTGAAGGCAAGTTTCCATTGCAAAAATGAACTATTGGGACCTCATCAGGATAAAAAGCTGCACAGCAAAAGGAAACAATCAGCAAAACTAAAAGGCAACCAACAGAATGGGAGAAGGTATTTGCAAATGACATATCAGATAAAAGGTTAGTATTCAAAAGCTATAAAGAACTTATCAGACTTAACACCCAAAAAAAACAAATAATCCAGTGAAGAAATGGGCAAAAGACATGAATAGACACTTCTCCAAAGAAGACATCCAGAAGGCTAAAGACACGTGAAAAAATGCTCAACATCACCCATCATCAGGGAAATACAAATTAAAACCACAAAGAGATACCACCTCACACCAGTCATAATGACTAAAATTAACAACTCAGGCAACAACAGATGTTGGCGAGGATGTGGAGAAAGAAGATCTCTTTTGCATTGCTGGGGGAATGCAAACTGGTGCAGCCACTCTGGAAAACAGTATGGAAGTTCCTCCAAAAATTAAAAAGAGAACTACCCTATGACCCAGCAATTGCACTACCAGGTATTTATCCAAGGGATATAGGTGTGCTGTTTCCAAGGGGCACATGCACCCCAATGTTTATAGCAGCACTATCAACAACAGCCATAGTATGGAAAGAGCCCAAATGTCCCTCGATGGATGAATGGATAAAGAAGATGTGGTATATATATACAATGGAGTATTAGTTGGGAATCAAAAAGAATGAAATCTTGCCAGTTGCAACTACATGGATGGAAGTAGAGGGCATTATGCTAAGTGAAATTAGCCAGTCAGGGAAAAACAAATATCATGTGACTTCACTTATATAGGAGGAATTTAAGATATGAAACAGATCAATATAAGGTAAAGGAAGCAAAAATAATACAAAAACAAGGAGGGGGACAAAAAATAAGAGACTCTTAAATACAGAGAAATGAGGATTTCTGTAGGTGTTGTGGGTAGAGTGATGGGCTAAATGGGTAAGGGGCATAAGGGAGGACCCCTATTGGGATGAGCACTGGGTGTTATACATAGGGGATAAATCACTGGAATCTACTCCTGAAATCATTATAGGACTATGTGCTAGCTAACTTGGATGTAAATAAAACGAGGAGGAGGAGGAGAAGGAGGAGGAGGAGGAGGAGGAGGAGGAGGAGGAGGAGGAAGAGGAGGAGGAGAAGAAGAAGAAGAAGAAGAAGAAGAAGAAGAAGAAGAAGAAGAAAGTATTCAACAACCTTGCTAAATAAACAACAAATTACAGATAGCATATGCAGTATAAGGCCCAAATGGCAAAATAAGTCTCTTTTAGCAACTGTTTGGTAGGAGTTTCCTGAAGTCATTTGGTCGAGAAAGACTGAACTGAATGAAAAAGATAAGTAGATGGACCAATGGCTATCAATAGTTAGCAAGGCCTATCATAGACAATACTGAGGGAAAATCCCTGGATCTCTAGGGGAAGGGAAAGTCCCTAGAGTTAACTGTATGAAATGTGCAAGTTGATGTGTGGGTTTAAACACTGACACCATTAAATGAGATAAACATTTATGATCAACTAGTTTAATTCACTGCCACACTGTAGAAATACTTAGAAAAAAATTCTCAATGTTGTATTAATGTTAAGGTTCACTTTTAAACATTGAAGTTATATATGTCACTCAGTTTTATATACATGAATGAGATATTTATCACTGATGAAAATCTGCTCAAGCTACTAAAATAGGAATCAGCATACTTTTTCTGTAAAGGACCAGATAGAAAATATTTCAGGCTTTGCAGGTCATATGGGCTCTGTGTCAATTGTTACTACTTAGCTCAATCATGTAGCACAAAAGCAGCCAAAGACAATACCCAACAAATAGGTGTGGCTATGTTCCAATAAAACTTTACTTACAAAAACCAGGAATGGACCAAAATTGGCCTGCGGGTCATAGTTTGTTGATCCTGTACTAGAAAATACCTAAACCTTGCAAATATGGTATGATTCGTAATGTTGAATGACTTGGTTAACTTGGAAGTTTCCTATACACTACTATTACATAGCTACACAAGTAAGGTATTTGTCACCCAAAATTTGGGCTCTAAAGAATAGATATTTAACTGATTCAACTGCTTTTCCACACCAAGAATAAAACTCGACGTTGGGATTAGAGGCCCATCTTGATGGGGCTTCTATGCTTGATACTATAGGAATTGTTAAATAAGAATTGCCATATTTTTAATTGGTGGGGCCTTCTCTTCTAATTCAAAATTCATTTGCTCTCTTCTCAGATACTCTTACGTTTGTTGGAGAAAAAAATTTTGATTTGCTTTGATTTTTGTGGGAAGATATTTGGAAATCTGGGGGTTTTATGGTTTAGAGAATCATACTTCAGTTAGGTTTTTTATTTTTACTTTTTAAATAATAGTTCCGGTTTCTACCATGACTAAATGTAAACTTGTTTCCTTTCTCTTAGTTTTATGGGTAATAATTTAGTTCTGGTGCCCAGGTTTGAATTCCAGGCCTACCATTTACTGTATGACCTTGGAAAAATTATTGAACCCCTCTATGTCTTAGTTCCCTCATCTGTAAAATGAAGGCATTAGCAGCCCCATCATGGAGTCACTCTAAGGATTCAATGAGTTAATGTGTACAAAGTGCTTCCAACAGTGAATGAAGCAGAGAAAGCATTCAAATGTTAATTAAGACCATGTAAATTTGGTAGATCACAGCAAATGTAAGAGACTTGTCTAATAACTCACATTTCTCCTCTCTCAAATAAAATTCATAACACTGGAAAATTGATCCAAACTAATCATCCTTTGGAAAGTTCTGAAAGTTTATTATTACCATGTTGTACTGTTGGATCCCATATTTGACTTTGCCCTACTTACAAGCTAATAATTTACCTATACTGTGCGTAGATGTGGACAGCAGATAATGATACTCCTGGGAAAGAGATGAATGGCCCTGTTACTTATAGCACACCAAAGCATGAGCATCGGCATATTTGCTCTCAGCTGCCCTTGACTCCAAGTATCACAGGGGCGATGCAATACAGCATGGATGGTATTGCACTATGGATGCACTATGGATGCTATGCACATAGTGGGTTTGTATCCCAGCTGAGGTACAATGAGTTTCAGGAATCTACCACTTTGAAAGTAAACAGTATGCAAGGCTGCTTTTTGTTTGGAGATGGGAGTGAGACATTCCTGTATCCCTCCCGATGGACCAGTGTCCTAAGACAAGGACCACGTAAGGGCCAGGGCCAGGGCCAGGGCCTTCCTCACTTGGCACATCCAGCAAGGCACACAGGAAAATGAGAAGCCTGATGACTACTATCTCTTTCAGTGATTTTCATGGCCAAGTAGTTTGTGTTAGATTAATTTCTCTTTACTCTTTTTAGCTATATGATAAACAGTTTGATAAATGTGGGAAAGTAGTATTAAACTTATTTCTTCCTGGAAGGTTTCTCAGAGGCTTTAATGTGCTATAAATCTCCAAGGAGAAAAAAAAATACTGTTCAGTATATCCCAAAGTTTTAGGACTATGAATTCCTTTTACTTAAGAATAATTACTTATGAATGCTAAGTACATTAAAAAAAAAAACTGTTGGCTGTTCCTATTTTGCATGTTCCTTACAAGGTATATCTTGGTCTTTTTTTTTTTTTTTTTTTTTTTTGGTCACTGTAAAATGACCATACCTTTAATCTGTGCATGTATATAAGGTACCTAGGACCAAAAAAAGGCACATATAAAGTGCTCAGTATTTAAAACCATTGTTGTCTCTACTCTGTGGCTTTTAATGACAAGCTAACCTTAATCATCTGATCATGAGAGTGACTGCACTGTTTTACTAACTTCTTATGCCACATGACAAGTTCCTGGGCTACATAGCTACCATCGTTAAGTGAATGCCAAACGCTTCTTTAGTTCCTTGCCAAGACTTTCTGAAATTCTTCTCTCAATGGTACGTGACACACATCTTACTAATGCATTTATCTTATATTCAGTATTTCCACATTCTGTGGCAAACTCTATTCATCATCCTACAATATGTATGTTAATCTATCACGACATTCAGGAGACATTGCTCCCATTGATGCCATGGAAATTTCACTCATAAAACGACATTAAGAAGCATTGTTAGTAGCAGCAGAGAAAGTGGTGTCCCCAAACATTTTGTCCACCTCCCTACATCGCTCAGATCCCTACAATTAGGAGTCATGCAATAAATTCTGGTCAATTGTCTGCAGATGGAAGCAACATGCGATACTTACTCAGAAGCTCTAAAGAGATTTTAAATCACTGTTACCTGTTGCTACACGTGACATCAACAGGGACAAGATAGTGGGCTTCATCAACCTGGCTTCCTGAGTGACTGTGTGCAATACAGTCACCACTCACAAGTTTGAGGCATGTGGTATGAGAAAGAAAAACCTGTTGTGTTATGCCATGAAGATTTTGTTATGTTATATTATAAAAACAAAACCATTTTGAATAGTAAAGGATTCCCCCCAAAAAGGGATTCCCCAAAATTGTTTAAGTTGTTTTGGGGGCCACCAACAGCCTATGTAAAATCTATGCTAATAAGTTCAGCAAAACTTGAAGACCCTTATTTTGAGAATGAAAATATACTGTAGTGATGTTTACTAAATGGTGTCTCTTTGCACACGAATTCTTGGATATGATACTATATGGGGAAAATTGGTCCTCTGGTGAAATATTTGGGAGATATTGCAAGCTACATAGCCCTCTAAGAGAATCATAAGATATACAAGCATGATATATGTTCCAAGATACCAGTTACTCTTTTAAGCCAATGTTTTCTAAATTTAAACATGGAACACAGTTTTTTCCATTAAATATTCATAGTAGTAACTTAAAGAATTCCAATTTGGGAAAGTCAACATGGAGAAATGTTTAATACTTCTCACTCAGGCTGCTATGTAATAAAGAAATTATGCATATTTCATATAGCTCAAGAGCTCCAGGATGAATAGGTACAATATAAGAAAGATAAAGAGTATAACTGTTCACTCAAAAAAGAAGCCTCTTTACTTCTACAAAAGTACTTGGATATAAATAAATAAGGACAACACTGAACTTCAGCAGGCAGCAGTCAAGCTCCAAAAGCACATAGATTATTTGGTGGGGTTCCTAAACAACCTGAACCTTAATATGTGTATGTACACGTACAAGGTATATGTGTACATACACACACTCATGCACTTAACATGTATACTATATACATGTGTGCATGTATGTGTGCATAGAACAACACAAGAATGGTCTTGTTCATGTAATGTTAGGTTTCTCCAGCATATACCCTGAATTTTATGAACCGTAAGTTTGGAAAGCCTAGTGACTTAGATTAAGTTTAGAGAGCAAATATTTATTGAATACCTGTTATATGCCAAACATTATTCCAGTATCATCAGATGTATCAATTTTAAAAAATTGTTTTAATGTTTATTTTTTAGACAGAGAAAGAGCATGAGCAGGGAAAGGACAGAAAGAGAGGGAGACACAGAATCTGAAGCAGGCTCCAGGCTTTGAACTGTCAGCACAGAGCCGAATGCGGGGCTCAAACTTGTCAACTGCGAGATCATGACCTGAGCCGAAGTCAGACACTCAACCAACTGAGCCACCCAGGGGCCCCAGATATATCAATTTTTTAAAAGACAGGCATGCACAATTAAATTAGGGTGATGTGATAAAGTGCTAAGCAGTACCTTCATACTGAGTAATAAGGGAAGATCTCTGTAAGGATTTGACATCTGTAGTAAGAAGACCGGCCCTCCAAAGATGTCTATGCCCTAATCCCTAAAATCCCTATAAACTGAGACTGTATTTTGTTCCATGGCAAAGGGACTTCAGAGTTGTAATTAAAGTTATTGACTTCAATTGGGAGATTATCCTGTCTTATCCACGTGGATCCAAAAAAATCACAAGAGTCCTTCAAAGTACCAAACTTTTTCTGCCTGCAGGAAAAAGAAATGTAGCAGAAGCAGACATCAAAGAGGAGGCAAGCATATATTATTCAGGTCTTGGGAAATGGAGAGGAAGAGTTAGAATAATTTCTATACAATAAGACCATATTATGAGGATGTACCATGAATTATAAGGAAGAAGCTATGTTATGCAGCATTTCCAAACACATTTTTTTCAGAGCAACTTACTGGAATAGTGTTCCATAGAACAGGCTCTGGGGAAAAGTCATCCAGACAGATTATAATTCATATTTGTGAAGGGTAAAATGTTTTGGTTGAAGAGTAATTGTGCAGTAGACAGGAGCTCCAAATTTAGTCCTGTCAATAACTTTCTGAGTAAATTTCATTTGCTTCATCTATAAATTGAAAGAATTGAGCTGAGTGCTTTTTATCTTTAAAATTCTAGATTTTTTTCAAAAACTTATAGTAGTTATAATATGATGTTACAGATACACAAAGAAGAAAATTGTGATTGTTCCTCTAAGATCACATATTATTACTCTACAATTGATTGTATTTCCAAAATAAATTGACTGAAACTATTCAAAACATCTTAATATTTTATATATCTGATGAGATTTGATTATTTTGAAATCTGTCCTCTCACTTAAGACAGTATTTCCCCATGTTTAAGGCTTTTGTTGAGATTAAAACTAATTTAATCACACCTCACAGACCACGTGGCTGCCTTAAATATCCTGGAAAGACATCTTGGTCTATAAATGGTTCATGGGCTACTGGTGATTCTCAAATTTAATGGGCGTCAAATCGCGTGGGAGTCTTGTTAGAATGCAGATTCTGATTGCACAGGCCTGGGATGAGGTCTGTGATACTGCATTTTTCACAAGCTCCAAATGTGATGCTAAGACGGCTGCTCTACAGGCAGTAGAGGAGACTTTTTAATGCATTTTCTATAACTGCCAGCCTTTCTATAACTGCCAGTGAGATTGGTCAACTAAGTATTTCTCTTCCTGATTGCTCATTGGCAAATAGTAGTAACAAGCCCCGCTCTAAAGGCCTCAAAGAGTTATTGGAAGGTGAAATGAGATTTTATGTGATGACTCAACAAAACTTAAAAATGTTTTACACATTCTTATGTAGATTCAATGATTCTCTCATGAGTATTTTTTTATCCTCTTTTCCACAACATATGTGACTCATGTTAATCATCTTTTAAAACATCATTTGTTGATTTTCCACATAATTTTG
Organism: Leopardus geoffroyi; assembly: GCF_018350155.1. Lineage (NCBI taxonomy): Eukaryota > Metazoa > Chordata > Mammalia > Carnivora > Felidae > Leopardus > Leopardus geoffroyi. The sequence goes on from NC_059331.1 coordinate 85,399,548, forward strand.
GTTTCCTATTACCTGACCAATGCATATGAATGATCCTTATAAGTAAGGTATGAAAACAGAGGAAGAGTATCAACTTAAAAAAATGATTTTTACTGTTATCAATCAACATTTAGTATAATTCTGTAGAATGCTCTAGTTGAAAGAGATTTTAACCTCATTTTGTGGAAGAGTAAACGAAGATGGAGCGAAGGGGGAGAGATATTGTCCAAAGCCAGATAACATGTTAGTAGCCAAAATCCGGACTGTACAAAAATTCCAAGATGACAAAACACTTACGTATACATTAGATAATAAATAATGTGTATATAAGAGTACTTTAAAGGGGCCAGGTACAGATAAAGAGTTTGATTAAATTTCAAAAACAAAAAAAAAATTGAATAGCCTGCTTGGAATGATTCCTTAGTTTTTACATGTGATTCATCAAAATTCCACTAGATGGCAAACAAAACCCAATGTAAAATTAGTGGGCAGGAAGAGGGAAAATGGATAAGCAAGAATTTCTTTATTGATTTACTAATTTTTACTTGAATAATTACTTTACTCAATTTACTATTATAAATTGTATCACTAATATACAGAGAAATACTTCCTATACATTAGCTTATAAGTTTAATAATGAACTGAAGGAGTGGCTATCCAGAGAAAAGGATTTGGTATAGTGGAAAGAGCATATAAGGAGGCTTGAGACTTAGTCATAGTTTGACATTAAACGAAGGAATTATGTTATCTAACCTCTCTGAAATTCACATCCTTACTCATAAATTGTGGATAACAAATAATAAAGCACCGACTAAGTGGAAGATTGTGAGTTGTATGGAAAATTGCTTTGTGAATGATAGAGCAGTACTCAAACATTGATTAATGTTATAATTTCAGTCTCCTCCCCCTTTTCAAAATTTTTTTTTTAACATTTATTCATTTTTGAGAGACAGAGAGAGAAAGAGGACAAGCGGGGTGGGGCAGAGAGAGAGGTTGACACAGAATCGGAAGTAGTCTCCAGGCTCTGAGCTGTCAGCACAGAGCCCAACGTGGGGCTCCAAGTCCCGAACTGTGAGATCATGACCTGAGCTGAAGTCGGAGGCTTAACTGACTGAGCCACCCAGGTGTTCCTCCCCTTGTTTGACTGAGATGGTAGGAATTGAGGACCTCAAGTCAGGCTGGCCGCGGTTAACCAATCCACACTTTGATAATCACCCTCAATGTCCTCCTCAGTCTTCACAGATTCTGGCTGGCTTCTGTATTTGTCTCCCACATTCCTTTGGACATTTTCAAGTTTGTCTACTCCAGGTGAAACATTCTCCTAGTTTCATAGTGGGAATCACAAGGATTCTTGTGAGTTAAAGCCCTGACTGGGCTCTCATGAGAGAAATATAGTAAACTTCTCTAGAGTCACATTGCTAGAGTCACTTAGTTTTCAAATCTGTGACACAGAAGACAGGTGATGTCATACTTGTCCCCTCACATTCTTTCTGCCCTTCTGTAGAGGTTTTGTTCCCCTCCTGGTCCTGTTGAAATTCCAGTAATTCAGATTCAGCAACAGCCCCAACTCCCTCCTTATAGCTCCTAGACTGGTACAGATTCCCACTTGAAAACCATTTCCTAACAAGACAGCTTTATTTAAAATTCAAATTAATTACTGCAATCTGAGGTTACATGGAATATAACTCAAAGCTCTAACTATAGCAGGCGATATGTGAGACAATCGTGCTTTTTTAATATGTGAGAACAAACAGAAGGTGACTTTTCAGATCTGTAGCTGGTTAGCACAATAGTTGTAGAATATTCTCCAATGAAGGCTGTGGCCAAGCCATTATTGGAGAGTGTGATGCTAAACACGCTAACCAGAGGGTGAACCAGCTGTTCCCTGCAGGAACAGTGGGAGTCTTTGAACAACCTGTAAAATGTCTAAGTAATAAACTAAATTCCAAATAACAAAATATTTATCTGTCACTTGCAGGCTATTAGCAAGGTGTGTACCTCTGTCCTTTGTGTTAATAATTTTCACAAGAAAACAAACTTTTAAGCTGTTAATGTTTATCAAGATCTGCTTGACCTCATTTGTGAAGGAGGTGAAATTGATTCACTGTGATTTCTCTCTGGGAACACATTATTCCCAATTCCCAGAAATGCCCCCATGTTCAAGCTTTTTCCTCTTTTTCCCACCCATCAAATCTTACCTCCCTGGCTTGCATTTCCACAGAATGGTAAATACATGATAAGATCAGAATGAATTAAATACTCCTTCTTAGGCTTTCGCATTTCTAAGAAATCAGAATGGGACGAAGCAGGAAGAATATTTGAGACTTAAATGGGTGGGTTCTAAGGCCCCGGAAAGTCCCCCAAAAAGACTGACACCTCCCAGCATCCTATATATAATATATATATACATATATATAATATATATAAATATATAAGTATATGTTATATAATAATTATATAAATATACTAAATTTTTGTTTTTTTGCTACTAACTGGAGACAAGCATCTGACAGAATTGTGACAAACTGGAAGACTATGTTTGCAATGATTTGACTTGAAATGGGTTAGCAAATTACCCTGGCATATATCCCAAAGATGTAAGTGAGCAGCCTCCAAAGCAGAGGTAACTGGGGTACACATAAGGGTCCATGTAAATTCAAACTGGATAGAGCCCTATATGAATTAGGATGTTCTATACAGAGAAAACACGCAGTGCTGAAAGCCCCTAAGTTGAGAGTGGCAAAGACAGATCATCCAAAAAGCAGGGGCTTATATACTGCGTTCCTAAACAGCTTTCCGCATGAGCAACTCCAGAATGAGCAGAGGCAGAATTATTTACCTAGACCGAGCGACATGAAGGAGGGAAGGTGGTGAATACATATAAATATATATTAATAACCTTATCTCTTAAAATGCTAATACCAAGCTCACGTTAGAAAAATACTTCTGCTATATTAATGAGTATCTATAACAGAGTTAGAACTTCAACATAGAATTTTGAGGGGATACAAATATTCAGTGCATAATGGAGACCCTGATCTGGAATATCTGCCTAAAGCTGGTCCACACCAGAACCATGAGAAAGAATATCAGATGATTCTTGTTGTTTTATGCAACTAAATTAGGGATAATTTAATACACAGTGACAGAAACCAGAATACTGGGTGACTCTTATGTAATGTTCCAGGCTTCTGCCTGTCATATCTGCAGAGAAAACTTTTCTGTACTATTCCTCTTCATTTCTCCTACCCAGGCATAAGGTAGCTATCCCTCTCACTTGCTCCCCGAAATCATTTTTAACTTTAATGTGGCATTTATCACAAATAAGTACAATTGACTGTATCCCCTATGAAAGTGTCTGAAGGCAAGCAATATAGAAGCTATTTAAAACAATGTTGAAAAGATAAACATTTAAAATCCATGCTCATATGTTATCTCTGAGGAGTACACTTGTGCATAGAGAGGAATTAGGGACAGCACGAGATGTGGAAGGAGCAATTATGTATTACTCCTAAAGAAAACGTTAGTTTTCCATCTTCAATCTCTCAATAATTTTTGTGTGTACGTGTGTGTGTGTGTGTGTGTGTGTCTGTACACATACAAGGGTCTTATCTAAGCTGACCCACAAGTTTAGTTGAATTTTAAGGAGGCATCACCTTCCAGAGAAGAGCATCACCAGAAGTAGCAAGCTTGTTTTTGATATAATTATATATGAATGATTAAAGAAAGCCACAGATGGTGACTAACAGTGCAAACATTAAATAGAAGAAAGATCCAAATGTACTCAATTAATCAAAACGTATTTATTGAATGTCTGCTGTGTGTTTGGAACTATCTTATTTTCTCGGGGAGAAATGAGGGAATTATAAGGAAGACTTCTAGGGAGTAATTATCTAATTAGTTAGATAAGATAAACACAAAAGAAATTTAATAACAGAGGAGATAAATGGCTTATTTGAGCATATTAAGATCTGATACCACCCAGCAGGAAATAATCTGTGTAAATAAGTGACCAATGCTATGTTCAAAAATATTTTTCAAAGTTGGGACATTTAAGATTTAGGAAAATGAGCTATATAGCAAGCTGAAGCACAAAAGGAATTGCTTATATTTATTTTATTACTACTGCAATTATAAAAAAATGAAGATATGCCAAATAAAGAACTCCTTATTGAATTTTCTGATTAAGAAAGTGGAAGTGCTCCCCTAGGGGATCTGACAACAAGCACTTGTTGATGTTTCTCTTTCAACTGTATATTTAAAGGATACTTATAGATTTCTCCCTGATGTTTTTAAGGCCTCAACATTTTCAAAATTTTTCTTATGACCTACAGGAAAGCATTATATCAAATTTGATTCAGGCCATCAAGTAGTATGTGAACATTTCTTACTATTCTCTCTGAAATTCATAACCTCTGTTCCAAATAATTATTCTTTATTCTTTTGTAGGCTTTGAGGCTCAACTTGATAATTTTTCTCGACAAAAACTGTACTGTTTTTAGTTTTAAACATAATGAAAAGTTAATACAAAAGCAAAATCAGAAAAAAAAATACACTGGACACATAATGAAGGAATTTGAGAAAACAGATAGAAATGTGTTAAACTAATTACATTTCCCTATCCTGTCCATTTCCTTTATTCTCTATTTAGTGAATGGCTCCACCATTTATGCAGTTGTAAAGAAAATGAACGTAAGTAACTTGCAGTTTAGAGGGGACACAAATAAAAAGTATAATACTCTGTTAATCAAGACAGGAGATGGAACTACAGAACAATCAGACTGAGAAAAATGGGAATAAAAAGAAGAAAAATCAGAAAAACTATTAATCAAATCAAACTAGGGAGAGTTCTAAGCAGAATTAACATCATATGGAAAGATTTAAAGAGAAATGCACCTGAAGGAGCAGAGACAAGTTTTGTAGGGCTAATGTTTCAAGTGCAAGTTGGGAATTGGCAAGAATGGTGCTGAAGATATGAACAATAGGTGAACAGAAAAGTATCCATAAGGCAGGATAAGGAGTAATGGATATAGGAGGGTAAGGTGGAGACAATGAAGGTTTTAGGTAAGAGGGTGATATGACCAGATAATATTTCAGAAAGATCATTCCAGATACTGTGTATGGAATCAATTGAAGGATGTTACAACAAGCTTAGCAAAAGATAATAGTGGTCAGAAAGAAAGTACTTGAAGTTTTGCAATGATATGGAAGGTATTCAAGAAATAATGAGCAGATTAAATTGGCAGGATCTGTTAATTAATTTGAGAGATGTAAGATGATTTTATTTAGATAGTTAAGCAATTTGATGAATGAATGTACCAACCCCTAACATAGGAAACACAAAATCAGACATGGTTTGTGTTGGGTGAAGTTGCTGATTTTTTCAGATAAATACATAATTTATAAGTGAACTCAGGAGATGGAGCTGGAAAGAGGTATAATTAAAGCCATGGAAGTGAACAGATTCATCCAGAGGAAATGTATAGAGTAACACGATAATCCTTGACAAAGTTTTGAGAAGCACTAACTTTATTAAAGGATCAGGTGGGAGAAGGAGTATTTACAAAAAATCTATCAGGAATAGTAGGAGAATAACCACCTCCTAGTAGCAGGATAACCACCTGCTGCAGAAAAGAAGTATTAGTGACTAGCAGCTTCCATCCTTATGCTAGACTTTGGAGGGGAGCAGGGATATTGGAGTGGAGGAGTAGAAACCAGATTGCCCAAGAATGAGTGGAGTATTAAGCAGTGTAGGGACTCCTGGGTGGCTCAGTCAGTTAAGCATCCAACTCTGATTTTGGCTCAGGTCATGATCTCATGGTTTGAGAGATGGAGCCCTGCTCCAGACTCTGTGCTGACAAGGCAGAGCCTGCTTGGGATTCTCTCACTCCCTCTCTCTCTGCCCCTCCCCTGTTCACTCTCTCTCAAAATAACCTTAAAGAGAAAAGAAGCATAAAAACGTATATATAACTCAAAAGCTGAGAAAAAGAGGTCATCAACTAAATCTCATCCTATGCATTAATCAGAAAACTAAAGAAGATAGCCAGAATGGTGTAGTGAGCACACTGTTTTCTCTGCAAGCAGGTTATCTCGGTGAGCTTTAGAAAGCCTATAAAATTCAACTCAGTACTAACGTACAGGGCATGCTCCTGTGTGTGTCCCTCTCACCCTCACCATCTGAAACTGCAGCTCCTAAACCCTGTGCTTTTCATCTTCCACCCACAATCAATCAAACATCGGATCTTCCACTGATGCTGAAGTAGGGGTGGTACATGAAAGAGGTCACTAAAGCTTGGGATTGGTGACAGTCTTTCCTTTTCTCTCTCAGGGCACAATTTAGAAAGACTTTGAAAGAATTCCATTTTGAGATCTCAGGGGCAGTAGTACCAGCTCTTTATGGCATTTCGCTGAGAAATGCTGTGAAAGCTGGAGTCTAAACCTGAGGAAGTGCTTTCTTGATGAGTCTCAAGACCTCTTCCAATTAAATGGAGTACAGCCTCTTTTTATAGTCTTGGGAATATAAAAGCAACTATTAAAGCTGCTATCTCTACGTCAAGAACTTCCTCAAGTGAGGGTCCTAGTCACCTCTTCTGGATGTGATGAAGGCAAAGCTACTTGTCAATCATAATAGATTTCAATACTATAATCACTCAGGATAACCTATCACCAAGGTAAACTTGACCAGCTACTTGTCTGTTTCAGTGCATACATTCAAGTTAATTGTTTTTATTGAAATGAATGCTTACAGTGGACTTGCAACCAGATATGAAAAAGCCACTTCATTCAAAATGATCATCTCTAAAGATAGGGCAAAGACTTAGTACGTCAAGGAAAATGGAAAATGAATCTAATTTCAGGTTGAGTTACAATATCCTAATTTCTTCAAAATCCAGCCAAGTTTCCATCACTTTTGATGGACCTTGTAAAATCAGATATCCAGCTATGCTTATAAGAATATCACTTGCCCACTTAAAAGCTTTTCTGATTTGGCATATGTCAATGAAATAAAAGGATTCACCAGCATTAAAATATATTTCATATCATTTGAGAACCAACAGAGCAGCATGATTTAGAGCATAGAGTGTCAATCTAGAATGCATGGGTGCAGATCCTATCTCCATCTGTTATTGATTATGTGACATTGGGCAAATGAGTTATTCATTCTGTCCCTTAGTTTCCTCATCTGTAAAATGCAGATATTAATAGAATCCTACCCACTGGATTATTAGTAAGATTAAATTAGGTAGTATTTTTAACAAACTTAGAATGGTACCTAGTAATACTATTCATAGTGCATAAGGATACATAAGTATTTGTTAAAAAAAAAAAAAGTAAAAATTTCATGGATGTCTGCGTGGCTCAGTCAGTTGAGCATCCAATTTTGGCTCAGGTCATGATCTCATGGTTCGTGGGTTCGAGCCCCACGTCAGGCTCTGTGCTGACAGCTCAGAGCCTGGAGCCTGGTTCAGATTCTGTGTCTCATTCATTCTCTGCCCCTCCCCTGCTCGTGCTCTGTCTCTCTCTGTCTCTCAAAAATAAATAAATGTAAAAGAAGACAATTTTTTTTAAATTTAAAAATTTCAGAATCTTAATAGGACCTTAGGATAAACACCTTGAGAGCAGAATTATTTCGACATTGCTATCTCCCCTGTATTGTCTGGTATGTTTTTCTGCACATGGTAGTTTCTAAAAAAGAGTTTACTGATTTTAATTTGTTTCATAAGAACAAAAGTCTAAGTGACTTTGGAAAATTAGAACCAGGAAGTTTTCTCACTGCATGCCAAAGAAGAAGACAATAAAAAGGGAAGTGTTGCAAGAAGACTACAACTTTATAAACTGCATCACATGCAAATAGTGGTAATTTCTGGTCACAGCTGTAATTTCATGCTAATAGCAAGCATTTCCAAATGCTGAAAGTGTGATAAATACTGCTGTCATGTCTGTTATAAATTTATATTTATTACTACCACACAGCTCTAGCCTACAATTGAATTCTTGTGACCTGTCTTCTTGTACGCATAATTGACTCAGCTTGGCTTCGCAGAGTCTCGGGGGGACGTTTTGGCCCTCTTCTCGCACACAGTCCCTCCGTGGTGTATTCAGCACATTGCACATCTCACTGTCAGGCACACCCACCTGGACTCTTTCTCCTGATTCACATGTGATACTGCCAACCTCTTCATCATCTCGAGTCAATACTCCCCAGTGCTCTTACATCTGGCCCAGGGACTTGAGAATCAGGAGTCAGGCCCAGAATTCCTGGATATTCCTTACTGCTAACCGGGATTAAAAGTTGGATCAAGGTGACCATCCTTTCAGCTTCTATGAGCAGAGGAGGGCAACAGACCTAAGTCTGTCCAGCATGACAGCTGACCAAGTCTTCAATCCCCAGGCAAAGGTCACGCCTTCTTCAGCACATAGCCAGGATTTGGAATTACTAATTTTTATCCCTCATTCTATTGCACTAGCACAATCCCATTTTCTTCTTTATTCTAACTATTGTGCAATGGGGCGAATAATACTTAGTGTATTTTTTTAACTTTTTTTTTTAACTTTATCTTGTCAGAGGATGAAAAAGCCAAGGTAAAATAATTTTATTTATTTATTTATTTATAAATGTTTATTATTTATCTTTGAGGGAGAGAGAGAGAACGAGGGAGGGACAGAGAGAGAGGGAGATACAGAATCTGAAGCAGGCTCCAAGCTCTAAGCTGTGAGCACAGAGCCTGAAGCAGGGCTCGAACCCACAGACCATGAGATCATGACCTGAGCCGAAGTCAGATGCTTAACCACCCGAGCCACCCAGGCGCCCCTTAAAATAATTTTAAAGCAATATAGAAGTTTCTAACTTGGCAAGGTCTATTTTAGTTTGGACATAACTACCTTTTAACGGGTTAAGAGTAGAGTTTTCCAAAACAGGATTTTGTAATACTATTTCCAAACAATGTTAATGGTATTTACTGAAAGAAAAAAGAAAAAGAGAGGAGTAGGCTGTGCAATAACTCTGAGCAAAGCTGGATGGAGTCCACAAAATTAAACAGGTTGCTTTATTGCAGAATTCTTCAGCTGTTAGTAAATAATTGTGCAGTTTGAATACTTAAGAAGACAGGACTGCAGCGCACAGCATTTCTTGCTGTAGTTTTTTGTGTTAGTGTTCTATGGATCATGGTTAGGGGGAAAAAATGCTCCTCTAAAGGCATCACTACTGACAGGCTCACACAGGTCATGCATATACATGAGCTGTCAAATCACTGATGGTTTTGAATTTGCTTCAGCTCCAGGACTGGGAAGGACCATCATCCACATTGCTCTCTGGTGCTCTTGTGGACAGTGGTAGAAAAAATTAACTAAGTAGTTGATTGACTGCATTAGGTCATGAGTACCAAAGGCATCAATCAGCTAACAATGGTGGCATCAATTTCTACTTACAGTTTCTACTCAACTTGAAAGTAGAGAAAAGTTAATCATCTCTTTGGCCCTACCTAGCACTTTAGCTAGTTAGCATTATTCCTCATGAATCCATGTAAATATGAGATTTGAAAAATAAGTTCTATCTAAGCATGGATAGTATCCTTTAAAAATAAAAAATAAAAGCTGACACTGACCAGATTTTCTGTATATATTTCCTGAATCTAATTGCACATCAGAGAATGTTGAAAGCCAAAATAAGATCATAAACTGTCTCTTTCTGGTTACACAGCTGAGAATGATTCATCTTATAGAGCCACAAGGGGTAAAAAGATTTCACTGTCATTCTTATGGTAAGGGGGTAAGTGGTAGAGGAGAGACGCTGAGGCAAGAATCTGCCCTTTCTGTCTCCCAGCGCTATACTGTATCCTGAAACAGAATATCAGGTTCTCTTATCTCTATGTGAAAAAGTTTTAAATTCATACAGATAAGGGTATCAGATTAGCTTAAGGTTTTAAAATATGATTTTGAGACGGTCTGTTCCTCTCATACACTTGAGGAATAGTATTATCTTGAGGCCTATAGATACCACCACTGTAGACCTGACGGATGTCCTGGTACTAATGAATTGCCACACTCTAAGCAGTAGTGTTATTTAAAATTATGCCTCAAAAGAGAATCTACTGCTATAAATAGACAAGGGCATCCACAGTTCCTTAAAGCCCAGCAAACAAGGGTGCCAATTTTCTCTTTCCAAATTCAGAGGATAAAATATCAAAGAGATGGGAACTGAAAACTCTCAGACTCAACAATTCTAAGAGTGGTTTCATTCTCTAGACAACTTACAGAAGGAAGAATTTGGGTATTATTTACCTATAGTAATATGCTAAGTATTAACCTGTTTTGACAGAATTTTTAAATATAATGTACATATAAATATATCTGTATCATACATTATGTAACATACACAATTTTAATACATTTGTTATATAAAATATCTGTAATTGAAAATATTAAATAAAAATGTAAATTAGGAGTAATGTCACCAGGATGGCAACATAGGTTGTTCCCGACTTTGCTCCCCCTCACAAGAAGAATAACTAGCAACTATTCATGGTTCTCTCTCTCAGTGAGAGAACCACAGAACATGGCTCTGAGGCTGAAGCACCCCTCCCTCCTGCACAATGGAGACCAACACAGACCACTTTAGAAGAGTAAGAAGAGCCCCTGACCAAACTGCCCCTCCCCCACACTGGTGCAGTGTCATGCTCAGAAATCTCCCCGGAGCCTCCTGTGGTTCCTCCAGTTAAAAAAAAAAAAAAAAAAAAAAAAAAAAAAAAAAAAAAAAAGCGCCTAGGGTGGTTATTCAACTCCTCCAGTGGTATGGGTTGCTTCTTGGAAACGCCCACCCCATGGGGAGATGGACTCGCCCCATGGGGCTAAGGGGAATCTGTGAGACTTGACCCCTAAGAATCTGACTGTGATGGAGAAGCAGGGAGGAGCTTGCAACAACCAGCACTCAGATGATGGCAGACCAAGTTCCTACTTGCGGTAGCCAAATTGTAGTACCAAAGAGCAGCTTTGTTCACTTGCAGAGCCAAGATGGTGGTGCACTTGACCAGGGAACACAGGAGGATGCAGGTCTGCCTAATTCACTTTTGCCAACCCTGGAGCCTAATCTGCCTCTGCCCATGAAGAGCAGCTGAGTAACAGTCCAACCTGCTGCTGAGCTTACATCCTAGCCCACCTTGACAAGAAAGTCAGATTGGGAACACATAGAAGCTACCTAGCCCAAGAACCACTTGAGCACAGTGTCTGGCAAGTAGAATTAATTGCAAAGCAAACCAGTGCACAGTTCAGCCAGGGAACATAGGGAGGGAGTGGGGTGATTTGAGTCAAGAGCACAAAGGGCCTGACTGAGCTTGAAGTCTGTTCCTCTACTCTGCCCAGGCAGGAAAACTAATGTGTATTCCCATTGCTGAAAACAGCCTGCAGGCCCTAGCCAGGGAACCTAACAAGAGCACACAGTATAAGCTGCATATCTCATCCAATAGCCTTGCTTACAGAAACACTTGAATACAGAGCACAGCCCATAGTTTTCCCCATCTGCAGAGCAACATCAGTGATCTATGAGGCCAGGGAATTCAGTTCCCAGGCTTGCCTGATTTGGGTTCTTAAACAATGAGCCATGTAAACACTGGAGCCCATTTGGTTGATCTGTAAGTTTAGGAAAGCTAAATCATAGCTCCATTTATCGCTGAGTATAGTACTGAGTCTGACCATCTGGTAAACCTGACCAGAGAACCAATGCAACTGCAGAACCCATTCTACATCCTCACTTGGGCAGAAACCCAAACCAACAGTCCTATACAACTGCTCTCAGCCAGACGTTCTACCACTGCCCACCTCAGAGTGCGGAAAGTAGCCTTTTCACAGAATAGGCCCTGATAGTAAGTCCATCAGCAAAGGACATTACAAACAAACATATCAAAGAAAACCAAACTGCAAAGTCTGGAGAAGAAGACCACTTACTCAAATGCACAGATAAAACATAGGCAATGAAGAGTTACAAACAATGGGATAAGCATGATATCACCAACAGAAATTAATAAAGCTCCAATAACTGACCCTGAAGAAAGGGAGATCTACGAACTATTAGACAAAGAATTTCAAATATTAAAAAAAAATTTTTAATGTTTATTTCTGAGAGAAAGAGAGACAGAGCACAAGCAGGGGAGGGGAAGAAAGACAGGGAGACAGAGAATCCAAAGTAGGCTCCAGGCTCCAAGCTGCATACAGCCCAATGCAGGGCTCGAACTCACAAACTGTGAGATCATGACCTGAGCTGATGTCAGACACTTACCTGACTGAGCCATCCAGGCACCCCTATTTTTAATTTTTTGAGGAATCTCCATACTGTTTTCCACAATGGCTGCAATGGTTTTCATACTCACCAACAGTGCACAAGTTTCCTATTTTTCCACATTCTCACCAACACTTGTTATTTTTCTTTTCTTTTTTTTTTTATTTTAGCCATTCTGACAGGTGTGATGTGGTATCTCATAGTGGTTTTGATTTGTATTTTACTGATTATGAGTGATGTTGAGTATCTTTCGTGTGTCTGTTGGCCATCTATATGTCTTCTTTGGAGATATGTGTGTTCATATCTTCTGCCCATTTTTAATTAGATTATTTGGGGAGATTGTTTTATTTTGAGTTGTATAAGTTCTTTTTTTTTTTTTTTCTTTTTTTTTAAATAGGTTCCATGCCCAATGTGGGGCTTGAACTCACAACCTTCAGGTTGAGAATTGCATGCTCTACCAAGTGAGCCAGGAAGGCCCCCAGTTATTTATATATTTTGGATACTAACACTTTATTGGATATGTCATTTTGAATATCTTCCCCATTCAGCAGGATGCCTTCTGGTTTTATTGACTGTTCCCTTTGCTGTGCAGAAGCTTTTTCTTTTGATGTAGTCCTAATAATTAATTTTTGCTTTTGTTTCCCTTGTGTCAAGAGACATCTATAAAAATATTACCATGGCCAATGTCAAATAAATTACTGCCTGTACTCTCTTCTAGGATTTTTATGGGTTCACATGTCACATTTTGGTCCTTAATTTATTTTGAGTTTATTTTTGTATGTAGTATATGAAAGTTGTCCAGTTTCATTGTTTTGCATGTAGCCATCCAGTTTTCCCAACATCATTTACTGAAGAGACTTTTTTCATTGCATATTCCTTTCTGCTTTGTCATAGATTAATTGACCATAATCATGGGTTTATTTCTGGACTCTTTATTCTGTTCCATTGATCTGTGTGTCTGCTTTTGTGCCAAAACCATACTTTTTTGATTACTGCAACTTTATAATATATCTTGAAATCTGTGACCACGATGCTTCCAGTTTTGTTCTTCTTTTTCAAGAATGCTTTGGGAGCATCTGAGTGATTCAGTCAGTTAAGTGACCAACTCTTGGTTTTAGCTCAGGTCATGATCTCATAGTTCATGAGATTAAGCCCTGCATTAGGCTCTGCTCTGACAACAAAGAGCCTGCTTGGGATTCTCTCTCTCTTCCCCCCTCCTACCCCTCCCCTGCTCATGCTCTTGCTCTCTCTCTCTCTCTCTCTCTCTCTCTCTCAAAATAAATAAATAAACTTTAAGTAAATAAAACTAAGTTTTAAAAAGGATTGTTTTGGCTACTCATAGTCTTTTGTGGCTCCGTAAAATTTTTGTAACTATTGTTCTGGTTATACAAAAAATGCCATTGGAATTTGAATGACACACTGGACCAGATGGACTTCATAGATATATTCAGAACATTCCATCCTAAAACAGAACACATTGTTTTCAAGTACACGTGGAACATTCTCCAGAATAGATTAAATATTAGGCTATAAAACAAGTCTCAACAAGTTCAAAAAGATTGAAGTCATACCATGCATCTTTTCTGACCACAACACTATGCAACTGGAAATAAAACACAAGAAATAATCTGTAACACACACACACACACACACACACACACACAAATAAAAGGAGGTTAAATAACATGCTACCAAATGTGAAGCCAAGAAATCAAGAAAGCCTAGTCAACCAAGAAATCAAAGAGGAAATAAAAAAAATATATGAAGACAAAGGAAAATGAAAACACAACAGTTCAAAATCTTTGGGATGCAGTGAAAACTGTTCTAGGAGGGAAGTTTATAGCAATACAGGTCTATTTCAACTAGCAAGAAAATCTTCCAATAAACACCCTAACCTTACACTTAAAGATGCCAAGAAAAGAACAACAACAACAACAACAACAGAGGAAGTAAAGAAATAATAAAGATCAGAGCAGAAATAAATGCTATAGACACTAAAACAAAACAAAACAACAAAACAAAATAACCCAGTAGAATAGATCAATGAAACCAGGAGCTGATTCTTTGAAAACAAAAATCAGTAACACTGATAAAATGCTGGCCAGAGCTATCAAGAAATAAAAGAGAAAAGACTAAAATAAAATCACAAATGGGAGAGCAGAAATAACAGCCAACACCATAGAAATACAAATTATAATACAAATATAAGAGAATATTATGGAAAAGTACATGCAACAAATTGGACAACCTAGAAAAAATGTGTAAATTCCTAGAAACATATAATCTAACAAAACAGGAAGCAGGAAGAAATAGAAAATTTGAGCAGAATTATTACCAACAAAGAATTGACCCATAAATCAAAAACTCCCAATAAACATAAGTCCAAGACCAGATGGCTTCACAGGCAAATTCTACCAAGCATTTCAAGAAGAGGAGGGGTGCCTGGGTGGCTCAGTTGGTTGAGCATCCAACTTCAGCTCAGGTCATGATCTCACGGTTGGTGAGTTCAAGCCCCGCATCGGGCTCTGTGCTGACAACTCAAAGCCTGGAGTCTGCTTCAGATTCTGTGTCTCCCTCTCTTTCTGCCCCTCCCCCACTCATGCTCTGTCTCTCTCTCTCTCTCAAAAATAAATTAACATTAAAAAAATTTTAAAGAAGAAATACCTATTCTTCTCAACTATTCCAAAAAAACAGAAAAGGAAGGAAAAATTCCAAAATCATTCTATGAGGCCAGCATTATTCTGATAAAGACATCACATACAAATTATAAAACCATAGACCGCTGTCTCTGATGAACAGAAATGCAAAATTCCTCAACAAAATACTAACAAACTAAATCCAACAATACATTTTAAAAAATCATTTACCACGATCAAGTGAAATTTATTTCTGTGTTGCGAGGGTGGTTCAATACTCACAAAGCAATCAACATGATACATTACATCAACAACAGAAAAGATAAGAAACATGTGATCATTTAAATGGAGGCAGAGAAAGCATTTGACAAAGTACAACATCCATTCGTGATAAAAAAATTCCCAACAAAGTAAATTTACAGGGAACACACCTCAACATAATAAAGGCCATATATGACAAGTCCACAGTGAACATCATCCTTGATGGGGAAAAACTGAGAGCTTTTCCCTTCAGTTCAGGAATAAGACAAGGTTTCTCTCACCACTTTTATTCCACACAGAACTGGAAGTTCTAGCCATAGCAGTTAGATGACAAAAAGGCAACCAAATCAATAAGGAAGAAATAAAACTTCGCTGTGTGCAGATGACACGATACTATAAATAGTAAACCTGAAAGACTCCACCAAACAATGGCTAAAACCAATAAATGATTCAGTAAAGTCACAGGATACAAAATCAATGTACAGAAGCCAATAATTAATCAGAAGAGACATTAAGAAAACATTTCCATTTGTAATTACACCCAAAATAGTAAGATACCTAGCAATAAACTTAACCAAAGAGGTGGAAGACCTGTACTTTGAAAACTATAAAACACTGGTGAAAGAAACTGAAGACATGGGAATGGAAACATATCCCATGCTTGTGGATTGGAAGAACAAATATTGTTTAAATGTCTATACTACCCAAAGCAATCTACACATTTAATGAAATCCATATCAAAACTAACAGCATTTTTCACAGAACTAGAACAAACAATCCTTAAGTTTGGAGCACAAAAAAACCCTAAATAGCAAAAGTATTACTGAAAAAGAAAAAGAAAGCTAGAGGCATTATAATTCTGGCCTTCAAGTTACATTACAAAGCTGTAGTAATCTGAAAAGTATGATTTTGTCACAAAAATGGATGCAGGTATCAATAGAACAGAATAGAAAAACCCAGAAATAAACCCACAATTATATGGTCAGTTCATCTTTAACAAAGCAGGAAAGAATATCTACTGGGGAAAACAAAAACAAAAAAAAAAAAAATTGCTCCTACAAATGGTGTTGAAGAACCTGGACAGCTACATGCAAGAGAATGAAACTGGACAACTTTCTTACACCATACACAAAAATAAATTCAAAATGGTTGAAAGACCTAAATTTGAGACCTGAAATCTTAAAAATCCTAGAAGAGAGCACAGACAGTAACTTCTCTGATACTGGCCATAGCAACTTTTTTTTTTCTAGATAGTTCCCTTGAGGCAAGTGAAGCAAAAGCAAAAATAAACTATTAGGACTATATCAAAATATAAAGTTTCTGCACAACAAAGGAAACAATCAACAAAATTAAAAGACAACCTACCAGATGGTGAAGATATTCACAAATGACATAACAAATAAAGGGTTAGTGTCCAAAATATACAAAGAACTTACACAACTCAACACCAACCACCCCTAAGTAATCAAATGAAAAAATGGGAAGAAAACATGAACACACATTTCTCCAAGACATGTAGCAAACAAACACATGAGAAGATGCTCATTATCACTTATCATCAGGGAAAAGCAATCAAAACTACAATGGAATATCACTTTATACCTGTCAGAATGGCTAAAATCAACAACAACAAAAACAGATGCTAGGAAGGATATGGAAAAAGGGGAACCCTCTGGCACTTCTGGTGGGAATGCAAACTGGTGCAGCCACTGTTGAAAATAGTACGGTGTTTCCTTGAAAAGTTAAAAACAGATCTACTCCAGTCATGATCTCATGTTTTGTGGGTTTGAGCCCCACATCAGGCTCTATGCAAACAGCTCAGAACCTGGAACCTACTTCGGATTCTGTGTCTCCCTCTCTCTCTGCTCGTTCTCGGTCTCTCTCTCTCTCTCTCTCAAAAATAAATAGACATTAAAAATTTAAAAAAAGAGTAGAGCTACTCTACTATCCAGGAATAACAATAGTGGATATTTACCCAAAGAATACAAAAGCACTAATTCAAAGGGATATATCACCCCTTTGTTTATAGCGGCATTATTTACAATAACCAAAATATGGAAGCAGTCCAAGTGTCAAAAGTGGAAGAACGGATAAAGAAGAAGTGGTGTATGTGTGTGTATCTATATAGGAATAAATATATGTATGTACATGAATATATATATATATATATATATATATATATATATATACACATACATATACACAATGGAATATTACTAAGCCATAAAAAAGAATGAAATCTTGCCATTTGCAACAACATGGAAGGAGCTAGAAAGCATAATGCTAAGTGAAATAAGTCAGAGAAAGGCAAATACCATTGATTTCACTCATATGTGGAATTTAAGAATCAAAACAAATGAGCACAGGGGAACAAGGGAGACAGAAACCAAGAAACAGACTCATGTATAGAGAACTGATGGTTACCAGAGAGGAGGTGAAGGGGGAGATGTGTGAAATAGGTGATGGGGATTAAGGTGTGCACTTCTGATGAGCCCTGGGTAATGTATGGAATTGTTGAATCACTACATTGTATACCTGAAACTAACATAACAGTGCATGTTAACTAACTGGAATTAAAATAAAAACTTTAAAAAAAGAAAGGAGAATTCAGAAAAATTTTTTATTACTGACATTTACTGTAAAAAAAAAAGCATAACACTTAACTCCTCCTTTTACTATAAGAACACTCTTGGTAGTAATTCAAACTCAGTATTTTCCATCATTATTTCACTGCACATAGTATTATTCAAGATAGGTACTTGAAAAAGAGGGGAGATACTTGCTAAACAAATTTGGGAATTAAAAGCATATTAGCTTCTCCTCTGAGAGTTTTTTTTTTAATTTTTTTTAACATTTATTCATTTTTGAAAGGCAGAGAGAGACAGAGCATGAATGGGGGAGGGGCAGAGAGAGAGGGAGACACAGAAACAGAAGCAGGCTCCAGGCTCCGAGCCATCAGCACAGAGCCCGACGCAGGGCTCGAACTCACAGACCACGAGATCATGACCTGAGCCAAAGTCGGCCACTTAACCGACTGAGCCACCCAGGCACCCCTCTCCTCTTAGAGTTTTAAAGACTATGATAAGTCTTGATACAAAACAAAACTTTTTTTTACATTTGCTATACTTACTGAATGAAGGAGGCATTGTCCCCCTCAAACACCTACAGGGACATAATGAGTAGATTTATAACAGTTTTTTTTTTTAAGTATTTCCTCCTATTTTTCTCTTCATCCCACCCCATTTCTTCTCAATTACTTTGAACTGTAAGAACTTTGCAAGTAGAGGGATGCCTGGGTGGGTCAGCCGGGTAAGCATCCAACTCTTGATTTTGGCTCACGGTTTGTGAGTTCGAGCCCAGTGTCAGGCTCTGTGCTGACAGCGCAGAACCTGCGTCAGATTCTCTCTCTCTCTCTCTCTGTAACCTCCCGCGCTTGCTCGCTCACTCTCTCTCTCTCTCAAGATAAATAAACTTAAAAAAAATAAAGAATTTGGTAAGTAGATAATAAAAAACAACAAACAACAAACAGGGAAGTAGGTGAAAAAAAGAGGATAGAAGAAGTTAGAAGAATAGAAATGTTGAACAAATGTGGAGTAGATAGGCACACAGGTAGACACTTTTGAGCCATGGTCACCCAGAAGGGAGAGGTAAAACTCCTGGAAGAAGATGTGAGTGGTCATCGTCCACAGGAAGGCTTTTGTATAAGGAGGCTCTCCCAGTGTCTCATGGTCTGGTCACAAGTATCTGTGGTTGTGTGTAGAGAACAGCTAGGGAGGAGTTGCTATTATGGTCTTTCACTCTCAGAAAGCCCCTGAGATTCTTATGCAAATAGTTCTTCAGCTCCCTGTAGTTTGTGAGCCAGAGAGCAAGGTTTTCTGACTGGACTTGCACTTATATAACTACAGAGCCCACTAAAATGATGCTTTAAAAGTTTTTTCATTATGAAATTCTATTTGTGTTTGTATGTAGATGGGAATGCATAAAACATACAGTGTGTATGTATGGTTTAAAGAATGAAACACTTATGTTGTCTATATTACATAGAGTTACTATCTTTGGAGCCTCCATACACCTAACTCCAATCACAGCTCTCTCCATCCTCTCTAGAGCTAACCAGGATCCTGAAGTTTGTGTTTATCAATCCATGTGTTACTTTATTGATTTACCAAACATGTACATATTCTTTAACTACACTTTTCAGTTTTTCATATTTTTGAAATGATAAATGGCCTCAGGCTGCATGTGTTCTTCTATGCTTTGATTTTGTTGTTGTGAGATTTATCTATGTTGACATGTGTAGCTCTTGTTCATTCATTTTTGCTATTGAATTTTAATCGACTGTATGACCATAATTTTTGTAGTCATTCTCCATTGCCGAACATCATGCTCATCGTGAGCTTATATTTAGGGAGAATTATTGTATATAAGCATCTTGAAAATTGTTAAATGTGAAATTGCTTTTCAAGGTGGGTTTAGCAATTTGTACTCTGATCAGCATTTTACAAAGGTTGCAGTTTATCCACATTCTTGAGAACATCAGATATCATTCAGCCTGTAGCCAATTTGCAGGAGGGCAGCAAAGTTTACTCCATAATCAGCTGCTGCTAGGCAGAGCTTGTGGAATTTGGAGTTTACTCTCTAAGAACATCCCTGTGCTCTAGCTTTCTTGTGAGTCAGCATGAGTTAAGACCCCCAGCCACTGTGGTATGGTGTCCTGTTTTTGAAAACAACATCTAGAAGACAAATGTTATTTAAGGTCTGCATCCTTGAAGCTGGAAGATGGCCACCACTGCCATCTTGTGTGGGTATCTGGACTAACAGGACATTTCTGAAGGAAGGAAGAAACATCATCTGTTTATGTGAGATGCTCATTATCAAACCAACTGTGATTGTGGGCTAACCTGACCTTACTGTCTTCTCTTACTATCTGGTGTTTGGAAGCAGAACTAATATCCTTTATGTGTAAGCCCCTTGGTTCTTGGACAATTCAGCATGGGGGTGGGGTGGGAGTTTGGTGGGACATCTTAAAAAGAGAAATAAAGGATCTTATACTATAGAAGGAAACCTAAAAACTCAAACAACTAGCTAGAAAGTAACAAGTGTGATTGCATTTTTATTGAAACCAAGTTAAATAAATGATGCTAAATTTATATTATTTGGTAATATATGGGGTGCCTGGGTGGCTCAGTCTGTTGAGTGTCTGACTCTTGATTTCAGCGCAGGTCAAGATCTCAGGGTTTGCAAGATTGAGACCCACATCTGGCTCTGTGCCTACAGCACACATTTATTTGGTGATAATAAAACCCTCCTTGTACCATTTCACATTAAACTCAAATTTCTCTGACAAACTGCACCATAACCCAGCCTTCTAACTAGCCAGGCTTATTTCTCACACCCCCTTCCAAAATTTCACCTTGTTTTGTCAGTCTAATGTTCTCTCCAAGCCTTATGAATTACCCAGGTTTCATCGTCAATACTTCCCTTTCTCTGGAATGACTTCTTCTCGCTTCTTTTCAATGTAAGAAATTTGAGATACACTTAAAACTGTACCTTAAATCACAGTAGCTATAAGGCTCTACCAAGCTTGCTTACAGAAATTACAATGTTTATAAGGACTTCCGTTCTAAAAATTTTCAACATGTGCTTGTGGTGAATAATGAACTATTTGTCATTGGACTTACCCTTCAGATACCAAGGGAGCAATACCACAAGGCAGGCTCCTACAGGTCAAACTCCATTTCCAAACCCCTTTCTTCCATTGGCTGAGTATGGCCCATGTGACATTGCCAGTGATTGATGGCTATTCTTTCTAGTGGTCCAACTGTACATAAAACGTTACTGCTAACTTTGCTGGAAGCCCTAAGCAATTCTTCAAGTCTGTGGCTCACCTAAACATCAAACACCTCTTCCTGAATCCATAATGCCATGCTCCCCAAGATCCTGATGAAAACTTCTACCAGTGACCTCATCCATTTCCTGCCTCCTCTTTGTGAAAAGATGTATCTATTAGTAAACGCCTCTCTCTAAAAGAAACCAAAAACAAATTGAAGCTAGCTTAAATAAGTGGATAAATAAGTAAATAAATAACGTGTTGATTTATGCACATGGGAAGTCAAAGCATGGGGTAGACTTAGAGCATATTTCAATCTGGAGTCTCTGACAAAGCTGCCTAACTCAGTTTCTCTGTATCTGGGCTCTGCTTTCCTCTATGCAACAACTTCATTCTTTTTTTTTTTTTAAAGTAGGCTTCACACCCAGCCCAGAGCCTAATGTGGAACTCAAACTCATAACCCTGAGATCAAGACCTAACCAGAGATCAAGAGTCAGACACTTAACTGAGCCACCCAGGTGCCCCAGTGATAACTTCATTCTTAGGCACATGTTAGGAAAGAGGATGTGTGTCAGCCTCAGCTCACTATCTACATATTTTATGAATCAAAAGATAGCAAGCCTCTCTCTTTACCAGCGTCTATCTAATCTCATGAAGGACTCTGGTCTTGCTAGTGTTCCATGTCTACCTGTTGGAATACCACACTCATTGATTGGGGATATAGTTTATCCCGGTGAGCTAGGCCAAATCTGGGGCCTAGTCCTGTAGCTAGGAGAGGGTGGGACTATGGACTGATATCACTATGAAAGGAAGAGGAACATTTCCTCGGTGGAAATAGTGATGAAGCATGAACACATGTGTGCATGTACAATGCGCACACACACACACACACACACACACACACACACACTGCCCACTAGGCCCCTCTAAAGTAAGCCCAGTTAGGATTCTACACTTCCATGTTCCCCGTGTATAAGAGAAACTTGAAATGGCTTTAATGACATGAGCCGGTCACAGTGACTATCTCTAAATTTTCCCTCTGTGCCAGAAGAGTCATTCAGAGAAGTTCTGGAATTAAGCATACAATGTGCCTGAAAAGTCACTTTCCCCAGATAACTTAGACCTTTGCACTAAGTGTTCTTTAGTGGTCCAGCTTCCCTTACTGAGGGCAGATTGAGAATGACAAGATTAACTCAGTCTTTTGCACTCTAGCCAGTCAATTAGGCTTTTATGCCTTCAAATCTCAATGATTGAGGTGTCAGTGCCTTTTCTCCCAGAAGCCTCCTAACTACAAATGCACACAGGGTAGGGTACCCACTAATGCTACCCACGGACACTCAAAGTTTAACTTTGGAAAGGAATGCTGCCCCATTCCACCGTTCAATATAATCTAAACTCCAAATTCCAAGACTCTAAAAAGGTCCCGTATTATTCTCCCTCAGGGCCAACTTAGGTCCCTCCTGTATCTTTGTTTTCCTTGTCTATTTCAGCCAGCATTGTTATACTTTTGCTCTGAACTGTTATGCATTTATAGACTTTACATTTCAGAAAATCTATGCACTACAGTGACTTGCATGTTCAACAAAAATGTGTAGTTACAGAAAGATTAATATCTTATGCTTATCATATTGCATACTGTATGCAGTATATTTATATATTTAATACGTACTTTTAAATAGCCTTGACAACACATAAATTGGTCAATTCTTTATTCCCAAGGTAGTTTTTAAAAAGGCTCAAATTATCTTTCTAAAATATGTTAAAATAGCAGTAAGATATTTTAACTTTAGTTTGGCAATCAATGTGAATTTCTATATGACGTGTTGATTTTTGACGTTCTTTTTACAATATTAATGAGGCTGATTAATAGGAAAATTTTATGTAAATCTAATAAATTATATACCCTTAGGAAAATTTTAAAAAATACTTGTATGTATAGGTTTTTTTTTCAAGCTCACAAAGTTCCCATGGATCAGAAAATAATTCTGATCAGTTAGTTTCCTTAGGATGGAGGAAACCTCTCTGCAACACCCTCTCCCTTTTTTCCCCTCAACTTTCTTAGAGTTTTGTTGATACTTTTAAACTATTGTTTTTCAAACTGTTTCAATTAATTGGTGAGTACCTCTTCTAGACGTCTCTCAAAAAAAAAAAAAAATTCCAAATAAATGCTTACAATTTTTCTCTTTTGGAGATTAACAAAATAGTTTAGCATAATAAATCCTACTTAACTTATTCTAATATCTCCCAAAATTATTTGGCCAGAGAATATTTTTATATAAAATATCTATCAAAATCTTGTGTATCTAATGCTTCAGGAACACAGTATAGGAAATGCTGACCTATTAATTCCCTTTAATAAAACAATGACATCTCTGAAATGTTTTGTCAGAAGATAGTATTTTCATGCAAGATGGAAAGGAAAGGATTAAAGTGTCAGGCTGGTGTACGAAAAAGGCCATTTACCTGGGAGATCAGCCATCTGGGCCCTTTGTCTATCACAGTACCGTTAATGCACAACTTTCACTCCTGACTCTATACTGCCTTTTTGTTTTTCCTTTGGTGCATTTCTTATTTACTTTTAATTTATTATTTAAATGTGTTAACAGTCTTTCACCTACATAATAAATTTTATTGGAAATGTTATGATTAGGATCTATGTTAGATGCAAAAAATTAACAATAAATACATGAATAATACCTTCATTAATGAAAAAAATTAATGTTTATTTATTTTTAATGTTTATTTCTTTGAGAGACAGAGCATGAGCAGGAGAGGGGCAGAGAGAGAGGGAAATACAGAATCCGAACCAGGCTCCAGGCTCTAAGCTGTCAGCACAGAGCCCAACACAGGGCTCGAACTCACAAACCACAAGATCATGACCTGAGCCGAAGTTGGACGCTTAACCAACTAAACCACCCAGGCGCCCCAATACCTTCATTAATTTTTAAGTCACTGGGAACTCCAGAAAAGTAAGCAAGCTATATAACAAATTGTCATAAGGGAGATTCTAAGGAGCCTCAGAGAGTGTTATCTCAAGGGCTGATGATCAGCTAAACTGGAAGAATCATATTAAAGTCTTGGATGAATGAGTGAATGGTGACCACTTGCCAGGGAGCAGTGTTCCAGGTAACATGTACTCTGTTCAGAGAAAACATGCTGGGTTCAAACTAACAAACTAAACTAAACATTTCATATGGCTGCAGCATAAAAGGAATTTGGGGAGGAGAATAGTGGACAGAGGAAACAGGACCCTATGTGCAACCCTGCAAGCCCTTTTTTAAGAATGTGAATATGACCAGATATGTATTTTAGAAAGACAATGCTGGCTACGGACTGGAACAGACTGAAAAGGGAGAAGACAGAGTAAGAATAACAGTAGTGAAGTCTATTTAATAATCCAAAGGATAGTGGGCTGATTTTTAAATTGGATATAAAAGTTCTTGCCCAAAATGGGAGCAATGCATATATAACTACTCTGGAAGCTGATCCATGCTCCCCCTGGCTCTCTATACCTCAGTTAATGGGTTAACAAAGAAAATCAGGGAATCAGGATCAATGGAAAAGTGCAACATGAATAACCTGAATATGCAGGAAATGGTTGACCTATAGAACAAGCACAGAGAACTAATAACCATGCCTCTCAAGCCTGTTGCTCATTAGAACCACCAGAGAACTTTTAAAAATGCTCATGCTAAGGCAGAGATTCTGATTCATTTGATCTGGGCTGGGGTCTTGAAAACATCCCCAAATGGGATCAGTAAGCAGGACTGAGACTCAATGAGAACCAATGAGTCTACCCAGAAATTCAGACGTTTCTCTTCTACTTTTAATTTATGCTCATGGTTTAAGGTAGTTGTTCTCAAACTGTAGTGGACATCAGAATTACATGGGGAGCTTATCAAAACTCAGACTGATGGGGGCGCCTGGGTGGCGTAGTCGGTTGAGCGTCCGACTTCAGCCAGGTCACGATCTCGCGGTCTGTGTCCGTGAGTTCGAGCCCCACGTCAGGCTCTGGGCTGATGGCTCAGAGCCTGGAGTCTGTTTCCGATTCTGTGTCTCCCTCTCTCTCTGCCCCTCCCCCATTCATGCTCTGTCTCTCTCTGTCCCAAAAATAAATAAAACGTTGAAAAAAAAATGTAAAAAAAAAAACAAAAACTCAGACTGATGGACTTCACTCTTGAACTTTCTGATTAGGTAGGTGTGGGTGGGACCTGAAAATCTGCATTTATAACAAGTACAAAGGTGATGCTACTGCTGGTCCAGAGAACAGACTTTGAGAACAACTACCCTTAGGCAATCTTTTTGGAAATGAGATATTTAAAAAGGATTTATTTTTTGCTAGAGCAACTAATTCTCCTTACTTCATTCTTTTATTAATTGATATAAGTGGAATCTTTTTAGTTTCACATACTGTGTATTGCAGAAACAAAGATTAAGATATTATGGTATGTTTTTGTTTTATTACAGATGTGAGAAGCAAATACTTTTTTGTGAAAAAAGTCCTCAAAATACTTTCTATGCTGATTCTTCCACTTTTTAAAATTTTATTCTATTCAAACAAAGGAGGGAAAGCCATGTTTTTATTTACGTCTTTGTTTGTTTACTTTTTAAAAAGAGCATGAGCTGGGGAGAGGGGTAGAGTGAGAGTGTGAGAGAGAATCTTAAGCAGGCTCCACGCTCAGTGCAGGGCCGCAATAGCCATGTTTTTAGGGTGCATCAGATACAATAAAAGAATGTATAACACTCTAATAGTCCACTACTATTCACAACTTAGAAAATTCTTGTTCACTATAATCATGACAGTGGTATTTCTGACCTATGTTTCTGTCTGAAGTGAGTCTGTAACTTACGACAAACTCCAGTATCTGGTACTGGCTGGCCATTTCATAATTCAGTCAGAATCAAGTACATCTTACTCTAATGATGCTAATTCATTATTCTCTATGTGGCATTATTGTTCTTTCAATTCTCTAGAAACTTTGGTTAGTTTACAGAAGACCTTTTTTCTTCTGGCAAAATATTAAGGAAAATTTGATTTTATTATTGAGTCCGATATGTTTTTTTAAATGCACACAAATCACTTCAAAATTCTTATTAATTCTTATTAAAAGTAAATTGTGCATGGTTTAATTACATCAAATGTAACTTAGGAATTTTATGGGTTTTTTTAAATATAAAATAACTTTCATGCTTTAAAAAAAGGTGAGTCCCACAATGTTGAAAGTCTTAATATTGCTCTTTTTGCTTAGCACATTAACATTCCTCATGCCAATTGGTGAATAAATTTCTATGGATAGCAAGAAATTTTCATATTCAATAATTTACAAAAGATATACGTTTTAAAATAAGTTTGGCATGTTTTGTACATACTATACATTTAATTGCAGTATTATCTTTACTAGTTATAAAATTTAATCTACTCTCAGGCCAAAATATAATAATAATTACTAGTCTCTAGACTTTTACTTCTAAAACTGTACTAATAATATACATCACAGGAACTATGAATATAAAAGCCAGGCCATCAGAATAATAAGAAATGATGCAATTTCAAAATTAAGGAACTGCCTGACTTCTCTTTTATTAGGAAAAAAAATCTTGTTAAACAGATCCTGAACTGAGCCTTGAAGGTGAATAGACTTGGTTTTATTGCACAATGACTATTAACCATGGCTTTGCCCTTCCCTTGTCATTACTTCATAACATTTTACCACTATTAAGACTAGAATGTTCCAGATTAGGTGACTAATAAATCAGCTTTGGGGAGCATCTTAACAAGTAAAAGCCAGCAAACCAACACTTCTTATTTAATTCCAGATTAAGTCACCAAATAACTTGAGAACTTTTAATCAATTTGGGATGGCTGCTCAAATTTTACCTTCGCACAAATTTTTTTCTGATTCACCTTTCTTCAATAAGATGGTCCCTGCACACACCAAAAGTCCATTACAAAAGAAATAAGGGGTTTCTGCAATCTCACAATTGTCACTTCCATGGCCTTGAGAACTCAACATTTATCCAAAGCAATTTCAGGGCAATAGGAAATTATCTTAAAATACATGAAAATTATAGACAAAGAAAACTGAAGCTTCTGTAAGCCCACAGAAAGACTTACTATTCATTTTTCAAATCATGCAAAAGGTGTTTTTAAAAATCATTATTTGTGGGGCGCCTGGGTGGCGCAGTCGGTTAAGCGTCCGACTTCAGCCAGGTCACGATCTTGCGGTCCGTGAGTTCGAGCCCTGCGTCAGGCTCTGGGCTGATGGCTCAGAGCCTGGAGCCTGTTTCTGATTCTGTGTCTCCCTCTCTCTCTGCCCCTCCCCCGTTCATGCTCTGTCTCTCTCTGTCCCAAAAATAAATAAACGTCGAAAAAAAAAATCATTATTTGTGTCAAAAATATTTTGTGGAGTATCCACTTAGCACTCAAGAAACATTTACTAACCACCAGTGCAGGACAAGGTGCTAGATGCTTCTCGTGGGTTTACTTTCACTGTAAGCATATAGATTGTCATTACTTATTCACAGGCTAAAAAAGACACAATTTTAACTAAAAACAATAATAAAATAGGAGCACTGATAGCCCCAATATCTTGATTTTCAAGTCACCAGTATGACACCAGCTGAGGACAAGAAGCGTTTAGACAGAACTCAGAGTAAAACTAACTTCTAAGGGATAGGCAGAACTTGCAATAGAGACTGAACTGTGGCCAGGTAGGGACAAGGATATCCTAGTGTTAAAGGAATAATCTCAAGGAAGCCAGCTAAAGAGTGTTTCCAGAAGAGGGTTATGATCACAGAATCTAATGCTGGAATACACTCAAGTTAATTTAAATTCTAAAAAGTGTTCACTGGTTTGGACTAGAACACAGAACACCTATTCTCAACAGAAGACTTTAATTTTCTTATTAGGACTCCTTAGCACACTTTTTATTTATTTATTCAAGACACAAAAGCAAAAGAGTTTAGGCAAACATTTGCCATGCTCAATAAACAATGTTATGATGTGTCAATTGATTCTAATCAGGACACCCAATGTGAGCCAACTTAATACACCATTAGGCAGAAAATAGAAGTATCATCAGGAAAACAATGTGTTAATTTGCTGATTATGGTTGAACACTAGCCAGTAGGTAGTAACTAATGGCATCACAAATGGATATTGGCTGAACTATATTTAGTAGATACCATGAAATCCTTTTTCTTTTCAACTCTATGCTTGATATGGTAAAATATCATCTTTGCATATTGTTGTTATCATTAAGTTTATCAAAATTTTATGATGATGAAACTTACATAATGGTATAAATGCATATATATTTTTCCCAGATCAAATTTTCATGTCAAGTCTTTTCATTTTTGCAATTATCAAGCAATATAAATGATTAATTTCCTCAAATTAATTTTAATTAATTCTAATTTCATGAACATTATAGACACAGCATGTGCCAAGCACCGTGGTAGAGACTGGGAAGAGAAGAATGAAAATCACTATCACTACTCTTTAAGTGTTACCATATAACAGGAGAAAAGCCATGTAAATGAAGTAATTGCATTTAAAACATAATTGAAGGTAAAACAAAATCTATAGATGAAACAGATGTCACAGAAATAAGTCAGAGAATGTGATTAGCTGTGTCTGAGAGGTCTGGTAGTTCTCTTAGAGAAGTTGTGATCTGAAGTGTGTTTTATAGTAGATTCAACAAACTCCTTCAAGATATGTATTTATAGGAGTTGGTGGTGGAATGGAGCATACCGGTGCAAAAGGATGTGCCCTTTGGTTGAGCATTTCTCCTAATAAACCACATATAAGTTCTGGACCATCATTTATACTCCGCTGTTTTAATTTTAAAATTCTTTATAGAACAGTTTAAATTCAAAATCCAAATATTAGAATCAATGATGTAACAGAATTTATTATCCCATTAACATCATTGAGGATCTCTCATGTACAAGATGCCATCTATGTGCTGGTGGAAGATCCACAGATAAACAGTGAATCCTTCTTTAAGTCCTAGTAATCTAGTGAAAAGGCAATATGTATACACACAGGAGGTACACAAATTGATAACAGTCACACCCACACAACAAATAATAACATAATTAGAATAAACATAACAATGTATTGAAAAACAAAATATAACAAAACATGAATGGTATTATTTATATTTTTGTAGTGCTTAATCACTTATTCAATGTTTCCCTACACTGACTTCACCTAATATTCACAAATACTATCTGGGTTTGATATTAATATTTCTATCTTAGTAACAGAGCAAAGTAGGCCCAGAGAAGTAATGAATACACAGAAAATAAATGAAAGGAAAATTCAGGGCAAGGGTTGAAAAGGAAAATAGGCTATAGACAATGGATTGGACTTCCAACCATTGAGAAGAGGCTGGAGAAGGCATGCCACCAATGAAATGGAAAAGATTACAGAAAGAAATATGCAGAACATATCAGTGAGCAGACCAGCTTGGATAGAACATGTATATGGAAAAGCAATAGTATATGTAAGCATGTGGAATCTGTAATATCAACAATTAGAAAATAAAAACACAATATGTTTATTTTTCAAAAATTTTCTGGGACATACACCATGATGTAATATGCAAAAGTTAATAAACATATTAACATATTCCTATGGAAGATGGTGGTCCAGGGTACAGACTTCCAGTTATAAAATACATTGGTACTAGCAACATAAGGTACAGCATGATGACTACAGGTAACACTGCTGTATGTATGGTGTATATAAATGTTGTTATGAGAAATGTTGTTATGAATCCCAAATTCTTACCATAAGGAAAAAAAAGTTTTTCCTTTCCTTTTTAAATATCTATATAAGATAATGGTTATATGACATAACTACATAATGTAGTAATTGTGTCAATGATATATGTAAGTTCAATTATTATGCTATAACCTTAAGCTTATACAGTGCTGTTTATCAATTGTATCTCAATAAAATTGGGAAATTAATAGAAATATAAACTTTAAACATACTTTTAAATGCAATTCCTCAGGCAATGAAGTTAATTTATATAAAGTTATTTAACACAATATGAAGAATATGTAGTGAATCATTTTTTAATGTTTGTTTATTGAGAGAGAGAGAATGGACAGGAAGAAGGGCAAAGAGAGAAAAGAGAGAAGAGAGTATCCCAAGCAGGCTCCGTGCTGCCAGTGCAGAGCCCAATGTGGGGCTCCATCCCACAAACCATGAGATCACGACCTGAGTCAAAATCAAGAGTCAGGTGCTTTAATCAACTGAGCCACCCAGGCACCCCATAATATGTAGTGAATCTTAAAGAGCCAATTTTTCCAAGGCAATTTTGATTTTCATTCAAGCTACACAAATCTCCTCAAGGGCAAGAAAATACCATGGCCTGGTTACTTCCTTTGAAGTATGAGGACCAGGTAAAAAGAGAAGTGACACCATGAGAGCAAAACAAATTATATCAGTAATTTATCCTGCCCATTTCTCTTTAAACTTTCAGTACTCCCACAGTACAATCTATATCATCCAATATGCCCCTCATTGACCTTTCATATTTCTGTGACCCACGTGAGTCAGCAATGATGATTGGCTAACATGGGTCAGTCTGCTCTAGTGCTGTGTTCCGGTCATTCCATCCGCAGGAACAATTGCACTTCCTGCCAGTGTAGTCCTCACACCCTTCCTGCTAGCTTCTATGTCACTCTGTCATCCTCAGTCTCTTCCTGGCCACTATACCTTCTGTTAGTCACACTTGCACTCCACATGACACATTTCCCCATCAGTGTCTTACTGCAAATATTTTCTGTTGCTGTTTCCTAAGCTCTTTTTGTTATCCTCGGTTATTCTTACTTCCTTAATTTATAGACTTCCATTATGATTAATGATGGAGATTGCAACACATTTCTTTAATTCTAACATGGTATTTCTAACATTCATTCTGTTATAGCTATCACACAAATTCTGAATATATAGGACTGAAGATAAGGTTAACAAACTTTAATGATTAAAGTGATTCAAATGAACTTATTTCTTTGGTACATTTGCACTCCAGGTAGTGTGTGTGTGTGTGTGTGTGTGTCATAGAAGCAAAGATTTAATGAAAGAGTTGAGATAATTTCTCAATTGAATAGGGAAGTTAAATCCCTAAAAATTTAAAATGCCTAAATCAAATACCAGGATTATCTCACCTTATTATGAAATGGGGTGTTGAAATGCCTATGGCATTCAAGGTACAGGTAAATCTGCATTTTGGAAGTGTTTATTCCCCCCCACATGGCTGGTAAGCAGCCATGTGATCGACTGGATTTTCTAAATCAAAGCCACTGATCTAAAAGTTCTAGACATAAAATCAATCTCTTTAAAAAATCAGATAGTCTAGAACTGTACTAGGTACTCTGGGGGATTCAAAGTAATCTGAGGTCTCTGTGTCTACATATACACATAAAAAAAGTAAAAATAAATATAATACAATAAGACCTCAAATATCATAAGATAGTACAGTTTTCAGACAAATGCTACAGACAATAAACACTCTCATTTGAAACTTGAGAGGAGTCGGAAATTATATGAGCAATTATTTAGTAGGATTTTTATTTGTTTTATTTCTGCAGGCTATTCTTATTGCTATAATTAAAACTTAGTGATAGAGTTGGGAGATGTTTTCAAAAAGAAAGATAGGAAAATAGAAGTGGGAGAGCAGGAGTAAATGTAGGGAAAACCAAAAAAAAAAAAAAAAAAAAAAAAAAAAGAGGCAGAAGTGAAAGGGAGATAAATGAATATAAAAGCAGGAGGGAGAGAAGGTCACCAGTAAGTGCCATGCTGCTGAGTTGCATCCTTGCCATAGAACCAGGAGGCCCTGGGAGAGCATGTGGAGGCTGGGATGGAAATCAAATGCATGCAAGTGTATTACTTAGCTTATCTTAGTCCCATTTTTTTTTTCTGCAAAGGACAGTCTGACCCCAGTGACCACCAAGATTCCTTTTTGCTTCGAAATACAAAAATGCTATGAAAGGTCATACTCTAGGCCAGGTGGCAGCTGGGCAATGTGCAAACATGTGTTTATATTCCAAACATATTCCAAAAGCACCCTGTAGAGTTTGAAAAAGCCCTTGAATATGTCCATCCAAAATTCTTAAATAAGAAATATTCTTTGGTCTTTGTAAAAGTGTTCTTTTCTTCTTTTGTACAAGACCTTTGTCCGAAAATGCATTTGGGAAACATCCACCTCAAGATTTCTTGTAGGGTGGAAACACTATTGCATGTGAACTGCCTAGAATAAGTACAAATCTACCCAATGGTCACTACGTGCCATCAAAACCCTAAATCACTAGCAGCTTGGAGGAGACATATGTGTTGGGATGAGTCCCATTCGATTAGTCTGTTTCAGTTGAATTCCAGAGTGAATCAGGGCTTAAGCCAATTTTTAATAAATACACCAGATTTTAGCATCTGGAAAGCAACTGATCCAAATTAAATTATATGATCCATATAATATGTAGCTCTGGTGTGGTCATCTGATTCCTGAGCAGTGACCATACTTTGGATGAGTGGGACGAACTTTTAACCCAACAAATGACAATTTAGCAAACAACAGCTGCACAGCCCTTTTACCGGTGGAACTATAAAAACTCAAATAAAATGAATTGTGTTTATAGTTACATTAGCACTTCAAAATGGCTATTTCTTTTGGTCTTTAGAGAATAAGGAAGCCTGCAGCAATCACATGATTCAGCCCTTCTTTAGGAGATAAGCTACATCTTAGAAAGGCAGTTAAAATGCATGATTTTTACTGGCAGTCTTCTTATACCTTTAGCTCTATATCAGATCTTTTCTAAGGGAAGGAAGAATCTATCTTGGATGGTTTTAACAACTTGGTTTATGCTCTTTTATGACTAATTGAGAAGAGACTGAAAACAGCAGGATGGTGTCACAAATTAATGCACCCTCATTTGGACCCCCTAGGCCTTGACTCAGCAGGTTATGCCCTAATCCTGGAGCCCCAGGCACTTTCAGGTGGTTATTGATTGAAACCACAGATTCAGTTACAGCAAATGACATTATGTGGTCTGTCTCTTAATTACTTAATGCAGTCTCTGTGGGTCATGACAATATACACATTAAAACAGGTGGTATAAATTTAGCTGTAATGAGCCTGGTTGAGGCAATTTTTATAAAAGCTGCTGTACCCAAATGGGAAGTATCTCAAATTCAGTTAGGCAAAGTGTTTCAGTGAAAATGAAGCATTATCCTAAAAGCCATTTGGATGACGTCATCTGTCATGTATAAAATGACCAAATGAAAAAATTAAATTGATAACTGAACCATAAATGTCCATAAGTTGTGGTCTGGATGTCCAGGGTAATATTTTGCCTTGCAGCAAGCTCCTTTTCAAACTAGAATAGAGAAGAATGTTGGTGTGTAATTAGTAAGCAGAGTTCAGTGGGTTCTTATTAAGGATTCTCACTTTGTTCTAAATATGTGTGAGGCATTCTAAATGCCAGATATGGGGAGGGCAGTTCAAGATGACAGCATAGGAAGATCCTGAACTCACCTCCTTCCATGGACACACCAAATCTACAGCTACATATAAAACACTTCTCTCTGAAACAGACCTGAAAACTAGCTAAAGGGATCCTCCACAACACAAGATAAAAAGGCCACATCAAGATACAGTGGGAGAGAAGAGAGAGAATCTTAAGGCTAGCAAGAGGAAAACAACTTGTTACAAACTAATAACCTCGATAAGACAATCAGCACTTTTTTTAAAGAAACATTATAGGCCAGAAGGGAGTGGCATGATATATACAAAGTATTGAAAGCAAAAACCTTCCAACCAAGAATACCTGGCAGTTAGTTAACATTCAAAATTGAAGGATACGGGGCGCCTGGGTGGCTCAGTCGGTTGAGCCTCCAACTTCGGCTCAGGTCATGATACCACAGTTTGTGAGTTCAAGCCCCGCATCGGGCTCCATGCTGACAGCTCAGAGCCTGAAGCCTGTTTCGGATTCTCTGTCTTCCTCTCTCTCTGACCCTCCCCCGTTCATGCTCTATGTCTCGAAAATAAATAAACATTAAAAAATTTTTTTTAATTAAAAAAAAAACAAAATTGAAGGATAAATAGTGTGTTCCACACAAGTAAAAGCTAAAGACATTCACCACCACTAAATCAGCTTTAAAAGAAATGTTGATTTTGGGGGCACCTGAGTGGCTCAACTAAGCATCTGGCTTTGGCTCAGGTCACGATCTCACGGCTCAGTGAGACTGAGGCCCACATCAGGCTCTCTGCTGTCAGCACAGAGCCTGCTTTGGATCCTCTGCTATGTCCCCCTCTCTCTATGCCCCTCCTCTGTTCATTCTCGCTCCCTCTCTCTCTCAAAAATAAATAAACAAAGGGGCGCCTGGGTGGCTCAGTCAGTTGAGCGTCCGACTTCAGCCCAGGTCATGATCTCATGGTCCGTGGGTTTGAGCCCCGTATCGGGCTCTGTGCTGACAGCTCGGAGCCCGGAGCCTGTTTCAGATTCTGTGTCTCCCTCTCTCTCTGACCCTCCCCTGTTCATGCTCTGTCTCTCTCTGTCTCAAAAATAAATAAACATTAAATAAATAAATAAACATTACCAAAACAAACAAACAAAAAAAAACCCTAAAAACATTTTTAACATGTTGACTTTTAAAAGAAATAGCTTTTTTAGGCTGAAAAGAAGGGGCAATAATTAATAACAAGAAAATATAAGAAAGCAAAATCTCACTGGTAAAGATAAATCTATAGTAAAGGTAGTAGACTAATCACTCACAAAGCTAGCATGAAGGTTAAGAAACAAAAGCAGTAAAAATAAGTATAATTACAGCAATTAAGGCATACACAAAATAAAAGGATGCAAAATGTGACATCAAGAACAGAAAACACGGGAAAGGGGCAGGAAAATGTGAAATTTTAGAGTGTGTTCAAACTTAATTTACTATCAACTTAAAATAGATCGGTCTACATCTAGGCAACAGATACATGTAAGCCACATAACCACAAAGCAAAAACCTATAGTAGATACACAAGAGGTAATGAGAATGGAATCTAAACAGAACACTAAAGAAATTTATCAACCGCAAGGGAAGATAGCAAGAGAAAAAGAAAGGAACAGGGAGAAACCATAAAAAACAACCAGAAAATAATGAACAAAATGGCAATAAGTACATGCCTATCTATAATCATTTTAAACATTAATGGATTACTTCTTCAATCAAAAGACAAAGTCTTTATTGAATAAAAAAAAAAATACAAGAGACTCACCTCAGAAGTAAAGATACATACAAACTCAAAGTGAAGATATGAAAAAGATACCCCATACAAATGAAAACCAAAAGGAAGCTGGGGTGGCTATACCTATATCAGAAAAAATAGAATTCAAGACAAAGACAGTAATAAGAGTCAAAAAAAAAGGATTATATAATGATAAAGGGGTCAATCCAAGAAGTGGATATAATATCTGTAAATAATTATGTACCCAATATAAGAACATCTAAAAATATAAAGCCAATATTAACAGACCTAAATGGAGATATAGACAGCAATACAATAATAGTAGGGGCTTTAATGCCCCACTTGCCTTAATAGATAGATCATCCAGACAGAAAAATCTATAAGGAAAAAAAAAGAAAGAAAGAAAAGAAAAATCAATAAGGAAACATTGACCTTAAACAACATGTTAGACCAGATAGACTTAACAGATATATATGGAACATTCCATCCAAAAGCAACCTAACACACATTCTTCTCAAGTACACACAGAACATTCTCCAGAATAAATAATGTTAGGCCACAAAACAAATTGTCATAAATTTAAGAAGACTGAAATTATATCAAGCATCTTTTCTAACCACAGTGGTATAAAACTAGAAGTCAATTACGAGTAAAAACGGAGATGTGGCGGGGGGGGGGGGGGCAAACACCAGACATGACACCCTCCAGGAGTCTCATGGTTCCTGTAGCAGGGCTCCTGCTGTTGTTTTGTGGGGTTCCCTGGACCCATGTGCAGTAGAGTGACGTGCCCAACATCATGGCAAGAACAGGAGAGAGTTGCTGGAAGGAGAATGGATGATAGAATTTTATGCTCCATGGTGTCTTTCTTGTCAGAATCTACAACCAGAATGGAGAAGTTTTGCTTAATGGGGAGAACATCTTGAGGTTAATGTTGCAAAAGGGGATGTCATAGAGCAGCCAGGACTGAGTGGATGGTTTATCATAACTGCCCTTCCTTCCATCTACTATTGTTAAGATGGTGAATTTAGGTGCTATCAGGGCTCAAGGAATAAGAAGGACTTCATAAACTATAAATGAGAAAGAGTGGAAAAGTACTGAACCCATTTCATCATGGTTTGGCCCAGATTCTGTTCTGATGAATAGTATGTCAGCACTCTTTCAGCTATCTTC
The DNA here is from genome assembly GCF_018350155.1 of Leopardus geoffroyi. Classification (NCBI taxonomy): domain Eukaryota; kingdom Metazoa; phylum Chordata; class Mammalia; order Carnivora; family Felidae; genus Leopardus; species Leopardus geoffroyi. Next base: position 85,435,944 of record NC_059331.1, read on the forward strand.
ATGGATCAGGACTTGCTGTAACTATTTTATTGAAGACCTTTGATTATGGGTTTGGGGATAATGTACAGTTTTTGCTTTTAGCAACTCTGCTTTCAGGACTATCATTGGGACTCTGTATAATATTTGTGCTGCACTGCCTTTTTCCTTCAAAAAGATACAGATCAAGCCATACCCTTCCCTCCCCAAAATAATTATTATCAGAATCTTCTCAACCTTTGAAAAAAGTGGAGTAACAAGAAGCTCATGAAAATGTTTCAGAAGAGGAAGCAGAAAGAAGGAACAAACAGACTTTCCACAGAATGCCACAGACAATGTCCTGTGGGTCCTTCCTTGTTCACAGATAAATCCTGGTTAATTGTTATGAATATTATAATATGATTTTGATAAAAACAAAAGACTGACCATTTGGTTTGAAGTGAACTGAGACATGCTTGTACATTGCAGGGTTCAGTCTAGATTGTCTTAGACTGAACAAACTATCTTCAGAAAATAAAAAGTAGCACTACATAAAAAAATTTAAAATGGGATTTAAGAACAACAGTATGATGGTTTAAACAATTGTTCAATTTTTGAAAACTCTGGTGCCAAGCACTAAGATTCGATTATGTTTATTGAATAATTTGTTTCAAGTCTGAGTTGAAAAATTACATTTCTCAAGTATTGCATTATTGAGCTATTTAAAGAGATTACTTTGGATAAAAAGATTTCTCATTTGATACAATTTTTCTCAGTTTCACTTTGTGGAAAAAAAAAACGTATTTCCCATAAATGAGAATTTTGCCCAATTTCTCAAATGTTTATTTCAGGAGCGCCTGGGTGGCTCAGTTGGTTAAGTGTCAGACTCCATCTCAGCTCAAGTCTTGCTCTCAGCGTCATGAGTTCAAGTCCCTCACTGGGCTCCATGCTGGGTGTGAGGCCTACATTTAAAAAATGTGTATTTCAATGACAACTCTGGTCCTTCTAGAGGTATAGCTCAAAATTTCCTCATTTTTTTAGATTATGTAACTAATAAAAAAACTATCTTGCTTTAATTACAGTGCTCTAAACATGATAATACAGGGTATGTTGCTGATTTGGGAAGATTTTATATAAGTCCATGGTGTTGTCTTGATTCCTATAAAGGTCAGTTGCCTTTTTTGTTCCCCTCTGTTCAGTGTATGGTTTGTATTTTTCCTACTTACCAAGGGTTACGGTTTTCATTTTCCAAATTGGACACTTTTCTGGAAATATTTTTCATGCTTTAATAAATAGTCCTTTTTTGTTGTTTCAAACCAAAGTATACTGAGGGACCCTTAAAATTGAAGAGCTATCTACTGATAATTTAAAATTTGGGCCACTCATTTCAGATTTTATGTAATGATTGTTGAACCTCTACTTGATTTTTTTTTTTTTTTTTGGATATGAAGGTGAGCATTACTGATTCTCATTTGATGTTGTGTAAAACCTTTGATACTTTTACATTTTGAAAATTCACAGAAGCTTAATTTCATATAAATGAAAGCATTCTACTCAGGAAGAAGAAAAAAAAAACAAGTAAAAACTGGATAATTCATACATATATGCAGACCAAACAACATGCTTCTGAAAAGTCAATGTGTCAATGAAGAAATCAAGAAAAAAAAATACGTGAGACAAATTAAAATGGAAAACATACCAAAACTTATGGGGTGCATCAAAAAAAAGTTTTAAATGGGAAGTTCACATCAGTAAATGCCTACATCAAGAAACAAAAATACCACTAATAAACAACCTAACATTACAAGTCAAGGAAGTAGAAAAAGAAAAAGAAAGCCCAAATTTAGTAGAAGAAAGAGAAAGAATGGTAAAGGTCAGGGACTTAAGGATGGTTAACATCCACAAATCAATCCATGTGACACACTAAATTAATAAAATGAAGGATAAATATCATAAGATCATCTCAATGGATACAGAAAAAACATACAACAAAATTCAACACCCATTTATGATCTAAACTTTCAAAAAGTGGATATAAAAGAAATATACCTCAATCTAATAAAGGTCATATGAAAAGCCCACATCTAAAATCAGACTTAATGTTGAAAAGCTGAAAGTGTTTCCTCTAAGAGGAGGAATAAGACAAGAATGTCCACTCTCACCACTTATATTGAACATAGTATTGGAAGTCCTAGACAGATCAATTAGGCAAGAACACTATTTCCAGATGACATGATATTATATAAAGATAAACAGTTTTGGGGTCCACCAAAAAACTTAAAATAATCAATAAATTCAGTAAAGTTGCAGGATACAAAATCAATATACAGAAATCTGTTGTATTTCTATACACCAATAACAAACTAGCAGAAAGAGAAATTAAGAAAAAAATCACATTTACAACTGCATTAAAATGATAAAATACTTAGGAATAAATTTAACCAAAGAGGCGAAAGAACTATACACTGAAAACGAAGACATTCATGAAAGAAAATAAAGGAGACACAAATAAATGGAAAACAATTCCACGCTCATGGATTGGAAGAATTAATACTGTTAAAATGTCCACAGTACCCAAAGCAATCTACAGATTCACTGCATCCCTATCAAAATCCCAATGGCATTTTTTCACAGAAATAAAGCAAATGATCCTAAAATTTGTGTGGAACTGCAAAAGATCCTTAATAGCCAAAGCAATTTTGAGAAACAAGAACAAAGCTGGAGGCATCATGGTCCCTAATTTAAAACTATATTAAAAGCTATCATAATCAAAACAGTATGGTACTAGTGTAAAAACAAACATACATATCAATGGAACAGAATAGATAGCCCAGAAATAGACCTGCATGTATATGGTCAATTAATTTATGGCAAAGGAGGCAAGAATATACAAGGGGGAGAGGACAGTCTCTTCAATAAACTATGCTGGAAAAACTGGACAGCTTCATGCAAAAGAATGAAACTGAATCACTATCTCACGCCATACTTAAAAATTAACTCAAAATAGTATGAAAACTTGAACATAATACCTGAAACCATAAAACTACTCGAAGAAAACATAGGTGGTAAGCTCCCTGACACTGCTCTTGGAGATATGTTTTTGGATCTGGCTCTGAACATAATGGTAGCAAAAGCAAAAATAAACAAATGAGATTATATCAAACTAAAACGCTTGTGCACAGCGAAAGAAAAATCAACAAAAAAAGGCAACCTACCCCCATATATCCAATATATATGATTTGATATGATGTGATATATACTAACAAATAAATGTTTAATAGCCAAGATATATTACACTAAAATACAGCTGAATATCAACAACAACAACAAAAAATGACTATTACAAGAAAGATCAGAAATAACAAGTGTTGGAGAGAATGTGAAGAAAAGGGAACACTCGTGTCCTATTTTGGGAATGTAAATTTGGGAATGTAAAGCTATAGTGGAAAACAGTATGAAGACTCTTTGAAAACTAAAAATAGAACTTTGATATGATACAGCAATTTCATGTAGGTATTTGTCCAAAGAAAATAAAAACACCAATTTGAAACAAGACATACACCTGTATGTTCACTGTGGAATTATTCATAATAATTCATAATAGATAAGATATGAAAATAAGTATCCATTGATGGATAAATAAAGAAGATATAGTATATACACAATGGAATATATTGTCTGGTGGTTGCCAGAGGGGATGGAGTTTGGAGGAGGTGAAATTGAAGAAAATGACCAAGAGGTATAAACTTGCAGCCATGAAACAAATAACAATGAGTATATAATTTACAATATGGTGACTATAGTCAATATTATTTTGCATAATATGTAACTTTACACAGTAACAGGGAAAAACTAAACTTATTGGAGTGCTCATTTACAATGTATACAAATATCAAATCATTGTATTGTAGGTCTGGCAATAATATGTTGTATGTCTATTATACCTCAAACAAACAAATAAATGCTAGATGTGGACACTGACTAATCCACAAGGCAGGAAATCAACTTAACTACATCATCTGTGTCTAGTTTTATTAATGTATTTTTCTATGAAATAAATCCATTTGTCATTTTTTATTCATCTTTGGTTGGGAATGACTGGCCATTTGGTACAAAATATTACAAGGAGGAAATCAACGATAAAGATTTGGGAGAAACTGCTGAGCAGTGAATGGGGAAGAAAGGTCTTGAATTCAAAAAGGTTTTCTAGATTGTTAAAAATCCCATAAGTAATTGAAAGTTATGGCATTTTCTTTTTGATTCATCATTTTATTCTAGTTGACATATATGCACTTCCATTAGGTCCTTAGCCCATCAGTATGCCTTGTGTTTTCTGAATGACAGACTCAGAGCACAGAATCGAAATGCTGTGCTATACATGACATTCAATATCCGATCCATTCCTAATTTTTTATACTAAAAAGAAGTGCTGCTGTAACTACAAAAATCAGATCCAGATTATTCTATCAAAGGTTGATTATTTCCAGAAGATATTATAATTGTTTTTATAGTCTAGCACTTAGAATATATATTGTATTATCATAGTTATATTTCATATTGATTCTGTGATATATGAGGGAGGTAAAAGGAAGGCTTGTATCTGCCAGAAGAGCCAAGTAATTACTCTTGGCAACCCAGTTTTTTAGCAAGAATGAAGAAAAAATATTACAGGAACTAGTTTTTGATTAGGAATTTATCTACAATAAAGATATAGGCAGCATGACTTTTTAGGCCTTGGCTATTGACTCAAAGACAAGTTTTGAAATGCTTAGTTTACTGCTAAACTCCAACCGCTATGCTTTTCTTTCCACTTATTCATCAATCTCATGAATTCTGAGATTATGAGACTAGAATTTCTTTAAAAATAAAGAACTTGAACAATTCTCTTGTGGCACATGCACACACAGCTCCTGTGCCGGTTGAACTATGCTGTTGAGTGGCTTCGTCTTCAATAGCAGTGACGGACAAGTTCCTCTTTACTGACCCCACTGCCATCTGTCATCCTGAATTCCACCTACAGTGCATTGTATGAGCTACACTGAACAGGTTTCACCCTGGTCAAGGTCACTGCCCAGCCAATCAGAACTGATGGGGTCACTGCAAATATCCAAATTACTTCCAAATGGAGGTGCTGACAGACACTGTTAATGAGGACTGTTCTGTCAGACTTGTTGATGACCTTTGACAACATTGCTCTTCCAGGCTGTCAAGATTAGTCTAGTTTTTCTCTCCCTAACATTTAGGTGGTATCTGATACTTAAATGCACATTTGAGGGTAATCTGAATACAGTGTCCAAAGATGAATTTGCAGAAGTGACAAAATTGATAGCATCATTATCCATCCATTAGTTAAGAAAATATTTTAGTTGCTTATCTCAAGAAAGATCTAAGCCTGTACTTCTGAGTAACCATATGGGAGAAGCAGATGTTAAATGAGTAAATCTATATATTTGTAAGTATAGCTCAATGATGACAGCAAAGCAAATAATCCTACTTCTAAACAATGTCACGAACCTCCTTTTCCACTTGTGGGTGTCCTGTGGTGGCTAATGAGGTGCAGAATATGGAAGAGAATACCTCATTCAAAACTGTTCTTTGCCACTCTAAAATAATGACATCTGCATATACTGGTGTAACAGAATTATCAGGTATATTATCAAATACACTCTTCAGATCATACCCTTGCCCTTAACATTAGAGAACATTTTGTAACATTTCCTGCTATCCTCTGTGATAACAGCCATGTCACAACAGTCTCAAGAAGCCTTTTAAAATGATGAGGTATAATGGGGCGCCTGGGTGGCTCAGTCAGTTAAGCGGCCAACTTCAGCTCAGGTCATGATCTCACGGTCCGTGAGTTTGAGCCCCGCGTCGGGCTCTGTGCTGACAGCTCAGAGCCTGGAGCCTGTTTCAGATTCTGTGTCTCCCTCTCTCTGACCCTCCCCCGTTCATGCTCTGTCTCTGTCTGTCTCAAAAATAAATAAACGTTAAAAAAAAAAAATTAAAATGATGAGGTATTAAGAGAGTGTGTGTGTCTACAGTTCAGTAAGACACCCAGCTTAGAAAAGATTAATATATACTTTTTTTTCTTTAATTTTAAAATTATTTTACTGGAGCACCTGGGTGGCTCAGTCGGTTAAGTATCCAACTCTTGATTTCGACTCAGGTCATGATCTCACTGTTTGTGAGACTGAGCCCGTGTTGGGCTCAGGGCTGACAATGTGGAGCCTGCTTGGGATCCTCTCTCTCCCACTCTCTCTGCCCTTCCCCATGCCTCCCTCCATCCTCTCTCTCTCCTAAATTAAACATTTAAAAATAATTTAAAATAAAATTATTTTACCCAGTAGCCTTCTATATATATTCCATACATTCAGTTATCTGACTTACAGTAAAACCACTTTTGTTTTCAATATTTCTTCTTCCCAATCACTGATTCTTTGTTTTAGTGGTCTATAAACTTAAATTATCTGAAGTAAAATTCTTATACAACTCTATTTCCTTAGTTCCCACTGCAAGTTCCATGACCTCTCTGTTCTCTGCTTCCTCGTCTAGACCAAACTGTTAATAAACAGACCTCACTACCTGTTGCCTCACTCAGGTTGCTGTTGCTCACCTTTCTTCCAAAACCTGAAATCTGGAAGGCTGCTTCACAACTGTTTTACGACTTTAGATGAAATTACTTTAATCTTAGAAATTTCCTTAGAATACCTATAATTCAGGAAATACTGTCTGTGCTTCTTAATAATCGCAGGTGATCATGATTGTTTCTAGTAATGTGCAAAGAAAAGGAACCCTTTTTCTGTGAAGAATGGGAAGAAAGGAGAAATAAGTGAATTCTTTTCTCCCTCCAAAATCTACCTTCATCCTCTCAACCATCAATTATAAAAGTAAAATAGAGTCTTGCCAGTCAAAATATGGCCTGCAGATCAGCAGCATGGGCATTTTCTGCAGGCTTTTTAGAAATACACAATCTCCAGGGGCACCTGGGTGGCTCAGCCAGTTGAGCGTCCGACTCGTGATTTCAGCTCAGGTCATGATTTCAGGGTTGGTGAGATCAAGCCCTGCTTCGGGCTCCACGCTGGTGGGGTGGAGCCTACTTAGGATTCTCTCTCCCACCTTCACTGCCTATCCCTTACTCACGCACTTGCTCTCTCTAAATAAATAAATATTAAAAAAAAAAGAAAAAAGAATACAGAATTTCCACATCCATCCTAGGCTTACTGAATGAAAATCTCCTTTTTAACAAGGTTTGGAGGTGATTTATATACACGTTAAATCTTGAGAAGCACTGGAATAGAGGAGATAGAATGATGGGGGACATGGGGAAAAGAAGGTCGCTTGGAAGGGGGGTAAGATGATGTTGGGTTAGGTCAGAGGTATATCCATCAATTGTCAGGCCATAGTATGCTGGCTTCTCTACAAAAGAGAGGCTAAGCAGAGGACAAACTTGGGTTTTTTAATGATTTTTTTTTTTTTGGATCATTTTTCTATCCCCTATACCTGTGGTTGGTTGTCTGACTCTCAGTGCCAGTTGAAAAACAAAAACAAAAACAATGATGCTGACAAGATAATGATCAACTACTGCTGAGAAAATTGGATAAAATTGTCATTGTGACCCTGAGGGTAAAGCTCTTCATTTATTCACCTGGATTAAGGAAAAACATATTCTTGTTTCATTTTGGCCCTGCTTTACACCAAGGCCATGTGTAGCTGAGCAAAGCCAAATGAGACTGACCAGAAAAATCTGGTCTAGTTAGTGCAGTTGAACAGCAGCCAGGCAATAAATTGGAATCTCAGGAACTCAAGGCTCTCACTTATTTTTTGCTGGCAGCCAAAAGAATAATTTTTTGGTTTTGTGTTCACTTTTCTGCACTATATAACCATACCTCTAGGTCACTTATGTATATAGGGAAAGCACTGCATCGAGAAATAGAACTGGCCAAATTATAAAATGTGTTGACTTCTTTATGGGTCTCAATTTTGTAATCTGTATAATGGTTCTGTAAGAGCTCTTATAAGAGCCCTGGCTTTCTCACCTGTCCTCCCACTTTTCACTGCAGAGTATTCTGAGTTGTAAGAGCCTTTTAACTAAAAACACTTTGTTCTTCATCTCTAGCTGTTTCAGTGTGTCCTGACAATGTGTATCCATTGCCCTAGATTTTTTGGATTCTTAAGCCCTATGTTTGCTAAATTCGTCAGAAAGTTTTTCCCAACTAAAGTGTGCCTATTGTGAATAATTCTACACATGGGTGGTGTTTTAACCTAATCTTAATCACTGATTTTTCTTGTGATAAAAGTGATGTTCTGAGACATTAGAGTTGTTTTTGGCATAATTGGAAGTTATGAAAAATTCTGATATGATGCAATCATATTATCTGCAGAGACAAATGTCTATTAAAAAGACGACAAAGTTACAAGTTCTTATTTATAGAAATTAATATTTCTATCAAAACTTATCCCCTGGGGTGCCTGGGTGGCTCAATCAGTTAAGCATCCGACTCGATTTAGGCTCAGGTCATGATCTCACGGTTTGTGAGTTCAAGCCCCGCACTGGGGTCTGGTGCTGACAGTTCAGAGCCTGCTTGGGATTTTCTCTCTTTCCCTCACTCTCTGTTGCTTCCTTGCTTGTGTTCTCTCTTTCTCCCTCAAAATAAGTAAATAAAACTAAAAAAAAGTCTTATCCGCACATTAAAAATCACTTGGGTCTCATTGGACACCTATGGGCAACTAATCATAATGTAATAAGGGCATCATAGTTTAGAATATTCTACTTACTAACTCTCTGATTAATGTTAAATTTCTTAATATAATTATGCCTTGGTTTCATCATCTGTAGAAAGGTAAATAATAAGAGTATGTAGTTCCTAGGTTTGAAAATGATAATTAAGCAAGATAATGCACACATGCAACAATGGCTGGTAATTAGAAATAGCATTCATTAATGTGAGCTATATTGTCTTCATCATCATTATTATTAATTCTTTTATAAAAACCTAAAGCACAAAGTTGGCAATATTCCAATCCATTAGTAATTATTCAATTAACCCAAATGTAAGTATCACAGGCATTCTCTGCTTTCACACATATGTGTAATTGAAACCTAGTGCTCGGTGCGCCCACTGAGTCACTGAGAACACATAAGTGCTCATTATTCTTCCACCACTTTAACTTTAGTGCCTCCGCCTCACTTTGATTTCCTTAGAGGAACAGCCAGGACATTCATCCATCCATCATGGTAAACATTTCCCTGTTATTTCTCCCTTCTTAAGTATATCCTTCTCAAAAACGAACAGCAGATCACATTTATTTCATTATGTACGCCATTTGCTTGCACATACATCGAACTTAATCTTTGCTCTTCATAACATCAACTCTCAGAATCAACCAGTGGATCTTCTTTTGTGTATTTATTAGACATTTCCCACCTCTAAACCCACAGCAATATCCTTCTTCCTCATTAACCTATATAAGTTTAATACTGCACAGTCCATTGTAAGACCCTCTGAACATGAAACCTTTCCTGATTACTACAGTGATGTCCTCACTCTCTCAACTGTTACTACCTTGGAGGTACAGGACAAAAAGTTAAGTGTGGTTTTCCATCCTAGCTCAGCAACCTGTGAGCTGTGGAAGGCCTGAGCTTAATTTTCCATCTATAAAATTCATATCGCAATGCCTACCAGATAAGTACTGTGGTGGGAGACAGATAAGCCTATTTCAATAGGACTCATGTAGTTAATAGAGAGCAAAGCACATATTTTATTCATGTTCTCTTGTTGTCTTTGTAATAGTCATTTAGGTGTCATCTTGTATGAACAAATATTTTATATTCGTTTTCACTTTCTCTTGGAGAATTGCGATGGTCTTATTCATTTCCTATATGAAAGTACATGGTAGATTTTTACTTGTTTGTTGATAAGTGTTAGTGAGTGTTCTAGTTACCATAATGAAAAGTTTATGAACTTTCAAACTAACAACTGTTCATGCTCTGAAATCTGTATTACAGTATATAGTATTAATGATTTCCTGTTCATTAGATATTAGAGTTTAAAAGGATTTAGTATATACTATTAAAAAGGGAAGGCCCCATATTTTTAGTAAGCACCTATTATATGGTCGACAATGCCCTAGACACTAGGAATAAAATAGCTGTCAAGACACAAAAATAAGAGGTTAAATGTAATAAACAGGGTGAATATTATAATAGTATGAACAAGTCTTGTGGGAACAGCAAGAAAGGATAAACTAACCTGGGGAAGTAGAAGGCTTCACAAAGCTATCCTTTTCTTCTAAACGACAGGATTTCAAGGAAGCCTGAAAAAAATACTTTTATGATTTCTCCTAATGAATTGAAGAAAAACCAGTGCTAATAATCTCAGAACACATTAAACATTCCCCTTGCTGTTTTCTGGCTATAAATATTTTTTTCTTGACCTTAAGCTAATGGTTTTGGTAGTGGTGGGTGGTGCAGGGTAATGCTCTTTAAGGAGAGGCAAAGAAGTGAATCGGTCTTTTATTCCTTCTCCTATTCCTCAAATTTATCTTCCATAAATATTTTTATTCACAAGTGTCCATAATTATTCTGTTGCTAAGAAGAAACCTGGGTTTAACTCGATTTTCAAAACCTCAATGCCAGCTTCTGATGAAACTATCTCAAGGCATTCAGCACAGAGACCATCTTTCTAGAAACACTTTGTTTCCCTTTTTCACAGGGCAGAGGAAAGCAGTAATCTAGGGTGTGGGAGTCTACTGTGAGGAGTAGGAATAGTCAGGGAATCACTGTTTCAGTGCTGACCCCAGTGACCTAATTAAAGATACGAGTTCCTACATAAACTGCATGGCCATTTCACCCTTCTGAAAAATGATATTTCACCACATGCTCCACTCCCTAAGCTGTCCCCATTGACGTAGACAGCTTATTTCTAAATGCAAGATGAAAGTGCATCATTCCACAGTAAATAAAATCAGGATTAAGTAACGGGGCCATTAAAACAGCTGGCCTTTGCAAATATTTGGTCTCTTAATCATGTTGCATCGTATCTTCAGGAAGGTTATTTATTGTGGACTCTCATCCATAATAGCCGTTTGCATCCTCAGTTATTTGCAGTCACTGTCCATGTGAGCCTAGCCTGTCTTAAAGCATCCACACAACATTGTCTTTAATGACCCTTAGATTTTTATCCATGACTGTTTTGTTTCCCAATATTGAAACCAAAGCCATTTCCTTCTCTGGACATTACTAGGTAATAAATCCCTGATTCTGACAGTTTCTGCATATTCTAGCTTCAGGACCACTGTTAGGGCTTTCTTCAAGCTACCTCTTAACCTCTGTTGGTGTTCCTTTTGCCCTTCTAGGGCACACCGAGCCAGCAATTCTTCCTCAACCACAGGGGATAAATACTGTCTCATATCAACCCTTACTTCCCTGTTTCAAAACTACACTCCAGGAGGGATCTACTACTAGTTGTCTGTACCTCCATGTGAATGAGAGTCAATACTTAAATCTATCAGAGTTATGTGCTTTCAAAAATGTCTTGGACTCCTAGTTGGTCTTTCTTTTTTCTTTGTTTGCATTATTGCTCTCAAAGTCCTTTGAAATACAGCTAGAAATATTTTGTATTGAATGTAAATCAGTCATCTGACATCACTGGCCTCCAGTAGCTTTTGTAAGCCTTAGAGTCATGTCTAAATTTCTCACCCTCGTCATCAGGACACAGTGACTTGGTTTCTCTACCTTTTGGATCTCATTTCACATATGGATTTTCCTCTTTTACTTAGATTCAGCCACACAGGTCTTCTTTTCTTTCCCTCAAATCCAGCAAAATTTTCTTCAGTTTAGAGTCTTGTCCTGGCTTGATTCTCTGTCTGGAATGCTCTTTGATCTTTCCACGACTCCCTTACCTTTATTTAATTTTCTTCATAGCACTAATCTCAACTTAAGCCAGTACATAATTATTTGCTTGTTTCTTGTCTTTCTCTCCAGAAAGTAGATTTCACAAAAGGAGAGATAGTGATATATTCCCTGCCATAACCTTAATACCTAAAATACTGCCTGGCACATACTAAGTATGCAATAAATAATTGTTGAGAGAATTAATAAATGGTATTTCCAGTATCAGAGGCATAGTAATAAAACTGCCAATATTTATTTGATATTCACTTTACATTATGTAAATTCCAAATGCTTTACATGAATAATCTCAACCTTGATATTCCCATGAGACTGTTGTTACCATGATAACCTCAGACCTGCAAAACGAGGCAATAGTAAGCTAGAAAGTCAAATCTAGGTATTCAGACTCTATGGTTTGAGTAAGAGGTTACCTAGAGACCTATAAATCATATTACTGTATATTAATATTTTTGTCATGGATATTCCTTAGTGAAACCCTGGATAATGAGATATGGAATATGCTTAAAGCCTAGAGCTAGAGTCTTTGCATTTTATGCTTTTGGGCCTTTGGAAAGTTTTTTCACTCAGGGCAAGTATGTAAATGCATAAGACTCTCAGTTTTGTCATTTGCAAAACATATTAATACCATCTACTTCCTTCCTGTGAAAGAAGCAGATAGTTAGATATAGTGCATACCTTTGTATACCAATGTTCACAGAAAATGATCAATAGATGGCTGTTTTTAAGAGGATAATAATGGTAGTTCTGATGGTGCCGTAACTGTTGATGCTATGAGTGGCCTAGCACAGTTTTCTCTCCCACTGTGAATTCAGACAAGATTTACTATGCCTGGTGGATTGCCAGGGTAGAATTGACAGGAGGCTGTAAAAAGGGGATAGCAAGGAGTCTTATGAAAAAGGTCAAGTTTGTAACACTGTAGATGACAGCTAACATCCAGGATGAATAAATCTAAGCTCTAGGAAAGCCGGCTTCTCACAGTAAATCCAAGGTTACCAGGTAAATGGTGAAGGAATTCAACTTGAGGAAGGAATGGGTCAAGAGCTTTTTCCTGATTTGAGAAAATAAAAGTTTAGGGTTAAAAATGAAGATCGACAAGGGGCATAACTTAATAATGATTGTCAGATTGCCTGCTGGACAGGGCAGGGGAGCAGGGATAATGGAAATTAGAGCAATAGTAAAGATAAACTGTCACTGGAAATTTTGAATGAAACAGAGGGTTTTTATAACAGCATGTAAGAAGAGCATTAACTGAACTAATAATATCCTAATCATGCGGCAGGACGGTTGTAAACACTACACACACACACACACACACACACACATATATACACACATATATATATACATGTATACATATATGTATGTGTGTATACATATATATGTATATGTATATAACATGTATATATATAATATGTACATGCATATGTATATATATACATAATAATATGTACATATATAATATGTGTGTGTGTGTGTGTGTGTGTATATATATATATATATATATATATATATATAAAACAACCCTATGAGGTAAGTAATATTATTTTCCTCATTTTTTCAGATAAGGAGCACAAGAGATACAGAGAGGTTAAGTAACTTTCCCACTCAGTAAGCAAGCAGCTTCTGGAAGTCTGTATTACAAAGTATTATTCTGGAAAAACCATGGAGATGGCCCCACTGAAGCAGAAAATCCATCAAAGGCATGGCTCTAAGTATTGGGACAAGTATTGAGAAGAATGATGGTTTCAAAAAATTTGTTTAAATAAGACTGTAAGAGAACATAATCAAATTGTTAGCTTATTAATTAAAATGAATTCTGACCCTAAAATAACAAAACAAATTAATAAACCAAACAGGAAAAACTAAAAAACAAAAAAGGAGAATCAGATCTATAAATATAAAGAACAAACTGATGGTTCCAGGGGGGAGGTGGTGAGGGCAACAGGCAAAATGGGTGCAGGGGAGTGGGAGAGTTAGGATTCCAGTAGTGGAATAAATAAGTCACTGGAATGAAGGGCACAGCATAGGGAACACAGTCAATGGTATTGTAAGAGCATTGTATACTGACAGATGGAAGCCATACATGTTGTGAGTATAATGTACATAGAACTTGCATCACTATGTTGTACACCTGAAACTAATGTAATGTCGTGTATCAGCTATACTCGAATTACAAATAAACAGATTCTGACAATAATGATGTGAGACGTTCTTCAAAAGATATCTAAATATTTGAATAGCAGCACTATAATGAAACTTCTAGCTCCATTAAATTATGTAAGTACAATTTGTTCAGGCTTTCATATCTAAACACAAAACTTAGGAGTAAGATTTTGGTTAAACCTTGTTTCATTCCCTCAAGAAGGATTTGTACACAGGTACCTTAACTAATGAAAAAAAAAAGAAGAAGAAGAAGTTCCATTCCATTCATCTCACTACATGTGTTTTCATTTAAGATTTTACTTTTTATGTTTGGTGACTCAGAATTTTGAATTTATTTGTGGTCTTTGGCCAAATTATAGCAATTTATAATTTTAACTTAATCTAAAAATATTAACATTTAGACCCTTATGGCCATGGGATATTTTAAAATGGGAATTAAACAAATATACATATTTTGTTGCAAAACTGTTTAAGAGAGTAATCCAAGTCTTTAAGATATAAAGCTTATACAGGATAAAATTTTGTAGGGCAAGAATAGATATATGGATAAGGAAAAATAGGAATAATATATAATTTCTGACTGTTAAAAGAGAACTTGTTCTTTATTATTTAAAAATATTATGGTGCGTGCCAAATTCTTGTATTTTAATTCCACTGCTATCATTTTAGAAAGCAATAATAATAATTATTATAGGAACTATAACATATATAACAATAGAATATAATAAAACAGAATAAGAAGCGAGAGGAAGGTAAGTTGAATTATCCAGTTGCAAGATTCTTACAATGTTTTTAAAATAGTTATCATTTGAAAGTATATCATGAATACATAAAGAAAAATACTGTAATCATTAGATCATCAAAAAGAGCACAAAAATATAGCTAAATGACTTATGATGTTTTCACGTATGGTTTTTCAACTCTGCCATCTTTCAAGGATTGTGAAAAAGCAAATCAGTCAGTAGATAGAAACCACACTGTGATTTTTGAATTTTAATCTTTTCCTGAACTAGCAATATGTGGTATAATATTGTCTTGTGATCCTCACAGGCAGGGAACTGCAACTCCCAGTCAGCCACGTGATTATGACGGTAAACAAACCACACACCTGCAGTCATTCTGTATGCAGACAGCCATTCCGTTTTCAACTTTCAGTAAAGTTTTCAATAAGTTACACAAGATATTCAACACTTCATTATAAAACAGGCCTTGTGTTAGATGATTTTTCCTAGCCATAGGTTAAGGTATTTTGAACATGTTTAAGTTAGGCCAGGCTAAGCTATGAAGTTTGGTAGGTTAGGTATATTAAAAGCATTTTTGATTTATGATATATTCAACTTACGATGGATTTATCAGGACATAGCCCCTTTGTAAGTCAAGAAAGATCTGTACCATGCTGTGACAATATAGCATTACACTAAGTAGACTTTGGAAAAACTAGTACAAAAAAAAAAACAAAAAAAAAACCTTTTAGAACGTTCAAAGGATCAAGTTCACTGAGAACAATAACAGTATTAAATGTGTATGCACTTTGAACGCTTCTATATACACTAGGGAAATATTGGTAGATATAAAAGGGAAATAAACATAAGGCATAGTTGAAATTTAACAATCTTCTTTCAGGAGTTGACAAAACTAACCTCAAAAAGTGAAAATAAAAATATAATTGATGTGAAAAACATTATTGACCAATATGATCTAGTTGACAATGAATACTACACCTAACAGACAGACGTGGAGCATTTATTAGCATAGAGTGTAGACTGGTTACAAAAGATGTCCTAATAAATATCGAAGGCTTGAAACCATTCCGTTTATATCATCTGACCACAATGGTATTTAATCAGAAATTAATAGATACTTGATAATAAGATATCTGAAAAAAAGTCCCTAAGCATTTGGAACTGTATCAACATACCTCTAGATAAACCATGGAGCAAAAACAAAAACAAATAGGGGTGCCTGGGTAGCTGAGTGGATTGAGCGTCTGACTTCAGCTCTGGTCATAATCTCATGGTTCGTGAGTTTGAGCCCTGCACTGGGCTCTGTGCATAGGGCCTGGAGCCTGCTTCGGATTTTGTGTCTCGCTCTCTTTCTGCTCCTCCCCTGCTCACACACTCATTCTCTCTCAAAAATAAATAAAGATTAAAAAAAATTAAAAAACAAAAACACCTGCTTTATTTTAAAATTTCATAATTATGCCATACCAGAAATTATATCTTTTGCAAGTACTTAAACAGAATAAAAAAAAGGAGATGTTAACTTAGGAATGTGTTAGGGGCTACATAGCTTTTCAAAAATATCTTAGAGGGTACTTTAGTGCCAGGGTGTGAAAGCCACTGCTTAATCTCATGGGAGATATTTAATGAATAATTCTTGCCATCAGAGACTGTAACAATGAAAAGTAAAGGGTGGTGAGTACAATAGGGGTTTTGGGTCCTATATTTCTATCTTACTTCTGGGTTTGTGTCTTGAGGATGTATAAGATCTGGGAGGGGCCATGAAAACACACACACACACACACACACACACACACACACACTCCCCAGTAATTTTAGGTAAGAGGGGCTCTTGGCTTGTCTTCCAGAATGATGCAAAAATAGCAGAAATAATTATCTTTATTCTTCTAAGCATTTTTGGATGTAGTGGAAAGTTTACCTGCTCTGAAAGGACTTTGCGTGGGCAACAAGGGACAACCCAGGGGATACCTCTGCACTGACAGCAAAGTTTAAATAAAAAAAATTATGTTGCCATGCATGCCAATATAGATAAATTACATCAAATACCAGTTGAACTACCTTGATGCAATCTGAGATAAAAGAGGAACAAATGCCCAAGTATTTGAAATAGTTTTGGTCTCCTAGTCGAAAAATAATAGCATGTACTTACTGGGTCTTCACTATGTGTCAGGCACTACAAGAATTCCATGTGTATTAACTTAATTCTCACCACTACTATATGTGATACTGTCATAATCCCAATCTTAGAGAAAGCAACAGTTCATCCAGGGGGATGCAATGTTCCCAGGTTATATCATTTATAAGTGGAGGAGCTGGAATAGAAACTTGGAGCAGAAATTGAGACTTATTTCAAAATAATAAATAAATAGAATACAGCTGTTTTGTGAATTTATGTGTGCATAATTCATGATATAACAAATATATACACATACATAAATAAAAACATCACTGGGACTTTACTGATTGTCCCAAGCTGATATGGCTTAACTAGCACTTCCTCAGGTTGTGTTTCCCACAGCTTCTTTTCCTATTCAGGAGTCAAGTTGACTTCAACCATCAAACCATGATTTACAAATGCCAAATCACATCAACTCAAAAGAAGATACTTTGAAGGTCCAGCTTCTCTGGAAAGCCACGATGCAGCAGAGAAAGAAAGAGTATTACAATCTCCCATATCCAACATGAAAGCACAAGTAAGTAAAAGAAAAAAGAAAACAGAAAGCTTCAACTCCTTTTTCCTATATAGAAATGTAGAAATAACATTTTGAAAGACAAAACAGGAAACTCCTTTTATGTCATTGTACCCCCTTCATGAGCCAAGGATCACATGTATATTGAAAAATATCCAGAGAGGGGTGCCTGGGTGGCTCAGTCGGTTAAGCGTCCGACTTTGGCTCAGGTCATGATCTCATGGTTTATGAGTTCGAGCCCCGCGTCAGGCTCTGTGCTGACAGCTGGGAGCCTGGAGCCTGCTTCAGATTCTGTGTCTCCCTCTCTCTCTGTCCCTCCCCTGCTCATGCTCTGTCTCTCTCTGTCTCAAAAATAAATAAAACATTTTTTAAAAATTAAAAAAAAAAAGAAAAATATCCAGAGAAACAATAGTAATGGCTTTTAGTTTCATAATAATTTTATCATACATCCATTCTGCCATGCAGAAATCATTGTTTTTGGAGTCATAAAAGGCTTGAATGACATTTTTATATAAATAACTCAGAGAAAGTCTTAAGGAATAGACTTCACCATGCTTTTGTTCTTGGGGAACACAGAGGTAACCTGACACAGAATAAACAGTATTAATGTGTTTGTTATAATGTCATTCTTTAATAGCATTTTATGTAAGTAACACTCGAGCATGGCAGCATAATAGCCCTGAGAAATACACAATTCAAACTGGGTTGAAGTATTATTTTATGAGGTGAATAGACAAACACATTAGTCACTAGACTGAGGATGGCATTTTCTTATCTTGAAGCTAGTTCTCCCAATTCTCAATATCTATGTGCTATGAAAGTAATATTGTTATGAAACTACAAAAAATGAAATATATACATATATATATCAGAAACCCCTTAGGAAAAACAATTTATTGACAATGGGATTCACTGAATGGCAAACACATAGAATGTATAGCAAATGATTTGATTTTGCAGAGAGGCTGGTATTCTTGTGCAAAAGATGATGGATAAAAGGATGGTGGGTTAAAATCTAAAGGAAAAACAATAAAAATTCAGTCTCCCAAAGGTTTCTCATCATGCATAAAGTTCAATGAAATTCTCAATGCCTCTAGGTAAGTAAAACTTTTTACTGAGTCTGATTATTTCCTTGTCTAGACTTGAGTGTTTCACAGGCTTAACTATGCTGTAATACAAAGGTGCAATGTCTTTCTTGACTTTAGCTACAAGACTAGGTATAGGAAAACATCTTTTTCTTTTTAATTGTTTTAAGTTTATTTTGAGAGAGAGAGAGAGAGAGGGAGGGAGGGAGTTGGGGAGGGGCAGAGACTGAGTGAGACAGAATCCCAAGCAGGCTTCATTCACACTGTCAGCACAAGGCTGGGTACGGGGCTCTATCCAAAACCATGAGATCATGACCTGAGCCGAAATCAAGAGTCAGATGCTCAACTGACTGAGCCACCCAGGCACCCCTACATCATCTTTTTCTTAAGTTCTTTTTCCCTTAGGTAGGAGGCATAAAGCCTCAAAAGCACATTTAAATGATACGAAATATATTACAATTATTTTAAACTAAGGTTAAGATGAATTATAAGCAAGGGAGATTCTGAAAAATAATGATGCAATTAGGGAGTATTGTTGAATCATGAGGTTGGAATATTTGTTGAGATAATTTTTAATATTTTTGTTCACTTTTTCTCCACTTACGTTATTACAGAGTTACGGCCTAGAAATAGAAGAAATCTCTAATACTTCTGTCTTTCAAATGCGTTAGCAGAATTATGAGTTAACTTGTGGCTACCTTCCCCTCAATTTTATAAAGGCTCATTTTACTTGGTAAGATGTTATCTGACCTGCTGACTGCAGGCTCCCCAACCTGGGTCACTGGCATGTAACTTAAAAAAGAACATGATGAAGATTCCTTTCTGCTCTAACAATATGTCACTTTCTAAGTAAAGAAAATATTAAATATTATTGAACACTTAGTATATCATATGTTCTGTTCTAATACTTTGCTGGTATGAACTTGGGCAGACAACTAAGGCAAAGAGAAATTCAGTAACTTTTCCAAGATAGTGAGCTTGGATTCAAATCCAGGCAGTCTGGCTCCAAACACCAAGCATTCCTAAACTATACATTTTTCCCCCACTGTTAGAAACAACATAATCTGCAAAACTGATAGGTGTAAATGGATGAACAATGCCTTTTAAAGAGAAAACAAATGGGAATTTTCTTGCATATATGTAAAATATAGAAATTTACACAGAAACTGACAATATTGGCTTCTTCTGGGGTTAGGACTTGAATAAATGAGGGAAAATGGTACAAGGAGAATTTTCCATGTATATTCGTCTGGAAGTTTTGAATTTTGAAATATCTAGATGCATTATTTTCACAAAAATGGATCAATAAGTAAAACTTAAAAAGAGAAAAACAAGTGTAAGATTCAGTAGATTCTATCATGTCAACAAGCAATTATAAGTCCAACATTAGAAAAGTTGAGAGAGGGGCCAAGATGGTGGAGCAGCATGGAATTTTTTTTTTTTGCTTCCCTCGGCCCTGAAATGCAGCTAGAGCAACTCCAAACCATCTTGCACATCTAGAAAACTGGTTTGAGGATAAACACAACAATCTGCACAACTTGAACCACAGAACTTGGCAGGTAGGTACGAGGCACGGAGAGGTGAACTGGGGGAGAGAAGCTACCTAGAATAGGGAGGGAACTTATTGCTTGCAGAGAGAGGATGGAGAGGTGGGGAGGGAGTACAGGAAAAGCAATCTCTTCTCCTCGCCCCCCGCCCCCATCCCATCCTGAAAGCAGCTGGAGAGAAAGAAAGACAAAGAGTAGACTGAACAAAAAAGAGAGAAAGGAGAAAGGAACTGCAAGGGACTGGAAAAAAAGGGAGAAAGGAGAAAGGAGAGGGCTTAAATTCCATGAGTACACTATAAACAGGGGAGTGAAGAGCCTGAAACTCCACAGCTCAATACCTGGTGGTGCTCTGGTGGGAAGGGCGAATGCCCAGGAGCAGACAACAAGAGCAGAGGGGTCTTCAGGCTGGAGGACGTCCGGTCCTGTGCAGAGAACAGCCACATTCGCTGATGTTGGAAAAAAGACGTTAACAGTTCACTGAAGCCTGGTGCCAGGTGGGTGTTGTGATTTACCATAATCCCTGAACCACAGCTGCTACACGATTGCGCGAACTTTCTCTGGGGCGGGCTGGCACCCGGCCGCAGTCTCTGAGCATCTACAGCAACACAGTCCTGCCAACGTTCCAGGGGGTGGGCCGGCACCCAGCCATTACTCGCGAGACCTTCCACCAGAGGCTCTGAGCGGGTCAAAGCTGCAGGGTGCTCAGAAAGGAGGGGTTTGGAGACGCGGCCCGACTGAGATAAAACTCAGAAGGCACGTGCCGCCTGGCAGGCTGAACAACTTGGTCACAGTGTAGAAGCGGGGAGGAGACGGAAGCCAGAGACACAGGAGGGGTGTGCTTGATTGCCAGTCAGCAAGAGCACAGAGTACTGATACCAGAGACGGGTAGCTGTGTGACACCATTTTGACGCCTCCCACGCATGCGCATACACGCCTACACGCACCACAGTGATCCACCCCAGCAAATTAAGTAGCGCCATCTAGTGGAAAATGTGGTGGCTACACTAAATCCCACCCAACTGGGCCATCGTGCTCTGCAAGAGCACAAATCTCTCTCCCTGACTAGTTTGTGGACTATGAAGGGCTTCATAGTTTGACTTCTAGGGGAAGCTGGATGTAATTTCAATCTTATTTCATTCTGTTCACTGGTCCATCCATTCATTTTTTTTTTTCTTTTTATTATTCTTGAATACAGAAAGAAAAAATTTTGTTTTCCGTTTTTATAAAAAAGATCTTTCTTTTTTCTATTATATTTATGCTTTGTGTAAATTTTCAAATTTCTATTATACTTTCATTATTTCATTTTATTCTCTTTAATTTTTTCATTTTTTGAAATGTTCGATGCTTTCCTCTTTTTGTTTTTTCTTTTTTCCTATTTTTTTCCCTTTATTTCCTTCCCTTTTTTTTTCTTTTTTCTATTCTATACAGCTAATTTCAACAACCAGACCAAACCACACCTAGGAGTTAGCACCCTTTATTTGATTTTTTTTTGGTGTTGTTTTTAATTTTGTAATTTTTATTTTTTTTTTAATTTTATTAAGCCTTTTTCTTCCTTCAAAATGGCAAAATGAAGGAATTCACCTCAAAAGAAAGAACAGGAAGAAATGACAACCAGGGACTTAACACACATACAAGCAAGTTGTCTGAACCAGAATTTAGAATCACAATAATAAGAATACTAACTGTGGTTCGAAAAAGCATAGAATCCCTCTCTGCAGAGATAAAAGAAGTAAAATCTAGTCAGGATGAAATTTAAAATGCTATAACTGAGCAGCAATATGAATGGATGCCACAGTGGCAAAGAGGGATGAAATAGAGCAGCAAATCAGTGATAAAGAGAACAAATATTTGGAGAGTAATGAAGCAGAAAAAAAGGGAAACTAAGGCAAAACAGTACGATATAAGAATTAGAGAACACAGTGACTCATTATAAAGGAATAACATCTGAATTATAGGGTTCCCAGAAGTTGAAGAGAGAGAAAAGGGGATAAAAGTTTTATGTGAGTAAATCATACTGGAAAACTCTCCTAACCTGGGGAGAGACACAGACATCAAAATCCAGGAAGCACAGAGAACCCCCATTAGATTCAACAGAAATTGACCATCAACAAGGCATATCGTAGTCAAATTCACAAAATACTCAAGCAAGGAAAGAATCATGAAATCAGTAAGGGGAAAAAAGTCCTTAACTTATAAGGGAAGACAGATCAGATTTGCTGCAGACCTATCCACAGAAAATTGGCAAGCCAGAAAGGAGTTGCAGAATATATTCAATATGCTGAATCAGAAAAAATATGCAGCCAAGAAATCTTCATCCAGTAAGACTGTCATTCAAAATAGGAGAGATAAAATTTTCCAAAACAAAAATTAGAGTTCGTGACCACTAAACCAGCCCTGCAAGAAATTTTAAGGGGAATACTCTGAGGGGAGAAAAGATGGAATAAAAAAAAAAAAATACCAAAAGCAACAAAGACTAGAAAGGACCAGAGAACAACACCAGAAACTCCAACTCTATAGGGAACATAATGGCAATACATTCATATCTTTCAGTACTTACTCTAAAATGTCAGTGGACTAAATGCTCCAATCAAAAGACATAGGGTAACACAATGGATAAGAAAACAAGATCTATATGGTGTTATAAGAAACCCATTGTAGATCTAAGGACACCTTCAGATTGAAATTAAACAGATGGCTCTCCATCTATCATGCTAATAGTCACCAAAAGAAAGCCAGAGTAGCCATACTTATATCAGACCATCTAGAGTTTAAAATAAAGACTCTAACAAGAGATGAAGGGAATTACATCATAATTAAGGGGTCTATTCACCAAGAAGATTTAACAATTGTAACATTTATGCTCCAAATGTGATAGCGCCCAAATACATAAATCAAGTAATCATAAAAATACAGAAACTCATTGATAATAATACCATAATAGTAGGGAACTTCAACACCCCACTTACAACAATGGAAAGATCATCTAAACACAAAATCAACAAGGGAACAATGGCTTTGAATGACACAATGGGCCAGATGGACTTACCACATATATTCAGAACATTTCACCCTAAAGCAACAGAACACATACTTCTCGAGTGCACATGGAACATTCTCCAGAATAGATCACATACTGGGACACAAATAAGTGCTCAACAAGAACAAAAAGATCAAGATCATACGATGCATATTTTCAGATCACAACACTATGAAACTCGAAATCAGCCACAAGGAAAAATGTGGAAAGATAACAAATACTTGGAGACTAAATAACATCCTACTAAAGAATGAATGGACTAACCAAGAAGTTAAAGAGGAAATTAAAAAGCACATGGAAGCCAATGAAAATGACAATACCACAGCCCCAAACCTATGGGACACAGCAAAACACGGTCACAACAGGCAAGTACATAGCAATCTAGGCCTTCCAAAAGAATGAAGAAAGGTCTCAGATACACAACCTAACCTTACACCTTAAAGAACTGGAAAAAGAACACCAAATAAAACCCCAAACCAGCAGAACACATGAAATAAGAAAGATTAGAGCAGAAAACAATGCTATCAAAACCAAAACAAACAAACAAACAAACAAAAACAGTAGAATGGATCAATGAAACCAGGAGCTGGTTCTTTGAAAGAACAAAATTGATAAATCCCTAGCCAGTTTGATCAAAAAGAAAAAGAACCAAATAAATGAAATCAAGAATGAAACAGGAGAGATCACAACCAACACAGCAGAAATATAAACAATAATAAGAGAATATTATGAGCAGTTATACGCCAATAAAATGGGATATCTTGAAGAAATGGACAAATTCCTAGAAACATATAAACTACCAAAACTGAAACGGGGAGAAATAGAGAAAATTTGAACATACCCATAACCAGTAAAGAAATCAAATTAGTAATCAAACATCTCCCAAAAAACGAGTCCAGAGCCGGATGGCTTTCCAGGAGAATTCTATCAAACATTCAAAGAAGAGTTAACACCTATTCTTTTGAAGCTTTTCCAAAAAATTGTAAATGGAAGGAAAACTTCCAAACTCATTCTCTGAAGCCAGCATTACCTTGATTCCAAAACCAGAAAAAGACCTCACTAAAAAGGAGAACTACAGACCAATTTCCCTGATGAACATGGATGCAAAAATCCTCAACAAGATACTAGCAAACCAGATCCTACAGTACATTAAAAGAATTATTCATCACAACCAAGTGCGATTTATACCTGGGATGCAGGGCTGGTTCAATATCCGCAAAACAATAAATGTGATACATCACATCAATTAAAGAAAGGACAAGAACCACATGATCCTCTCAATAGATGCAGAGAAAGCACTTGACAAAAGATAGCATCCTTTCTTGATAAAACCCTCAAAAACATAGAGATAGAAGGATCGTACCTCAAATCGTAAAAGCCATATATGAAAGACCCACAGCTACTCTCATCCTCAATGGGGAAAAACTGAGAGCTTTCCTCCTAAGGTCAGGAACAGGACAGGGATGTCCACTCTTGCCACTGTTATTCAACATAGTATTAGAAATCCTAGCCTGAGCAATCAGATAACACAAAGGAATAAAAAGCATCCAAGTCAACAAGGAGGAAGTCAAACTTTCACTTTTCACAGATGACATGATACTCTACGTGGAAAACCCAAAAGATTCCACCAAAAAACTTCTAGAACTGACCCATAAATTCAGCAAATTCACAGGATATAATATCAATGCACAGAAATCGGTTGCATGCCTATACACGAATAATAAAGCAACAGAAAGAGAAATCAAGGAATTGATCCCATTTATAATTGCACAAAAATCCATAAAATACCTAGGAATAAACCTAACCAAAAAGATGAAAAATCTATACACTGAAAACTATAGAAAGCTTATGAAAGAAATTGAAGAAGACACAAAAAGAAGGAAAAATATTCCATGGATTGCATTGTAAGAACAAATATTGTCAGAATGTCAATACTACCCAAAGCAATCTATGTATTCAATGCAATCCCTATAAAAACACCAGCATTCTTCACAGAGCTGGAGAAAACAATCCTAAAATTTGTATGGAACCAGAAAAGATCCTGAATAGCCAAAGCAATCCTGGAAAAAAAAAAAAAAAAAAAAAAAAAAAGAACAAGGCTGGAAGCATCACACTCCCAGACTTCAAGCTGTATTACGAAGCTGTAATCATTAAGGCAGTATGGCACAAAAACACTCAGATCAATGGAAAAGAATAGAGAACCCAGAAATGGACCCATAAACGTATGGCCATGTAATCTTTGGCAAAGCAGGAAAGAATATCCAATGGAATAAAGTCAGTCTCTTCAGCAAATGGTGCTGGGAAACCTGGACAGCAACATGCAGAAAAATGAACCTGGACCACTTTTTTACACCATACACAAAAAGGAACTCAAAATGGATGAAAGACCTAAACATTAGACAAGAAGCCATCAAAATTATAGAGAAGAAAACAGGCAAAAACCTCTTTGACCTTGGCCGCAGCAACTTCTTACTCAACATTTCTCTGGAGGCAAGGGAAACAAAAGCAAAAATCAACTATTGGGACCTCATCAAGATAAAATGCTTCTGCACAGTGAAGGAAACAATCAGCAAAAACTAAAAGGCAACTGACGGAATGAGATATATATTTGCAAATGACATATCAAATAAAGGGTTAGTATCCAAAATCTATAAAGAACTTATTAAACTCAATACCCAAAAACAAATAATCCAGTGAAGAAATGGGCAAAAGCCATGAATAGACACTTCTACAAAGAAGACATTCTATGGCTAAAGACACATGAAAAAATGCCCAATATCACTCATCACCAAGGAAATACAAATTAAAACCACAATGAGATACCACATTACACCAGTCAGAATGGCTATAACTAACAACTCAGGCAACAACATGGTGGCAAGGACGTGAAGAAAGAGATCTCTTTTGCACTGCTGGTAGGAATGCAAACTGGTGGTTTTCCACTCTGGAAAAAAGTATGGAGGTTCATCAAAAAATTAAAAATAGAACTACCCTACAACCCAGCAACTGCACTACTAGATATTTATCCAAGGGATACAGGTGTGCTATTTCGAAGGGCCACATGCACCCCAATGATTATAGAAGCACTATCGACAATAGCCAAAGTATGGAAAAGTTCAAATATTCATCAATGGATGAATGGATAAAGAAGATGTGGTGTATGGATATATATATATATATATATACCTACACACACACACACACACACACACACACACACACACACAACGGAGTATTACTTGGCAATTGAAAAGAATGAGATCTTGCCATGTGCTACTATGTGGAGGGAGCTGGAAGATATTATGCTAAGCGAAATTAACCAGTCAGAGAAAGACAAATATCATATGACTTCACTCATAGGAGGAATTTAAGACAAAACAGATAAACATAAGGGAAGGGAAGCAAAAATAATACAAAAACAAGGAGGGGGACAAAAGAGAAGAGACTTAACTACAGAGAATAAATTGAAGATTGTTGGAGGGGTTGTGTAAGGGGATTGGCTAAATGGCTAAGGGGCATAAGGAAGGACACTCGTTGGGATGAGCACTGGGTGTTATACGTACGGGATAAATCACTGGAATCTACCCCTAAAATCATTATAGCACTAGATGCTCACTAACTTGGATATAAATTAAAAACAAAATTAATAATAATAATAATAAAAAGAAAGAAAAGTTGAAGACATTCTTGGGGAATTCAACATGTTTTATTTTGCCAGGCAAATGATTTCTTCAATATCCAATTAAATACTAAGGTACTAACTACAGTTCATTTGTTTTCTCACAGAGTGAACATTCACCGTAATGACAGTTTCATCATGCTAAAATCTATTCACAAACCTACACTTTGAAAAAAGTGCATTCCTAGGAAATTTTATGTACAATACAAATGGAAAACATATTAAATCACTGAAATGTCAAACTACACAAAATAATACTAATTAACCACCAATATTCAGTATATGTTGACAATATTTTTTGAGAAATTTTTCTTTACATTTGGCAGTTATGTTCAAAATTTTCTATAATTTTAAAAGTAATAAAAGTATATACAATTGAATAATGTTCAAAGGAGAAGGTATTAAATAGCACAAATAATATTACAAAACTAAACACCCTTATTGTCTATCATTCTGGTTTTACACTAAGCAATGGGACCTGTGTAGTTACCCTATCTTCTGACTCTAAAACAATTTTACTTTAACTCTGTACATAGAATAGAATGGTCATAAACATTGAAGATGGATTTGGCTTTCCACTGATGTGCATTTCTATTTTTGCACATAGAGAAGAAATAAAGAAGTTTAGTTATATTCTTTAAGCAGGCAAAATATCTGTATAATAAACTGCTTTAGTGAGTACTTTAGAATCATACACATTTGGAAAATAGCTTTTGTTTATTAGCTTGTTTTTGAATGAACATTATTTATGTCGTGTATTTTAACTGCAGTGTTTGCCCTCACTGGGGCCTCCTCTTATCATACCTTACCACCACTTAAATAAGAAATCAGAAATCTTAAATAAGAAATCAGAAATCTTAAATCTTCTTAGATTCTGATCAATGATCACATTCATTTGAACAATGATTTAGCTCAAGCTTTTATACTGTGGTGTTTAAAAAGGTAATAAATCTACCTTAACTTCTTTGTGGACTATAAACTATACCTATAATTTTGTACTAGATTTTGAAAAGATATATGATGCAATTTCTATTTGCACCTGGAAACATGACCATTTCTTGAAAAGTAAATAAAATAAAAAAGCAAAAGTTGTGTTTTTAAAGGAAATATAACAATAGAAAGACATTTCTCATATTTCTCCCATTTAATTGCTATTTGGAGTAAAACGTTCAAAAATAAATTATTCTAATGAAAGGATCCAAACTTACAAATAGAAGAAAGTTATTTTACTCATTATAGAACTTATCATATTTGTATTTATATACCAGTGTGCATAAGTACCAGCATTCTTTTAAAAGAAAGTGTGTCTATTTTTGTTCATATTTGAATTTTTTTCATTTCCCCACAAAATGAGCACCTCTTCAGCACACATTAAATATCATTTAAAAAGAAAATGAATTGGTGACTTAAAATCTGTATGATATCTGAGATTGGCAAACCAAAAAAATGTGAGAGTTAATTATTGAAATTAATCACTGATGTTAAAAATTAGTTATATTTTTTATAAACAGCTCTTAATAAAATTGCATTCCTTACTTTATTTTTCCCCATTTTAGTTTCACCTCTCATATACAAGTTTGATATTTCATTTTTTCTTCTTATATTGTTTACTTTGCCATGCAGACTAGAAAGTTAGAACAAATACAGTAATTAATTAAACAGTGTGAGATTATATTCTCTGAGTCTAAAATAACTTAAATAACTTCCAAAAAAAGTGCTTTCGTTTGGAAGGTAATAGCATAAGAATATAAACTTAAATGCTTCACTGACATAACTCCAATCAAAGATGTTTATGGTGAGGGTCATTTATTTTATCTTCCTAAAACAAAAAAAAAAACCCAAAGATCAATAACAGGTATCAGCAACTGACCATTTTCACAATAATAAAAAAAATTAATATATTTCACTGGAAAAAATAAACTGTTCATTGTTTTATGAATCACTCACGTTTCATACAATTTTTAGATGCTTTCTTCCTTGACTTGTATCTATTCAATATTTCTTTTGAGAGCTACTCTATCACATGTATTTATACCACTTTTACAATGTAGAAGTTTTAAATGTGGCATTTGTGCTCATATTTAAAATCAGTGACAATTCCAAATCTAAACCGTTAATGCAAGGAAGGAAAATCACAGGGTTATGGCCCTCATTCAATTAAGGGATGTAAGAATTTTAGTTTTATAGCCGCCATATCGATTTTGAAGAAAAAGTAAATAAAGATATAAATAAAATCTAGGTTAACTTAAATATTTATATGCACCATGAGGACCATGACATGTCTAGTGCTAGTCAATATCATACAAGAAAATGCATGCTCATTTCAGTTCATGTAATATTCACTTTGGGAGTGAGTAACCACATTTATCAGGAATTTCCCATGGGTTAAAACACAAGGTTCTTTGCTCAAAATTTGATCATTGAAGACAGACCATTCTTTACTGGAAGCATAAGCCCCAAGTAAGAGAACATTATGACTCTGGCAACTGATTCCTCCTGTTTCTACTTTTCCGGCTATTGATGAGAGCTTTTAACTTGCCATAGTCCCCTCTTATCTTCTGGGATTCTTCTCCATGTTGATGTTGCTGCCGAGTGTCTTTGCAGTACTGATTAATCATCTGCATTTCTGAGTGGCTGAATGCCCCCATGATGTCCTTTGGGTGGAAGGGTAAAGCTCTCACAGAGCTGGCCCAGGTCCATGGGGACCATTTGTCTGTCACAACAGCCACCATTTCAGAATCTAAAACTTTGAAGTTGATCTTGGCTATTGTCTGCTTGAAGCTGTTTTCTGTTGCAATGCAGTGATATAGTCCTTGGTCAGAATCCTGAACAGAGCGGATTAGAAGTCCTTGTGAAGTGGCTATGATTCGTTCATTCAGCTTGACCTAAAAGAGAGATTCATCAAAGATCCAAACCCAACTCTGTGTCTTCTAAAAAGATATGATCAACATATACAGAGTATCACTGAACCTCCAAATTTGGCAAAAGCATCTAGTACTGATCAGCTTCCTTCTTAGTGAACATAAAGTTTTGGTCAGTTCCACTGCCTGTTTTGCCCAGGAGATGTTGTCTTAAGAGCATTGAATCTATTAAAATCTATTAAAGACAGGATGAAGTTATCACCCACATTGCCAAAAATAGCTTAAAGTTCATTCCCTTTGGATGGAAGTAGTTTCTCCACCAATAAGCACAGAGTTTTGGTTGCTTTGGGAATATGAATCACAGTCAACCTATATACACAAAATTCACAGATAATTTAAAATATCTATTTCACCCTGGAATTCCTGTCTTTAATTGCAACAAAATACTCTCTTATTAGTAAAATCATTAAGCCACAGTTAAATGGTTGAATTTTTATCATTTTTTAATGAATGAATGAATATTCTCCTAAGTAAAAACTGAAACAATTCATTACTTTATTAAAGCAGTAAGATGACTCAAAAAAAAAAAATCATGTAAGCAGAGACTGAGTTTTGAATACTATCGAGGCTTTTTCCAATTATCCCAAACTAAAGAATGACTAAAAATAAGATGAAATGCCATCATCTTCTAAGTCTTCTAAGTAGTTTTACTTGCCAAGGAAAGATAATACAAAGCTATGAGGTAATATTTAATTATAGGCTTGTCCTAGAAAAACTATTATTTGCTGGATATTAGTTAAATGCATGAAACCATCTTTCTTAAAGTTCTAGCTATAGTATTGCCAACAAACAGACTAAAAACTTAAGTGGTAAGGAGTTCTTTAACATGCATACTTGAGAATGTTCTTTCACTGAGGGAAAAAACAAAAACAAAAACAAAAAAAAACACCCCTGACCGAAATAAAAATAAAGGAATGCAAGTACAATGCTTTTTTAAATGGTAAATTTCTGTGTAAATAGGTATTTTATTATCAATGAAATAAAAATCAAACATAGATTGTTTTAGATAAAAAGTAAGCTTCACACAAAAGCACAAAAAGGCAAAGTATACAATTGAAATACAGATAATAGAACAGACCTAGAAGAGGGGGGTCAGGAAGAAGGACTGAAATATATAAACTGAAGTTTTGATGTTAATTTAATTTTTAAAGTTTAAGTGTGTCCCCAAAATAATTTCAATCATGTAGAAATGCATTCGAAAAAAAGAGAGAAAGCCTTTTATGTTTGTGCAAAATTAGGGAAAATTGTGGATGCCAATTTGATAAAATCATATAACATGTATATAAAATGTGATGCAGAAACTTCTTTTCTAGGAATTTATTCCAGAAGATACAGTCACAAGTATGCAAGTATTCATGTAAATGATGTTTGATGAGAATAAAAACAATAACCTAAGCAGTAGATGGCTTAAAAAAAAACCTTAAGATATATTCATATAGTGGAACACTATGTGGCTAGGAAAAATAAGTTAGCTGCATATGTACTTATTGATATTAAAGTGGGTGAGTGTACATCAGAGAGAGAGAGAGAGACAAAGAGAACAATAAAAATAGGAAAATTATGGAGAATATTTGGAGGAATACATTATGATTGAATATATAATTCCTAGTAGCTTTATACTTTGGGGAAGTGTGAATAAATATTGAAGTGAAGGGGAAGAGGACTTCTAGTGATCATTTTATGCTATTCAGTATGAACTATGTACATTTTCTCCATGAGCTTTTATCATTTGTCTTACATTTAAAAAAAATTCTTTAAATGTTTATTTTTGAGAGAGAGAGAGATACAGAGTGTGAGTTGGGGAGGAGCAGAGAAAGAGAGGGAGACACAGAATCTGAAACAGGCTCCAAGCTCTGAGTTGTCAACACAAAGTCCAACGTGGGGCTCGAACTCAGGAACAGCAAGATCATGACCTAGACCGAAGCTGGACGCTTAAACAACTGAGCCACCCAGGTGCCCCTGTCTACATTATTTTTAAAAAATTCAATATTTACATATTAAATATGAGAAATATGCATATGAGAAATAAGCACCTTTTTGCCTAAACTACTAAGAAAGAATTAGGATAAATTTAATAAGACAGTAATAGTTTGCTTAGCCAAAGTAAGGAGTAGAATTGTGCTCTATAAATTCTAGATAAAATAGATTTGCATAATTATATTATAGTTAATGTTTTCCTAGTCTTACAGCAATCTTATGCTTTTGAGATTTGAAGAAAAAGCAAGATAGTAATAACTCAGTGCCTACATTCTTGGGCATTCTGAAATAAAATATCAGAAATATCACAAAAGAGATTCAATCATTAAATCTATAACTCAATCCATTATTAATTGCATTCATTATTTCTGTGGCATGTATTCAAGCTTGTATGTACTCGTTTTCTTTAAATAATACAAATTATATTCACTGATTGTATATGATTCTATTTAACTTTTTAATATTTTTTAAGTTTAATTATTTTTGAGAGAGAGAGAGCGCACGTATGTTCAAATTGGGAAGGGGCAGAGAGAGAGGGAGAGAAAGAATACCAAGCAGGTTCTGTGCTCAGCATGAGCCTGATGTGGGGCTCAATCCCATGACCCAAACCGTGAGATCATGACCTGAGCCGAAATCAAGAGCTGGATGCTTAATCAACTGAGCCACCTAGATGTCCCTCTATTTAACTTTTTAGTGAATTAAAGAAAAACATTTTATTCATGTAAGGTAATCCCTGTTTGAGTTGTAGATTTCCAATTCACATATATACACACAGACCTTCTCAAGAAGGACTGTCCATGAATTCATGCCATGCTTTAGCCTAAGAACTTCATTTCTGTACAATAATCATCACCACACATTATGACTTCTATCTCAGCTTACGTTGTAAGACAATTATTATCACCTATATCCACTCAAAAGAATTTAAAATTAACTAGTCTGTAGAAATTTCAAGTCCTTTTTGATGACAGATTTTTGTAGCAAAGTAAACAGATCTTAAACAATATTTTTATTAATAATAATGTTTAAAAAGATTTTTTTAGTATCATAGAATTCTGGGGCAAGAAGAGGTCCTAACGTTCATCCAGCTCCTCTTTCCTCCAGATGGTTAAAAAAAAAAAAAATCTTTTTTTTTTTTTTTTTTTTTGAGAGAGAGAGCTCGCTCCTGAGTGGGGACAGAGGCAGCAGAAGAGGGAGAGAGAATCTTAAGTAGTCTCCATACCCAGCACAGGGCCCAACAAGGGGCTCAGCCTCAGGACTGTGAGATCATGACTGGAGCCCAAATCAAGAGTTGGATGCTCAACCAACCAAGCCATCCATGTGTCTCAGTTAAATCTCTTCTTATGCAAGTGCTCATCAGCCTGTGGTTTAATATCCCATAGACATGGACGCACAATGACTAAACAGCTCCTACTGTCTTTGGACAGGCAGGCATGAGTTGTAAAGTATTCTCCATATGGAGCCAACATCTATTTCAGTAACTCTGATGCAGTGCCTGGTTCTATAGCTTTGGATTGTGTCCCTTCTACATAGTCCTAATTAACTTAATATGTAGTACTTAAACTGTCCACAACAGAATACACCCAAATGCGGAAGGCTCCATTTTCCCCTTTGCTCCATCAGACTTTATGAACACTGCTAAAAACATGACATTTTAGACTACCCAAAGGCTTTATATATACATATATTTTTTTATTCTTCTTCCTGTTATTTGTCAGTACAACATGACATGAGTATTATGGACTTCATTATTTATAATGTTTCATCCTATGCTGTTTTACAGTGTTTCCCTTCTAAAACAGCTCTTTAAGATCAGTGAAAAGTTAATGTCAGTGTCCTTTTATTTGAAAAAACTGCTTTTTCCATATCACTAAATAAAGGCAGTGCTCCCATAAACAATGGTTCCATGCATTACCTAACCAAAATCATAGAGTTATGGATAATAAAGCAAAGGAAATAGATTACTGCACAGCAGAAAAATGCTTCTTACCATAAAAGTTATAGTTTAGTGAAATTACTTGCTGAGGAAAATTGAATTTTTTTAAAGCTCCCTTTTATCTTGTGAATCACACAAAGGTGCTGCTGAGTGAGAACTTGGCTTCTGGTTTTGCACACATCTTGTTTCTTTTACAAATGCTTCCTCCTATCACTACCCCCATCTTGAGTGCAGGCAGCAAGGATTTCTAATTAATTCATCAACTCTACAGACAAAGGATTTTAAAGGAAGTGGCACTTGTCATCCTGAGGACATAAAAGGATGTTCATATGCCTTTTCTTTTTCATTTGATCTGAACTTCACTAAGGGGTGGTGATTTAATGTCTTTCCAAAGCCCTGACTGATTGCTGTAGTGCTGCCTTACTCACCTCTTTCCTCCTGTCTTTGTCTTTCTGTAACAGCCACTTGATAGATGCCTGTGGAGACTTAGGGGCACACTCAAGGAAAGTGGTGTTATTTTTTACTCCATACTGAACAATTTCAGCTGCATTTCTATATGCTGAAAAGCAAAAATGAAAGGAGAAAGACAGGGAATAGAATTCAGAGCATATTCTCCTATATGAAAGTTTATTTCTCTATACAATTGTGATCATCTATAGAAACCACCAAAAGGCAATTTTTAATCATTGAACAAGCAGACTATTATACATTGTTTACCTGCTGTGTTTAACCTAAAAGGAAGGACAAAAAGACATGGGGGAATTGATGTTTATTCAAGAATTACTTGATACCAAGGAATGTCCTTCATATCACTTTGAACTTTTAATTATTACGATATACTTATGAGTTCAGTTTTCTCAGTTTTTCATAGCTGAGAAAACTGAAGCTGTGAATTATTAGGAAACACATCTTACTTAAAGAGTTAATAAGTGCCAGGCATTATTAAAGCCAGTTTCATCCATACTCAATGTAGTATAGATGAAACTCAGAAGCTTCAGGAAAAGTCAGAAAGCAAAGAGGGTCTACAATGGGAAGTGGTGATTAAAGACACAATCTCTGTATTCAGATGTATTGGAAGCAAAATTCTGACTTCAACGATGCTGGGTGTGTAACCTTACACAAGTTACTTGACCTTTCTGTACCTCAGCTTTACTTGGCTCTAAAACATGGATTATGTTTTCAAATAGGTTCTTTACTGAAATTCTTAATTTAGGAAGACCATTTAGTATAATCATGTGGTAGCTTAGACATAAACAGAATCTTCATTCATAAAACAGGGATAATTATAGAACTGTAGTTCAGTTTCATTAGCATTAAGTGAGACAGTCCATTAAAAAGCACTGAACTCAAGTTCTGACACAAAGCCAACATAGATGTTCGTTCATCGTGACCCCTAGTGACAGTTCTAACACTAGAGCGAATACTATTAGTACAACTGGCACAAGTATTTATAAAATAGTATACAGTGAAATGATAACTTGGATGTATTCCCTTAGATGTATGGAACAACCAAGAAAAATGTGTCATAATTTTCTCCTTATACTTAGTGTAGTTAGTAATGTCATTTTTTTACTAAAGAAAGGCCCACACTCAAAAATATTAGCAATAGGAATCTTGGTGTTAATTGTTAGCAAGAGTGTGTCTGTAGCACCTGCATGAGCTAAGAAGAGCTCTGTCTGAAGATATTTCACTCAAGGGATTGATGTGGAGCTGGGAGAAAGTATACTGGGGAAAGTATAATAATACGGGATCTACATGTGAGGATCAGAGAAAAATGGGTTAGATTGCTTGTAAGACATAAGACAGGACCACCAAAAGTACTGGAATGGTTATAAACTGTAAAACCAAGGCATTGTAGTATACCCATGAAAACAGCAGGATATTCACATAGCCCAAAGTGGAAGCAATCCAAGTGTCTAGTGATAGATGAGTGAATAAACAAAATGTGATATATGCATACAATAGAATACTTTTCCATTTCCAACAGAAAGAAATTCTGACACATGTCAACAACATGAATGAACCCTGAAGAACTGAAATAAGCCAGTTACAAAACGAAGAATATTTTGTGATCCCACTTATAAGGGGTATCTAGAATAGTCAAATTCATAAAGACAGAAAATAGCATGGTAGCTTCCAGAGGCGGGGGCAGGGGGAATAGGGAGTTAGTATTTAACGGGTATAGAGTTTCACTTGGGAAAGATGAAAAAGTTCTAGAGATGAGTTGGTTGTACAACAATGTGAATGTACTTGATACCACAGATCTGTACATTTTAAAATGGTTAAAATGGTAAATTTTATGTTGTTTCTATTTACCACAATAACAAACAAACAGGGTATTATTCTATTTGTTTTCAGTGGTAAATTTTTTAGAGCAATTTTTTTTTCTTAAGAAAGAAGGTAACAGCTTTGTTTCTTCAGAAAGAAAATAATAGCTAGGAAAATCTGTAACTGATATCTATGTGAAAGACCTACCAACTAACATACCCAAGGTGTCTGTGTCCATGGACATTTGTCTTTTTTACTATACATACAAATGACATTTGATTTTTAATTTCCGTATCTGAACACCAAGAATCTTCATAGTGAATCTTTCCTTAAAATGTGAGATCTGAATTTATTATGAAGGTTCCCTCACTGAAATGTGATACAGAGTTTTGCTACTCTTTACCAAAATTGACCATTGCTCACTTTTAATACCTTTTAGATTAAATCCTCTGCATTGAGTCAATGGATTTCCATGTCTCACATCTTGTCTCCGGCTCCTCCTGTAAGTGCAGAGACATATATAAAACGGACTTAGAATTAACATTGCTGATTACACCACACTTAAAAGATTGCATGTTTAATTTCACAGTATTTTAATTGCCTAAGCTTTCATAAAGAAAACAGGTCTGATTATCTAATACAGCTACTTCACATTTCTTGTTCAACACTTCCATGACAGGATGGGTACTTAACCCTTTTTTCATTCAGAATTAATTCTGTCCCTCTCCATCTAGGAAGAGTGATAAGATGGCTATGAAACCCTTATTATTTGCATTTCCTGGGTAAATGTTAGATTCCAAATTAATAGTGTAAATTTTAATTTAGGGACATTCAGCCAAAATTTTCTAAGATGAAACTTCTAATGTATAAATTCACTGGCATCTTCTTTCTTGTAATTTTTTTCTTAAATGAACATAGCTTTCTTAGAAGAGTCAACACTTTCTAATACTTTTAAGATATTTTAAAACTTTGCTGAAATAAGTGATAGAACATGCACATTTAGTGTAAAATTAAGCAAAATTGTTCATTTACTAGAATAAGAATTTTCCTTCAAATTTTCACTTTGAAAAATGTCAAGTCAACAGAAAAGTGGTGAGTACAATGAACACTGATAGAGACATGAATAGTTATACGTTGCCACATTTATTTTTTTCTATCATATGCAAGTACTGTGTTGTGTATTGTGTGTATATTATTTATGCACATATATGAAAACCTTTAGAAAATAAGTTTGCACACATGATAATACTTCACTCTTAAATACTTTGGCATGCATCTTATAAATAATCACTTATAACAACAGTAGATTACTCGATAATATCATACAATACACATTTTATAGTAAAATTTCCCTAATTGTCTCCAAAGTATCCCTTATGGATTTTTTTTATTCATGATCCAAAGTTTGCTCATTGCATTTTAGTTGTTATGTATCATCAGTTTAAGCATTTCCAAATTTAGGTACATTCTTTCTAAGCTGGTTATTATTTAAAGCAAAGTTTTAAATTATTTCAATACTAATTAATTTTCTGAGTCTATAAATGATATATTTTTAATAAAATTATATTTAATAAAAATTTAATAAATCTATCTATCTATCCACATATAATTCCAATTGTATCACATAGTGAAACAAACCAAAATAGAGCAACTGATATTCTCTTAGCAATAAATCATGGGATGAAGATTGCTATAAGAGAGTAGGAAAGGAACCTCTCTTTAAATATTAGGAATACAGGGATAAACTGATTGTTTACTATCAAGGCTGAGAAATATATATAAACAAGCATATTACTTAAATGGGTTAGCTGTTAAGTCTCTCTTAACATTTTTAACCTTAAAGGTAAATTAAATATTCAGTTAAAGAGCAGAAATATTAAAATCACACAGGGATTATCTAATTCATAAAGTGAGACTAATCTCAAAGTCATTGATAGTGAAAAAAATCATTTTAAGGTTACAGCAAATCGTAGCTTGTAGATTTAATTGATTATATACATCTATTTATGGATATATAGCCATAACATTTTGTGTCATTTATGCATTCTTTTTCTAAAAAAGTCATAATCCTTATTTAATTTTATATATCTAATACAACCACATACACACAAACTAGTAAAAGCCACTCTTGTCTCAGCAAATACAATTAATGCTGTACTCTGGAATAGCTCCTATATCAGTTTTTTATTGCATTGCATTTGCTATATTTCTAAGTCACTGCATTTTTACTTGTGAGTGCACTATATTATATGAGCACCATGTGAGAGTTCTTATTGCTGAAAAAGTGATTTTCAGCCATCTAGAGAAGCAATATCATTCACAATGGTTAAAATGATTGTCCTGTGACTAGCACTATGTTATGGTTTACATAGCTGGACAACCTGAATTTATGGTATCACATAGCTTCCAGACATTCCAATACAGAAAAGCATTATTATGTCTTGGCTTAAATGATGAGATCAGCAAGACAGCTCTCTGAGATTTTTTTTGTATTTGTAGATTCCCTTTAGGGCATTCATACAGCATTGCAAAAGCATGCTGGTAGGCAGAGTAATATTATACTGCATGTAGGATTTGGGATTTGGGCTCAAGTTATCCATGTTTTCTCCCTTAGAGTCTAATCCTTTGGATAAACAATGAAATCATTTTGTTCTTGTATATAAAACAGATAATTTACTTGACGGCTGAACTGATTATCTTGTCTTAGAATAAAATTTCTTACTTGCATGTCTGAATCCAGAATAAATAACATATGGGATTGAATTGCAATATTTGATACAAATGCACAAATATTTAAAATACTTGAGAATGAAAAGGAAAATTGCTTGTATTGTTTGCTAGGAGCAAACTTTTAAAAAAGAGAAACTACTGAGCCAATAATAGTTAATAACTTTATTATATCAAAGTATAAACACTGATTTCTAAGTATCACTGTACTTGTTTCCATACAAAAGACACGTTTTTGATTTTCATTCCTATGAATTTCTCCATGGTATGTTTGTGTACCAGATAGATAGACAATAAAATTGCAATAAAACCAGGTAAGTTAACACTATTAAAGAAAATGAATATGGAAAATACAAGTGATCGTTTTTATTATTACTATTAATCACTAAAAATAGATGAAGAATTTAGGAAATACTTGATTCAGCAAACATGGCTTGCATTCACTATATATGCTTAACTAAGTTTTAAAATAATTTGGAGAACTTCAATAATATGGATATTTTTAATAAAACTTTCAGTGTGCTAGCCAAAGATGGGTATGAATATGTCAAAGAATAAGATAGATATAGATAGATAGATAGATAGATAGATGATAGATAGATAGATAATAGATAGGTAGTTAGATGATAGAGATCAAACTTTTTCAGCTTTTTGTGACAGAATTAAGACACAGCTAGAGATTCAGCTCTTTAAAGGATTACTACTTCCTCTTTCAACCCATAATACATGTTTTCCCCCTTTCCTTCTACTTTTTTTAAATTGAGAAATAATTGACATATATTAGTTGCAGGTGTACAATATAATGATTGGCTATGAGTACACGCAATGTCCACAATAAATCTAGATAACATCTGTCACCATACACAGTCACAAAATTTTTTTGCAATGCAAATTTTTAAGATATACTCTCTTATCAACTTTCAAATAGGCAATACAGAATTATTAACTATAATCACCATGCTGTACATTACATCCCCATAACTTAATTATTTTATCATTGGAAGTTTTTGCCTTTTGAACCCCTTTGTTCATTTCTCCCATCACCTACCCCACCGTTGGCAACCACCAATCTATTATCTATGTCCATGAACTTGGTGTGTTGTTTTTAAAATTCCACATACAAGTGAGATCATACAGTATTTGTCTTTCTCTGTCTGACTTATTTCACTTAGCATATGCCCTGAAGGTCCATCCATGTCATAAATTGCCAAGATTTCATTATATTTCATGGCTGAATAGTATTCCAGTAGGGTGTGTGTGTGTGTGTGCACATGTGTGTGTGTGTGTGTGCAGGTGCGCACCACATCTTTACTCACTCATCCATTGAGGAACACTTTGGTTGTTTCCATGTGATGGGGTGCACATATCTTTTGAATTAGTGGAGTTTTATCTTCAGATCAATACCCAGAAGTGGAATTGCTGGATCATATGGTAGTTCTAGATTTAATTTTTTGAGGAACCTCCACACCATTTTCCATAGTGGCTACACTAGTTTACATTCCCAACAAAACTTTCTTCCACATCCTCTCCAACACTTGTTATTTATTGTCTTTTTGATAATAGCCATTCTAACAGGAGTGAGTGAGTTGATATCTCCTTGTGGTTTTCATTTGCATTTCCTGGATGATTAGTGACACTGAGCACCTTTTCATGACATGTTGGCAATCTGTATGTCTTCTTTGGAAAAATGCCTACTCAGATCTGTCCACTTTTTTAATTAAATTGTTTTTTTTAATTATTTTATTTTATTTCATTTTTTTGCTATGAAGTTGGATGAATTCTTTATGTATTTGGATATTAACCCTTATCTGGTCTATGGCTTGCGAATATTTTCTCCCATTCAGTAGGTTGCCTTTTCTTTTGGTGATGAAGTCCTTTCTGTGTAGAAGTTTTTTACTTTGATACAGTCCTACTGGTTTATTTTTTCTTTTGTTCTCTTTGCTTTGGAGTCATATCTAAAAACTCATCCCGAAGACTTATATCAAGGAGCTTAATGCCTATGTTTTCTTCTAGGAGTTTTGTGGTTTTAGGTCTTATATTCAAGTCTTTAAATGATTTTGAGTTAAATTTTGTCTATAGTGTAATATAGTATTCTAGTTTCATTCTTTTGTATGTAGCCGCTCAGTTTTCCCAACACGATTTATTGAAGAGACCGTCTTTCCCCATTGTATATTCTTCCCTTTTTTGTTGTAAATTAATTAACCATATATGTATGGATTTATTTCTGGGCTCTCTATTCTGCTCTATTCTATGTGTCTCTTTTTTATGACAATAGCATATTATTTTGATTATTATAGCTTTGTAATCTAGTTTGAAGTCAAGAAACATGATGCGTCCAGCTTTGTTCTTCTTCCTCAATATTGCTTTGGCTATTTGGGTCTTTTGAGATTGCATACAAATTTTAGGATTATTCATTCTAATCCAGTGGAAAATGCCATTGGAATTTTGATAGGATTATACTGAATCTGCAGATTGCTTTGGGTAGAATGGCGGTTTTAATAATATTTATTCTACCAATCCATGAACATGAATTATCTTTCCATTTATTTGTGTCTTCAGTTTCTTTCATCAATGTCTTGTAGTTCCAGCGTACAGGTCTTTCACCTCCTTGGTTAAATTTATTCCTAGGCATTTCATTCTTTTAACGCAATTGTAAATGGGAATGTTTTCTTATTCTCTTTCGGGTAGCTCATTATTAATGTATAGAAATGCAACAGGTTTTTGAGTGTTGATTTTGTACCCTTCAACTTTACTGAATTCATTTATTAGTTCTAACAGCAAACCTATGATACATGGTTTCATATCAGGCATGATACTGTAACATTAAAAAACTGGAAGGTAGTTTCAGCTCTTTCTTCATTAGAAGGAAATGATTAAGATCATGATTTGTGGTATTAGGATGACAATGTGAAATCTACCTTTAAACATACATCTTAGAAAAGATAACTGGGGTTGTAATTAGAGGGAGAATATGAGAAAAAATCACAAATATGCAATGATAATCTATATATAGGATGGAATTTTACTTGAGAACTATTCTTTGTTTGTTAAATAAAAATGCTTGTTCACCAAAGCCAAGGTCTGGAAATTATGCAGGGAAGGAGTGTAATCTCCAGTTCCTTCACATTAGAGCCGAGAGGCTGGTATGCCTCAAGGACTATGGTAAGAATCACTTTGTAATCCTCACATCACTTTCATTCTTAGGAAGTGTGTTGCTTCTGGGACACCTGGGTGGCTCAGTTGTTTGAGCATCCAATTCTTGGTTTCGGCTCAGGCCATGATCTTGTGGTTTGTGAGTTTGAGTCCTGCACTGGGCTCTGCGCTGATGGCATGGAGTCTGCTTGGGATTCTCTCTATCTCCCTCTGCCCCTCTCCCACTCGTTCTCTCTCTATCTCTTAAAATAAATAAAATAATAATAATAATAATAAAGAAAGTGTGTTGCTTCAGCTTCCTTTAGCACTAAATCTGTTTAATAGATAGACAATTGTATTCTAGGGGTTAGACATGCCAATTTTTAGAACTCTTTGTCAAGAAAAATGTATTGTCCTACAAACAATTATGGTAATAATTTTTAAATATCACTGCTATCGTAATTGGGAGTGCAAAACAAATTTGGTAAAAAAGAATACCAGCAATGGCTACAAATATAATTGATTTGAGAATACATGTGGAGTTTGCTTTCCTCATACTATGTGTTCAGGTTTAAATCTCTAGTCCAGTGCCAGCAGAAGATCTCAGGGTACTGAGGTTCTAAACTTCTATGTAGAAATCAAAAGACACCATAGACTTCCTGCCTAAATCTTAAAATGACACAGAAGAACATGGGTCTTTGAACACAGATACTAAAAAGTATTGGTTTGGGGCGCCTGGGTGGCTCAGTCGGTTAAGCGGCCGACTTCGGCTCAGGTCATGATCTCGTGGTCCGTGAGTTCGAGCCCCGTGTCGGGCTCTGTGCTGACAGATCAGAGCCTGGAGCCTGTTTTGGATTCTGTGTCTCCCTCTCTCTGACCCTCCCCCGTTCATGCTCTGTCTCTCTCTCTGTCTCAAAAATAAATAAACGTTAAAAAAAATTAAAAAAAAAAAAGTATTGGTTTAAAGAAAGGGCGTTCTCTTCACATTTCATGCCTTTAAATACAAAAGTCTTTCAAATTTTCCATCCCAGGCCACGCCTGTGTACTCCAAATTCATATTATATGAGATTGAACATCTCATAGGCACTGCTAACATCATCTTTCTCTCCACATACCTGCTCCTTCCATAGTCTTCTCTTTCTCAGGAAACTACAACTGCATATGCTCAGTTCTGAGGACTTGGTTCATTCTTCAGTCCTCTCTTTCTCTAACATCCTCCATATAATACATCAGCAGATGCTGTGAGCTCTATCCAGAATCAGACCACTTTGCCACCTCCACCTCTATCATCCCTGT
This sequence comes from Leopardus geoffroyi, assembly GCF_018350155.1. Taxonomy (NCBI): domain Eukaryota; kingdom Metazoa; phylum Chordata; class Mammalia; order Carnivora; family Felidae; genus Leopardus; species Leopardus geoffroyi. The sequence goes on from NC_059331.1 coordinate 85,479,011, forward strand.
GCGAGCCACCATTCTATCTTACCTGGATCTTCACGGTGCCCTAACTGCCTTGCAGCTTCTGTCTCCTCTCTCCCCATCCACTTCCTATCCCAGGGCTATAATCCAGCCAAACCCAACCAGATGATCTTTTCAAACCAAAAGTCAAAATTATATCATTCATGTGCTCAAAAGCCCTCAGTAGCTTTCTGTTTCACTCTAAACAAAAGCCTTCAATAACTTACTAAGTCCTAAGTCATCGTGCATTCTGGCCTCGTTTCTTACTACCCTTCCTTTTTCTCATTCCACCATAGCCCCATTAGTTTCAGTGCTGTTTCTTGAACAATCTCGGTGCACTCCAGCTTTAAGGAAATGTGGTTCCTCTCCCTGGAATGCTATTCTCCCAGATAATGCCTTTGTGCCATTCCTCCTCACTTAAGTCCATCTTCAAACATCACACCTTCAGTGGGACCATCCATTTAATATTGCAACTCCCTGCTTCCCACATCCTCTGTCTCCCTTCTTTGCCCTTTTAAAATTCATAGACCTAAAAAAACAATTAAAAATTAAAAAAAATCATAGACCTTATCATTATTTGATACACTAGAGGGCTTCCTTATTTATTTATTTTCTGTCTTCCCCCTCTAGAATTTATTATCCCTCAAGGCAGGAATTTTCGTCTTTTTATTGTTCTTGTTTTTCACGTTGTATGCCTAGCTCTAGAACATTGCCTGGCAAATAACTGTCCCATGATACAAATTTGTTGAACTAATAGATAAAAGTATCAGTACAATCTTGACAGGCAGAAGTGCTAGGGTTCCTTTAATCTGTCAAAGTCTTTAAGGGCCTATATGTATAACAGAGAGTAAAGAAGCTATAAAACACCTTCACCCCAATGATTTTACTTGAAAATCATTAGTGCTTAAGGCTGGTCCTATTTGCTCTCTCCTGCTGACCCTAATTTTGTTAGGTTTTGGCCTTGCCACCCATCATGACCCACATCAAGAGATGACTGAAAATAGCTATGACCTTGGCTGACCCTAAATTATGCATATTCTTTGTTCTATAATCAGTGTCACTACTGGTGGTCCCTTCCAACTTAGTGCAAGTTGGTTCAGAGTTTCCTATCTGAGCTTTGGATAATGCTTGGATAAATGGCACTTAGCCTCACATTGCCTAACTCTGTCAATCTGACCAGCATCCATGCACTTACCCCTCTAAGAGGTAAACAGCATGGGCATCAAGGTTCTGAAAGCAATTCAGGGTAACCATGTTGGAGCAATGTTCCTGTTGCCAAAACTAAGAAAATGTTTGATTATAGAAATATTAAGTGCCACAGGAAACCCTAGGAAGGTGGAGTTTAATCATATACTGAAGCACATAAAAACTCAGGTAATGCAAAAATGTTACATGCTGTTTACTTTTTGATGGTCCACAGGATTGTGTAGCTACAGGAGCTTTAAGAGGAGAAATAAATTTTTCCAGAGAGATTTTTAAATACAGAGAACAAACTGAGGGTTGATGGGTGGGGGTGGGGGAAGAGGAGAAAATGGGTGATGAGTATTGAGGAGGGCATGTCTTGGGATGAGTACTGGGTGTTATATGCAAGCGATGAATCATGGGAAGCTACCCTGAAGCTAACAGCACACTGTATACACTGTATGTTAGCTAACTCGACAATAAATTATATTAAAAATAAAATAAAATAAAAACCAAAAAACCTCACAAAAAGCCAAAGGACTGTATCCTCACATATCTGTGAAAATCTCAAGTTATCAAGCATAGGCATTTATTTCATTCATTGACTACATGTGATGCTGAACATAGCTACTATTTCTAACACCATTGAAAAGAATACGTGTGGAGCATGACTCAATTGTCTGGGAACATCGCTTTTGATTCTCAGCTGAATGTTTGGGACTCACCGCTTCCCAGTTGGGTAGAATCTTGAGCAAGAATGGCCATCCCAGGCACAGTAAGGGTCCCTGGCCAGGCAGCAGTCAGCACAGGCTGTACCATAGATGTGGCAGCGATGCAGAGACACTTGGGAAACCCCTTCATTGGAGCTCACATACAACTGTTGCTATTAGAGGAAAGATTATGATTTATTTCAGATGTGGACATTAAAGAGGACTTTTAGCAGGAACACGTTATAATATGTGTCTATACCAACTTAGATTCATTTTAAAATAGGCTAAAAATAAGAAGTGAAGTACAGAGGGTAGAAAGCCAAAATAAATAGAATTCTCCTATGTTAATATGCTTAGAACATTACCACTTTCCTGTTTAAAAAAAAAAAAAAAAAGCTCAGAGCCCTATGTAGAACGGTAATACATTTTAGACATTGGGATTTATTGTTCTCTCAGATGTGAGCTAATATATTACAGATTTAAATTATGACGTTTGCTTTCTTTTTTGAGTGCACAGACAGCTTTCTTTTTCTTCAAATATGGGAACCCATCACCTTGTAAATTTGAAAAAGTCAAGTCTGAAATAAAGGGTATTTTTAAGTTTAAGGAAAACAGTACACAGTATTAGATAAAATTGAAGAAAAACATGTTTCACATGCCTTTGAAAATAACATATTACTCATTAGAGGAATTTTAAATTATTTAGAAGAATATCAGCATTTATATTTAGATATGTCTTAACTTTTCTGTATGACCCAGTGATCTGCAGCACCCTAAGTCATAAATAAAGATTTCACTCTCCTTCATTTGTACGATGTCAAGAGCTTCTTACGATGCTGCTCCAATTCTTTTATCTATGCATAAATTAGTTCTCAGGAGTTGAAAGATTAAGTTTCTAACGGACACTTACTTTATAAAGAAGTGATATCGTATAATTCAAGCTAGAGAATCTCTAAGCTGGAACTTAAATATGTACATATATGCACATGTACACACACACACACACACACAGACATCTATACATATTTCACATATATACAACTTAAAATTTAAAATTTAAATTAACAGGAGCACCACTGATCTACTAGGTTCTGGAGCCACACTTCTGGGATTCAAATCCCAGTGCAACCACAAATACACTGTGAAACTTTTCTGAATCTCAGCTTCCTCTTTGATAAAACTGGATAATACAGTACCTATACCACACAGTTTTTTTAAAGAACTAAATGTAAGGGCTAACTCCATATAAAATCCTTAGAATAGTGTCTGACTCCTAATCTCTCAACGAATGTTAAATAACATAGTAGGATAAACTGCCAGTTAACTATCACCTTACACTTTTTTAATTCTAATTAATAATTTGAATAAAATCTCAGTGTGCTGTTCAATAAAAAATATTTTATTCAGATCAATTATTTTTTTAGAAATTGGACTAAAAATGATTGATCCCTACTTGAGACAATCAAACTATAGGAAAACAATAGCATATTTTGACAATAATAATTTCTCTAAGAACATTTCACATAAGAATTTATTGAGTACAGATATAGTGAGTACATCAGCTGCATCAAAATATTTTAAGGAAACTGGTTTATTTCAGGAAATAATATGGGTAGTTTTATTCTAGAAATTATCATTTGTATTAATCCAACTATTTTGTGATATATGGAATGCAAGGATAAACTAGGGAATAAGGAAGCGTAAAATAGAAAATAATATAATCTGAGCACTAGGGAAGGTACTAAATTCATGGTATTTAAATGTATGTGAAATACCATCGATGACCTGTACTCCTTCCTCACTGAAAATTTAATGTAGTATTCAGTTGTGCAAATGAGTTCCCCAAGACTCAAATAATTACCATATCCTAAATCTAATGATTGAAAGAAACATTTGTAATTATCTGTAATATAAGATGTTGAAGACAGATGTAATACTCAGTCTCTCCTGTGTGCATATGTGTGTTGTATGTTGCAATTTAACGGAATGTATTGTGAACTATGAGTATACCAGCTGAATTTCAAGTTGTATTGTAACTTGTATTACTGTAATTGTATACTGAACTACTCTGCCACACAAACGGCTCTGTGTCCTTTTTGAATTTTATTCTGACACGTTCTCTTTTCATTAAGCTACTGTAAACAAAGGGCTTCCCTGCTGACTTCAAAGACAATTCTGACTTGGGATCAGCTCCCTAGGACATTGGGGAAAATGACGAATGGCTTCTTGTTACTTGGGAAAATGTTTGTTATGCACCACACAAACATTTTTACAGATGAGATCTTTAGCTCCATTGTACCCTATTTATTTTTCTTCATAAAATTGAGTCAAGTGAAAAGAGTACAAGACTGACTGTGGAATACTTCTTCATCTGTATCAGACCAAATAAGGTAAAGAACAGTAACGTTATGTCATCATTTCTGCTAACACTTAAAATCTTTATTCCATATTCCAAGAAAAATAGATCTCAGACTCTTTAAACAGTTACCAAGACCTGCTTTACTTTAGGCAATTTATATAAATTAACTCATTTGTGAGAAAAGCATTACCTTGTAGAGGCAGAAACTTGGGTCAGTGAAGTTTAATGATCTGTCCATAATTTATGGACAAGTTAGTATTCAAATGCACGTCAGTCCCACTCTGAAGCCTATTCCACTTTTGACTCTATGACTCTGCCCCTTAGAACTTTCTTCAGAGAGAACACCTGTGCCTGGAGAAGTACGTGAGTCACACACGTACAGATTGGGATAGGGCTTTTCCTTTTCATGGTCATTGTGCATTTTCGTGTGCAGGCACGAATTAGAAGATTAAACATTCCCGACAATCACAGTCAAACATTTCTTCCTCTAAACCTGAATCCTTATATGGTTTAGATTTGAGACATTCAGATTTTTTAATGATATGTATAAACTCTAAAAAAAAAATAGCACTTCCTTAGAAATAAGCATAAAAGAATGCATTGCACATTTCAAACATGTGATAGCAGCAGTGACTCAAAAGAGGATTGATTACTCATTCCAAGCCCCTGAGAATGTCTGTGATGTTATAGTAGCCCAAACATTATGCCGAGTTCTTCCTACAAAAAGATTACTTTTATTTTGTTTGGCTTCACACACTGTAATATTTGAGAATATAGGATATACAAAATGTTGGAATATCTTGCTGTATATATTTATATGTTCTCCTCTGATGGGCTTTTATACAAAATAGACCTATTTTGCCTTCCATTAATGGCTTGTAAATGATGTACCAAAATTAAAGGTGATTCTGTGGTATCCTGTAAATAGTATTAGTTATTTTTCTAATACTAAAATTAATATTTTACAGAATATATTTTTCATCATAGTAAAGGTTTATAACATGCGCATAAAATAAAAACGGGGTTGTTTTTACCTTTTTGGATGAAATTTTCAGCGTTGTTATAGGAGCATGATTCTGAAAATTAAAAAAAAAAAGGAGGGTCAGCTGTTAAAATAATTCTTTAAAAATATTTACATTAAAAATGTTCTCTTTTCTGTTAAAATTCAAGAAATCATCATTTCTCTATATATGCATGTATACTTTCAAAGTTTAGCAACACTTGTCTATAAACTACATTTCTTTTGCTGGTGATAAAGATGGGTTGTGACACATATCTATGCTTAAACTAAAAAAAAAGTAGCAATTATAACACATGATCAACACAGTCATTAGAAAAGGAATAAAAATTTGAGAAATTTGAAAGAACTGAAAAAATTACATCTTGGAATATTGAACCCAATGAATAAAAATTAGGCTTGAATGGGGTGGGTAAGATGCTGTGGAATGGTACCCCATGTTATTCCTCCACAGCAGAAGCACTATCTGCATAAGATACTACCTTGCACCTGCCAGAGGTTGCTTTGGAAGGATGTATTAGAACGAATCATGCTTATTAATTCTTCTGTTGCAAACAAAGAAATATTGTTAGAAAATGTCCTCTTGATAAATGTGAATTAGTGAAAGTACCTAAGAATTTTCTGAAATAGTAATCCTTTTAGAAAGTCACTCTATTCATAAACTTTATTCTTAAACAAAATATACTTCCTTTCAAAATTAGACTTGCGATAACCTGATAAATATCTGTGAAGTTTCATTTGAATAGCACTAGTGAGAGCAAGCACTCAAAATTAACTGTACCTACAATTATTTCATTTCTAGAGGTATGTGTTCTTACACATGTTCAAAAGAGAAAATGGTAATATATCTAAACATTCATTTGCCACAGGTTTTGATCATTGTTTAGAAACACACACACACACACACACATACAAAACATATTGCAATTTATATAAGTTAAGTTTGAGGAAGCTGGATGTATTTTCAGGAAATATTCTGGACAGAGGATTAAAAGAAGAAATTATGGTTCTGCACTCTATAAAATAAACAAAGGGTCTGGTTTTTAAAAGTTACATTGTGTTTTCTGCAATATATCAGGGTGACACTTAGCTAAGGAATTTGTTTCAGTTCAAATGCATTATTTCCTCACGTGCTAATCACAGTATATCATACACACCCAGTTATTTTTACCTCACATCAGAAAATATGACACAAATACCATGTTGAAGACAGTAAGTAACTTGTATTTGGTAACTGTGTCTCTGTTTAGCCATATCAATCACTGGCATAGGGTTCCATAAGAAAGCTCAACTTTTTTTAGTCTTGACTGACTCTATTTTTCCACTGAGAGTTTATTCTTCATGATGATAACACCAGCATAACTTATATAACAGACCATAAGTAGTTAGCACATGATCAGAATGACTCACATTTCTTTAAGAGCTTTCCGTAACTTATATGTTTGGGTTTGTGTCAAACTCAGTTAAAGTTTTCTGCTTATTAAAAACTGGTATTTCAGAATTAAAAACGAAGCTCTGCAATAATAATAATTTTTGCTATCTTCAGAAAAATTCCAGAATAAAGTACTTTGCTATTTTGGCCAAGCCAAGTTGTCCTTACTGAATCGAATGAGGAAAACATATTTTATCTATAATGCAATTTTGGTTAATCTAGTGAAACGATCAATTCTTTTATAAAGCAAGGCATAGGAAAAGCACTTGAAGGTACATAGTTAACATTTGGTAAGCACAACATTAATGCGCTAATTATGAAGAACCTTATGCCAAAGTGAGTCTAGCATTAAAAATTGTAAATTTAATAACATACTGGAAAAATTGCCAGAATTCCTCATATTTCATTTGATTATTTAAAAAAATGTTTTCCTTTAAATTTAAAATTTATTAGCATAACCCCAAAAAATGCATCTTGATCACTTACATGCTTATAAATTCAGTAATATATGTTCCCATATCTTAATAAGTTAATATATTCTAAGTCTGCTCAACTAAGCAAAGCAACTTAACTGACCCAGCAATAGCCTGCTCATGGGAGTCCTACAGTGCTAATTGTACTGTTAAAGGCTGACTCTGGGGGCACCTGGGTGGCTCAGTCGGTTGAGCGTCCGACCTCAGCTCAGGCCATGATCTCATGGTCTGTGAGTTCGAGCCCCGCATCGGGCTCTGTGCTGACAGCTCAGAGCCTGGAGCCTGCTTCGGATTCTGTGTCTCCCTCTCTCTGACCCTCCCCCATTCATGCTCTGTCTCTCTCTGTCTCAAAAATAAATAAATATTTAAAAAAAAAAATAGGGGCGCCTGGGTGGCGCAGTCGGTTAAGCGTCCGACTTCAGCCAGGTCACGATCTCGCAGTCGGTGAGTTCGAGCCCCGCGTCAGGCTCTGGGCTGATGGCTCAGAGCCTGGAGCCTGTTTCCGATTCTGTGTCTCCCTCTCTCTCTGCCCCTCCCCCGTTCATGCTCTGTCTCTCTCTGTCCCAAAAATAAATAAACGTTGAAAAAAAAATTAAAAAAAAAATAAAGGCTGACTCTGGTCTTTTGATATCCATGGGCTTTTTTTTTTTTTCCTTAATTGATTAATTTGGAAATAGTAGTCTGCAATAGGATTGATTCCATGGCAAAGTATCTTCGTAGTCCTAACAGATCCTCTGGCTGTGTTTTATCCATTTTTCCAAGTATTTATCAAATAAACCACTCGAACTTCAATGACTTTCATCTTAAGGAAGGAAGGGTGTGCAGAACACCACAAATCTGCTCTCCGGGATCACAGATACATAAAGAACAGGCAACTTTTTCTGAGCAGGTTATGTCTTTCAGGAATGAACTTCCTTCTGTGTGCCTTTTTATTGTTGTTGTATACTGTTTTTCTTTCTTTCTTTTTTTTTTTTAAGCCCACATTTAAGAACAAAGAGAACAATAATGAAATCTCAAGTTCAGCAGAACATGAGTTTTGAGTGGTAAAGAGACAACATTTGTTTTATGTAACCAGAGTGACATCTGAATTGAAAGCAATAAAACAAGAGAAAGCAAAGTAGTTTTTCTTAAAATTCCTGGATAAAAAATTATGAGAAAGTTTATCTAACAATCAATAATGTAAAGCATTTAAGTTTCAGCGGCTTGTGAAGCAAATGATAAAAGCCCTTTCACGGCAAATCTTTTAGACCTTGACCACAAAAGCCCATTTATAAAAATAATGATGACCAAAATTCTTGGAGTCGTGATAATCGCTGAAAAAAACTAATCTTTTAATGTTAAGATAACTTCAAATGTATAAAAAAAACACTTCAGTAAAATATTTGCTCTATATTTCTCACTTTATCTAGCGTTTCCTACCCTCAAAAATTTATGACATTTATTTGATCTTTTATCAAGTATTTTTTCCTCCCAAGTGGCCCTAAGATGAAATAATTCCATCCATCACGCATGTTCTGAGATTAACAAAAGAGATGTTCAAACCTTGAAGACTTCTAACTCCTCCAGAATGAGCTCACCCCTGGAAGAGCTATTAGCAGGAAGAACCACCACCTTCTGCACAGTGCCTCGATCTGAATCAAAGAAAAAAGAAACAAAACAAAACAAAACAAAACAAAACCTCAATGCGATAATGTGATGTAGGAAAGAAAGACATTTAAACACATACCCACTGGCTTAGAATTTAGAATATTATTTATGTAATTAATTAGTCATCAAGAAAACACCAAGTATATTCAACTATTACCATTTGCTGCATTCTAATTTTATTCCAAATTTCATGTTTATTTTATTTTATTTTTTTTCAAACTTCGTATGTTTAAATTGAGGTAATATATAATTCAGACTGAACTAATAAGAACATCTTATATTTTGTACACGTTTGGTGCAGTCAGAACTATGAGAGAAGAGAATGTCTGAATGTCTCATAAAGTCAAAAGTTCTGTTTCTGAACCAAGTGTGTATTCTTTAAATATTAATACATAATTGTAAGTTTGGCCCTTAAGAATATTAGTTAAACCTCCAAACCAACGTTATAAAGTCACACTCCCAGGTTTTCATTAACACTGATACATAGTGATTTGATTAGCTGAGAAAAAAGATGAATTCACAAATGAATTTTTATAATTGTACTATAAGCACTAGCACTAGAAATTTACATTTGATCTGTGGCCACGAGAGATTTCAGACACAATAAAATGTTTAACTCGCAATTCAAAATAATTTTCAAAGCAGAAACATAAATGTGTTATCATCTCAGACGTGGACACCTATTTACAGAATAATTCTACTGTTTTCACACACATACACACACATTTGAGAGAATTTTTTGGATATTAAAATTCAGGGGAAAATATGAAATTAGATGGTCCAAATAAACTGAAGCAAAAAAAAAAAAATTACTCATATTTCCAATGAGATTGCCCCAATCTCATTTGTCACTCAATAAATTGCCACTCAATTTATTTGAGTGACACCCAAATAAATGTAATACATACAGAAAATGTTATTTATGCCAATATTCTTAGTTAAATAGTTTCATATGTCACATAAGCATTTTATAGACATATAATTTTGCCACTCTACCAATCACATACATTTTAGGTTTAAAAGAAATTAGTTGAGATTCGGCAACGGGGGGTTAAAGCAAATTTGTGAATGAATGATATAGTAAAAATGTATTTCCTCACCAAAATATTACAATATTACAATACAATACAAAATATTACAATATTACAATAATTAATGAGCTGTATCATAAGCATCAAGTCATTAGTTTTAAGTATGAACATGTAACTGTGGGTGTATAATTTGTAAAGATATATTATGGTCAACAGATACTGGAATATTTAAAAATTCTGTTGAGAAATGTCAATAAGAGTTCATTAAATTGAGTTGTACAGGACTTTAATCATTTAGTGATGAATCCCATAATTCCCAAATCTCACATCTCAAAGTGGTCTGTATTCCACAAGTAAGAGTATCTCTGACATAAAAGATCACATTTCACATTGATAGTTTCTATCTTATCAGCCTAAATTGAAAGATTCAAAATAATTCTAACTTTTTTAAAAGTAATCTCTACACCCAACGTGGGGCTCAAACTCATGACCCCAAGATCAAGAGTCAAATGCTCTACTGACTGAGCCAGCCAGGTGCCCCTCAAACAATTCTTAGTAAAAAACAAACTCTACTTTAAAATGTTACCAACTAAGGGGCGCCTGGGTGGCTCAGTGGGTTGAGTGACTGGCTTTGGCTCAGGCCATGATCTCATGGTTTGTGAGTTCGAGCCCTGCGTTGGGCTCTGTGCTGATAGCTCAGAGCCTGGAGCCTGCTTCTGATTCTGTGTCTCCCTCTCTCTCTCTGCCCCTCCCCCACTCATGCTCTGTCTCAGAAGTAAATAAAGATTAAAAAATTTTAAATAAAATGTTACCAACAAAAAAATTAAAACCTATTAATTATAATAAAAATGTTTGTACAGAAGAACAAGACCTAGAGATTTTGCCAGACCAATCCCTGTGCCCTGTGAGGATACAAAGTATGAGCACCTGATTTTAGAAGTTCCAAACTCTAAATTTGATAGCAATTGGTACTATTTTTCTTGGAAGATCGGTAAATGTGTGTATAAATTTGAAGTGAAAAACATTGGGCGATGCTGTGCAGAGACAGGTCACAATTAAAATGGATGAGTATGGTTGCAGGTGTTCCCCAATTTCTATTAACAATTCATCACCAAGAGCCTTGGAAACTTCTAAGGGAATAGGATGTACCAAAAACCCTAAAATAAAAACTTTGAAATTGTAACAGCTAGGTCAGGATTTGTGTAGTATTGTGTGTGAGCACGTGTATGTGCATGTATGAAGAATGAGAGTGTAAAACCATCTTTGTTTTAGATCATGTTATCATAGGCATTATATTTTCTTTTCTTTTCTTTTCTTTTCTTTTCTTTTTAAAGAGGTCACAGCAGAGGTTTATGGTTCCTTGCTGCAGCTTGTAGCCATTCTTCATGACAGCAATGACCTCTTTCTTGAGCAGAGACAGAGCAGAAACTGTGTAACCATACTCTCAAATAAAACTTCATGAAAAAGAATCTTGATTACAGGGATTCCCAAAGATAAAACTATCAGCTCTGAAAACAATTAAGTATTCTCAAATGAGACAACTGGCTCCTGTTTTTAACGTAACGTTTTAACTTACTATGTGAGCCATATTTCACACAAATCATCATTACTTTTGAAAGAATCCACAACAAATACGCACACACTTTATTCATGCCATTTATAAAATATTACCCAAAGAGCGGCTATAAAAATGGTTTAATAAAAAGATAAAGCAATACATGCTTTTGACTCCTTTGCAATAAAAGCTAGAGCATCACTTTTATTTATTGCTTGTCTTTCTATTTTAGTTATTTTTTTGTTGTGCTGGTAATGATGAGTAGATTCCCTTTTATTTTAAGGCCATTAAGATAAAAATATATTTTTCTAACAGATAAAACTGACTGTCAACTTGTCTGAAATTCTGGCAAAAAAATAAGCAAATTCAAAAATTGGTAACATTTGTATTTGAAAATCAAGTTCAAACAAAATCATAGAAATGCAAGATCCCCAGAGAGAAACACATATTTATTGGATGCCCACTATGTGTCTGGCTCTATGATAAAAATATATTATTTAATTCTGACATTGAAGAAAATAAATATCCATTTTATTTCCTTTACTTTTCCACCTTTAGGCGTGTACTGGTACTTATGAGCTAGTATTTCTGCAGCGTTCTTCATTACACTGGTTCAACTTTCATCAGTACATCACAAATGAATATATCGGTTCTCACTAGAATTCCGTATATTAAAGTTTTATATTCATAAATTAGAATAGTCATTCAAATGTGTGGATTCAAATATGAATAGAATAGCTTTAAACCTTTGTGGTGTTATTAATCATCATTATTAATTTAGGTTTCATGAGACCTTAAAGTTATGTAATTTGGGAAGCCTTCTTTTAAAGTAATATAAAAATACAAAAAGAGTTGTTTGTGTCTTCCCCCAAACAATTACAAAGAGGAACTCTAAATTTTATGCTAAGTCCACCTCTAATAATTAGTTTAGCCTTCTAAAAAAAGAAAATTGTCCATAAAATTGGACAATGCATTCCTTACATTGAAGAATCTCTATCTAATGAAATCTAATCTATAAAATCTTATCAATAGAATTTTATTGTCCAAGATCATCTTTCACAAGTCAGCAAAAGGTTGAAAATTTTCTTCTTCAGTTAAATCTATTGCTCTGTTTCTTTTATTGATTAGCCTTTATTCTACGGCTACCAAGAATGCATTCAATCTCTTTTTTACATCCCTCCACATTTATCTTTATAATTTCTTCTTCTGGTCTAAGCATGAGCACTCACTTCTAGTATACTTATCCAAATTCAAATCCAAATCTTACTGCTTGTCTTTCTCTGGGCACTGTGCGATTGGCATTATCCTATTTAAAATGTGGTGCTCAGAATTTTACCTGATTATGTAGTTATTTTACCAAATGCCACACCTCACAGAAACTGGACTATTTAAAAGACACAGCAGTAGGGACACTTGGATGACTCAGTCAGTTAAGCATCTGACTCTTGATTTTTGAAGGTCATGATCTCACAGATCATGTGGTGGAGCCCCACATGGGGCTCTGTGCTGACAGCACTGAGCCTGCCTAGGATTGTGTCTCCCCCTCTCTCTGCCTCTCCCCTGTTCATGCTCTCTCTCTCAAAATAAACATTAGATGCACACACGCACACACGCGCGCACGCACACACACACACACACACACACACACACACACACAGTTCTAGTAGTTGATCAACAACTTAGGTGATTGGTCAGGATCTCTAGTACTTGCGGCCAGGGAAGAAAATATCCTAACTCTACACTATTTACAAGGTTCTACTCTGGATATCTTTATATTTCTGCCTTCATTACAAACTGCATGATTCCCACTGTCTCTAGTTCAGATTCTGAAGACATACGTCTAATTTGGTCCAATTTAATCTCGACTAAGGCACAACATATACTAGTATTTAGAGACCGATCAGTTGTCAACGCTTAAGTATCCTTTCATTCAGTTTTGACACCAGAGAAGAGCCAATACACAGGTAATTGCCAACGGCTACTCCCTAAGTAGACCCATGTTAATGGGATAGTTACTCTCAAAATGCAGTCATGGTAGATGTCTATAGCTTTTTTTTCAAGACATACAAATCCTTCAGTTTCCCATATAGAAAACACTTTTGAGGTCAATAACTAAGTTGACTTGGGTTATCCGCCACCCATTTTCACTCACTGATTTTAACACAAAATTACTGAGTGCCTTCAGCGTGTCAGGCGCCATATCCAGTATGGATGCAAAAATAAATAGGCAGAGCACTCAACAGTTTATGGTCTAGAATTTATGGTTTTTTAAGTAGTAAGTGTGTTCCCATTAAAATGTTAGTCATTGAAAGATACACATTCCAGAATATCCATAAAACTTCTAATTACTTATGTCTACATAAAGCCATCTCTGTACCTTTTAGTTTGAAGATGATAATATAGTTATCAAATGTCTGCTTTCTGAGGGTAGTGAGAATGGCATTCCTTGAATATACTCAAAACATAAATCCTTTCTGCTGTTTTATAGAATTTGAGGTATTGCTTTTATTTCCTTGGGGTAAGCTCCATACCTATCATACATCTACAGTGAAGCCGAGTATACTTTTTCCCTTAAGGCTTAGTTTGCTTGTGTGTAAATATAAATAATAATTATACCTTTGTAATGGATATCTAAGGCCTACCCTCAATCACTTCCCTTTCTTTTGATAATAACACCCTGAAACATCTTTTGAAAACACGTCTCTCATTCTCAATCTAAACAGTTAAGGAATGGTGTGTGTATCTCTCGTCCAGCTCCAGGGAGATGCCATGACTTAGGCCTGTCCGATAAGAGTATTCCTTTACCCTGGTGATTCATGAAGGAGTAGGCATAGAAACAAGTCAGGGCCCAGCCTTCCCTGGGAATTAGAGATTTGTGAGCCTCCTTCTTTGTGAGATCAGGGCTATTAAAGACTTGTAAATCTGGAGGAGCAGGGCCATCCTTCTGACCACATGCAGGGACTCCATGTGAGAATGAACAATACAGAGGAAAGTAGAATTGAAAGAGGGTGAGATAAATTCCTGAAAACATCATTTAAGCACAAATTCAGTTATGTCTGAGGTTGCCTTCTGCACTTCTCGGTTGAACATACACACGCACACAGACACAAACACACATACAACACATTAATGTTTTAAACTAGATTAAGAAAGATATAAGGTCACTTTCAGTTAAAAGAGTTCTGACTAATAAAAACTAAATGAATAATACATGGAAATTGCTTAGCATGATGTCTGCTACATAGTATGCCCTCAATAAGTACAAGTTATTTTTTATTTATAGTTCAATCACTTACTAAATTTTTGACATTATTGGAGTCAACATTTTTTTCTAAGCCCCAATTTTCTCATCTGTGAGATACAGATAATAGTCATACCTTGAATATATTGAAGCATAGTGATGTGAATCAAGCAGGACAAGTTTTATAAGTGATTTGCATGATATAAACCTATATACAAAGATAACATAGTGGACTCACCAATCCACATTAGTAATTTTAATTTTCTTTTGTTTCACTGAATCCTTAAAGAAAATTCCCCAGACAAGCTTCTTTCCTGCTATATATACATTTTATACCATTTAGGATTTTTTTTTCTTTCTAATACAAGGAATCATAGCAATATTATTCCTAAACCTTTCCACTATCTGCAGACAAAAGAACAGCTTGCATTTATAGCATAGTAAACGTTGGCTGTCTCAAACAAGTGATCAAACATAGCTCATCACCCAGCAGGTCATTTGAATAGTTCTTTGTCTATCTATCAGCAGACTCTCATTTAAAATATAATCCTGAGGGTGTTTCACTGGAAATGGCCGTGCCAAACTGTCTGCTTGCCACTGGTCACCTGGGGATCTGGGAGAACACTGCCTCCTTAATCAGATCTAGTCAGACCCCTTCCCCCAATTGCTAATCTGTCAAAATAATCTAGTCAGGGCTGGCTTCCTGGCTGTAAGACCTGTTCAGTCCCTCAAAGTCTTGCAGTCAGAGACCTGTACTTGGTTTAATGCTTTGCTGTCACCTCCTTGAACTTCTTAATAATTTTAAACAAGTGACTCTGATTCTTCAATTTACACCAGGCTCTGCAAATTATGTAGCCAATCTGATTCTAGGTTTTGGTAATTAATGTACCTGCTAAGGAGTGGCCTTATTCAATTTAGTTAAGAAACACACAAATTCCGAAGGCATATACTCAAGACTTTCTTCTTTTTCCTCTATATTCACCGTGGTGCCTCTAGATGTCGACCCAAGCAGCCTTACATATGATTTCAGAGCCAATTATTGAAAGTAAATCAGTGATAGTATTTACTATTAAAATTAGTATTATAAAAGATAAAATCAGTATATTTGTTAAATGGCAATTCTTCCTTTATCATAATTTTTGAAGCATTTGTTTATTAAAGTAAAGAAACAACTGAAGCTCCCCCAAACCTGCAATAACTGTGTGTGACAAATGAAAGCTTTATATATAAATGAGGGACAAATGACTCGACATCCTACCTTGTAAGTTTCCATAATTAGATCTTACCAGTTGGTTGATTTCTTTCATGTTAGTTAGAATATATATTCATAATAGAATTTTTCTGTTAGAGGTTATCAAACTGCTACATTCTTTTAATGGTTTTATCAAATATACTTTTAAAAAGTGGCAATTCTATTCATGAATGTTCTCCTCTTACCAAAAGAAAAGAAAAGAAAAGAAAAGAAAAGAAAAGAAAAAGGGAAAAAGAAAAGAAACTTCTGAACTAGGTCATTTAGCACAATTTCTCACACTTAGCAGAGCTTTTCACACCCAATGTGAAAAAGTAATTTAAGTGCTGTGATATTGACAACCTTCAGCAACAGTCCTTAGGGCAGTTAGAATCCCACTGGGTCATCAAAGGGATCTTAATGTCTCTATTTGAGGGGAGGCCCTTGGAAAGGCAGTATCAACAAATGCTATCTATTCAGCATCTCCTAAAGTGCAATAGTGTAAAAAGTTTGTAGGGTAAAGTAAATTTGGATAGTACTGGGTTAACCTAAGTTAAAGAGGTTTCTTTGCTGTTTGCTGAAGAACTTTTCAGAACTGTTAAAATATTTTTCTGCAGTGTAAAGAAAATACAGAATTCAGTGACTTTCAAGTATATTTGCTGACACCATTAATGTCATCTCACTCCTAAGAAACTACCATTCAGGTTTAGAGACCATATTCTGTTGAACAAATAGTTTCTCAAAATGTGGTGTTCAAACTATCTCACTCAAAATCACCTAGGGAGTCTCCTAGAAAATTTGGGTGTTGTTTCCTATGTCAGATCACAGACTTATAATTTTTAGAAGTGTTAATTTTGAACAAACTTTACAGAAGACGTACATATCTGCTCAAACATTTGCAAATCACAGAATATAAACAATACAATTCTTTGTACGCTATTTTGTTTCTTGGCAGTTGTATTTGTCAAAAAAAGAGACTACTAAATTAGTTTTTTATACATATGTTAATTTTTAATTTTCTTTCTGCTTCAGTTTAGCTTAAAAACATATTTTCTACTAATAAATAAAATTAATTACTGAATTGGAATCTACTAAAATACTTTGGGAGAGTCTCCAAGCAAATTATAATAAAAAGTTTCAGACATTTTGAAAATTATATTATATACTTATGAAGATATATGTGATTTGTATATAAAGTATATATATGAAAAAGTACATATATTTTTTAAAGTTTGTATATATGAAATTACAAAAATACCCACTTAATCTGCAAATCTTAAAATAATGATAAAACCTAGGGTTGGCATAGATATAAGAAAATAGTTGTTTCAAACACTTGGTAGAAATACATTCCAAAACATCTTTCTGGAGGGCAATATGGCAGCTGTCCATGATGAAGTAACCGATACTAGAATAGCCTTTCTGCAGTAAACAACTATGAAACTGACAAACTAAATGAGGTAATTCTTTCTAAGTAATGGATAGTAGATAGCACATGACTAAAAGAAGAAAAACTCACAAGATAATCTTCACAAGATAATAATCGTCACCTCACTTTCTGCCTAGGAAAAATTTCCCAACAGAGATTCAAAGAGCTGCTGTCCAGGTAGTAGTGCATGGTGGTCCCACTGAGAGGAGGAGGCAGGATGTAAGAAATTGGGGCAACAGAAGCAAAGTAATTCTGTGGCACGTGGTATCAGACAGACAAAGCTGTGCAGAAATGGGGTTCCAGAAGTCCATGTGGAAATTCCCTATGATTTTTTTTGCTGATACCTGGGATATATGTTTGCAGGATAGGACCTCCCAGGGCTTAACAGTTTGCAGCTGCTATGCAGACAACAGAACAGATAAACTATAGTTTCAGGAATTCTGGGAGGAGCAATCCTAGGTGAAGAGGGAGCTCTGGCCCTACCAGAGTACACAGATCTATCTCACTAACACCTTCTTAAAACTGCTGGCATCCAACTAACATGAAAAGCCTGAGCCTATAAGAGTAAGTGCCACATTTTAGAGTAAGACCTAAGTTTAGGGCTCTCCGAACAAAACTTGTAACCAAGACCTGATAAGACATATAAGGGAGATGGTTTGGAATTTGAGCCCTGCTAAATTAGAGTGACTTACCTTGAGCACAAGATAGTTAACAAAGAGTAAAACAAGTCTAAACCCATTCTAGCTGACTGTCTGCCAGAACAAGAATTAATACTTTTCCCCTTAAGACAGAACCTAAGGCCAAAATATTACCTGTAATGTCCAGTATTCAACAACAATGAGAATCATTATACATGGAGATAGAGAGAGAAAGAGAGAGAGAGAGAGAGAGAGTGTGTGTGTGTTTAGGGGAGAAATGTGTGGTCAACAGGCAAGACGAAAAAGAAATTAAAATTATCCAGGTGTTAAACTTAGCAAACTTAGCAAATCCAGGTGTCATTTGCTAAATTTATAGTCTAACTCCATAGACTTAGTAGCAGACTGGAGTTGAAAGAATAAAGAGGGGCACCTGGGTGGCTCAGTGGGTTAAGCATCTAACTTTAGCTCAGGTCATGATCTCATGGTTCTTGAGTTTGAGATCCACATGAGGCTCTGTGCTGTCAAAACAGAGCCTGCTTCAGATACTGTGTCCCCCTCTCTGCCCCTCCCCCACTTGCGCTCTCTGTCTCTCTCAAAATAAATAAACTTAAAAAAAAAAAAAGGAAGGAAGAGTCAATGACTTGAAGCCATATCAATAGAAATTATTCACTTGCAAGAACACAGAAAAAAATGAGTGAATAAAGTGAACAGTCTTCTGGGCATATGTGACATTATTAAACCTTCTAATATACGTACAATTAGAGCTCTGAACAGACAGTAGGGAGAGATTGGGAAGAAAAAATATGTGAAGAAATAATGGCTGAAATCTTTCCAAATTTGATGAAAAATATTATGTTGTACATCTAGAAATGCAGTGAGACTCAAGCTGAATACAGCCCAAGTTGAATAGAGCCACCCCTAGGCACATTATATTTAAACTGTTGACACCAAAAGCTATAGAAAAAAAACTTGGAGGAAAAAAAAAAAAAGAAAAACAGAAGAAAGACATCATGTCATGAGAACAAGGGATATCGTTATTGATGACATTTTATTAGAAATAATGGAGGCCAGAAGATAATGGGATGACTTTTTTTAATGTTGAAAAAAAAAAAAGTTAACGCAGAATTCTATATCCAGTGAAAATATTCTTTAAAAATGAAGATGAACTCGATCATTCTTTCGATAAATAAAATCTGGGAAAAGCTGTTGCCTGCAGATCTCCTGCACTTGTGAAGAGATGCTGAAGAATGTGTTTTAGTCAAAAGGGAAATAATACAAAATGGGAACTCGGGTTTACAGGAAGAACAAAGAGAACCAGATATGACCTTCTTTCTATCAGAGCTGATTGAGTTGCAAATATCTTTGCAAACTTCTGCAGCCATTTGTAAGTAGGACAATGGTTGACATAAGGACAAAGCTGATTCCTGCTCCCTGCTAAGGAGAACAGAGCCCAAAACTCCAAAGAAAGAAGCTAGAGCCCTAGTGAAACCACATCTAAAGCCATTCTACCATTGTTTTTCAGATTTGTGAACCAATAAATCTTTACTAAAAAAGCAAGCAGGATTTCTTAGAATCTCAAGTGCCAGTAAAATAAAATCTCCCCTTCCCCCCAAAAGAGCCAAGCAGAGCCATTTGTGATATCTTACAGAGTGAAAATATAATCAGCATTTATAGTATAATACTTCTATATCAGTAGATATTTTATATCAGAGCCATTTGTGATATCTTACAGAGTGAAAATATAATCAGCATTTATAGTATAATACTTCTATATCAGTAGATATTTTATATCAGAGCCATTTTTAATGTAGGCCCGTTATCTTTTTTTTTTTCAGTTCTATCCCTCTTTTTTTTTCAATATATGAAATTTATTGTCAAATTGGTTTCCATACAACACCCAGTGCTCATCCCAAAAGGTGCCCTCCTCAATACCCATCACCCACCCGCCCCTCCCTCCCACCCCCCATCAACCCTCAGTTTGTTCTCAGTTTTTAAGAGTCTCTTATGCTTTGGCTCTCTCCCACTCTAAACTCTTTTTTTTTTTCTTCCCCTCCCCCATGGGTTTCTGTTAAGTTTCTCAGTATCCACATAAGAGGGAAAACATATGGTATCTGTCTTTCTCTGTATGGCTTATTTCACTTAGCATCACACTCTCGAGTTCCATCCACGTTGCTACAAAGGTAGGCCCGCTATCTTTTTTCTGCAAGTCTAATTTTCAAAAAGTTTTTTTGTTTTGTTTTGTTTTGTTTTAAATTCCTTTGGTGGTAAAATCTGTACTGATTTGAACTAATTTGATCACAAAACCTGACCTGCACTTTTACTTCTGGCTATTTATGTTTTTTTTATTTATTGCATTTGGTTTCAAGATTTCTATGTCTCAATGCAGAAATAGTACTATGTACTTTATGGGGTGTGGTCCAAGGTTCTGCAAGCCATTTTACCTAATATATATATATACACAATCACCTTTTTTTCTTAAAGTTTATTTTATTTTGGGGGGGAGAGAGAGAGAGAAGAGAGAAAGAATGAATAGGTGAGAGAGAGAGGAGAGAGAGAATCCCAAGCAGGGATGCTGCACTGGCAGCACAGAGCCTGATGTGGGGCTCAAACTCACTAACTGTGAGATCACGACCTGAGCCAAAACCAAGAATCGGATGCTTAACTGACTGAGCCACCCAGAAACCTCCTCACCTTTTTCTATTCAAATACTTCTGAAGGCCAAAATATATTTGGTTTCAAATAGGAAATATAAATGAGGATGGCTTGTTCTTTCTTTTTTCCTTTTTTATTCATCAACTTGATTAAAAAATAAGCATGTGAAAATTGAGCAATTGAAAAATAATTTAAAAGCTATAGTTAAGTAAAGCTATAGACTGAAGTTATGTTCCAGTTATTACTAAAATGATAAAGTAGAATGTAAATATTCAAAAGCAGACCTACTGAAGCTACTCTAATTCAGGACACTGCTACTGAGATCACCTAATAGCATTTACACTGGAAGGGATACAACCAATTAGCGCTGTTCCCTTACAGGCTGACCACTGAGTCTCTCTGAGCCACTATGCTCTCTGATAGTTCTTTTCGCAGTTAGATCTCACCAGGAGGTAAACATTGTTCTTAACAGCCTAGTTAATGGCGGTTCCTACACCACTCCTGAAAAAGAAAATACACCTACATCCTCTAACCTACAATAGTGTCCTCTATATTCACTGTATCCATTCTGGTTTTACACTTCCAATTGGGATAAACTCTCTCTGTAAAATGTGGACAGACCTTACACCCCTGACAAGGCTGTGCACGATCAAAGGAGAGAGCCTATGTGAACCTTCCTTGTAAAGTCTATGGAGAATATAACCAATTTTACTCTCTGTGGTCTGAAATTTTCCTTCTTTATTCCCACTCTTTGTTACATAACATTATTTACTATTCTTATATATCAATGTTTTATTTTTATCTATTATTTCCAGACAAAAGAAATAAATGCCTCCTACACTGCCAGCCGATTCACCCAACATCTGCAGTTTCTCTCTCCTCTTTTTCTAATATAGGGTACACAAATTTAAGTAATACTGAAAATAATTATACAGACATTACTGATTTCCTGTTTCCTCCCACAAGGATATTTACTCTATAAAACAAGAGGCATTTGTGTATTTTGTTCACTGCTATGCCTAGTGAGTAGAATAGTAGTATCAGGATTCATGATAGGAATTCAGAATATTTATGTATGTACATACATACTTATATGTATTTATATTTTTAGATATATATGATTGATTTTTAATAAATATATATTATGTAGATACAAGTATACATGTACCTGCTGAATACTTACTAACATCTAGGGAGTACATTCAGGGTTTTACACATAACATCTCATTCAATCTTTGAAATAAGTTCATAAAGTAGGTATAACTAAGAAAGTAAAGCTTAGAGGTGTTACATAATTTGCAAAGGTCATAATACTGACAAGTAATAGAGGGCAGGATTTAAACCTATGTCCTCTGAAGTCAAAGTTATGTTCTCTAATTCTTAGTCTAGAATTCATCCAAGGATAACTTATTATACTTATTCTAACAAGCTGGTCTATATTTAACAAGGTTTTGGAAAAATCCCAACCAAAATTAGAATTGGCCATTATGATGAAGATCTCTGGAAATTTTAATTTGCCATTTCACGTTGCCATATGTAGATCTAGAATATCACAGGTAAGCACACACGTACTTATATCCATTACTGCTGTGTAAAAACTCAAGAGTTTTTTATTTAGATAAGTTAATTAAAAAGTAGTCTTCTGGAGAAAAGTTGAACGAGAAATCTTAATGCCAACAATTTTATTAAATCAGCAATTCTATAAGAAATAATGAAATTTATAAATTTTATAATAGTTTACAACATAATATGCTTGTTTGTTCTGGTTCTAGAAGCTAATTTTCTCTGTGAGGATTAGAAAAAAATTAATTTAGCATGAGACTATGTGATAATCCATCCACATATGCATTATTACAGTTTCCTAGTGATACAACTAAAGAGCACTCAAATAGGGCCTCAGAAATCACTAAAATTAATGTTTTAGGGTGTTGTAAACTACTAAAACATATAGATCATATTTTAGTATCATTATTGCATTATATCATGAATAATTATTTCAATTTAATTTAAAATAAATAAACTTACTTTGAATAATGCAGGTGTACATTCTCTGTAGGGTGTAACTAATCCCACACAGTATGCAACAACTAAATTTGCAAAGATTCAAAATTGGGGCTAACTCTTTCTATTTAACCTTCCAACATCCGGGGAAAGAATCACTCATCTGTGATTAATAAATTTTACGGTCACTAATTAACTTGTTTTCCTGCACCATTTTTATCATAAGATAGGCTGTTGGGTATTCGTTGTCAGAGTTTAAAGTGCATATTGGATGCTCCATGGCCTGGAGCATCTACCTATGTTTCTGGGTGCTTGGGTACAGAGAAGAGCTTTCCCTTCTTTATTTGGTCATCTCTCAACCTAGCATTTACTTGCCCTTGTTGACCTCCTCCTACTTCCTCCTGTTCACATCTCATTCTTTTCACTGGAATGGCAATCCCCCTCTCAAATCTTGCTGGTACAAAAGGAGACAGGGTAATGAGGAAAGGAGCATATTACAAGGTCACTCAGACACAGCTGTGCCACATCTGATGCTCTTGACCACTGCTTCTTTCCCACCTGTTGCTGTCTTTGATCCAGGAGACCATGATGTTACTTCCTCCTCTTCTGTTACTTTCATAATTGCTCCTTCTCCATTTCTTTATTTTCGTACCCTTCAATGAGCACCCCAGAGTTAAATTTTTATCTGCACCATCTCCTAGGGTGGCCTCAAGGATTGTCATGGATTCAGCTAACACCTACATCACTATTGACTTCCGTATTTATATCTCTAGCACAGCCCTCTCTGCTGAAGTGTATCTACAACAACACTCTCTGACTTATTCATCTGGATGGTCCCCCAAATGTTTAACTCAATGTGGAGCAAGCATGTTTTTGAATTTAATTACTGCTCCTAATAGCTTCACACCCTAAGAAAGCCATTTAACCTCTCAAAGCTTCAGTTTACACAACTGCAAAATGAGGATACTGATTCTAACTCATAGGATCACTATGAGATTCTGTTAAGATAATGTATTTTGGTGATAAACTCAGTCTCTGATACATAACCAGGTCATAGGAAAGTGTATGTGTGCCATTCAAAAAGGAATTCATTACTCTCCAAATCTGCTTGCTGACTCTATATTCCCTTGAACAGTGAGTGAGACTTCTTTCCACCTATTGCCAAGCTACAAATCTACAAAACATTCTAAACACAGTGTTCACCCTTCCACCTTTCCCAAATCAATTTGTTATCATAAAGTCCTTACCTCTTCCAAAATATCTCTTGAACCCAGTAATCCCTCTCAACTTCCAACTTCTGACATCTGTCTTAATTTAGGCTCTCATCCTTTCTTTCCTATACTAAACAAAAGTCTCCTAACTGGCTTTCTTTTTCTGCCTGTAATGTATGCTCCACATCATTGCTGAAGTGATCTATCTAAAATGTATATAGGCAGTGGCTGAACCACTCCAAGGTGACCTCTGAGGAGTCATGGCTTTGTGTATCCTCTCCCGCGGAGTACAGGTGGAATGTGTGACTTGCTTCTAACTGACAGAATAATGCTAAGTTGATAGCATGCCAATTCCATGACTATGCCACAGTATATGGAACCCCATTTTGGCCAAATGAAGGCAGAGACTCTATTAATTTTGAAGCAGCAAATAACCACGACTTGAATGACTGATAAAAAGATCCATGTGGCAGTGTGGCCTCATTTCTGTATCGAAATTAAAGAATTTAATTTTTTCAAACCTCATGTGAGTTGGGAAGACACCTTGAACTCCAGAAAGTGATGCAGCCTGGCTTACACTTTGCAGCTTTGTGACACCTTGAGCAGAGAGTCCAGCTAAGGATTCATCTACAAAAACTGAAATAACAAACGTGTGTAGTTTTAAGCCAGTAATCTTGTGATGATTTGATATGCAGCAATAGAAAACTTTCTCAAATGTATCAGGCTTGTATCAGGCAGCCACTTCCTTCCTGAACTCTACAGATCCTTACATTACAGATCTTAACACAATGCTGTCTATGAAGAGTTTACAGTGCTCTTTCCCTAGATGTTCCTTTGGCTAATTCTCTTATTTTTTTCAAGTCTTTACTCAACTCTAACCTCTCAATGAGACAAACTCGGACCACGAATCTCCTTTCCCCAGGTGTGTGTGTGTGTGTGTGTGTGTGTGTGTGTTTCATAGCAATGATCAACTTTAAACAGGTTATAT
Source organism: Leopardus geoffroyi (assembly GCF_018350155.1). NCBI lineage: Eukaryota > Metazoa > Chordata > Mammalia > Carnivora > Felidae > Leopardus > Leopardus geoffroyi. The sequence goes on from NC_059331.1 coordinate 85,503,800, forward strand.
AATTTGTTTATTGTGGTTAATTTTATTTCCAGTAGAATGTAAGCTCCACAAGGGCAGAGATCTTAGCCTCTTTGGTTCACTGGTACATAACAAGCACCTGTGAGAGTGCCTGCCACATAATAGGTGTCCAATAATATTTACTGAATTGGATTGAATTATCTCCTCCACTGGCCACGAGCTCCTTCAAGGTAAGTGTTATTACTATTTTTCCTTATATGTCATAAGCCTTGGCATGCAATAGACTCAATAAATTCTTTTTTTTTTTTTTTTTTTTTTTTTTTTTTTTTTCCACGTTTTTATTTATTTTTGGGACAGAGAGAGACAGAGCATGAACGGGGGAGGGGCAGAGAGAGAGGGAGACACAGAATCGGAAACAGGCTCCAGGCTCTGAGCCCTCAGCCCAGAGCCTGACGCGGGGCTCGAACTCACGGACCGCGAGATCGTGACCTGGCTGAAGTCGGACGCTTAACCGACTGCGCCACCCAGGCGCCCCTAGACTCAATAAATTCTAATGAGTGAATAAATAATATCCTTGTGATGTATTACTATGTTGTTCTGTACTGGTTGAAAAGGAGCTATAGAACAAAACATTATCATTTTGCATTAATCAGCAAAGGCTTGGACAGAGTTTTAAAACATCAGATTGATTATTTTTTTCAGGAATTCTTAAGGGAAACATCAAATAGATTTTATTTATTTATTTATTTATTTATTTATTTATTTATTTGAGAGAGTGAATTGGGGAGAGGGGCAGGGGGTGAGAGAGAGAAGCATAAGCAGGCTCCATGCTCAGCGTGGAGCCCAATGCGGGGCTCAATCCCACAACCCTGAGATCATGACCTGAGCTGAAATCAAGAAGAGTGGGACACTCAACAGACTGAGAAACCCAGGGGCCCCTCAAATAGTTTTATTGTAGTCTTTCAACAAAGCTAGAATTCAAAACCAAGTTATAGTAGTTTCCTGTTGCTGCTATAACTAATTAGCACCAATTCTGATCTTAAAACAACACTATATTTATTACCTTATAGCTCTGTAGACTAGAAGTCTAACATGGGTCTCACTGGGCTAACATCAAGGTGTCAGGAAAATTGCATGCCTCTCTGGATAGTCTAAGGATAATCCACTTTCTTGCATTTTCAGCTTCTAGGGCTCATCCAAATTCCTTGGCACATGGACCCCCTTCCTCCACCTTCAAGGCCAGAAGGATCACATCTCTCTAACATGTCTTCCTTTGTCATATTTCCCCCCTAATGATAGCCAGGAAAGGTCCTCTACTTTTGTGAAGTCATGTGATTAGATGGAGTACACCCAGACAATTCAGGAAAATCTCTTCATCTCAAGGTCTGAAACATTAATCCTATCTGCAAAGTCTCTTCTGCCACGTAAGGTAACATATGCACACATTCCAGATACTACGATGTAACCTTTGGGGGGCTATTAGTCTACCTGACACATCAGTGAAAGAGAAAAATAAGCATATAACTAAGTAAAACATATTTGACTTTAATACCACAGATTCACCTCAGAAAATCAAGTTTCACATCTTTTTGTTCCAATTTACACTATACTTCATATTCTAAAATGAAACACTTCCTTCCATTTTCTACAAAATTTGAATTTGTTGTTCAATAAACGACAACAACAACAACAACAACTTTAAAAGCTGACTTTCTACAGAAACCACCCCACAACTAAGAGCTAGCTATAGACCTCTTTTGGGTAATCACATAGAGAAGGCCTGGCCATGCTGAGTGTAAGGCTGTGAATTCTTCTCCCAGGGACAAAAGCTGCTAAAGCTGCCTCAGAGAAACTTGGCAGCACATCAAGAACAAAACGTAGTGTGGTTATCTCTTCTTAACACACAGATGAAAGATTTTAGATCGTCTTTAGGCTAGAAAATGGACTTACATTCATATATGAGTAAAGAGTTAAATGAAGGCAACATATAGGGATGAGATTTGGCTATAGTGGTTTTCAAGTCACCTAGGAAAACATCAGTGACTAGATGGTAAAAGAGTCAATGTTACAGAGCAAACCATCAGCATCTTTCCTGCTGAGAGACACTGTCTCCGTGCGTGATATTCTGAAATTCTCCAAATATATCAATTGAGTATGCACAACCCATTTTAATTAAGTAACAGAAGCATGCCAAAGAGATCTACATGTGTTTTGGTGAGTATGTAAGACATACTGAAGACAGATATAAGCCCCACTTAAAAAAATTGAAATGAGCAAAGATTTTAGTGATACATCAAAAATAAAGGTGAAGACCTACTCCATTTTTGCAACCTCTCCTCCCCCCCCAATATAACCTCCTTCATTCTTAAATATATGGTTACTTACATAAAAATATATCAGATTCACAGTTTACGCCTGATCTTAGCCAAAAGGCCAAGAAGTGATTCAGATTCACAGTTTAAATTCCAGCTGAGTTAATTCACACACAATTCCGGTCTGTTCCAAGTCTTCTGTCACCTTTTAAGATGTGTCTTGTTCACATGTAAGACTTGGTGACAATATGTGGATAGGCAAAAGTGAGTGATGTGCTCAAACAAAACAATGCTGATGCTAATGCTACATGTCAGCTCATGAATAGTATCATCTTGACATTTGTGGATGAAATATTAAATTCATTGTAAAATGAGAAAGAATAAGTTAAATTACCTGAACTTCATAAGTAAAACATAAATAATATAAAATGGTGTTGGTAAATGAGGTAGTAACTTGAAGAGAATAAATGCTCAGGATATGAAATCAGCCAGCAAGAGTTTAAATTTTAGTTGTATCATATACCAAATATCTATGTGATGTTAACTCACCTGAGCTTCCATCCAAACATAATGGAGGATAAGTACAGCTCATTCATTCATTCATTTATATCTACTGAGGGGCAACTTTGAGTGATGCACTATTCTAAATACTGAAGATACAACAATGAATAAATCAGACAAATATCCTTGCCCCCCATGGCGTCTGCATTCTCACATTTTCTCACAAAATAGTGATAAGGGTTGGATGAGATTCTAAACAAAAGGTATGTATTATGAATAAATTTAATTAGCATCATTATAATAGTAATAAAAGATTTCAGAAAAAAGTATACTTATTTGCATAATAAGTGGAACACTAAATAAATAAATAAATGGGTTATTCAGGCAAATTAAGAACACTAAAATTTATATAATCACTATGTGAGATTGTATGCTGTCTTAAAAAAATATATCTTGAAGAGTGTCTTGAAGAAAAAAATTTCTGCTTTTTGCAATAAAAGTTTTTCAGCAATTAGCCATATATGTTTTCAAGAAGCTGTCTTTTGGAGGCATCATTTAAATGAGAACATTTATTTCTGGATTAGCAATCACTGTATGGGCTACCTTCCTTTTTTTCCTCCCTCTCTTTACATATTCCCTTTTTGCTACTCTTCTACATGATCAAGCAATCATCACACCGCGATTTATCATCTTCTCCTGTCAATTCAGCCATCATTCCACTGTGTTCCGTTAGTTTTTCCTGCTGTGAAAATCCCAGTAGAATCCTTGGTAAATTCTCAGAAGTTTCCAGGTTCTGCTTTGGAAAGCAGTGAACCACAATGTTATTAAAATCCGGTGACTTATAAAGGGATTTGTTCCTCACTCCTAAGCAAAAGGGAAGTCTAGACATTATCCTCAGAGTGACATTCGTGCCCAGCTTCCAACTGATGGGAGTCTTTTCTGAGCTCAAAAGCACAGCTCTAGCTATCAAATTTTACATGGAGTATTTTAGGGAGTTCTTTAAAAATCAAAATGTCTGGCTCTGTGGTTCATTAAGTGTGCCATTCCAAGAGACAGGACTGCCAAAACCGGTTCATTCCTATGAAGGTAGTTATCCTGTAATGCTGCAAGGCAAACGTATTAAGACTTTAGTCACATATGTGGCACGCACTTCAAAACTCCACGCTTTCAAAGGACTTGCTGGAGCCAACATTCCAACTTAGTACTCATCCAGTGAAACGGAAGCTAATAAGAAGCATGAAACAGTCCACAGTATATAAGAATTTTGGCAGCACACCGCATGTATCGACCTTACATTTAAAAATCATAATGGCATTAAATCACCCTAAACTACTAACATCCATTCACAAGAAACTATCGTGCTTTCATCAGAAATCACATGTCATTCTGATTCATATATAGTGCTAAAAATATAAATTTGATCGAACGTATCTGAACTTGACCCAGACATTTAGATATTTTCATAACTCCAAAAAGAAAACAGGCAAAAATGTCTTCACTTGTGCAACATAGTCAGCTTTGAACAAATGGCCTGGATGTAAGCAGTAGGTGGCAAAGTTAAAATAGAAATGTTAATCCTATGAGAGCCCTTTCCAGCTGTTTTACAGCCTTTCTTAAAGATTAAGAAAAAGGTGGCGGGGGTGGGGGTGGGGTGGGAGCCGGTAAAGGTCATAAAAATACCCACATCACTAATACTAAGAACTAATACACAGCACAAAACAAAACAAAACAAAACAACACAAAACAACAAACCAGAACAAAACAAAGATGCTACAAAACATCAACAAATACCACCAAATAAAACAAAACATGATTTTAAGATACATTTTTTTCAACATGAGATCTTTTTTAGAGGAGTAGCAGCAGGAATGAATGGGAACAAAAGGAAGCATAGTTTCTAGTTTAAGTTTTAATAGAACAGCAGAATATTTTTTACTCAAGATAAAAGGAGAAATATTTATTTTGGGCAACATTATGAATTCCTGTATTATATCTACATATTAGAAAATAGCTCCTTTAAGAAGTCTTAATTTTTCTAAAATTATCCAACTATCAGACAAAACAAGGTCAGCAAACTTGTTCTCTAAAAGGCCAAATAACAAATATTTTAGGCTCTGTGAGCTAAACAGTCTCTGTGGCAACTACTCAACTCTGCCATTGTAGCACAAAAGCAGCCACAGACAAAATGTAAAGGAATGACTGTGGCCGTATTCTAATAAAACTTTATTCATGTACGTGGTAATCTACAAATTTTGTCATTTTCAGTGCCCATGAAATATTCTTCTTATTTTGTTTCAAACATTTAAAAATGTAAAACAACATTCTTAGCTTATGTACCATACATGCAGTGGGTCAGATTTGGTCAAGGTTGTAGTTTGCTGAACCCTAGACTAGACATTGACAATGCAAACTGTAAGAAATAAAAGATGAGTAGACAAAGCTCAAATTCTTTCTTTCTTTCTTTCTTTCTTTCTTTCTTTCTTTCTTTCTCTTTCTTTCTTTCTTTCTTTCTTTCTTTCTTTCTTTCTTTCTTTCTCTTTCTTTCTTTCTTTCTTTCTTTCTTTCTTTCTTTCTTTCTTTCTTTCTTTCTCCCTCTCCCTCCCTCCCTCCCTCCTTCCCTTCCTTCCTTCCTTCCTTCCTTCCTTCCTTCCTTCCCTCCCTCTCTCCCTCCTCCCCTTCCTCCCTTCCTTCCTCCCTCCCTCCCTCTTTCCTTCCTCCCCTCTCCTTCCTTCCTTCCTTCCTTCCTTCCTTCCTTCTCTTTTTGCCTCCCTCCCTCTCTTTCTTTCAGTTATTATTTTATCTATCTGTCTGTCTGTCTGTCTTTGAATCTGACAATACACAAAATATAATGAAGTAGTTCCAGGCGAGTGGAGAGTAAGATTATCAGCCTCTCAAACTCAGCCAGTATAGTACACTATAAGGGGCTAATTGTAACTCTTACCAGGCATTGGACCCACATAACTACCATGGAGATTCTGGGAGTTACAAAATCATTCACAATATTCAAAGTGAATACAGTTACATAATATCCTATTTTCATTCCAATTAACTGTCATGTAAGTTTTAAGTTTTGTTTTTTTTTTTGTTTTTTTTAAATGGCATCTTCTTTGACAGCTAATGTCTTCATTGAATTCCTCTGAATTTTCCATAACGGTAAAGAGAAAAGGAAGCCACGAGAGAAGCTTGCCTCTGGCAGTATTTGCAACATTATTATTTACTTATAACAGCTGAAAAGCTCTCTGGTAATTAGGGATTTGGCAACACCATGGCATCTTATCTCCTTCCTAAGATATTTAGATACACAAGGTAAGAAATCCTTGGGAGCAGTGACCTGTAATTCTCCCAAGTTCCATTTCAGAAAAGGTTATTCTGTTCACTTTTAGTGGCAAACAAGCACTGAGGACTCTTTTGAAGAAGTTTTGCCAGCGATCCAAAAACTACCCGGGCAACGAATATTTCTATACCAATATACTGGCTGTTAGGGTTTCAGGTAAATTGGAATCACTGCTTCTAAATTACAGTGCAGATTGATAGGACCATGGGGACAAGATCCAATGGTTAAGTGAGTTATCATCTCTTCAGAAAGATGCTGTCGGCAGAAGTACTGTCATAGCATGTACTCTCCTGTTGGAGGAGAGTCTTTCAGAGACTCATGTGGCTTTGTAAGGAATCATTAGGGAAGCGTCTCAGTACAATTAAAAACATATCCCTAAACACTGTTTTTCAAAATGACACAAATGTTTAAATACCAACATAAAAAGTCTATGTAAAAGTGCCAGATACTTATGTAGTAAGGAAAGCCAAAGAATTTGTGCAAAGTATGTTTTTTACTGCCTTCTATCTGAATAAACTGCTACACAGTTTATAAAGACTTGAAAATTCCATCCATTAAATCTACATATTTTATGCAGACTTTCATGAGAAAACAACCCAACTGTGACATCAGAGTCCACTTTTAACACAAGTTCCAAAAGAAAAAAAAAACATTTTTTATGAGTGATATAAGATATTAGGGAGAAGAAGGACTCTAAAATTTACCACTTCACTCAGGAATTTTTTTTTTTTAAATGCAAACTCCATGTCAGATGATTGAGCCAAGGCTAAAAGCAACTCTTCAAAGTCCTCCACATGGAGGTTACATCTTTGGAGAACACAGTTTATATGCAAATGAAGAATAACTTTTGCAAATAGTTATGAATTCACTTCATTATATGAGTAGCAATGTATATAGTCATGATATTCAATTCATCTTGACAAATATTTATTGAGCTTACCAAGCACTGTGATATGCCTAGAGAGATTACATATCAAGGACAAACAGAACCTTGAAAGGAATGTGTGGTAAGAATACAAATATGGGAGACTTGATTAAGAGTCTGAGAGTTTGAGAGTCTTAGGAGTGGATAAGTTGAGTTTGAAGCATGATGTTTGAAATGTTAAGGAGTTATACAATCTGTGTTCTCTAAAAGTAAGATGTAAATCAACAACACAGGTGTTGGAGGGGATGTGGAAATAAAGGAACATGCGATGCACTATTGGTGAGAATGTAAACTGGCAGAAAGCGGTATGGAGTTTCCTCAAAAATTTGAAAATAGAACTACCCTCTGAACCAGCAACTGCACTACAGGATATTTACCTAAAGAATACAAAAACACTAATTCAAAAGGATACATGCACCCCTATGTTTATAGCAGCATTATTTGCAATAGCCAAGATATGGAAGCAGCCCAAGTGTCTATCAAGTGATGAATGGATTTGCATACACACACACACACACACACACACACACACACACACACACAATGGAATATTACTCAGCTATAAAAAAGAATGACACTTTGCTATTTGCAACAATGTGGAGCTAGAGAGTATAATACTAAACAAAATAAGTCAGACCGAGAAAGATGAATACCATGTGACTTCACTCATATGTGGACTTTAAGAAACAAAACAAAAAAAGCAAAGAAAACTAGAGACAGAGTCAAGGCAAGAAACAGAATTTTAATTATAGAAAACAATCTTATGGTTACCAGAGGGGAGGTGAGCGAGGGGATGGGTGAAATAGGTGATGGGGCTTAATGAGTGTACTTGCTGTGATGAGCACAGGGTGATGAATGGAGGTGCTGAATCCCTATATTGTACACCTGAAACTTTAACACTGCATGTTAACTAACGGGAATTAAAGACTTAAAAAAAATTAAAATATAATAATAAAATAAAATACAAAAAAAAATAAGATGGGGTGCCTGGGTGGCTCAGTCGGTTAAGCGTCCGACTTCAGCTCAGGTCATGATCTCACAGTCCGTGAGTTAGAGCCCCACTTCGGGCTCTGTGCTGACAGCTCAGAGCCTGGAGCCTGCTTCAGATTCTGTGTCTCCCTCTCTCTCTGACCCTCCCCCGTTAATGCTCTGTCTCTGTCTCAAAAATAAATAAAACATTAAAAAAATGTTTAAAAAAAGATGTAAATGCAAATATCGAGCTCTGGAAATGGCAATGACTAGAGATATACATTTGGGATTTGTTTGTACATAATGGAAAATTAAAAGCACATGAATAAATGAGATGGCCAAAGAATATGTAAAAAGAAGAGGACTGTGGACAGAGCCTTCGGGAATACCTATGCTCACCAGCCGGAGGAAGCTAGGCTAATGAAGGAAACAGAACTGCCAGGGAAAGAGGGGAGGTATATTACTTGTGGCCGAAGCAGCAGGTAAAGAGAGATTCTGCAATACCACGTGATGCGAAGAGAAAAGGGAAGCACTTCATTGGTTTAAGGTCATTGGATTTTCTTATGAGGACACTGAACACCTCGGCAAAATCGGCAGAACAGCAGGGATGGCAACAGGTGGAGGTGTTGTCTAGTTTTGTATCCTGGTGTAAGGTTTCCAAGCCAAAGATATAGTAGAGAATGAAATGAACAAATAAAGCGAATAAGAAAATAAGTGATAAAGAAAGGTCCTGGAGATAGCAGGAAAGGATAAAATTGAGAACACTGAAGAATGATTCATCTGGGAAGGAAGGATTATTTCTCAGGGCAAGCAAAGCGAGGATCAGTAAAAACACAGACATGTCCAGGTGTGAAGCAGGATGCCAAATAGTACATGTCAGGAGATTCTTGCCCTCAGACCAATACAAACTGAAATTACATGAGACTAAAAGATTCAGATCTGGGTTTTAAGTGTAAGAACAAAATAAGAATTTCATAAGAAAGGCACACTTTGAAAGTATTATTTAGCCAAGAAAAAATATCCACATCTTAAACTGATTGAAGCCTGAAAGCTCAGAATACTTATTGCACAACTGCATATCTGTTTTTTTTTAAAAAAAAATGTTTAGTTATTTATTTTTGAGAAAGAGAGAGAAAGAGAGCAGAGGAGGGGCAGAGAGAAAGGGAGAGACAGAGAATCCCAAGCAGACTCCCTGCTGTCAGCACAGAGTCTGACACAGGGCTTAAATTGACAAACCGTGAGTCATGACCTGAGCTAAAATCAACAGTTGTATACTTAACAGACTGAGCTACCCAGGCACCCCTGCACCACAGCACATCTTATAAATCAGGTTTACAGACACATTTGAGATCTATTTCTGAAACTAGTAGAGAAATTACCTAATTTCATGAAGTAGCTCTGATATTATAGGTAAAGAGATTTCATCACTTCCTGCAAGGTAGTCAGGAATGTTTGAAAGATGTTAATTACTGCCTGTCAAACTAGTTTTTTTCTCTAGAGTAGTGGTTCTCAAAGTTTAGTGTATATCAAGTTACCTGGAGGGCTTGTTAAAACACAGACGCTGGGTCTTATCCCTAGAGTTCTTGGACTAGAGCCTGAAACTGTATTTCTAACAAGTTCTTGGGTTATACTGATTTTGTTGGTCTGCGGACCACATTTTGAGAACTCCTGCTACAAGGTCAGCCATTCCACATTCGTGTAGGTCTACAAACAAGAGTATTTTTCACTCAACTAGTCTATTAAGGTAAATTGGCAAACTACAATTGTGAATGTATTAAAATACTACCATTAAAATACATATTAAAATACTACCATTTAAAAAAAAAACCTATCTTTATTTGTTATTAAATTCACTTTTAAATGTTATCTAGAACCATCTACCATTATCATTATCACTGGAAAATAACTCTGTGTATTTATTAAAAAGTTGCAGGGGCGCCTGGGTGGCTCTGCTGGTTAAGCATCTGACTTTGGCCCAGGTTGTGGTCTTGCAGTTCATGGGTTTGAGTCCCCCAATGGGCTCTGCACTGGTAGTGTGGAGCCTGCTTGGGACTCTCTCTCTCTCTCTCTCTCTTCTCCTCCTCCAGTTGTGCTCTCTCTCTCTCTCTCTCTCTCTCTCTCAAAATAAATAAATTAAAAAAATTCTAAGAAGTTGCAGAATTTGGTTCAGTTGAGAGAAACACTAATCCATGGTTAAAAGTCTTCCCACACTTTCATTCAGCTCATAATTATTATATTTCACTATAGTATGTGCCAGGGACTCTTCTAAGTGCTTTGCATATATTATTCCACTAGTTACTCATAATAACCCTATACAGTAATTTGTTTTATTAACTCCATTTTACAGATGTGTTAACAGGCATTGAGACATTAAATACCTCAGTGAGAATCAGACAGAAATACCATTGGAGTCTCTCTGATTCCAATATTATGGTCCTGACCTATTATGCTCTTTGACTACACATTAAAGTATAGTTTGAGCTCAAATACTTACCTGTTCCGAGAAACAGGACGTGGTATCTACCATCGGCAGCATTCACTCGATCCACAGCTATCTTTGTGTACTTATAGTCAGTGCCTATACGAACAATCAGAGGTCTTCTGTGGATTGGGTAGATAGAATTGTACATGAGAGGATGGTTCCGAATAAAAGTGACAACGTCATCTGGGAACTCCTTAGTGGTCCGCATATTGGGCGTAAATGCTCCTCCTGGGCACTAATAAAATATTTTAAAAAGAACCAAATTAGTAAATAGTTACTTCCTTTTAGTAATAACCAAAAGACCTCCACTTTTCAAAATATTTAGAAGCTCAAGTTGTTGTAAGCACAGATCCTCTTTGACTTACAATTATGGGTTTAAATTCTGATAAACCCATCATAAATTGAAAATACTGTAATTTAAAAATGCATTTGATACACTTAACCTACCAAACATCATAGCTTAGCTGAGCTCACCTTAAACGTGCTCAGAACACATACATTACCATGCAATTAGAGAAAATCATGTAACACAAAGCTTGTTTATACTAAAGTGTTGAATAGCTCATGTAATTTTTTGACTGAACTAAGAGTGAAACACAGAATGGCTGTAAGTGTATGGGTTGTTGACCTTTGTGATCACAAGACTGGGGGTTGCGGCTCGCTGCCCTACCCAGCATCCAGAGAGGAGAAATCACTAGCCTGGGAAAAGATCAAAATTAAGTATTCAAATTACAGCTTCTGCTGAATTTGTATTGTTTCTGCATCATTGTAAAGTCAAAAAACCGTAAGATGAACCATCATATTTGCTACTCATTGAGGAGAAAACAACATGACTATATATACAACTATCTATAGCAAATGAATTAAAAAAGTGTACAATTTGACCACTTGAACAAGGCTAAGTCCACTTATCCTACTCCATTTGTTTTTGGAGAGCAGTTGATGCTGTTTTATATATAACTTTTTACCCTTCCCATCTGTCACTTTTCTATTCCTATTCTTTCCAGTGACAGTGTTGTTAGGGGTGGGGGAGGGCACACTTGTGGATATAATCTAGTACTATCACTGGCTAAAACAGGTTATCATTATCAGATTCAATCAGAATTGAATTCAATACAAGAGTTTTATTCCATATGATTCTTTCCTCCCCAAAGAGGGATCTCTGAAGTCAGAACTTGGATTGGATATGGAAAATGAGAACTGATAACTCCCTTCTAGAAAAGATTGCTATGACTTCCATTAATCTTTGAATAAAATTCCAATCCCTTAGCACGGTCTCTAAGCTCCTATATGTCTGGCTTCATCTACCATTCCCAAAGTACCTCTTGCTCTTCTTCAGTCTCAAGCACGCTCCCGCTCCAGAACTTTGACACTCGCTATACCCATTTGGAATGCTCTTCTCCCTATAACTCCATTCTGAACCTCATTCAGTTCTCAGTTCAAAAGTTACTTCTTTAAAGGTAACACATATACAAATAGTTCCCCATCTCCATCTCTACTTTCTATCTCCTTAACCAGCTTTATTTTTCTTCACAGCTCTACTTACCTAACTGTATATTATATATTTGTTGTTTGTATGTCTATTGTTTGTTTCTCCCTCTGGAATGTAAGGTATGTATTGACCTGAACTGGGTATATTTTGTTCATCGTTTCACTCTCAGAGCTACAACACAGCTGATAAAGAGTAGATACTCAACAAAGAGCAGTTTATTGAGAGAATTACTCTATTACATCTGGCATTCAATTTTGGTGCAGGGGCTGTATGAAACAAGAGCTTCAGTTCTGGCCAGGAGAGGAAAGATTCAGAGCATCAAGGTCAAAGAGGCAGCTAGACAGCAATAATAACTGAAAAGGGACTGCTGGACAGCTTTAGCAGTTCTGGAAAGAGCGCATGACAAGGGCTTCTGGGGAGAAGATTCCATTTATAGGGTATCTGAGGCCAAGCTCAGGGGCAGGCTGGGAGCTTCTGAAGCTTGGAACTCAAACTTATCCACTAATAGGATCCAAGTGTTAAGTTATACAAGCAAAGCTGTTGGTATAATCTTTAACACATACAAACATTATTTGTGTAACCCTATTAAATAAATACCTGTCAATATTTCTACTTTTAGAAACAAAAAAAAATATTTAGTCATATTTTCTTGAAAAAGACCATTTCTTTTCTAGTTTTCATTTATTCCCTTTAGAGAGGTACAAGGTAAAAAGAAATCAACAAAGCAAACTTTCTGATCAATAGCAAATCTATGGCAAACAGTAGGATGGAATGGGTCAGTAACATAATGGAAAGTTATACCTTTTCTTTTTTTTAAATTTTTTTTATTTAATGTTTTCATTTATTTTTGGGACAGAGAGAGACAGAGCATGAGCAGGGAAGGGGCACAGAGAGGGGGAGACACAGAATCTGAAGTGGGTTCCAGGCTCTGAGCTGTCAGCACAGAGCTCGATGCAGGGCTCGAACTCACGGACTGTGAGATCATGACCTGAGCCGAAGTCGGAGGCTTAACTGACTGAGCCACCCAGGTGCCCCAAGTTATACCTTTTCAAGAGTGGCAATGAACACTCATTTCTAGCTGATTGCTCCTATGCAGGAATACATCCTGGTGTGGCCAGATTTCAACAGAAGATAGAAATGTGGAATTTTATGTGAAATCTGCCAAAATTTTAATGTTAATTCAATATAAAAAGAGAAAAAATAACTTTAGGGGTTCCCCCAAAACATGGTGATCTCTAGGTTAAACCCTTGCAACAACTTTCCCACAACGTTAGTGCCTCTGGACCAGCATCCTTGGGCAGACTCACATTTGCAAATAACTCTCAGCAAATTATAATGTTGCCTCACTCATTTAGACTCTATCATACTGAATGAAATTTTTTGACTCACTTTGACCAGTTAACGTTACTAGAACTTTTTACAGGACCAGTAAATACAGCTCTTTTTTTATAGAAAGGCACAAGGAGCAATTAAATGACTTCAGTAAGGAGAGATAATGAGACAAATAATAAAACTAAGCCTCCCCGTTCATAATCCCATTAAGTAGACTTTCATCTGGGGCTCATGTGCTTTTCTTTTAGGAAAAAGCATTATATTTAAATATACATGTTTATAAATTGCCCACAAAAAAGACCAAATGAGGACAAAGAATTTCACTTGAGGGTATTCTAAACTGATGCATATGTTCCATACTTCTGAAAAGCGTAGAATTATGAGTGTTTTCTACCCCCATTCCACACACAAAGTGGAAAAAGGGAAATACATTGCTCACTGAATGAAAAAATGGAAAGACCAAATGCACAGGCAATTCAAATAGTTCCAGTTCCTCATAAAACACCACTAATTATGGTTTGCTAAGCTGAGATGTCTCTTTAAATATTTGCAAACATTCTCATTTGTAGGTTCCAGAAAGATCCAAAGTTAGCATATATTACTGAGCACTTTATATAATTTCCAGTTAACAATTTTCATGTGTGATAAGGTGATTAAATTAGAAGTGTCTGGTTTCTTGGCCTTACTTAATTGAAATTCGGTTAAAATTATGTCTCAGGTGCTCAAAACTGTAGTAACCCAAATAAATCAACTCACAACTCTAATCAGTTATTTTATATTCATTCAAATGTCCCCTATCTGGGACTTTTGTTTTATAGTCACAATGAACTTCTTGCTTAGAAACAAGTGTTTCCTGGTAGACTTTTATTTTCGAAATTACCAAAGAATTCTTTTTGACAATAATTAATTTTTTCATTGATTCGTGGCACAAACTTTACAGATAAGACACAGGGTGAGTGAGAACAATGGTGACAAGAACAAAAATGGATGACCCTTTGCAGATTCTGTATCTGGACTTGCGAGTTTGCTCAGTGTAACATTACCAAATACAAATAAGATGCAACTAACTTATCCCTTGCTTTGTGATATGAGAAAGTATATGTACTAAAATCTCAAGATAAATATAACATCTACGTACTACCATAAAACAAAGCCTCTGTCCAAATATGAGGCTGGTGTCCCCCTCTTTAGAAAGCTGATTTAGCTCTGCAAATTTTCATTAAGTAGTTTGGGTTAAACTTCAAGTTGTTTTTCTCCAGTTCTAGCATTCTGTTTATCAAGCAGTGACAGGCACTCCTTTTTTGAGTAAAGACATTTTAAGTATTTTGATTACTAAAGTGCTGGGTGAAATGCTGGGAACAATAACAATGCCATGTTAAGGACGTATCAGCAATTGTCATCCTCACCTAATTTGCTTCCTATTTTTAGGTATTCTTGATGTCTTCCATCCTCTGATGCTCCTCACAAAGCACACCCATGATCCTAGTTTTCAATATTAATATATTGAATAGAATATCCATTCTTTGAACACATTCTTTAAATTTTTAATTTGGGGGGGGGAGGGGCATAAACGGAGAGGGAGAGAGGGAATCCCAAGCAGGTTCTGCACTATAAGCATGGAGCCCGACACGGGGCTCAATCTCATGAACTGAGAGATCACGACCTGAGCCAAAATCAAGAGTCCAACACTTAACCGACTAATTTTACTCACTTTTTATTCAAAAAGCATTTTGATGTGCCCAGTAGGAGACATAAGAATAAGAAGCTACCATTATCTTCTAGAAAGAAGTATTCTAGTAAGGAAGATGGGTATATTCAAAGCAAAATAACAATTAAGTCTTATAATAATAATTTAAGACAAAATAAATAACAAATGTTGGTTTGTGATCAGTTGTCATATATGTTTAAGAGCAAATATTTTTTAAACGAATTCAGAATAGTAGAGAACTTAAGGGTTTCAGGGTTGGTGAAAGGTTTAAAGATAGGATAAAAATGTTGGAATATTTAAGGAACTATAATTCCTGAGGCACTGCTGGGTCATAGAGCACAAAGTAGAAGAAGGAGGGAGGAGTTGAGATTAAAGACTGGAAAATAAAAGCAAAACTAGTCAGAGAAGGAGAGACTGACATGGTCAAGAGGAACTTGACCTAACACTTGAAAGATGAGTGATATATGGATAAATACATGGACATTTGGCATTCCAGAATCTGGGTTAGTTTCTGGCACTGATCTCTGAAACTTGTATTCTGAGAGAAAGTGATCCCCTTGCTGAAACCCTTGGTAGTCTAGGCCCTTTATTTGAAGCCTAAAGAATTACATAGTTGAAGACTTGTACTTTTATGCACCAGTTGGTCCTCATTCTATTTGCGTTTATCCTCCATTGCCGACAAGACTGCTCTGCTCCAGTCCTATTAGCTCATACAGAGCTTCTAGAAGGACTCATTAATTTCTGTCTTTGCCTTATAATGTAAGCTGAAACATCCTTCCTTCCTAACCCAAATTATCCAAATCCAACTGCCTTCAGGGCCAGCTCAGTCTCTTATTGTTTATATGCCTTCTCTAGAGAAGGCTGTCCCATGGCAGTCTTTCTGTCCTCTGGACTTCAATAATATTTATTGTCTATTTTATTCATGTGTCTTGAATAATGATATGAAACAACATATAATAAATTTTTCATGTCTACATGCCTTATGTATTTTATTTTATTGTAAACTTTCTTCACAGTGTTTTAAACATCCTTGAAGAATAGAAATATTTCTAATGTAAGAACCATGAAAAGATGCATGGAATCAACACAAGTGCCAGCAATAAAGTTCTTTTTTCTTGCCAACACTAACTAGGTGGGTCATGAAGTTTCTGTGTTCTTTTGCTGCACCAGGTACCAGACCTGTAAAGCACAATGATTAAAGCAGATGGTTCTGGTCCACTTATAAACAGATATTAAAACAGAACACTTTTATTAGGTTCTGCTTAACAAGATAGTATAAGCAAAAACAATTTTCTACAGAAGCTTTATACACGTTGCAACAGAATAATGTAATATGTTAGCTCAGCCACAGAGAGAATCTGCAGTCTTTGGCTGCCCTTTGCAACATACCAAAGGTGTCTTGTTTCTTCCACAAACTTGAATCACTTATGGAAAAACATTATGACACAATTGGCAGGATTCTTCCCACTGACTTGTGCTTGCTAGTTGGGGCAGTTTGCTAACATAGCTATCCACCCTGCTTTAAAAGAATCACCTACAAGGAACATTAGAATGAGGGTATACAATTTCTGCCCCTGTCATTTCTTTAAGAATTCAGTCATGTATTTATGAGGTTGACCTGGCAACTGAACTACTGTGTAGGAAAATTAAATACAGCAATGACAGTTGATTCTTCATTGGGAGGTCTTCAGAAGCAACATTTTTAACCCGAGAGAAGAGGGAATGCTTTGGGTCACTTGGCTGTAGGTCTTCTGGCTACATCAGTGGGATATTAAACCCTGGAAGCCCAGGGAAGAGACAGACACTGGCCACTCTGAGTCACACAGCTGAGACTTCATGGTGTGTTGTTCAGTGAAGGGTGGAGGGACTAAATCTGGGAGGTTTGCTTTTCCAGAAGGAGTTCCAGAGGTCTTCCTCCACCCTGCCTCTTTTACTCCCTAAGGATCACTCATCTGACAATTTTTTTATTTAAGGGAGCTGCTCTGGTCTCAACACCAGATGTAAGAAACCACATTATAGAAATATGTCTCAAGTACCGACTACTCCCTTTATTTCACGGAGTCAGCTCCAGATGTGTGTTACTAAGCCCTGGCTTATACCACACTGCTTTACAACAGAAAAAACATGCTTATTCTTAGCAGCTTGGAAAGAGTGAAAAGTGGGACTGTTAGCAGAATTTTCTAATTTAGCATTGGCTTACTTTGTTTCAATAAAAGGGTTTATCTATTCCCACATTTTATGTAGAATAATAGCTATTCAACATGAATGGTTTTCTCACTATGATTCCTGAGAGTCCTTTTGAGCTGCCATTCCGGTGAAGTCTGACAAGGGTTGGGAACAGAGGTGGCTTTTCTTCAGGAAAAACAAAACAAAACCCTCACTTGTAATAGTCATCAATTTCCATACTGTAACTACTCTCACCATGCTAATCTCAAGTTACTACTGGGAATCCCTACTTGAGACGAGGCAAGGTGTACACAATCTGTTCTGTAAACTGGATATAGAGTAGCTCCGACCCAAACTCATTGAAACTCTGGGGCCTCAGACCTGATTCAATTAGCATGGCTCTCTTTTATCAATCTTATTTGTTTATCTGAGAAATGTCTCTTAAGGATATACTTGGAGGAAAGTAGAATTTTTTGAGTTCACAAACCACCCGTTCCTTGACTAATCCCACATGTGTGTTGCAAAAAAGAATAATTAATGGAAGCATATTCTATCACAACCTCCCGTTAATTTTCTGTATTAAGGTGAAGCAACGACTTGGTCAACTTCAAATAGCAAGTAATCCTCAAAACTAACATTTATCTCTGAATAGGTTATCAGTGAGTCCCCTGGAAATGAATGAAGGGCACTGAATGAAATAATGAGAGCCATGAGTTATAATGGAATTTGAAAGTGGTTCAGCGACCCCTTCTGTTGTATAATCTCTGCTCCTTACCCAACCCACCTCAAGTTGAGATACCCTGAGATTGATACATCTGTTGATATTTTCCTTGTGTTATACAAAATCATTAAGTACTTTTTCCACTTTCTGTTGAGCTATGGGCATCAAAGAGAGATCATTTAAAAGGGGATAGAGGGGCGCCTGGGTGGCGCAGTCGGTTAAGCGTCCGACTTCAGCCAGGTCACGATCTCGCGGTCCGTGAGTTCGAGCCCCGCGTCAGGCTCTGGGCTGATGGCTCAGAGCCTGGAGCCTGTTTCCGATTCTGTGTCTCCCTCTCTCTCTGCCCCTCCCCCGTTCATGCTCTGTCTCTCTCTGTCCCAAAAAAAAATAAAATAAACGTTGAAAAAAAAAATTTAAAAGGGGATAGATTGTGAATTGTATAATAGGACTTCATCCCCAGCCATGATTAAGTGTGGCTCTTCAAAATTTAATTGTTTCACAGGTAAGGAGCAATGATGATAATCTTTTAATTAAAAGTTAATTATTCCTATCAACCACACATTTAAGATGATGAAAAAATAAAGGACTGAATAATACATTGCAAATAAACTCTAAGAATAACACAAAAAATAAATTATCAATTAACAAATAGTTATGTGGGATGAATATCTAAAAGCATATTGGCAGAGGGAACTTCATAACTAAGGAAAAAGGAAAAAGAAACCTTTTAATAAAATAATATTCTAACAACCATCTTTTGATTATTTTCCATAAAATCATTCTTCTCTACTCACATCCACCCTATTTTATAATTATAACCATACTATGAAACTGAAAATATAAGAAAATTATATTCCCTATGAAAGTCCATTGAAAATCATATTCCTCTTGATTGTTTCCTCTCAGTGTACCATATGACATTTTATAGAAACAAAAACTAATCAATATTCTAGAATTCAATAAAGCATTATAATGCACCAATGAAAAATAAATAGTAGGGCTGTGATCGTTGTAGTGCTGGAAAAAGTTCAATTCCAATTGGTCAGTGCACTATCTGCAGCTGGAAAGGTTAGCTTTCAACGTACTCCTTAATACTTCTGGTATTACAAAACATGGATATACCTGTATACCTCAAAACTGTAGAGTTTACAAATATTTTACTGAACTAGAATATCACTTTCATCGTGTTTATTTATACATACTATTTCTTTTTTGGGGAAATATACAACATATAATTTTTAAATATATCCCTTACAATGGAAAGATCTACATATGATTTATCTGTAACTTAATTCTCATATGGTTATTCCTTTATTAAAATAGGTAACATTCCTTAATATTAGGAAGGGCTGTGTGAAAAGCATTAAAATTCTTTCAGGATGCCGCCAAAATGTTAATAATTTCCAAACTATGGCTTTATGACAATAAAATTAGAAAATATCTCTGCCATGTCTAACATATCCAGTTGCCTTCAAATCTAAAAGAGATTTTATTAGCAATAGTACTTAGAAAAATTTGTGGAGAGTGCTATACTATACCATATTTGTAAAATACCAAATCTGAGAACCCATAACCTGAAAAATTACAATAAGTGAATCAGTAAGTCAAAATATATATATATATATATATATTTACACATATATATTGCATATATATACATATATACACACACATATATATGTGTGTGTATTTATTTTTGAGAGACAGAGACAGAGCATGAGCTGGAGAGGGGCAGAGAGAGAGAAGACAAAGAATCTGAAGCAGGCTCCAGGCTCTGAGCTGTCAGCACAGAGCCCGATGCAGTGCTTGAACTCATGAACAGTGGGATCATGACCTGAGCTGAAGTCGGACGCTCAACTGACTGAGCCACCCAGGCTCCCTTCGATTATATTTAATAAACATCAACATGATATCATATCCTGGTAAGTTATATATATATATGTTTTTTAAAAAGCAAAATAACAAAGAAAGAAATTTTCCTAGATACTTACAGTTCCAGGGCGAGGATACGGAATTCTACCCTGATAGGAGATCAGCTGATGATTGGGCCCTTCTTTATGGGCAAAAGGCCCATTAAACACAGTCTGTATATCAGATAAATGATACACACACACTGCTGATCCTTTAAAAACTGAGCTAAAAAAAGAAACAGAAAGAGATCCATTTTCTTATTTTTTTTAACTTCTAAATACAATTTAAAAAAGCAGATGGCAAGGTTTGTGATGAAGAGTTGATAATTCATCATGGAAAAGTTGAACATTACAGTACACACTGTAAAGCTAAAAAAAATCTTCTCTCCTATTTTGATATAAGCCATTGGTACATAAAGCATTAAAACATTTAATCCATTTCATGGAGGCAGTAGACAATAATAAGTTACAGAAGAGTTCTCAATGTTTCCAAAATATAGGACAAGTCAAAGAGTTTCTAACTAGTTTATCTTAACAACAAAAAATAAATTCATGATTTATTCAAAAATATGAATTTGAATTCTAAGTCACTGTCAATAAAATCTATCATAATTTAACTGAAAGAAATAAATCTCATTAAGAGAAAACTGTATTTCTTGGTCTTAAGATTATTTTAACGTGAGAATGTTCTCACATTTATCCTAAAGAGTAGTCAGAGAAGTCTAAGTTGTCATAAATTATGTATTTTCCTTGTTAATGACAAAAAAAAAAAAAAAGAAAAACAAAAACAGTAAAGTCCAAAAAAAAAGTTCGTTACATTAACGCCAATATAATCTCAGAGAATGTGTTTGGATCCTTACTAAAAACTATTTCTGTTGTCACTAAGGCAGATTGACTGAAACAAACATTTCTCTGACTTACATATATCTCTTAAATTAGATGCCTAAGGGAAAACTTAGATGCCCATTGAAAAAAACAAGATATGTTATTAATCATTAGCACTGCTTCTCAGAAATGACAATTATGAATTTTTCAAAAGACTATCGGTGTTGGGGAAAACAAAAACTGTAGAAATATTTTTTTGAAACAAACATTTTCTTCTGAAGCATTTGGTTCTTTTCACTTTGTTCACTTATTTCTGAGTTAACTCAAGACCACTTTCTCTTTTAGAACACGAGTTAAACTGTTCATCCTGTAGGACATATTTTTACATATTTTATAGGGCAAATGTAAATATGACATATAATCAATATCTTTGTGATTTTATTTTTCCTTGAATGGACCATTACAGTTTACAACTATGCTGTGCTTGCCCTGCTAAAGAAGAATGCCAAAATCTTCAAATTTTTGTTTTTTGGTTGGTTTTCTAATAAAAGGCACAGATTACATTCTGCATTGGCCCTGCTATCGCTTGGGTACTGTGCTGCCTTCTGAGTAACATTCTCAGTGTAAAATAATTAAACACAAATATATCTAGGAAAAGGTGAGAAGACGGCAAGTTTTCTTGAAATATATGAAAATTAGGATTGGACATCCCAGAGAAGTTAGAAGACATTAAACCTATTTTCCAGTATATGAAATACTGCCATAAGGGACATGAAAACTAGTGCACTATTTTATTAGTTTCCAGTCATCATTTTAGATTGCTCCAGAAGTAAAACTTATTTTAGTAGAAATACCAAAAGTTTTAGGTGAATCATGGATCTTCAAACTACTTCCTTAAAACAAAATATCTTATATACTTTATTCCTACATTATAATTCATATTTTCCTTTCTTTGAGAAAAATAGCATATAATCATTATAAATACTCTGTACAAAACCATTTTGAAAGTATTAGTTCAGCTTGAATATATTTTGGTCACCAGGCAAAAGTAATAAAACAGGATGGTTATATCCTGAATGCTTTGTAAAATTAAAAACTGAAAAGAATGTTTTGTAATAATTACTGTCATTTAGTGAAGTTTATTGTTTAACACATGAGCTGTAATTGTTTAATAATTACCTTGATGTTGTAAAAATGCCATACACTAGTGTTGTCCTTGGGTTATCAGTTTCCAGCAGAAACACATCCTCTATAAAAGGAAAATATCATTCTTTTAAAGTTCCCAAGTATTAACCATATTTAAAAAAAATTTACCCCAAGAAAATAATTTCAACTATGAAAAATATTATCGAGAAGCATATTCTGGCAGTATCATTATAATCTGGAAACAACTAAGTGAACCCAATGATAGGCAATTGGTAAAGTGAATTAAATGAAATATCATACAAACACTATAGGGATGTATATAGACTGCAACCTTATGGAAACCATGCTAGTGAAGTAATATTAAGTGAAAAAAGTATAGTGGTATGTAATCTAGACTAGAATCATGTGAAAATTGTACAACTATATAACAGATTACAATAAGATTACCAGTAAGTATTTTTGGTTAGCAGAGCTATATTTTCCTATCTTCTTTTGTATGCATTTTCTAAATATCCTTTAAAGATAACATAATAGTTTTTTAAATTTAAAAAGTATTACGTTCACAGTTTCTTTTTGACATAGGGTTGGAAGCTGGAATGTGGAAGAAAACTCAAAGCGACTCTTTTCCTTATATAAAAGAAGACTGTTTTGGCTTATGGTTAAAATTGCTAGTGACATTTTTACTTAATTGATAATTTGCCTAATAACAAAAAGTTTAAAGTATATTAAGGCAAAGACAAAGGTACAGATAGTAAGGCTCAGTACCACAGAACAGAACCTGGAAGTAGATTTCTGATACGAAACCTCAGTGAATAATCAATTGTCACAATTACAAGAAAGGTCTGAATTTAGTAACATTTTTTTGCAAATAAGATTCTTGCTGGGAAATACAAAAAAAAAAAAAAAAAGATGTAACCCATTTTTATTGCTTACCTCTCAGATGATGAGGTAAAAAAAAAATCTGAGAATAGCCAGTAGTTTACATTTTAATGGGTTAAAGCAAAATAAATATCATTTCTAAATGACACTTAGTAAACATAACACTATGATGTGTATCAAGTTATTCTGATTAAAAAGAGAACTGTTTCTTGGTAGAAAGGAATCAGATCGTTAGTTCTTATTTGACCTGGTATAACTCTACTTATGTCACACATCCTGAAAGTCATTCATCTCAGGGTCACCCAAGAAGGGCTGATTAGGGTACAAATTTAATTTCCACCCTGAAACTTTCCCATCCAACTTTGATTTTGCTAATTAGCTATTAATAGTAAAAATATTTAGCTGTATTTGCATACAAACTGATTTCAAATCAGAATATTAGAATTTAAATGCACATGAAATACACATTCTTTTAGAAAAACACAAATAGGGGCGCCTGGGTGGCTCAGTTGGTTGAGCGTCCAACTTCGGCCCGGGTCATGATCTCGCAGCTTGTGGGTTCGAGCCCCGCATCAGGCTCTGTGCTGGCAGCTCAGAGCCTGGAGCCTGCTTCGGATTCTGTTTCCCTCTCTCTCTGCCCCTCCCTGGCTTACACTCTGTCTGTCTACCTCTCTCTCAAAAATAAAAACATTAAAAAAAAATTTAGAAAAGCACAAATATATCATTACTCATTTGTCAATTACACAAGCACCTCTCTTTCTGTCTCTGTCATACACAGACACACACACTCATTCACATATCTTGGGTAATTCAGTGAAGTAAATGTTTCAGTAGTGCACTCAGGGGCAAAACAGATTTAAAAAGTACTTAAAGAAATTTATGAACAGTAAACAGATCATTCATTCAAATTGGCACATGATTTATGCTGAGAACATTCATGGAATATACATCCTCTGATGAGAGGTTATTAAAATATATAAACTTTACAAACTCTTTTTCAAAAACATTTTTCAATCTCAAATCCATGTACCTAATTCATCAAAGTATGTTTCTGGGCCATCTTCATCGGTTACAGAGCACACCAGCCTCGCTTTTAAGAAGGTCGTCCACTTGTTGACAAGGCTACGCAGACCTCCAGTGTCATTCTGAAACCATTTTGAAAACACATTTCAGATGGCTTAAATAAATACTAAAGTGTATTAAAAATTCATCCTAGATTTGTATATCTTGGGGAGTTGTTATAATCCGAAGCATGCAAATGTTAACTATATCTGCATATCGAAAAAAGAGGAATATTTAAGATTTATAGTGCTTTATAAAATAGCTATAGCTATGCAATGAATTTTCTCCAATGTGGTATCAACCGAAAATATTTCAAAGAGGAGTTTAATAAATATATGCCCTAAAGCTTTCTAAATTTAACAATGTATGATGAAATACCTTTGAAATCTTATGGAGAACATATAATTTAATTTGCCTTTTCTTGATAACTCATTGTCTTCAATATGAACATAAATTATTGTATGCAGTGAAGATTATAGATGCTACTGTGGTCAGGAAAGTATGTTTATACTTCTACCAAATGGTCTCCAATTGTCTATTTTCTCTCCTTCACTTCTCTGTGTCAGCATTTAGTCCTCAGTATTTCCACTCAAATGCTTTAATATATACATTTCTCTGGCGAGGGCAGGAAAAGTGGTGTTTGGATCATTCACATACAGTCTCTACTGATTGTTTTCTGTATGTCCAGAAGCCTTTCATCCCTTCTGCTGCCTTTACTGCCTGAGGAGCAGATGACCTCCACAATCAGTGGAACACTGTAATATCTAAAAATAATGATTTTAAATACTAAACACTTGAAGAAACACTTTTGCACAAACTATGCTAATCATAAATCAGTCAGGGAAAACCTGTAAAAATCTTATACGAGAGGGCATCATGAGCTTTTTTTGAGTTGCTCCGTATACTTGCTGTTTATACACAAGACCATTTTGTTTACTGCTTTTAACTAGGACTGTATTTTATTAATGCATTTCTTAATTTTCACTGTTGTAGACAGTTCCCCAACAATTGTCCTTACTGAGGTTTTGCTGTATTTTATTCACAAGAATTATTCTGTTTCTGTGATGTACAGTTTAGCTATTTGTTTTTAATACAAATGTATTAAATGGATTAATGCATTAGGTGGAAAAGCAAAAATTAAATAAAACTTCTCATTTGTATAGGACCATGACCAAAATATTTCTTTGAATTAAGCTTTTTTATTTATCCCATATGACCGATGTGAATAAACATTAAATTAAAATGTCTTCTCTCAGGGCACTGGGGTGATTCAGTCAGTTAAGTGTCTGACTTGATTTCAGCTCAGGTCATAATCTCACAGTTCGTGGGATTGAGCCCCATGTGGGGCTCTGTGCTGACATCCTGGAGCCTGCTTAAAATTCTCTCTTTCCTCTCTCTCTGCCCTTCCTCCACTTGTGCATGCTCTCTCTCTCTCTCTCTCTCTCTCTCTTTCTCAAAATAAATAAATAAACATTTTTAAAAATCTTTAAAATGTCTCCTCTCAATATTGAGTTAATTTGTAACAGTAGATGAAAGTAGGAAAAAACTATTAGCGAAAGAAAATACATTTATACAATTTGAATTTGTGAGTCTTTCTTCAAATTAGGACAGGATTAATACTTACAGGACATATTCTAGCAATCATGGAATGAATCTGTTTTGTGCTTCTGTTATTGTCGGTCAGTTTTTCTTTGAAGAAGAAGTATACCTTAGCATCATTTGGATCCGTGCCATCTGGGATGACATGTGCATCCACAAACATAGGTTCTGGAAAAAAAAATACAAAGACTATATATATATATATACTCGTGATGGAAATCTATCTACCGTCCACCCAAGTAAACCACAGGCACATGCCTTCTCCATCCTTGGTACAGAAGAACAATTCAGTGCTCATAGGCACAAAGTCTACGAGCAGTAATTGTATTCACACAACATATTGTATTTGGAATGTCAACTGCCACAAAATATATCTATAATATAACAGCTTCAACTACTTTTCCTGGGGGGCGCTGGGTGGCTCACTCAATTGAGTGTCAGACTTCAGCTCAGCTCATGATCTCCAGTTCGTGGGTTCAGACCCTGGCTCTTTGCTGACATTTCAATGCCTGGAGCCTGCTTCGAATTGTTTCCCTGTCTCTCTGCCCCTCCCCCTTGATGCTTTTTCTCTCTGTCTCTCTCTCCCTCAAATAGAAATAAGTTTTTAAAAAAACACTATTTTTCCCTATCCACAATACATTCTAGAAGTTCAATAAATGCAAAAATTCTTTGGGCAATGATGAGTTCTAAAAAACTAAAAACGTTTCTACCAGTTATTTCCCATGGAATATAATGGCCATTTTACAGAAAAAAAGTTTGTTTTTCAAAGTATAGTTTTCAATCTAGTGCATATAATATAAACTCAAATTCGCTGAAGCAGAATGAGTAGGGAGTCCAAGATCTGAAAAACACATTTTTTTTCTTAAAATACAGCATATGAAATGAAGGGGAAATTTTTCAAGGAAAAAAATGCAGTCATTTGAAGACATAGAGGGATTCCTTATTTCAAGAACAAAAGAAGTTTTAGAATAGTCTATTTCCAGATGTACTAGTGTCATAAATTGAAGAAGTAAATGGACAATCAATGCTTTCTTGTGCCTGTCTATCAGTGAAGTAAGATGCTTCAGTGTGGTGATTCATGCTTTGCTATGCAATGTTAAGTGGATTGCCAAATTTAGGGTCAGCTATAAATCTTCCCCAGGGAGAAATGACAAAGTTCTTAGTGGTTTCTGCCTCCTCTAAACAACAGCAACTGACTGAAATTGTACATTTCAAATGTCAAATGAATATCTTTCATGATGTGAAATTCATGTGACACCCCCAAAATTGGAAACAACTGAATGCTTATAATCATAAAGTTATCATACCTATGATTTCCATTAAGTACTAAATAAAGTATAAAAATATATATATACCAGTTTTATAATTTAATAATCTAAATATAAAACAAATAGGAGGAGTTATTGAAAATATTTTAATCATTATATCTATCATAAATTTAGGAAATATTTAGATTTGACATTAAAATATTCAAGCATGATCTCGCAGTTCATGGGTTCAAGCCCTGCACTGGGCTCTGTGCTGCCAGCTCAGAGTCTGGAGCCTGCTCTGGATTCCGTGTCTCTCTCTCTCTCTGCTCCTCCCGCACTCATGCTCTCTCTCTCTCTCTCTCTCTCTCTCTCTCTCTCTGTTAAGAATAAATAAACATTGGGGCGCCTGGGTGGCGCAGTCGGTTAAGCGTCCGACTTCAGCCAGGTCACGATCTCGCGGTCCGGGAGTTCGAGCCCCGCGTCGGGCTCTGGGCTGATGGCTCAGAGCCTGGAGCCTGTTTCCGATTCTGTGTCTCCCTCTCTCTCTGCCCCTCCCCTGTTCATGCTCTGTCTCTCTCTGTCCCAAAAATAAATAAACGTTGAAAAAAAAATTAAAAAAAAAAAGAATAAATAAACATTAAACAAATAATAAAATAAAATATTCAAGCAGACTATATGAGTAAAATAGCATATTTATGTGATATATAATTGGAGAAGATTCTTAAATGTGAGCCTGTATGATAAATATCACTGTCATTTTTATTTATTAATACATCTTATGACAATTGTATGATGGTTAATAAAACGTTAGAATATGAACTATGGACTACTTCGATTATTTATTTATCCTAAATATTAAAAATAATAAAGTACAGAATTGTGACTTACATCATGGCTTTTTAAACAATTTTAACCTTTCTTCATTAGAGAATAAGATAGTTTAAAGGATGATTCTAAAAAAATGCACAAAATGTTTCTTACCACTGAGCCATTTGGAATTGTGTTGATCAGTTCTGACTGCATTCCTCTTTGTTAAACTTCGAAAAATAGCAGCATCTGTGCCCATGAAATCTATATACATTCCAGAGAAAAGCTCCTCATCTATGAAGAAGAAAATGTCAACACAATTTTAAATCTTTTTTAGAAATCAAGAGCTTGCTTATTAGATGATCACAGAAATTATAGTGTTTATAATTGTCGTTTTTCATTGTCCATCACATAAAAACATTGGATAAAATGTAATCTGATGTCATTATTGCCTGTGAGTTTACTAAAACAACTTTATTTGTTATAGAAATAAAAATTCTTCTGCCTGCACTTAATTATACTAAATACATATGTTTATATAGTATGTATCAAAATGGTGGAAATAATATATGTGTTAAAGATAATAAAATAGCTTAATTATTACTTTCTTTTAATAAATAAATAAAAACTACTATAAGAGAGAACTCAGTTTCTAATTTTGGCAGTAATTAACCAAGTGGGAATTAGGGCTAAGTCATTTAACACCTGAATCTCTATCTTGTCATCTGTAAAATACAAGAATTGGCTTATGATTTCAAAAGTTTTCACCATATTAAGAATTCCATGATTTCACCAAACAGATTGAAGATATTAGTTTTTATTGTCAAAATATTATTAATGGTAAAATTATCTTACGATTAAAAGTATATGTTTTAATTTTTATGCTATAAGGTTTCTATAAGGTAAATAAAGTGCTACTTTTTCAATTGTAACACACAATTTATTAACATTATGCTAAAAATATAATATTATGTTAATAACACACATATGATTTGCCATATGAAACCGTAAAAAATAGAATACAGAGATAAAAAAATATATTTTAAAATTAAATTACCATCATTAATGGAAAAATCAGATATTTTAATATATATTTGCACAACATGAGACATTGAGCTTATTTGTTAAGGTCCATATTAATTTTTGCCTATTAAGGAGAGTAAGCATTGAACTGGTATGTGCGACCCTAGAGTAAAAAATAGTAGTTAAATGTCTATTTAAAAAAGAATAAAATTATCAGGTCTGATCCAGGGAAAAACCATGCAGTTTTTTCTTTGACTGATGTTCTAGAATCAGTCTGGCTACCTTCAGATCATGGTCCTTTTGGCAGGACTGTAGCATTTTGAAGCACTCCAATCTCACTCCTTAGTAATAAGCAGTACCAGCTAACCGAGGACAGAATGGAGAATGAAATGTTTTTAATCTCCAATATGATCTCATCAGGTCATGAACTGGACCCCTACCAGTGAGCGAGTGGGTATGGCAGGCATTATGTTGCCCAGTTCTGCTTCCTAGTAGGGGTCTGAGGTCTGTGGGAACAGATTATAGGGAGATAACAAAATTGTCCATGAAAGCATTTTGAGCAATTTAGCTTCAAAATTCTGCGAACATTTGTGAAGCATCTACACAAGTATTCTGTAGATACAATGGTTGTGACAATTAAAATAATTTTGCAATTAATTATTTCACATTCTTTTTATACCTGATACCCCCCAAATGGTGGGTTATAAATTTCTGCTATTCAATGGATTGATTAACACAGCTGTCAATTATCGGATCTGTTTCCAGGAAGAAAAGGAAAAAGGACACTCAGAGGATGATGTATGGCAGAGAGGGCTGAGTCTAATCTTATTGCATACCACTTATTAATTATGTCGTAGCTATTACAAAAGCCTACCAGTCTAACTGGCTTCATAACCTGTCTTAAATTCTCAGTAATTTCAACAGCAAATCAGGAATAATGAAGATTCTGCTTTATTTTGTATAAGAAATAATCAATGCCACTTTAAAAAGAATTCTGAATAGAGATTTTTTTCAGAATGTTTGTGGAGGATTTATGCAAAGATAAACTTGTGCTTTTTAACGTTAATCCGAAAATACTTTGCTTTCGAATTTTACTTCCACTGGCCAGAAAAACCTCATTAGGGTCTTTATAGGTTCTTTAAGAAATGTCATCTGACTTCTTATCGTGATACAACAATGGCATGAGAAAATAGCAAAAAGCACTAAACTTGCACACTGGGTTAGATGCCACAACTATATTATGAAATTTGGAATTCTCCAATTCTTGATGCTTCTTGGCACTTTAACAGATAGAAACACTTTAAACATTCTGTGTTATTTAGTACCTTGCAATCCAACAGACATGATAAAGCCCCAAATGCCAAAATGAGATGACTACACAAATTGACTGTGTAATACTGGAGATAATATTGGAGAGAATGTTAGAGGGATAATCAATAGAACAAGTAAAATGACAAATGCAAGCTAATAAAACTTCTTTCCCCTTTTAGTTTCAGTTTTTAAGGTAAGCAAATAGTTTAATGACTCTTTGATAGTTCAAGTTCTAATGTTAATCAAAATATTGAAAGGTAGGGGCGCCTGGGTGGCGCAGTCGGTTAAGCATCCGACTTCAGCCAGGTCACGATCTCGCGGTCCGTGAGTTCGAGCCCCGCGTCAGGCTCTGGGCTGATGGCTCAGAGCCTGGAGCCTGTTTCCGATTCTGTGTCTCCCTCTCTCTCTGTCCCTCCCCCGTTCATGCTCTGTCTCTCTCTGTCCCAAAAATAAATAAACGTTGAAAAAAAAATTAAAAAAAAATATTGAAAGGTAGCAAAGGAACATAAGCATAGGAATTGAAGTCTTGGATCCTTAGTATATGAAAGTCAATAACTAATTTTGTAAACAAATCCAATTCTCTAAGGACGAAACTATTAAATGACTTAACAAGTTTAACAGGAATATTTATAGTGCCCAGTTTTAAGCCTTTTTTGTTCCAAATGATATTTGATGAGTATAATTGTTAACACAACTTTGAATTTTATTTTCATAGCATTTAACTTGAAGTAAGTAAAAACTCTACATATTTATCTAGTATTACGTAGCATACCATTTTGATAGGTGAATACAATTTTCTTCCTAATGAAAAGACTTTCCATGCACTGACTCTATTAAATAATATTTAGAAGCTTATCTGAAAAGTCCCTGCATCAGACATAATTGGGTATGTTGTGACTTCAAAGCTTTATACTTCTTGGTCCCAATGATATACTTTCATCTCCTCCCTGCCCAATCTGAATAATCATAGGAAAGAATTCACTGGATAACCTCCAAGTTTACATTTTAGTCAGTGCTGGATGTACCTGTCTTAATTTAGTTTCCAAATATGAGAAAGATGAGTTGCTACATTAAATGAATAAAAGCAAGGTGTTCTGAAAACAATAATCACCTTTCCACCTGTTCCATTATCAAGTAATGCAATTTATCACCAGCAACACATAAGAAAGCAAAGGGTAAAAGCATCTACTGTCCATTCAACACACTGAAATCCCAGATTTGTCCCCACAGGCAGCACATGTTAAGTCAGGCATATTCTGGAAGTGTCTTAATTAACCAGAAGAGAATGCCTTTAAGTGAATTACAGAAAGGCATCCAATGATTGAGATTCAAAGATATTCATTTGTTAATATATATAGCACCAAGCGACTGGGCATGCTTTTTAACTGATACATTTTATAGAAAATGAGGGGGGGGGCGTCACTTTGCTACCACCTCTTTTTAGTATAGTACCTTCTGGACAATTGATAGAGAATGTATTTGGCTAAGACATGCACTTTGTTATTCTTTCATTTGAAAGAAATACCATTTTTTTAAAAGTTTATTTTGTGGGGGAGAGAGAGCGTGAGTACATGAACAGGGGAGGGACAAAGAGAGAGGGAGAGAGTTTCTCAAGCATGCTCTACACTGCCAGCTCAGAGCCTGATGTGAGGCTTGATCTCACAAACCATGAGATCATGACCTGAGCCGAAGTCAAGAGTCAGACGCTTAACCCCCTGAGCCACCCAAGTGCTCCGAAAGAACTGCCATTTTAATTATCTGTAAAATATTGCTAAAATTTATGAGGAAAAATGGGTATACTGAATACTACAAAAACAACTACAGAAAACACTGAGAATTACTTTATATTTCATTACATGTATACAAATACACGTTTTGTAAATGTTGACATGCTCTAGAAACGACATCAGCAACATAGTAAGTGAAAAAATAATTGCTTATCATTTAATCACGAATTCTTGAAAATGAGAAACTACAATTTCTCAGTTTACAACTTTCTGTTACCTCACTCAGGTCTATCATTCATGCTACCTTCCCAATGGGCACACCATGTCATGAATTTATTATTTTTTTAATCCTTTTTATATTTCCCCCTCCCTCTTTTATTTTTGACTTACTGATCATAACAGACACCGTGTTCACATTGGGGTTGAAGGAGCAGCGTCCTTTTCCAGATTCACACTTGGAGTCAATCACGAAAACTTGGTCCTTTATTATAGACAAAATACAAATGTAGCAATAATAAGTAGCTTTATATTTAGTTAAGCAGATTGTTCTTTAATAAACAAAGCATCATCATAAATAATATGCTTTTTATTGGTTTGCCTGTGTTTTCTCAATTTACTTTGTTAAGACTTTCTTGGCCTATGTGAAGAAATTATAAATTATAAGCAAACTTCAATAGGTAAAAGTTTTCATTCTACTATAATCCCCGTGAAGCTGATTCAATAAGTTTTCAAATCTATATCAGCAAAAACCACCTGGGAATCAAGGATCATTGTAAACCTGAACTAGATAGCTTGAACACTGGCCAAAAGAAGAAAATTGTCCATAGAGGAATAATGTATACAAGGATTATAATAGTTCCAAAATAATTAAGACATTTATAAAATACAAAATTCTTATCACCACTTAATTTTGTTATATAAGCATTATACTCGGTTCAATAAAATAATTCATAATTTAGATAAAAACTGTTTTTCACTCATTTAACAAAAATTTATTGAGCATGTTTTTGACTCAACACATATTAAATAGTTGCTTCAGGGCCAGCTTATTAAGCATTTACTATATGCCAGACACCAACAAAACATGAGGAATACAGTAAACCAGACAAAAATCTTCTTCCTCAAGTAATTTATAATATAATGATGGAAAATATGAATATAAAAAGAATACTACACAAAACATAGAATATGTTACATGGTGCTCAGTGGGCAGGACAAAAATTAAGCAGAAAATGGAACTAGGGAAACCCAGGGATGAGAGGTAATAATTCAATTTGAAATATAATGGTCAGCGTAGCCTTACAGAGAGGGAATATTTTGCTTGTATATTTATCTTATTCTTAAATAAAGTCAGTAAAAGCTACTACTAAAATTCAAAGACCAAAGTTTTCACTTTTGTAGGTTGCGTGAGATTATGGAGGATCTTAATTATTAAGCTAAGGTTTTTCAAAATTTTCCTGAAAGAAATTCAGTTTCAATATTTTTGAGTATGGAAATGAAAGAATCAAAACACTGCTTAAGAAGATTGGGTCTCACCTTGGTGTTTTAAGAAGATTGAGAAAGGCAGTTATAAAAACAGACACTGTATTAAAGAAAATAGATTTGTTTTCAAGTGCAGTAGTCCAGGAATTAGGTAATAATACTCTGACATGCCAGGATCTCAGTGATCATGGTGAGAGGAGTAAAGATGCAAGAGAATTTGTAAAGTAAAAATCAACACAGCTCGGCAATCAATTACCAACTGGATGTGGTTCAAGGAAGAGGAAGAAAACAAAGATGATTCTGAAGTTTTGACTCCTTAAAGAAAATAAAACTAGTTCATTTTTGTTACATTGATTTTGATGTGTTGTCAGAATATCACTGACATGATGGGGGAATCATAGAACTTAAAAAAAATCACAGTCCTCTATCCTGGAAAAGTCTTACCGAATGATTTTCTTCAATGAATTAACTCTACAGATGAGGAAAATATAACTTGCACAAGATCATGTAGTTAAATTATGACAAAATTAAAGTTAAAATTCAGTCTCCTGACTCCTCACTATGTCTATTTTCCAAAGAGTCAGTATTTATACAATGACCTTACTTAACAAATAATTGAGGAAAAGCAATGAAGTTTAGTAAAGCCAGCTGTGATCAGTTAGCCAGAGATGTACATATATTATACTAAAAAAGTGAGAGTTGGCATTGCAGGAGTTGATGAAATTGCTTAGGTACCACTTGCTCTCCACTGAACGATTTCTTTATTTTACAGCGTCCTCATTCTCACACAGTTATAGTCTAGATCTTGTCATCACCAGAAAAAGTATGGTCCACCAGAATAATCACTAACTCAAGCACATAGCAACAAATCTTCAATTTTATCTCCTTTCCATTTTTTCTCAGTTCATCAGCCTTCTGTCTTCCTGACTTCTTTGTTAACCCGTATAAATTCAATGCTATTTATTTTCAATATGTTTTTTGCAGAAATATTAAGTTCCTTGAATCTGCGATTTTTTTCATTGAAACCACAGCCTGGAAGGGTATGTCTACCTGTACATTCTCCATACTTGTTTCCACATATCTAAGTATTTTGCAGAAGGTAGTCCAAAAAGGTAAATTCAACAAAAATAATGATTTTTTGGTCACCAACACAAAATGGATCCTTATACAGCTCAGCAAACTTTCAAGGACACTCATATCAATTGATTATTCCATTAATAATTTCAAACCACTGTCACTATAGACAAATCTATTAACAAATGATTGATCATATAATTGCAGATTAAGTGAAGCCTTTAAATGAGATGTCTTTAACTTCTTACTACCAAACACATAAATACACATACACTAATACATGCATTAGCACATTCTTGTTCCCGCCTCTCTACTTCTCTGACTGTTTCTTCTTAGTCATGTTTGAAGGTCCTTTCCCCCATCTTGCCCTTAAATTAAGAAACCCTCAAGTCTCAAGCATAATCACTCTTCTTTTTTCACACAGTACTCTGCATGATTAAACTCTTGCATTTCCTGGGCTTCAGTTATTCTAGTAAAACAACGACTCAAACATTTATATAGCCAACTTTATATTCAACTGCCTACTTGACATTTCTACTTGGATCTTTCAACAGCAACTCAGACTCAAGAGAACCCAACCCAGGCTTAAAACCTTAACCTCAAACATGATTTTCTTTGTTCTCTCTCATCTCAGTTCATGACAACTATATAACTAAAGAAGCCAAAAACCAAAAATGAAAAACAAACAACAAAAATGTCAATACCTGTATCATTGTAAATTTCCTTCTATATAGCCAAATCCACCACTGTCAACTACACCATCTTACACTTTGTGCTTATCTTTCTGTCTTTATTGCCCCTCCCCTGAGTATAATAATTTCTTTCTTGGCCTATTATATCCATTCTCTAACTGATCTCACCACAGCCCTCTCAACCCCTCCCTACCCTCAATCATTTATAATACAATACACAGTGACAACACAATGCTTTCCTTGCCATTTTCTGCTTAAGATCATTCCAGTTGCTTCTCCTTTGACACAAGATAAAGATCAATATCTTAAAGGTAGCTTACAAGTTCTAATATAATTTTGTGTCAGTCATTATCATTAAATAAATACATATTTGTAGATCGAATCAATAAAAGAGAAATAAATAGGACCAGAAAGAGAGTAAGTGGTGAAAAATTAGGAAAGAAGGCATGGCAAAATGTTTCATGGTTATAGGTGCTAATAAAGGCATTGAAAAATAGGGGGCATGGCCAACATGTTATAGATCGGTCAAGGAAAAAGGATGCAGATTAAGGGAATTAATTTGATCACTGAGGACTTTTGGCCACTAGAAAATAGTTTTAGTTTATGGGTAGCAATGAATGTCAGATCAGAAAGGTTTAATAATGATATGAAAAACAGGAATGTAAAACAGAAAACATACCCTACTAGTCTGAGAAGTTTTGTGATCAGTAAAAGAGGGAAAAAAGAAGTTGAAGAAAGTCACAGACCCAAGATAATTATTTAAGGAAAAGAAACATGATCCTATTTTTAAACAGGAAAAAAAGTAAATGCAAGAGAAAGGAAATGAAGATATAAAACAGTAATAAAGGTTATTGATAAAAGCACTTTATTGAGAAGGAAAATGGACAACTTTTTTTCTGACAAAAGGAAAGCTACAAAAAGACACATAAGCAGAAAAGTTTGGTGACTAATTTGCTTCAAATGGCACAGGGAATGATTTGAATGCCTGTGTTATGCTTGGTCATTCAAAGGTAAGGTTATCTGCTTAATGACTGGCAGAGTCAGAGGCTTAAATGGTATTCAACTGCTGGAACCAATGTATGGAGACATCTTATAAAATCAACCAAAAATGAGATGTAGGAATAGTCCATGAATGTGTAGTGAAATTAACCCACTACTTATTTTTGTTAATGTTTTATTTATTATTTCAAGTCATTATTTATTTGTGTTGCTTTATCTTTTTCCAGGAACAAAAGACAGGGGATGAAGACAGCAGACAGAAGAGAAGAACCGTGGTTAGGAATTGGTGTAGCAAGGACTGCAGGCATTTTGGATGGGCATCACTGAAATGTTCTAGGAAAGCTCTGAATCAGTCTCACAGAATAATGGGAGACTCATAGGGTATAATGAAAGTGTGTGATGTTCCAAATGTGGAGTAGGCTCAGAAACGCTCTCTGAGAAAAAAATGAATGACTATTTGACAGATAGATAGAAGGTGGTCGATAGTATCTAAGAAATAAAACTGAATAAGTGATGATTATGTGACCCTAATTTGGTTCACTGTCAAACTGGTTGTAAATACAGGAAAAATACCATATCTCAGTATCAGCACATGGTGTTACTAGTAAGTACTATCTCTGGTCATTATAAAATGCAATGATAGTGATGCATAAGAAGGAAAATTCTCTCAAAATACAACCTCTCGGTATCATGTCTTCATTTTACACTAGGGGATCTTTTATCCTAAAGAAAATAAATACAGGAGATGTTCGATAAACTACATAGTCTATATTTCTGTTACTGTTGACATACTATAGATACATAAAAATGATGTTATGGTAAAACCCTTTGACTTGAACTGACTGCATACAAAGCTTAAAATTCATTAACTCTTTTCATACTTAAATTGGCACTTAAGATGTTCACATATTATTTAAAGAGATTAATTAATGGAAATGCTTCCCCTTTGAAATATATCTTTTGAAGTGAGACTAAAGTAGTTCATATATTTAGTAAAGTGATTAAATTTTATTCCATGCTGGTTTTCCAAAGGAGATTATTTTTTGGACCGACTTTCCAATTAAGCCTTGAAGTGCATAGTGGGCAATTTGTACATGGGAAAATGATTTTATTTGAAATCTGTGCTCTGAAAACTGCTATGCTATTGTTGGCGACTACAGTGAGTGCACAGCCTTCAGTGGCGTGTCTGACAGATGGCAGACGTCTGGGGCAGTAGTTTATTTAATCAATTGATCACAGGCATGTGGTTCTAATGACAAGTTCAATGTAGCCAACGTACTTTTCCAAGAGGCATAGTTCTACTTTTCTTTAAGAATTGTAATATTTCGTATCATCTTGAACCACTTGGAAATGCCTCATTTGGGGGTCAACTTCTAACCACTCAGTTATGTTTAAATGACTTTTTATTTACCAAAAGATATGTATGTATAAATTACATGTCCGAAAAAAATTTAATAGTAAAGTAATACAAAGAGAATCATTATTCAATTATATTTGTACTAAAGTAGATTAATCTTTGTTAAGGGAGAATAAACTTAATAAGATATAGCAGTAGCAACATTTAATTTTTTTAACAGCTCTAATCTCTAAAATTGAATTAATATATAAGAACTGGAGATTCTAGATTTAAGTTGCATAACGGAAACAAAGCAAGATAATTTGAAATGATTAAGTTTTTTAAATGCTTACATTTGTTAAAACAACATGTTTGACTAAAAGAAGAAGGAAAAACTCTTTGGTCTAATGCATACTTTTCTTAAGTCAATAATTTTAAACTGGGACAAACACGGTTTTAAATCTCATAGGTGAAGTTCAACCAGCTTGTATTTATCTATACATTAGGTATACATTTAGTGTTTAGCAAATGTTTTTGTTCAAAGAACCCCAAGTCATTTTAACTAATGTAGGAAAAAGGATAGAAAAGCCTAGTGTAGACTAATGTTTGTCTAAAATCAAAGTATGACCTATTAATTATAGAAACTTCTTTTCAGCAAAGACACCTGGCATCCTGCTTTATATATCTCTTACAGGTATCTCATAAAAGTTTACCAAGTTTGAAAGTTAAATAAAAAATCACTTAAAATAGGTTTAAGGAAGTGAGTTTATACTACAATATTTCTATAATTTGGAATAAGCATTTTTGATACCTTCCTTTGTAAATAGTTATAAAATTATATCACTTTTATTTCCTTTGTCTCTTGCAGATTTTTTATTCAGAAGTTATATAAAACAGCTACACTCAAAGTAACTTGGGGGACAGTAACCAAATGGAATATATTTAGAGTTAAAAGGGCTTGAAGGTTTTTAATGGCTACTGATGATAATTCCAAGTTTTTACTCTCAAATACAGTTTTAAGAAATCTTTGAAACTCACACCATAACTAAAAACGAAAAACTTTTACACTTACCTCTGATCTTCTCCCTCTATTCAAATAAGTACACACTGGGCTGAAAGCCCCACTGCCACAAACGTACAAGTGAGTGCGGTTGAAAGCTTGAATTACACGGACGAAGTTCCCACAGCCATGCTAAAAGAGTAGGTGAATAAGCAGTTAGTAATAAAGGACTTTTATTGCTATTTCTAAGTAGTCCTGTCATACTTCGCTATATATTTTCCTTTCTGCTCTCACTTTTTTGTTGTTGTTAGGAGATAACAAGAGAACAACATGGTTTATTTTATTGGTTTACTTCAGCAAGAAGGTAGTTCAACTTAATGAGTAAAATGGCATATCTGTCTCATATTTCAATATTTTATATACTGTGTTTTTATGTTCTGAAACTTTATGAACTTACCCTTTACCTGAAAAAATTGAGAAATTGAAAAGTACACCAAATTGTTTCCTCAAATTTTCATCAATATGTTATACACACACACACACACACACACATATTATAAACATGTTTTTAATGAAATTGTGCTTATACAAGGTCCATATCATCGTGAGTACACAATGGCAAACACTATTAGCTTTTAGAGTTGGTGAATGAAACAAGCCATAAACAAAATGCCAGCACTGTGATGCGATTATTATCTCTCTGCCCTTCATCCCCTAAAATACCTTCTTCCCCAGTCTTCTTTCTCACCTGCTCCTACTCCAACCATTGGAAATGTTGTCATTGGTTCACTCAATGAAATGCAAAATAATTATTGTAATTATAAGTTGACTATGACCTTGCACAAGTATATAAACACAGTCTGCACCAAAGGCAGACCCCTGTGACTGAAGTAATCATTGCATGTCTATATTGCTATGTTCACTAGACTTTGCTGACTACAAATTAATCAAGCCTGAAACTGAATTTTGTTTTCTTTGCATTTTTTTCACAAAGAACATCATTAAAAATGTTATAGATTATAAAAATTTTTTATAAATATTTTAAAAGTTAACACTGGTTTTCCCATGGGTGGTCAGACAACATATATTTCTTTTTTCTCTTCCAGGTACCATATTATTAATTTTTTATAATGCACATCTATTATTTGAAAAGTAAAAAAAAAAAAAAACAAAACAATTCTGTTAAAGTAGAAGTTAAAGATTTTAGAAGTTAAATTTAAAGTCAATATTATTTTACATTTTCTCAAAATTTTCTCCTTTTTTATAAGTACTTGCCAGCCATTATATATACTTAATTTTTATGTAGTAATTTTATACATATGTTTCTATTATGGATTTTATTATGAAATAATCATTAACTCAGCTGCCAAAGAAATTAATCCTTACAGACCAGACTATACACCTATTCTTATTTTAAGACATTAAGAATTTTTGTTAAATAGATAGTATCACCGTATCTTGACACCTGTTTATAGAGGTACTTGGAAATTGACTATGTAACTGCAGATGATAATGTGTTTCTCTGTAGAAAAAGAATAGATGAAGTATGGTGTGTATATAACATGTCTACATTAGGGATATCAGTGAGCAATGAGCCTTGTGTTTACTTTTTTCACATCCAAGTTTAGTTATTTTAGGATTCTGTATATACTATTTTCCCATAAGACATGAATCCAATTCAATTCTATTAATAACAGATTATATGTCCTCTTGAGTTTTGTAGACAGTTTACTATCATGAATGATTGGTATTGATAAAAAAGAAGGATGGCACTAATATGTTTTATATTTCAAGTACAGATTATACTTGTTTCATGTATATTTCTATATACATTTTATATTTACTTATTATAGCCAATATCTGTTGATAATTTATTATGTTCTAGACATTGGAATGATCATTTTATATATTTAACCTGTTTTTACTTCCCAGGACGTTTTATTTTTACCTTTATAGCTCATATTTATTGAGAGTACTTTATGCCACTTGGGCATTTAACATTCATTGAATTTGTACAAGTCCTTTTAGAAAAATGAAGCTTAGAGCTTTTTTAGTTAACTTGCTTAATGCCATTGATCTAGAAACAGGTAAAACAGATTTTCAAACACAAATATGTCTAACATTAAATCTTGTACTTTTGGGGGTGCCTGGGTGGCTCAGTCAGTTAAGCATCCAACTTCAGCTCAGGTCATGATCTTGTGGTTCATGAGTTCGAGCCCCGCATCGGGTTCTGTGCTGACAGCTCAGAGCCTGGAGCCTGCTTTGGATTCTGTGTCTCCCTCTCTCTGGGCCCCTCCCCCACTTGAACTCCATCTCTTTCTCTCTCTCTCTCTCTCTCTCTCAAAAGTAAATAAAAAATTTACATATTTAGAAGAATCTTTAAAAAGATCTTGTACTTTTAATCACTTTGTATTTTGTCTTTGGGTGAGGAATCCACACTTGGTAGAGTGGAGTTTTTACAAGTTATTGATATTTACAGAGCTCTTAAGCCTTTGATATTAATTGTTTTTTAATCCTCAAAGCAATGTTCCCATTAAAGTATTAGTTCCATTTTATTGATAAGGAAATTGAGTCCCCAAAAGGTTAAATGAAGTGCTCTAAGTTTTATTAAGTGACTGAGCTGTGTCTTGAACCATGGCTAGCCTCCAACATCCAGCTTTTCTTTTTTTTTTTTTTTTATTTTTTTTAAATTTTTTTTTTTCAACGTTTTTATTTTATTTTTGGGACAGAGAGAGACAGAGCATGAACGGGGGAGGGGCAGAGAGAGAGGGAGACACAGAATTGGAAACAGGCTCCAGGCTCTGAGCCATCAGCCCAGAGCCCGACGCGGGGCTCGAACTCACGGACCGCGAGATCGTGACCTGGCTGAAGTCGGACGCTTAACCGACTGCGCCACCCAGGCGCCCCCAACATCCAGCTTTTCTAAAGAAAGGGGTTGAGGGACGCCTGGGTGGCTCAGTCGGTTGAGTGTCCGACTTTGGCTCAGGTCATGATCTCACAGTTCGTGAGTTTGAGCCCCGCGTCAGGCTCTGTGCTGACAACTCAGAGCCTGGAACTTGCTTCAGATTCTGTGACTCCCTCTCACTCTCTCTCTGCTCCTTCCCTGCTCACATGCTCTCTCTCTTTCAAAAATAAATAAAGATTAAAAAAAAAGAAAAGAAAAGAAAAGAATGGGGTTGAGGGGTACCTGGGTGGCTCAGTCGGTTAAGCATCTGGCTCTTGATTTCAGTTCAGGTCATGTTCTCATGGTTCACGAGATAGAGCCCCATGTCAGGCTCTGCACTGACAGCAGGGAGCCTGCCTGGGATTCTCTGTCTCTCTCTCTGCCCCACCCTTGCTTGTGCTCTCTTTTTCTCTCTCTCTCTCTCTCAAAATAAATAAATAAATATGAAAAAAAATTAAAGAAAGGGATTGATTAACCATGAGACAGATTTTCAGAGTACCTGATGATGCTCAGTGTGCCCCACCAACGTTCCCCAGAGAGATAAACACAAAGGAAAAAAAAAAGCAAGTTAATTACTGAAAATCATTTTCTAGTTACTTTCCATTTCCATAGTTTCTGTCCACGTTATTTCTGATTTAGACCATAGCAACCATATCATTCTTATCCAGCAAATACTTACTGAACTCATTCTATAATTTGCATATCGTGTCAAAGACACTGAAATGAATAGATTCATCCTTTCAGACGAAGGAAGCCATGATACATCAGGTTTAGTAGATACTATAGCAGAGTTACACTTTTTAAAAATGTGCTATAGGAGGAAAGAATCCGAGAGAATGAGTAATGCTGACCTGGATGTAAAGGGTTTGAGAAGGGGGTGTCATTTTAGCTGGAACTTGAAGAATAAGCAGAGATTTTGATAGGCCAAAGCATAAGGAAAGAGCATTCCAAAAGAAAGTAGAGCATAAACAAAATAATGGAGGCATGACAGAGCAGGATTTACTTTGAAAGAGGTGCCTAGAGGGGATAGTGAATTACTGTGTGACGAAACCAGAGAGGCAATTAGAGTTGGCCTGTCATCATGCCACAGTCTTCAGATGGGAAGTAGACAGTGGATTCAAGTGTATAAAGTTCAGAGCTAACTGACCTAGGTCAAACTTCAGCTTTACCTTTCAGTGGCTGTTTGAACTTGAGACATTTACTTAGCTTCTCTGTGTTTCAGTCTTTTTATCTTTAAATGGTGATGATTACATTTGTTGTCAGCAATATACTAATAAGCTCGTGGAATAGTGTCTGGCACATAATAAATATGCACAACGTCAGATATTGGACTCTTTCATATGTATTTTTTATTTCAGTTGTTAGGACAAATCCGGTGAAGTGGACAGGGCATTTGTCCTGCACAGAGCTTAGTATAGGTTCTGATCATAGCAGACATCTATGAAAGGTTTAGAGAATGAGCCTTCAGTGCAGTTCAATACTGTGGATGCTTTTTTTAAAAAATTCCTTTTCAAAACTATTTCCTAGTACAATGCTGTATGAAGTATAACGGTGTTAACATTAGGTAGAACATAGTACCATTTTATTTATATACCTATATATTTCAAACAATAAAATGCTGAAAAAGTATACCCTGAATCTTTTAAAAATGTTTATTTATTTTTGAGAGAGAGAGAGAGAGAGAGAGCATAAGCACACACATGAGTCAGGGAGGGGCAGAGGGACAGGGAGACAGAGAATCCCAAGTAGGCTCCTAGGCTGTCAACGCAGAGCCCCACAAGGGGCTTGATCTCCTAGATTGTGAGATCATGACCTGAGCTGAAACCAAGAGTTAACCACTTAACTGACCATGCAACTCAGGCACCCCTACACCCAATTTTTAAGTTGTTACATTTTGATAGTGGAATTTTTTTAATTTATGTACTAGTAATATACCACTTACTGTGCTCTATATACTATTCTAAGCTCTCTTCAAATATTAACTCATTAAACATCATAATAACAACTCATAGGTACTATAAGAATGCCCATTATGCAGACAAGAAAACTGAGGCACAGTGAGGTTAAGTCTACAGGGTCAAAGAGATAAGAAGAGATGGTTTTCTGTTGCTGTTTACATGCTTTTCTAGGCCTTCAAACATTTCTGCATTGAACATATATTTGTTATGATATTTTTAGCATAAATGTTTTTGAAAACGTATCCTGGAACACAGACGTGGACTTTAAAAATATTGACTCTTCATGGCCCATACTATGCAATGGAGGAAAAAAATCCCTCTTATTCTTTTCTTCTTGGCCTACACTTCTTTGGTTTAGACAATAAATCAAGATATATGATAAATGTATTTCTTTTAAAATTTTTAATGTTTATTTATTTTTGAGAGAGACAGAGACAGAGCGTGAGTGGGCGAGGTGGGCAGAGAGAGGGAGACACAGAGCTCGAAGCAGGCTCCAGGCTCTGAGCTGTCAGCACAGAGCCCGACCTGGGGTTCAAACCCATGAACTGTGAGATCATGACCTGAACTGAAGTCGGCACTTAGCTAACCGAGCCACCCAAGTGCCCTGATAAATATATTTCTAAAGAAAATAGATTTTCCAGTAGTTCGGGATCCTTTGGTCACATAAATATGGAAACTGACACTCTACAATTAATAAAAAAAGTTTGACATTGTGGGCATGTAACTCACATATGTCTAAATATATGTAATCCTGCTTAAATTTTCAACAATCTCTTACAGTATTTACTTAGTGCATTCATTATGCCCTATCTCATTGGATATGTCTGACAGCACGTGCTACTGTTTAAGCTCAATTTATTTAGAGTATGAATAAATTATTAACATTTAGAAATAAATGAAGCATGTAGGAGTGAATACATATAGGCCCAGAGGGAAATGGGAGGCAGGTTATAGTCTTTTAGCTAGGCAGAAAATTAGTTCTATTCCCACTAGGACAATGTATTTTCTTTATAAGCCTTAGTTTATTATAATATTATGATATTTTATTTCTGGGATCAAACTTTAGCTTCTCTTGAATTATTGTCTAATAATTAAGTGTTATTTTTTCTAGCTTTAATTAAAATTTGGTATGTTAAGAAATCTAAAGGAATAAGTGATACTTGATTCCATGGTGTATATTTTCTTTCAGTTGCTAAAGCAGTATGGATTTTAATTGTCAACTAGTTTAAGTTTTGCCTAGTAGATGATTACTATAATATTTAAAATAAAAATATTTTAATTTAACTAAAATGAACTTCTAAAATAAGTGCATAATGAATTTATTACAAACATTATTAATTGAAGGGCACAAATACACTCATCATCCACCATGTCCTACCTCTAACTCCCGACAATCACTTAAAACAAATTCCCAGGCTTGCTTGTTTCTATCTCCACTTTTTCAGATCTTGTTTAAATTGTATTAAGTGTCTAGATAAAGATCTGAGCACAGAGAATAATGACACTACACAGTATTTCCAATCAGTGAGTGGAGGGTTATAGTTAAAAATGCAGTGAAATATATGACAGAGTGTTTCAGGCATACACACAATAACAGCTAGCCCAGTCCTGGGTGGGCAGAGAAGACTTCCCAGAGAAGTGACATCTGCACTGTCACTTGAGAGGAGGAACAGATGATTTCCAGGCTAAAAAGATGGGAAGATAATTGAACAAGGAGAGAGTCACATGTGATTTGTGCCAAAGGCGGAAAGAGGAAAAGGGTATAACTTATTTGAATTTCAGTATCACTAAAA
Organism: Leopardus geoffroyi; assembly: GCF_018350155.1. NCBI lineage: Eukaryota > Metazoa > Chordata > Mammalia > Carnivora > Felidae > Leopardus > Leopardus geoffroyi. The sequence goes on from NC_059331.1 coordinate 85,548,517, forward strand.
TAAAATAAAGATAAAGGTTAACATAGACCCAACACAGTTGCCATCAAGTCTATCAAATCTTCCCCAAATATCCCAACTTTAGTGTGTTTTTTCTTTGTATCTTGTGTGTATACTTAGCATTTAGCAAACTCTTCCTGGTGAAATGGCATGCTTTACCAGATAAAAGTTCAGGATCCAGAGCCAAAATGTGCCTGAGCCAGGCAGTGGCCTCCTTCCCACTTGCTAGCAGGGCAGGTTTGGTAAGTTCCTCACTCTCTTAGTGAGGTCTCTTGATCTTAAAAATGTGAACGGTGACAATAATGTCCATCTTGTAGCATTGTTGTGAGGATTAAAAGAAAGCCTTAGAACAGTGCCTGGCTCACTCTATTAAATGTTGGCTACTATTATTTGATAGTTATTGCATATATGTTTCATCATCTCTAGTATATTGTAAACACACCTAAAGGTAGATGCTCTACTTTGGTTTCTTCACAATGGCTAACTGATTTCTACAAAATAAAATATTCAATTCCTCTGTTTTTAAATAAAATATTATTAGGTATTTATTGTAACAGAATTAATATTAATTCTCAAATATTTAGTTTTATTAAAGAATGTAATAAAAATGTCATGCTCTAGAACTGTAAAGACTGATTTAGCATCACTTTTCTACCACTGGTCTTTTTTTTGTGGCCTGTTTAAAAGACACTTCTCTATAAGTATTTCACATGTATGAAATGAGTTAGATTCTCTTCTCTTGCAAAGACAAAACATGTATTTGATAGAGTTAGGCTGATTATTTCTCAGGACCCAACAATGTTGGCTGTACTGGAAGAGAATTCTTCACCAGTTACTTCTGTTATGTATACTACTTTGCAGTATAGCAGAATTTAAAGATATCCATGAACGATATTACAACATGAGTAAACTATGGGAAAATGTAAGCATGTATTGAAGATTTCATCTAATGGCTCTTAATTATAAGAAAGCAAATGACAGAGCATTTTTATTTTGCCAAAGGGAGAAAGACATCAAATGATTTGGCTGAGATTCTTCACAAAAGCAACAGCAATCTTTGGAAAGAGAATGTGCAATGGTATCTAAATCCAACATATCCTGTCTTTGACAGTTCGTATGAATGGGAAATGAAAATCTTTTTGAACAAAGAGGACAATTAAATTCAGTAATTACAGCCACAGGATATTACTGTGGCAAAGGGCAAGACATGATAGGATCCATAAGAATGGCTAAAAACTTTATTTTAGGGAGATTAAAATGTTAGAGAATAAAAAAATATTTAAATTCATGCATAATTATAGAAATAATAGCTTCATGAGACAAAAAAAAAAAAAAAAAAAAAAGACTTCTCCACAACATTATACTTCACTCTACTACTGGTTCCCTAGAAGACAAGTATGCACATTTCTCTGGATTTTTTCCTGTAGACTACGGCCCAGCAGATCTCGTGGGTAACAAATATGCCTGTGCAACTCCTTCAGCCCATTTTTAAATTTCCCTTAGAAGATCAGTTATAAAACTGAAAAAGCGAGACCCAGAGCTAAGTCACTCCCAGTGAGTTCTCTCAACAACACCCTCCAGTGAGACCCAGAGATACTACATGTCAGAGTCTTCCATGACTCTGTCTCGCACCAGGCATTTTCCGAACCTCATACCTGGACTGTTGAGAGTCAGCGAAGATAAAATTTTAATTCCCATGCTTCCTTTTTCCACAAGAATTATTTTTTTCCTTGAGCCACCATGATGAATCTCTGAAACCCTCACTCTGAAGGCTCAGTGCATAGACTGAGCCGCTGAAATCAGCATTTCTTATCTCTACACTTACAATAAGTGCTTAGTCAACATTTTTCACACTAGCTCAAGGTCGTATTTCTTTCTTTCTAAATTTTTTTTAATGTTGATTTATTCTTTGAGAGAGAGAGAGAGAGAGAGAGAGAGAGAGAGAGAGAGAGAGATAGCATGAGCAGGGGAGGCGCAGAGAAAGAGGGAGACACAGAATCTGAAGCAGGCTTCAGGCTCCATCTGAGCTGTCAGCACAGAGCCCAACGTGGGGCTTGAACTCACAGACCGTGAGTGAGATCATGACCTGAGCCAAAGTCAGTCACTCAACCAACTGAGCCACCTAGACACCCCTCAAGGTCATATTTCTTTAGACCTCAGATTTCATTGTGTGTATGTGTGTGTACAAGTACTAGTTTTTCTATCCAACTGCCATATTTAAATTGCATACCTGCATAAGCACATATTTCTATGCTCATTTGATTAACGTTGGCTTCTCCAATATGATAATAAAGTTGAGAAGAGTCAGATTGTGCCTATTGTGGCACAAATTATGTCTGTAGCAATTAATACTATGCCAGACACATAATAGGGGCTCAATCAATATTGGTTGAATGAATGAGTGAAAGAGTGAATAAATGCATAAAAAACTTCTCTACCAAATTACTTGTAAAAGAGTGGGTAATTCTGATATATGGTTCCATTATGATATTTTCTGTGATTTGAGACAAGAAGATAAGATGACATACATGTTTCTTTATAAAATTAAATAACATATACATTATAGATCTGCTCCATGTATTTATAATATTCAAGAATCAGTTAATATGTCAGTTTCAGCAGATTGTAGAAATCCATACAGATTTATTTCTTAACTCTTTACATGGAATTCCACTTAAAGGTATACAATTTGTACAAATGTTGCATACTGAACATTTAATTGATGTTCATATCTGCCTTGGTTTTTGTTTCTGTGGTTATTTTTAACTAACAAAGATACCACTAATCATTGGTGATTTACGCCTCTGGAATGTGCCGGCTCACCAGTACCCTTTTGCCGAGATCTTTCTTTGGAAAAGCCTACATGGTATCTGGGAGCTTCTCCAGACACTTGCATTATCATTATTTCAACGGCCTGCTGAGAATTCTGCAGGTTGGATCCACTGGAACAGAGGTTATTGCTGAAATCCATCATGAAAAGTGTCAGAATGCAATAATGGAAGCAATGCAAAAAATTTTTACCCGGTCAGGAATTCCTAAGTTACAGTGTTTAAGAGTTCCAACTTCTTTACATTTACATTTTTTGCCATGCGTCCAGCAGAAGATTTAAAACACCAACACCCTTTGTCTTACTCTTGGCTGCACTCAAGGTACATGGATTCAAAGACCAAATATTTAAGTTTTGGGGTTTTTTTAGGCACTCACTGTGGGATCTTTGCCAGCCATTTTGCACTCTTCGACTTTGATTGTAGATGCTGGCCAGAAAACCTGCTCAGAAAGGAAAATAAAGGTTGCATAATCTCACTTGTATATATGACAGTCATCAATTACTTTATCCTAACACATTTCTTTTAGGCATTTCTATATTTATATTTCAAGATCTTTCTTCCAGTTTATGAACTCAAATTCCTAAAGATTTTATGACTCCCACCAATTTTCCTTTAACAAATGCCTTTCAATAGTATATGCCCATTTCCTAATGATATATATTAAAATAAGGTCACTAATGTATACAATAAAAGGTGTATTTCCTTCCTTCTATAGTACACTTTTCTCAACTCTTTATATCACAATGAATTTACACTTATATTGCTATTTTGGTATAATATTGTTATTGGTAAACCACACAGCCACAGCAGTAGATTTACTTAAAACAGGTCTCTAGGTACTTCAATAGCTAAAATAACTTGGACTGCATCCAAGAGATTCCCTCTCTAAAATACTCTGTTAGTGTTCTCAGTAACTGTACCCTTGGGTCAAGTCTCTGATGGTGATGATTATTGTTTTGTTTTGTTTTGTTTTGAATTTCCAGCTCATTGACCCTTGTTAAAATAATAAATTCAGAAATCTTGTTGTGACAAATTTTTAAATAACTATTTTTTATTTTTTTTACTCCAATAAAGATAAATTTATTTCCTTATTGTGAAATAGAATGATAAATATAGGTCACACTTGTTCAAAGAACAGTGTCCTTAATAACTATATTCCTTTTAATTCCTTTAAGCCTTGTTGGATTACATACAGATGACAAGGTAGATCTTCCTTTAGTCTGATCATTTTGTCAGGCTATACTGCATATCTCTCTCTCTCTCTCTCTCTCTCTCTCTCTCTCTCCACACACACACACACACACACACACACACACACACACACAAATACACACAGGAAGTATTTCTTCATTTAGCTTCAGTTTTTAGAGTGTTAAAATCTATGAAGCTAGACAGACAGAACTGACTTGATTATATTTTCAGTTCATGAAATAAGCACTAACATCCAATTATTTATTGACATGTGGCCGGTATTTTCTATAGTTCTAATGAAATACACAATTTTTTCATTGTATGTGAAATTTTTAAATAAAACAAAGTCGACATGGCCCTAATGAAAATAATTAACTTACACTCAAAGGTTCTTGACTTATATTGTTAATATTCAAGGAGAGAATGTGATCTTTGCTGCCCACATATATCCGGTCCTGATCTTCATCCATTAATAATATCCTGTAGTCTAAAGGATGGTGGGACAGGCTGAAGTGTTCAGAGGTCTTGGTTTCTCGAAGCTCTGAAATAGTGAACAGCGCAGTGAAAATAGAGTATCCTGGTTCTACGATTCTATTATTTTAATGAAAATTATTTTATATAAATATTTACTAAGAAAGTTAAGATCTATTTTCCTCCCTAAAATAATATATTAACTTTAAGATAGAATTGTGTTAGTGGATATTTTTATTTTTTGCCTCTTTGCTGAAGTAAAACATAAATAAAGCAATAAATGCAATGCTAAATTTTATGGTAATACTATTTTATTGCAAAATTATTCACATTTTGCAAGAATCCCAACTCAGTTTTATTACTGGCTATCAGCTCAAAAGTAAAAGAGATCAAACAAAAAAATATAGTAAGTGAGCAGACTGAGCAAAAAACCAAAAAACAAAAACAAAAGCATTGACAATGTGATGTCTTCTTAGCTTCTCTTGATGTTTAATGGTTATACTCAATACATTTATCACTTTAGGATTGGTATTTCCTGCTTACTCAACATAACTCTAACTAGTTTGATATTTTTTTCTATAAATTATGTGAAAACAAGCCATACCTCATTCAGAAGGCAATGCTGTTTAAATGAGAGTATGCCTATGCCTACATCAAAAAGAAAATTACAAATATTCAGATGATCTGAATTTTTAGATTTTTTACCTTAGTGATCACTGACTCATTCATGCTCATTTAACTTCTTTTACATTATGGGTAAAATATGTGCCTGTATAGCTGAACTTTGAAGACTATGGATGTACCATGAAAACTTAAAAATCAATAGTCATTATAGCAGAATCAATTTTCTTCCACTCAAAATGCTCCTTTGTACAATTTAAGACTTTCCCATTCATTTTTTCAGTTTTAAATTGTTGATAAATTTGAACCATCCAAACGATTCAGGATTGATTTGTTCTTGGGATTATGATCATAAGAGAGTGCCAACTCTAGAAAGCAGTTTGCTTGCACATTTTACTCTTTCAATGATGTACTATTTCTAAATTTTAGACATTGAATCACAAATACACTTCTAGAAATTCCCAATGGCACCTTCTAATAAGAGTTCCCAAGGAAATCAATTGAATTATTACATGTAAATGTTTGAATTTAATGAAGAGAAAGTAGTCAATAAATTCTAATATTATTACTGTTAGTATTAGTATAGTATTATCAATTTGAATTGCTATCAAAAAGATGTATGGAATTAGAACAAATAGGTACACGTTTTTCTATTTTTCTCTTTTTCTTTTAATTTAAGGAACTAGACCCCTAAAATTACTAACACACGATCACAAAACATAGTCTCTGATGCTGCGTCCATACATTGAGAGTAAAGTGTAGATTTTTTTTTCTATGTGGAAAAAAACCATTAATAAGTTATAAAAATACTTCAGAAGAGTATTGAGAAGTAAATCATGAGAGAAGATAAGAACAAAAGACATTGAAAGATGATTTAAACAAGAGACTAGATGACAGATCTGGAAACAGGAAATTGGAGATGCTGAGCGCTGTGTGGCATGCTAACCTAGTTACAATTCTAAGTTACTGAGCCTCAGTAGGTCTCAAAGACAGGTGATGCTGTTGGCAGCAGTGGTGCTGCTGGCCCAGAAACTGGAACAACTTCTTTCATGAGGAGAGCAAGGAAGAGTAGAGGGATGTCATTCAGGAAAAAAGTCAGCCCCTCAGAATGGCCAAAATGAACAAATCAGGAGACTATAGATGCTGGAGAGGATGTGGAGAAATGGGAACCCTCTTGCACTGTTGGTGGGAATGCAAACTGGTGCAGCCACTCTGGAAAATAGTGTGGAGGTTCCTCAAAAAATTAAAAATAGACCTACCCTATGACCCAGCAGTAGTACTGCTAGGAATTTACCCAAGGGATACAGGAGTACTGATGCATAGGGGCACTTGTACCCCAATGTTTATAGCAGCACTCTCAACAATAGCCAAATTATGGAAAGAGCCTAAATGTCCATCAAGTGATGAATGGATAAAGAAATTGTGGTTTATATACACAATGGAGTACTACGTGGCAACGAGAAAGAATGAAATATGGCCCTTTGTAGCAACGTGGATGGAACTGGAGAGTGTGATGTTAAGTGAAATAAGCCATACAGAGAAAGACAGATACCATATGGTTTCACTCTTATATGGATCCCGAGAAACTTAACAGAAACCCATGGGGGAGGGGAAGGAAAAAAAAAAAAAGAGGTTACAGAGGGAGACAGCCAAAGCATAAGAGACTCTTAAAAACTGAGAACAAACTGAGGGTTGATGGGGGGTGGGAGGGAGGGGAGGGTGGGTGATGGGTATTGAGGAGGGCACCTTTTGGGATGAGCACTGGGTGTTGTATGGAAACCAATTGGACAATAAACTTCATATATTGAAAAAAAATAAAAAAAATAAAAAAATTATCTGTATTTTCTCAAAACAAAACAAAACAAAACAAAAAAAGTCAGCCCCTGCTAGGTCAGAGATTCTTGGTGACACAGGGGGGAAAAATGAAAGAGCTCAGAATATGAGAGAGAATAAGGAATCCCAACAAACGTCTCTCAAAAGTTGCAAAAACAAAGATGGCCTTGATTTTGCCTAAAATTCAGGAGACATAAAGCTTGCTTTTCATCATATGGAGGAGATTCATGGCTGTACATTTTTTTATATAAAAATATCAGGAGAAATTATAGTTTGGGGTGAAGAATAGATGTTCAACATGTAGCAGTAAATAACACTCCAGTGAAATACATAGACTAAAGAAGTAAATTGTGACTGAGTTCATGGCCTCTGGGGCCCAACTGCTAGAGTCTGAATCCTAGCTCTGCCATTTCTATATATACTTGGCAGGTGCCTTTATCCCTCTGTACTCTAGTGTCTTCACGGGTAAGGTCAGAATAATAATAGTACCTACCTCATAGGGTGTTGTAAGGTTCAAGCATATATGATGCTGATATACATCAAGTGCTTAACAGAGTGTCTGTCCTATAGGGACATGGGTTGCATTATTATGACTTGGGAAAGACATCAAGTGTCAGCCAGAAAAGTAAGAAGAATAATTCCTTACACATGCAGAAAATATAGAGGACCAGATTGCCTGATTTTTATTTATTCATATATTTAATATTTCATTTTTTTCACATGGAGAATGTACTCAGATTATGTGAACAGGAGTATAAAATAATAAGTCATTTTTAAGGAAAACAGTTTGCTTGAGGGGCAGGATAATTTTGAAGTACGTGAGTCTGGAAACCTAACAGATGCTGATTAGTCCAGATATGATGCTGCTGAAGACCTGATATGCTAAGAAGGGAAAGGAAGAGTTGATGTACAGAACACTGTAAAAAAAAGGATTTGGAATAATTTTATATGAAGCTGGTCTTGGGGTAAAGGGAAGCTGTAAACTGAGAACAGGAGAAATGAACGTGCCTTTACTACTTTTGGGAGATGTGAAAGGGAAATTTCTTTGGTACAGAGATTACTTGAGTGTTGATAGATTAAATTCAAATCAAAGCAGATATGTCCCATGAACATGTAAAATTAGAATATTAACTTGCCATTAGAAATATCTAATCTTGGGGCGCCTGGGTGGCGCAGTCAGTTAAGCACCTGACTTCAGCCAGGTCACGATCTCGCGGTCCGTGAGTTTGAGCCCCGCATCAGGCTCTGGGCTGATGGCTCAGAGCCTGGAGCCTGTTTCCGATTCTGTGTCTCCCTCTCTCTCTGCCCCTCCCCCGTTCATGCTCTGTCTCTCTCTGTCCCAAAAAAAATAAATAAACGTTGAAAAAAAATTTTAAGAAATATCTAATCTGAAGGTAGAGTTTTTCAATTCTTCTCATGGATGATGTGAGTCTCTGAGAGTAGACAGCTCTGAGGAAGCCCTGAGAAGACACTCTGAGGGGAGTAAGTCTAAAGTGAAAAGCAAAACACAGAGATGCATTGACTGTTTCATCCAAAAACAGAAGCTCTGTAATTGAAACTGAAGGTGCATCATGATGTATCGGCAGCAGCGTGATACTGTGGTGGGGGTATACAACTGGGGTCAGACAGTTCTGAATTGAAATCCTAGCTTCTTCACTTATTAAGTATGTTATTTTAAGAAAACTACCTCACTTTGCCCAGTTTTGATTTCCTCATCTATAAATTAGTTATATTAATACATAGTTCACAAGATGTTTCACCAGCACACAGTAGAGGATCAGTGCGTATTCTTTTAACAGGAGACACTGTTGACCTTCCGTCTAAGAGATAATTTTCCCCTTCTTCCCTGTAGGCAGAGTTGGTCTATGCCGACCACAGTTGTCCCACCACCCCCCAGCCAGTGAGTGGTCTATATGTGACATGTGACTAGTTCTGGTCAATGAGATTTAAAGGGAAGCCTTCTGCAAGGGTGCTGGAAGAGGTTCCTTCAGTTTTAAAGACTGGCATAAAATAAGAGGTGATTTCTTTTCTGCCTCTGGACATTGGTATGTAAGGATATGATATCCGCAGCAGTTACAGCTTACCAAGAAGATTGCCAGCTGAGAATGGCAAGCAAAAATTTTTTCAAAAGGAAAAAAAAAAACCTGGATGAAGAAACGATTTGATCTCTGAAACAACCCTGGAGCTACTCAATCACTGGACTACTTCTGTTATATAAGTTAAAAAAAAATCCATACATTTTCATTTCCTGTTGTTGAAATTCTTACTGGCTCACATATCTTCCAGGTATTCATAGCCCTTACCTACCACCTTCTCACCCTTTCTATCATAGTTTGTTTAGTGCCACTACTTTCTCAAAATTTTCCTTTTTATTTTTCTTTTTCCCTTCTCGTCTTAATCTATACTGAAATAAAACTAAGAGTGTGATCTTAGCTGGAAAAACAGCCTCAACTGAATTTTATTTGCAAGAGACAAACAATGGTAGTTTTCCTCTTCATCTGTTTCATCAGAAAATAATCAATTTCTTTCATTAATTCAAATACCAGAGGGAGCAATAATTGCATTAACTTAAGACCTTTCTGGTCCAAGGATTTTATCTATTTTTCTGAGCCATAAAGCTATCTTCCAATTTAATTACCTGCCGCCCATTGACAGTTGACAGCTGTTAACCAAGGAAGATTTACTTAAGAAGTGCCCTGTTGGAAACCTAGAAGCCAAGCCTATTTTGTTTAAATGCTATTTCAATTGCTGTTACTTAGCCATAATTGAACTCTGGAGCTTGGGAAACAAAACAAAACAAAACAAAACAAAACAAAACTCTTTTTTAGAAGAAAGAGATGAGTGCAATGCATTGAGGACTTTTATCTATAACAAGAATGACTGAAGAATCAATAATTTTGGTTTAATGCAGATCCAACATAAAGGAATGATTGAATGATTTAGTCACAGATAGAGAACATGACTGATTTCATGATTTGGCTGGTGAGAGAAGTGAAGCACAATTACTGGCCTTTCATCTAAACAAGTCAAAGAGTAGCACTGTCCTATATTTCTTTAAATCTTAACAATGATGTCAACCTTTTTATAGCACTGGAGGTAGAACTAGCTGTGCTGTTTTTCAGAACATGCTCAACTGATTGAGAAGGAACGTTGGCTGAGAATATGTAGTATTAAAAAACACAGTGGCCCCACGAAGGGCAGTGCAGGTCTCTAAGTCCCTGGGAAAATCTCCTGGGAAATAGTATTAAAAAAAGAAAAAAAGAAAAAAAAAACAAAAAATGTATTGTATGCTTCTATCCTGAAATCTGTATTACTGTAGAGTTCTATGATGGAAAATTACTGTAATGCCTTCCATGCCAACGCTCCCGGAGGGAAAATTTGCAGCACAATATGCTTACCTGAAATTCATGTATTGACATGGATTATTCTTCATATAGCTGAAACTACTGTTAGCCTTGAGAATTTAACCAAGGCTAGGAGAACAATACATTCCCCCAGAATACAAACCCTAGCAATGAAAGCTTCTGGGTTCACTTGAATATAGTCAATATATTGCTGTAGCAATTACAACATAATTTAATATACTGTAATATATTCTGTCTATAAATAACACTCTATTTCTAACCATGTAAGAGCTAACTTTTGTTCTCTGCTGAGCTAGTCAGAGATCTTAACATTTCTGTGGTGACCAAGTCAATAAAAACTCATTCAAGTGCTCAGAAATGTGATCTTGGTGGAGGAGGGTGGAGAGTCTTTCTCTTTCATGAACAATACATATTTGTTAAGCTATTAAGTAGGGGAACTCATTCACTCAGAATACTACATTATCTTTGGCCTTTTATACATTACAGGTAGACAGAAGTTTACTTGATTGAAAATCAATTCCCAGGGGTCCCTCTATTAGAAACGTAAGCAGTGGTTACTTGTTAATTGGATTTAAAGTTCAGGATGTGTTATTAATTTATGTATCAATATATGTGTCAAGCCCTTATCACAGCTGACTAGACACTGCTCAAATAAGAGGACACAAATATGAAGATACCATGCCCTTACAACAATTGCAAATCTTATCTTACATTCTGTTATTCTGTTTGGTTAGCCCACCATGACCTTCTCAACATAAACCTCAGCTCTCCCCCAGGCAAAATGCACATCTACAGATTTCAAAGTAAAGCCTTAGGATATCTTTTACTTTAGAGGTATTGCTACTGACAGGATAATTTCCTCTCCAGAATGTCTTATCTCAGAAGAATTTTAAGTAGAGTGGGCTTAAATGACCCATCCTCTCCCCGAGGCTCACTATCCTGAAACTGGGTTAGAAACTGAACTCCACCTGTCCATTTAGGACAAACAGGCAGATAAAGAAAAGAGCAATGAAACTTCACCAGACTGAAAAGACAGCTCCTAATTCCTGTAGCAAAGAGAGGCTAGAAGGCATGTTGTTAAAACCACATTTGCTCAAAAATAATAGCCCCAAATAGCCACCACATGTGGTTTTACCATTAGGAATAATGGTTCTATGTGCTTTATAAATGTATTTCATTTAATTTGCATTCAAAGCCTTTGTGTTAGGCCTTAATATTATTCCTGTTCCACACATAAAGAAACCAAATTTCAGAGAATTTGAGCAATCTAACCAAGGTCACACAGTAGTGAGTAAAAGAGGCTAGAGCCAGTATTCAAAGCAAGAGGAGTCCCTTAATCCATGAATTCAATTGAATATCCTCTTGTTTTTCAAATCAGACAGACTTCAACTCTATTTGTTGGGCTTCTATTATGTGGTATACTTCTTATATTACGTTCATACACCATGAATCTGTGCAATATCAAGTGTAGTATAAGAAATGCTTCTGCCTCTCAAATTTTCTTTGCTAATCTGAGAAGCATGGCAGAGGGGGAGGGGATGGGGTGACCACACTCCAAACAACTTGAGAATGATCAAAACTTCTCAGGGATGGTGTTCTTACGAAACCAGCATAGCAAGTCTGAGAAAGGCTACATGAAAATGAGATCAGAGTCAAACATCACTTCACATAAAGGTAAAAAGTTCTAGCAAAATGCCAAATGGATGAAAGTAGGAATATGGGAAACAGTTCTATTCAGTGAGCCTGACCAGGGAAGGACAACAGTAGAGACAGAATATCTCCCAGGAGTTGTTGTCAGAGGGAAAATCAGCCAGTATACAGGAGGCTTTAAGAAGGAAAGTTATTCTAGTTTGCTCCAGACAGTCCAGTTTTTTCCAGCAAAATCATCTATAGTACCTCTTCTGCACTCTCAAAGGAGTCATAGTTTGGATGTTAAATTATATGGTCAGTCCACTTTTAAGCTCCTTCTTCTTGTCTGGCATGGTTTTCCATTACTTTCAGAACAACATCTGATGTTTTTCGTGTCCTTACCATGATCTGGTTTGAGATTAGCTCACTAGAAAACCTCAATCATCACTATTTGCCTATTTTCATTGTGTTCTCACCCTTCTGGCCTTCTTTTCATATTTTTAAACATGCCTTCCTCCTTTCTGCCTCCGGGCCTTTGTGCATGTTCTTCCTCCTACTGAAAGGATTCCTCCTGCTTTTTTTTTTTTTTTTTTTTTTTTTTTTACCTCCACTCATAACTCAAGCAGTAGTTTCAATGTAACTGAAATTGGATGCTTCATAAAGGCTGCCTTGATCCCCTAGATGAGGTCAGCTCTCCAGTCTGTTGATATTTGCTCAATTTCCCTCAGTGGTTTTCTCTTAAAGACTGCCTGGAAGATCACTTGAAACGTTCTGAAATACCATGGATTGGAGGGTGTGGGACTAGACTGTACAGCTAAAACTGCCTCTGAATCCAAGACAAAGTTCTTTGTCCATTCACATTCTACCCTTTTTCTGCTATTTTGAGTCTTATGATCTTTTAATCTTGGTGAATTAAAAATTTTGAGCATGAGCCAATAAAATGAGAAAAAGTGCTATCAAATTTCAAATATTTGGGTTTACATGATTATAATCTATTCCTATTAAAAGGTAAGGTTTATGGAGGCAAGAGGGGAGGATCGGTTTTGGAATTAGCCAACCAGAGCTGAAGTAACAGCTTTACCATTTGCTGATAAGGGGCTTGATTTTTTCCCCCTCCCCCCAATCTCTCCCTTCTACCCACCCTGACCTTAGGTCTTAAATCTACAAAATAAAAGAAGAATGAGATTATTTATTAAGGAGAATAATCTCTAATGTTCCCTGCAGCAATAAAAATGTCCATGAAAATAATTCCTTTTCCACTGTTTACAAGTATTATCTACTGTTGTACAATATCTGTAAAGCTAATGTAATCTTTCATATTACTATAAATCTGACAGGAAGAAAGGATATGTTTAAAATCCTATCTTAGAAATATGACCACAGAAATAAAACTGTGTCTCTTCTGGAAAAAATGAAACTAAACCAAAACCTAACTAAGGCTTTTCTTTCCCCTACCTAAAGCATACTCTGTTTGTGTTACACAGTTCAATCAACTGGAGAATTATACATTCTGACTTCCCTTCCTCCAAGCTCACTTGGGAGACATGAAAGCACTTTTCAGGGATGTTAGGTGTCAATCTCTGGCTCCTTGTATGGAAAGGGGCAGCTAGATTCTACCTCAGAGTATGAAGAATATACAATTGGGGAATAGCTAAAAAGTCTTGAGATTGTCTGAACTGGGAGGAACTTGTGGAAAACAGAACCAAATCTGAGGCCATTGTGGAGCTGGTGCAAGGATGTGCTGAGTCATCATTATCATAGGTGTTCCTACTGCCAGGAGGGCCTCAGCTTCAGAGTGTCCACTTGAGATGTAAACAAGGGAGATAAACTTGTGGAGGAGGAAACACTTGATCTGACACCTCCTTTCTAGAACTCTTGACACTTGCGGAAGAACTGCCTTGGGGCAAGGTGTTCAAAAGCAGAAGATGCAAGGTAGTTAGCAAAACAAAAGCAGAAACACAACAAGAGAAAGCCAAAAGAAAAAAAAAAAAAAGGAAAGGGATATAATAACAGTTGGAGAATGGTGTAAATTAGTGCGTCTCTACCTAATATACTTTCATTACAATTGTTTAAGTAGAGCTTTGGAGATATAGAAAGCATTTTTTCATGCTGTTAAGTTTCAAAAGCAGGCTATATTCAATATGAAAACAAGACTAGGAAGAACAATTTTAAAATATTAGCGCTAAAGGTCTTTGGATGGTGAGACGTAAAAGTTTAAAGACAAGAAGACAATACCTCAAACCAACGCGTGTGTAAAGGGCAGGGGTGAAGAGATGACATGGTATATTATACCAGCAAAATCTCAGAGCACACAGAATACAACAGACCCCACTACTCCACGATAATCCCCCAAGGGACTATACCAGAGCCATCATATGGAAAGACAAGTATTGAATACTTGTCTATCCTGAAATTTGAACTATTTATTGGTTTTCCACACTTCCAACAAAACTTCCTTTGGATACACTGTGGCCTTCCAGTGGGAACTTCTAGTCAGTACCCTTGGTTGTAGCAAGAGTAGTAAAGATTCCACATGCTGAGTGAGGTCTCTTGTCACATCTCACCCCCCACAAAGTTTTCTAAACCTTCGTGCCACAATTCTCTATGACACAAAGCTTACCTTTTATATAATATAGTATATTAGCTCTACACAAAATTAAAATATTTTTGAGGTATATATTTTTTCAATCATTCAGTAGACAGTAGATAAGCCAGGGCTAGGTAAAAAGATAAACATTCTTGGTCTCTCTCCTCAAAGTGGATAGTGCAGAATGGGAGGGATACAAACAGCTATGAGTACAAGAAGATGACTCAGGAAACCAAGGGAGCACTAAAGAAGGAAGGTCAAGGCTTCCTGGAAATAACAAGGAAATCTTAAACAGAAGGAAATGCTTGACCTTATTTCTTCATTCAAGAAATATTAGTCGAGCCACTTTATCTATTAAACTAATAATCACTGTGATAAATGCTAACATTTACCAATGTGTGGCTGCCACACATCAGGAGTCAGAAAAAGCCGCTGTAGGGAAGTGTCATATAAGCCATGGCCCAAGGAATAAATATAAGTTAATAAATAAACATTTTCCAGGGAATGGAAAGAGTTTGAATAGAAGTCCTGAGATGGGAGATCCAAGGATAGTAGGAAGTTTTTGGAGGTGATAAAGAAGAGGATTTGGGTGAACTTTGTTAAGCAGAAGCAAGTGGTCAACCAACATGCCAAAAAGCAAACTTCTTGAATGTCACACGAGCAACATGCAGTGATGCAAACTCCTTGTGTATCAAACCAAAGTGGCTGATTTTTCCTAAGCTGCGTAAGGTGCCAGTGGAAAAAAAGTCTGAGAAAGTGCAAGACATGATCACTTAGAAGTCTGTGGTAGGAAGATATTTCTGCTACTAAGGGGTTCTCAGAGCAAGATTATCTTCTGATATGATAGTGAGTGAATAAAGTAGAATAAAATATTTGTATAACTAAACTATAAGGTATCTTCATAGAAATAAATATGCATAGACAAAAGTCTTGGAAAATACTCAACTGGGTTAACAGTCTTCTTCATGATGTGCTCAGTTAAAAATAAGAGTCTGATAATACTGGTGGCTCAATTTAAGCCTCTGTCAGTTTGAAGCATTATAATTACTCTTTAATCGAGAATCAGGCAATGCAAACTTTCTCCACAGACCTTTATGATTTAAAAATATTCTCATCCAGGAGTCTGGTTGTACCACACCTAACTAAATGTTGAACGACACAAAGAAAGGAATACCAGTTATCACTAGCTGGGAAACAGCTCTGTATTGCCAAATTTTTTTGATCCCTAGATTCTTTCAGGATGATGGAAGACCACCCACAACTTTTAGTAAGACAGACTATTTGGACTTTAATAACCCAGCTCTCCCACCAACCAAAATTCTTGAACTCTGCTTTCACTTGATGCATTCTTAAACCCATTTTCATTTGCACACAGAAAAATATCATAAACTGTATACAATAAAATCTCAAATCTAAAGAACCAGGCTTCGTGAACAAAGAAATACAGAGATGTTTTCCTAAAAAGACAGCTATTTTATCTAAACATTATTTCATTCAGTGTGACTCACTGTTTAGCCAAATTACTGCATTTGGCTTCAAAACAAAGAAACAAGTTGGAAAAATGTAGAGGACAGTAGAGACATGTTCATTTCACTTTAAACACATTTGCCAGTCATTCAGTGCAGAAAACTTCTTTTCTCCTTTCTTCTTTATCTCTCTCCCCTGACACTGTCTAAAATACAAGGTCAGTGACTCTCAGTGCTCAGCTGCTGGAGAAGAGACTTGAAGGGAGTCCTCGGGAGCGTGCCTCTACAAAGTAATAGAGCTCCCCTTTGATTCTTTTCAAGAGAAAACACAAAGGATCTGACCACGTTTCCTGCAGCTTTGAAAAGCCTAAGACTCATCATGTATACAATGGCTTGCATATACATTGTCTATACAATTTCTCTTTTCTTCATCCTAGATTGGGAAACCGTTTTGATTCCAAATTTCACATGTTGGTATTTTGAGATGGAGTGGATGCAGCATCATTCAATCTTTCAAAAGAGAAGATTATTGTTGCACTTTTCTGCTTTTGCTCTGGAAACAAAATATTTATCATTCCTGGAGGCACTTCAAGGAGAATAGCAGAATATGGACTCAAAGCATATTTATTTTACAAAATGCTATTGCATCCATGAGCCAAGACTGTCTCTTTAATTTTCAGAGTACAAGTAAAATCTTTTTGTGGAAATAAGGCACACTTAAAAGAGGAACTGACAGGCTATGGGAAACCAAAAGTTTGACCTGAGTATTAACAGCTCACAGTCGTCTTTTTAATGGGGAGGGAAGTTTCATTCCACTGATTTACAGCCAGTTTTTCTCCTGAATCTCAAAAAGCAAAACATAGTTTACTAGGCAAAACGACAGGTGTAGCGAGTTGGGATGGTGTTATTTGAGGGATTTCACATTACACAGTTCAAGTGACTTAGCAAGATTAAGTAAAACAAGCCACTTTATGCCCTAAAACCAGAAAGTGGATAAACAGGTTTCTAGTTAGGCATTTGCCTTTGGTTTCTCTTCATCAAAGAAAAATACAAGTTGTACCTCCATAATTTTAAAGCTTTGCAAGTTTTATTACTCATAAATAATGAATGTAAGAATAACTAAGATTGTCTTTTAACGTCCTAGTGGACAATTAATTCAAGTTAGTACAATTCACGTCCAAAAATCATATTAACCTAAGACATACAGATAATTAAATGAAACTCTTTTTATGTTCTGTTTTTGTGCCTTTTTAACCAAATGCATTTCTGGAATAAAGTCTGATGTCTGAAGACAGATATATGCTCAAGTCTTGGCACTGCATCTGACTAGCTATGTGGCTTTAGGCAAGTTATTTAAATTATTGGTGCCTAAGTGCTCCCACCTGAATGATGGAAATAATACCTATCGTGTGGAACAATTATGCTAATAGGGAAAATGTGTGAAGCACCTGAAGCATGGTAGCTATCATTCATCAGTGTTAGTCTCTATTCCAAGATGAAAGTCTCCATTTTAAACAAGTTATTTGTGCACTGTCATAGCTTTCGGGCATTACTCTGCAGTTGTTTTCTGAGTTGATCCTGCTAAATAAAGTCTGTGAATTAATGTCTAATTTATATTGAAGTAAAATTTGTATACCAATAAAAGTTATAATGCTTCCAAATTCTAGCAAAAATAATTCAATAATTCTCAAATTTCAGTGCAAAAGCAAATTATTCTTTTTTTTTTTTTTTTGAGAGAGGGTGAGAGTGTGCATGCACACACACACAAGTGAGGGAGGGGCAAGGGGGAGAGAGAGAGAGAGAGAGAGAGAGAGAGAGAGACTCTTAACAGGCTCCACACTCAGCATGGAACCCAACATGGGGCATGACCCTGGGATCATGACCTAGCCAAAAATCAAGAGTCAGATGCTCAACTGACTAAGCCACCCAGATGCCCCAAAAAGCAAACGATTTTTTTTGTTTGTTATTTGCTTATTTTGAAAGAGAGCAAGGTTGAGAGAGCAAGGGAGAGGTAGAGAGAGAAACAGAGTATTGCAAGCAGGCTCCGTGTAAGTGCAGAGCCCAACGCGGGGTTTGAACCCACAAACTGTGAGATCATGACCTGAGTTGAAATCAAGAGTCAGATGCTTAACTGACTGAGTCACCCAGGAGCCCCAAATGATTTTTTTAAAAATACTTTTCTTCATCTTTTTCTAGTCTATCTCTCCTAACTTACTACTCATGCTAGCTACTACCTACTGAGAATATATGAAGTACCTATCAATTTACTAAAAAAGTGTGCACTGCCTTATTTAATCTCCACAGCAATCCTACTAACCAGGTCCTACTGTTTCCTGCATAAATATATGAAAAAATTGTGGATGAGTCTTGGGTAACTTTCCCAAGTTTTGGATGTAAGTCTGTGTGACTCAAATTCCATAGTCCACAGGCCCTCATGGAAGATGAGAACACATTCAGCTGGAGGACTTGGTCTCCTTCACTTTTCTCTTAGTAAAGAAGTGGTTTTCAAATTTTAATATACAGAAGATATATGTGAATTGCTTATTAAAAATAAAAATTCATAGGGATAAAAATAGTTCCTTCCAGAAATACTTATTCAGAGATCTGTTGAACACATCAAAATTGTGGAAAATTGCAGTACCAGGGTGATTGCCAAGGAAATTAACTAAGATCTTCCCAAGCTTGCCTCCTTCTTATGATTCAGATCTTTTTTTTTTTTTAATTTTTTTTTTCAACGTTTATTTATTTTTGGGACAGAGAGAGACAGAGCATGAACGGGGGAGGGGCAGAGAGAGAGGGAGACACAGAATCTGAAACAGGCTCCAGGCTCTGAGCCATCAGCCCAGAGCCCGACGCGGGGCTCGAACTCACGGACCGCGAGATCGTGACCTGGCTGAAGTCGGACGCTTAACCGACTGCGCCACCCAGGCGCCCCTGATTCAGATCTTAACTGGCACCTAATCTGAGGAATATCCCTGCCCGCTTTATCTAAACAATGTCCTCCCATTTTATTTTCTATGTCATAGAAAATAGAAAATAAAAATGTATTGTCTTCAAGTCCTTAATATTGTTTCTGGCCTTAAGTCTCACATTTATTCTAAATATTATGCTGTTTGGGAGAGAATTAATATCAGTATGTGACTAGCAGAATGGTTTTTGGAGTCTATGCATTTATGTGTGAATTTTTGACAAAGACAATGACTTAAAAAGCAAAAATAATTTGACAAAGAATTTAAGGTGTTCCAAAAGATGAGACTGTTTTTCTTCACAAAGCTTTGTGTGAAGATTAGAGATAATTTATACTTTGGTTCAATTCTCCTGTTTCTACAAAGAATTTGGAGGGTCTCAAAAATGCATGAGATAGACACAAGTGAGAGGCACTGAAGGGCCATGCACAACTATATCATCTGTGCAGAAAAGCTTTCTCCCTAAGTTTTGGTACTGAAGATCCCCAAGTGATATATAAATACAATACAAATCTTCAAGCTAATTATTTTAGATTCAAAACTAATTTTCCCTTAAAAGAAATGACTGTTATAAGCTGTACTAAAGTTCACAGTTTTCCCTTGCAAAAGCCCATCTGCCTAATTATCATGTTATTACTAATAATGATAATGAAGCAAATGTTTGTCCAATAATATTTTCTAAGATTTTCCATAAATAATCATTTATCTTCATTATAGTCCTATAAGTTCTGTCATGTTCAGTGTGCTCAGGGTGTCAGGGTAAACACTCTCATTGCCACATCTTTTGTGTCTTGCAAAATTACTTAATTCTTTGGAGCCTAAGTTTACTCATCTATAAAATGGGGATGATGAAATCATATATCTCATTGGTTTGTTAGGATTAATTAAGTTAATAAATTAAAGTAGTTAGAACAATTACAGGCTCATTATTTTGCTGTAGTAATATAATACAAGGCAGTAGAAGATAACTATCTTTAAAGACAGGCACAGAATGGCACAGGAATCCATCATCCAACCTATAAACCAGGATATCATTCTCAATTCCTCCCTCACAGCCAATCAATCAGTTGCTGAGTGTTGCTGATTTACCTCTAAAATGTCTCTTGAATCTATCCTTTCTTCTCTATTCCAATTACCACTCTTTAACTCTAGACACTTGTAGTGTCATCTCTGACTGGATAATTGCATGAAATAGATAATTTCTCTGCCTGCCATCAGTCTTATCCTTTGTTCAAATATTTACTGAATGTTGGGAAAACATGGGCATTATGAGGCAGTCTGTGTTCTGGATGCTACAGATACAACAACTGTGACCCTACCCTACAAATCAAGTGGAATTCTCACATCAGCTTCATGTTTCCACCTGAGTTAACTACCATCTAAAAGTTAAGCATGATGATGGCTTTTACACAGCACTCCTGTCCTACTTTAAGTCTATTCAGTGACTTCCTATTTCTAAACTGATTATTCTGAGCATGTCAGAAGCTGTGGGGGCACTTTAAGAATCTAGCAAGTCTTACAGCCTTTCTTTTCCTCAGAAATTTCCTATGCGATTATAGTCATAAAATGCTGCACACTTCGGGATGTCACTGATACCCTGGAATTCATTCAGGTATCACTCCGATGTTCAATGAGGGCGGCGGGGGTGGGAGGGTGGGGAGGAGGTGGTCCATGTACCCAGGTTATAAATGTCCTATCTAAAGGGAAAATCCCATGCCTACAAGTTTGTAAAGCAAGGTTTTTCATGACTTGACCCACTCTCTTAGCGCCTCAGCCCTAACACCTGGTATTTTCTCCTTGATCTTTTTTGTTCCTGCAGTAGAGCTACCTGTAATGTCTGAAAAACATCTTACTATGTCATGCTTATCAGCTATGTTCACACTAGTCTTCTTTGTCTTACTTGCCTGGCTAACTTTTCCATATTTTTAAGGCTTAACTAACACTATAATTTCTATGAAGTCTTTCCCAATTCTCACTTTCTCCTGTGAGAAATGAGAATGACTTACCTTTATTAATAACATACTATTTTTTCTGGCACTAAGATGTGTTTTAATTACATATATTTAATCCTTGCACTATGAGATTTGTATATAATACTTTATGTCTTATAAAGAAACTACTGTTAGAGGAGTCAAATAGGGGCTGATCCACTATAGCTAAGGAGTAGTAAAATTGGGATTGGAATCCAGAATCCAGGAAAGCTTGACTCTAAAGTTTTTTACACTTTAACACTTTGAGTACACATTCATTCTTACACATATTAGACCTAACCAGACTCATTTTCCCCCAATCTAGGCACTTCTTAAAAATTTTATTAATTATATTAGAAACTTCCAGAATGTCAACAAGGCTACCAATACTGAGCAATTTACACAGGGCTTACTGAGGGAGCAGGCAGCAGAGCCACGGTTACAAACAGCCAGGTGGCAGAGACATTTATTAGAAAGAGAATC
This sequence comes from Leopardus geoffroyi, assembly GCF_018350155.1. Taxonomy (NCBI): domain Eukaryota; kingdom Metazoa; phylum Chordata; class Mammalia; order Carnivora; family Felidae; genus Leopardus; species Leopardus geoffroyi. The sequence continues at coordinate 85,569,924 of NC_059331.1, forward strand.
AGTAGCAAACAACAATCTTGTTCTTAAAACCAGCCTTTTACTCTTATACATATCATCTAATTCAGCCTTAGTTTTTGCATCTGTAAATAATAGAATTGAACCAATTAATAAGATCCTTTCTAGCATTGGTCTTTTCTAAGATTTTTTAAAACGACTCTTAACCCCTATCTCAACATAGATGGAATTCTTTCCAGTTTTATCTAGAATATGCTTTTTCTTCTTTCCTGATATTATTTCCATTGCTACACATGCACCTAATCCTAGTGTCTCAGAAGCAGTTACATAATTTCTGAACAATGGTTAGACATGTGTACTTAACTAAATTTCAATTTGTATATCTCTAGTTTCCTCTGATATGATACTCAGAATAAAAACATAAATAACTTAAGTTTGTGAAAATAAATAAAAAACATTTCAAGTAATGTTTCCTTTTGGATTTAGGCTATAACTATGCCCCCTGTTTAATCTCATAATTTACTTGAAGCTCTAATTTTTGACTTAGGAAGTCATGTATTCTCTCTGTTTTTTCTTCTTGTTGTTTTTTTTCATTTGTTTTTAGGAAGCCATATATTCTCTTGACTAAAATCCTCCATCTATAAAGAGATCCCAATGCCTATCTAGTACACACTAGTGCATACAATCAATTTAAAAATTGTTATTTATTAGATGATAACTTTACTGCCTTCTTGTCTCCATACCCTGCACATAGAATAACATTCAAGGTCAGGTCATAGGTCACTGTCAAAAGTTCCTTCTCTTAATACATTTGGAAGAGAAAAAAGAAAGCCTCCATTAGATAAGTCTAAAACAACTTCTTAGTCCCAACCTTTTTACAGTTATTGATGTTTTATTCATCAAAGGATTTCTATTCTCTCAATTCCTCTGTTAAGCATATTTTTAAAAACAGGCAAAATACTCCAAGTCCAAATTTTTCTTCAAGTCAAGCATTCTTTCTTGTCATCCTTCCCTTTATCTTATTTTAATTTAGTGTTTCTTTCTAACATATCATTTATCCAGCTTATGTAGTTTATAGAAAATAGTCATTTGCATCCCATGTTTTCTTTTCACGTTTTAATCTAAGATGGATCTACTCATGATGATTTTATTGTGGAATCTAGATCAAGGAATTCTTTTTCTGGCTCTGGAATCCCCCTCTTGAAACTGAACACAATCCCTTGCAGAATAGATGATAAGATCACTCATAAATCCACTCCGGCACCTTTCCCTTACCACGTTTTACAGAAACCCACGTTTCTTAATCTAAGAGCTTTTGCTGCCTCTTTAACCCAGTATATGAATGTCATACAAAACATCATTTTGCAGATAAGTTTCTAAATTTAGCCTTAAGTATGTCTATCTAATTCCACCATGAGCAGATGATGCGTAATCTCCTACAGTTACTGTAATGCATGAAAAATAATATAAGAATAGTTATTTAGCCTTTATTTTATATCACTCATAAACAGCCTTTCCACCTAAAATTTCAAACCAGATCTAGAAGTAGCAAGACTAAATTTTACTAATGGTGGCAATTAAAGAACTATTGATGCTTTTGCTGAATAGATATGTAAAAAGAAAAATTACCATTGCTGAAAAAATACTTTTCCCTGATTTTAAAGTCTTAATATATTTTTTAAACTGATAGACTATATGTTAATTTTTATCAAGGCCTCTACTCCATGTATAACAAAAAACTGTATGCATAAAAATACATTTTCTTAAAGGGAGATGCTACTGAATATAGTGGATAATAATGTACATTTGCATAATATTTTTTCAAAGAAAAAGAAAAGAAACACTATAGATGAGGGTATAGAGTAACAGATACTCTCAACTTCAATTGGTACAAATATAAATATGTATATTGCTTCTGGAAGGCAGGTCTATTATAGATTGAAAAGTTAGACAACACCCCCTGAGAGGATAATATATAAGAGACTATCTTCATGGGCTTTGAATAGGTAGAGATTTGTTAAATACATATATATATATATATATATATATATATATATATATATACACACACACACACACACCAACAGAAAAGAATAGCGAATTGGAATACATTAAAAGTTGGAACCTCCATTTATGCAACATCGAATGTGCTAAAAAGAAAGCCTAATGGAAAAATATTTAACTCTTATAACCCACACAGTGCTGATATCCAGAATGGATAAAGAACTCCAGGAAATCAGGAAGAAAAACATAAACTATAATAAAATGTGCAATGTCTTGAAATAATTGCCTTATAATATATCCAAATGAACAAGAAACATTTGAAAAGGTATCCAAAATCATTATTTATCCAGAGGATAAAAATTAAAACTATAATGAGATACCACAGTATACCAGAATAGCTAAATCTTTTGTTTTAATAAAAAAAAATTAAGACAGTAATTCCAAAATTTGGCAAGGATATAAAACAAATGGAATTTTCATATTCTCCTGGAAGGAATATAAATTTGTAATAACCACTTTGGAAAATAATTTGGCTCTATCTGCTTCATTTGAACATATGCATACTATATGATCCACTTACTCAATTCCTATGTATGTGCCAGAACACACGTATATGAATGTTCATAGCGGCTTTATTCACAGTAGCCCCAATCCAGAAATGACATAAATGTCTATGAACAGGAAAATGGATAAATACAGTATGATATTTTCCTATAAGGCGTGGTACTCAGCAATAAAAAAAAAAAAAATGACTGAACTGGGGCACCTGGGTGGCTCAGTCAGTTGGGCATCCAACTTCGGCTCAGGTCATGATCTCCCAGTTTGTGGGTTTGAGCCCTGCGTCGGGCTCTGTGCTGACAGCTAGGAGCCTGGAGCCTGCTTCGGGTTCTGTGTCTCCCTCTCTCTCTGCCCCTCTCCACTCACACTCTGTCTGTCTGTCTGTCTCTCAAAAATAAGTAAACATTAAAAAAAAATAAAAAAGACTGAACTACTTCTACTCATAATGTCAATGACTCAAAAAAAATCAGTCAGACAAAAATAAAATATACTATATAGTTCAATTATAAAAAGCTCAAAATCAGGCAAAACTGAACAATGCTGTTAGAAGTTAGGGCACTGGTTACATTCAAGGAGAATAAGAATTGAAGGGGACAAAGGAGGACACAGATTTTTCAGTCTGGATGAAAGTATGGTTTCTTTGTGCCAAGTCACATGATAACTCATTGGTACAGAATATTTTTGCACTTTTGCTGTACCTATTTTTTTTTTAAGTTTGTTTATTTTGAGAAAGAGAGCAGAGCCTCACGCAGGGCTGGATCCCATGAACCATGGGATCATGACTTGAGCCAAAATCAAGTCAGACACTTTACCAACAGAGCCACTGAGGTGCCCCTGTACCTGTGTTTGATTTGTTGAAAATTGTATTTTAAAAAAGAAGAGGTATTTAAATCTATACATGTGTAGTTTCTGAATCAGGGTGGGTTAGTTTTTGTGTTGCTGTTGCAAATTACTATGAGCTTTGTGGTTAAAGACAACAGAAATGTCTTTTCTCAGTTTTGGAGGCCAGAAGTCCAAAATCAGTATCACCAGGCTGAAACTGAGCCATTGGCAGGACACATCCCCTCTGCATGCTATAGAAGAGACTTGTTCTTTGTCTCTTTCAGATTCTGGGGCTACTGACATTCCCCGGCTTTGAAACCACCTCACTTCAGTCTCTCCCTCTGTGGTCCCATTTCCTTCTCTTCCTCTTCGATTTCAAATTTCTCTATCACTATCTGATAAGCAAACATGTAATTGTACTTAAGTCTCACCTGGATATTACCCAGGATAATCTCCAGATCTCAAGAGTTTAAATTTGTTCATATCAGTGAAGTCAATTTTGCCATCTAGAGTCACGTTTATAGGGTCTGGGGATTAGGATGTAGCTATCTTTCAGGGAGCCCGTTGGTTAGCCTATATGTAGTGCCATTGACAGAAATCACTATCTCTGAGTTCAGAGGATAGGTAAACAACCCAGTGCTGGCATCAGCTGATTTGTTCTGGTGGATCAGGATGGAAGAGCTGCATTTTTATGGATAATGGTATCAGAACATGTAAAGAACAGGAAGTTATAGTCCAAAACGGCCACAGGGGATGCCAAGCATTAAAGGGAAAAAAAAAGTTTAGTATAATCCACTACTAAAACCAGTGTTCGCTGCATTCACACATCAAAACTGACACCAGTGAAAACGTTCATTTTAGCATGTTAAAAACATGATCGAAAGGGCAAGATCCTTGACCACTTTTGTTTGGTTGGGGTTTTTTTCCACACTTCGGAAACCCTCTGTCATCTCTAAATGCCTGAGTTTATTATTCTTACGCAGAGTTACTTAAGCTGCTAGTACAAACACAGAGCGCTGTTAGGGATGGAGCATTTCACCAGCACCCTGGCACTTTAGCGAGACTCAGGCACAATTTCTTGGAAGCAGAAGAAACTGTTTATTACATTCCCTAGACAGGTCTCTGCAAGCAACCCCGTGGAGAGTCAAGAAACTCCCATATGTCGACTCCCACATTACTATTGAATTATTGTTACATACGAAGCTTAATCCCTGACCTTATCAATGTCACTGGTACAAAATGCATATGTGTCCCCTTGGAACTGTAGCTGGTGTCACTTGTTATTCATAAAGCTCTTCAAAAGAAAAGGATATTCTTTTTTGACATCCTTTCAAAGAAAATGAAATAATTTCACTATCTTACTCTCCACAGTGAAAACTCAGGTCATTATGCATTTAAAAAAAAAACAAAAACTTTTCTCTAATACAGTATGATTACAAATTTAGACATCAGAATGATCCAGAAAAATAGGTTATGTGCTTTAAGTGAGGTTGCTGAGGTTATTCTTATAATTCTGGAAAATCATATGCTCCAGTAAAAAAAGCTGTCAAAGAAAATGATAGAAAGCCCTTCCAAGGGTTCCCATCAGTTTTCTTTGAAGTGAACTGTAGAGAAGACTCCACATGAACTGCACAAGAAGGCAGCTTATGAATCTACATGGGAAGAGGAGACTTACTTTTCTTTACTTGCTCATGCTTTGGGATAATTTTCCCTGCCATCCATTTGGGATTATTAAAGGAACAGCAAAGGAATTCCCATTAGAAAGGTCACAGACTAAAGCTGGAACCCAATTCTGGGGACCTGCTGGTGGGCCAGAAAGGAACCTTTTAGTTGTTGGATCCTGGGTGAGACCAAGGTGGTGGGGTAGAGCTCATGTGAGCAAAGTGGGAAAAAGTCACCTTGGGTTTTTCAATATTTTAATATCAGTACAGGCAAGTTGATGCTTATCAGCTGAATATCAGGCCTGCATCCGTTGTATTAATGGTTGGCCATCTGTGCTTTTATACCTTTATGGAGAGGATGTTTACCCAGCAACTAAATCCAGTTATATTATGGCTAATACATAACCTCTTATGGGCCTAAAATAACAGCTGCTTGAAAGCTCAACACTAACTTCCATATATGTTTTCTACCGATAACATTATTTTCTATTTTTGCATTTTATTATTCTAGTGATTTTAAATTATTAAATTGTGGACCCACTGACAGAATATATTGTTAGGATACTTAGATGTAAGAAAAGACACAACCAGATCTTTTGAAAATAGTATTTTCAGAGTGTTGAGGATGTCATGCTTCTCCATTTTCCATTATGTTACTATGCAAGGGCATGGACAGCTCTTTTGGATTTCCCTTGTCAATTGTGTTTCTTTACATGGAATTAAAATAGATAAGAAATATAATAATCTTGTATTAATAAGAAACATTTCTATAAGTGCTTTATATAATTATGGATCAGCTTATTTATTCTTTACAGTAGCCACATAAGAAAAGAGACTTTATATTTTATCATTTAAAATGGGACATTTTTGAATGTGAAAGGGGAACTAGTAATAATTCCTTCAGGACAACTGGTATAAACGGGGACTATCCGTGGCAAACTGAGATGGATGGCTACCATATGTATGAGAACTATTTTTATCCTTACACAGGTGAGGAAACCGTGGTGCAGATGTTTCAAAAGCATACCCACATTCACAGCATCTATTAAGTGACAGAATCAGGCCTGACTCCCTGAGAAGTCTGACCCCAGAGTCCTTGACCTTAATCACAAGCCTGAAAGACTGCAGTAGAATACACATGGTGTAAACGCAAGGGAACCGAGAGCAATAAAAAGAGATTATAATGTTAACAATTTACCTTCATTGATATTCAGTGTTAACACCAGTTTGAGCTGGGGAGATTACTAGTTTTGCTTGTGTTTAAATTTCTGTTCACCATGAAGTTCTTTAAAAAATAAACTTTTCTCAATCACTCATGTTGTTTTAACTAGACTTGGCATGTATTTAGCAATCTCATTATCATGTATTTATATAAAAGATAAGCCTTTATGAATTTACTAGTTGCTTCTTAAAAAGGGGCTGTGTGTGAGGAGATATTTGGATTAAATGTATTTGGATAATACAGTTTTGAATAGTCTTTCATAAATTAGCAAAGGAATTCTTAAATATTGTCACCAAATTTTTTAGAGGTTTAAAATTATTATTATTTGTGGAAGGGCTCTCCATGAATATGCAGGTAAAAATTCACCTTTCTTCCAATTTCATAAAGGTGTCGGGATAACAATGGATTTGATGGATAATCTGAGTTTAAAAAGTGACCCTTTGAGGCTGCATATTAAGACAATTGCTCTTTTCTGTCCATTTTCTCCTACACAGAACAGATGAAGTGTGCCTGCTTGTGAGACACAATAAAACATTAACACTCAAGCAACAACAACGAAAAACAACCATGAATATGAATTTACGGCGAACTAACAATTTGATAACCTGGAAGGAACAAGGATTATTAGCAAAGGCAGGGAGAGAGTGGCACTGCCATGCTGCACTGCATTCAAATAATGGTGACGCCCCCACCAGAGATTTTCAAAGGACACATAATCCTGATGGAGAAAGTAGGTCAGAAGAGGAATTTGTGCCGATAAAAACTGTGTACTTTAGGCTTAGAGTTTAAGGATTAATAAACAAAGAAGTATTGTGCATATAAATTCTTTTCTAGAAAAATATGTTATAAATGATGTCTTATTATCTTATTGACTTCTGTTACTGGGTAACACTCATTCATTTACATGTCTCCACGGCTGAAGAAGCTGGAACTGAAAAGAAAATGGAGCTGATCCTTTATCTGGGCCTATGGCCCTTGGTGTGAACCAAGAGGAACCGCACCCCCAACAAGTATGGCAGAAATTCAAGCGGGTTATCAACCTAAATGGTCACTCCGTTTGCCTCCCCTAGGCTTTGGAATGAAAATTACAGCCCCTGGGATTGAGCTTGAAGCAAAAATCAACATTAGCCCTATCCTCCCTTTCCTCCCTTCTTCCTCCCTCTTATTTCATTCTAACAACCACATGCCACTGGATAATGGGATCAGGAGGAGCAGTCACTGAGGCCCTAACCTCACAAATTTCGTCATCAATGTATGTTGGTGAAAAACACCTCTCTTCACCTCCAACTATACCTTTCATTAAATTAATTCCTGAGTTTAATTCATTTTCATTTCTTTTTGCCTTCTCATGTATCTGTGTTCTTTAAATTAGAGTCCAATTCCTGACTTCCAAGAAGAGAACAGCAATACTTCAAGTGATGCTGGCTTTGGCAGCAGTGACATGGGGTCCTTTATTAAAGGGAATTAGAACTTTCAGAACGTGTCCACATGACATACATTCTTAAACTCAACAAATTATGCAATAAAATAATAATTTCGCACATGTTCAGCAGTGTAAAAAGGAAGGAAAAAGCTAGAAAAGACCCCCCAAAAAGTTTTAATTACATAATTCATTCCCCAGACAGGACATCTCAGAATTGCTAATTACTAGATAAAATATTAAAATATTAATTTTTGTCTTAAGGTGTATTAAAAATTTTTTTTAAATTAGTAGCCATAACTTGATATGGTTTTTTCTCTTTCCACAAATATATTATAAAAAAATTAAAATCACATAATTATGAACACTTAAACGTATCAAAAATTTTCTCGATAGTATGACCAGCAGCTCCTCCCTTTCTCCAGACCTTCTACTGCTTGACAGTAATATTGAGGGAAGATTTTGATCAGACCAGTAATGACCAGTAAGTTTGATCAGACTTAGCATGAAGACTATATAAAGGAACTAAAAGCTCACAGACTTTTAACAGCTAAGCATTTACTAGTGTCTTAGTTGCAAGACAAGTTTATTAATATCTTGTTATTAAATGTGATGTCTCTAAATGTGGCCAAGGATATTCTATATTCACAAAGTAGGAAATGGAATCTGTCAGGCTGATAATTTTTTCTCCTCCCCTGAAACTTCCATAGTGTTTGGATATTGGACCCTGATATGTGGTTATCTAAGATATTGTTGTAATTTCACCTTATTTTTAATATGTCTAAAGGACTCAACCACACTTAAAGCATTGACATGTTGAAAGTATCATTAGGCATTTGCTACTCTAGATAGTGTAGACTACTAAATCCTTCTGTATAAGAGGAAGGCTTTCAGGAGAGTCTTATAAGAATAAGTAACCCAGGCCCCACTGTAAACCACTGGCTCACAATTCCTTTGGGTAGGGCTCAACAATGCATACTTTAAACAAATCTTCCTGACAATACTGAATCTCAAGCAGGTTTGAGATCTACTGATCTATACTATGATAGAACAAAGATGTTTGCCTGTAGGCCTTCCATCTAGTTTAATTGATGGCCTGACATTAGACCTCAGAAGAAAATGTTTGGTTATCTAGATATCCAGATATACTCTAAACTGAAAAACCTGTGTGAATAATGTACAGCAAACCAGAGTACTGTTCATAGGATAGTTTGAAATTAGAGTTTTATGTTGTAAATTCATAAAACCACAGAGCTTTTGAGGAGGAATTTTAGTCCTTATTTTTATAGACGAGGAAACCACTAAATAAAGTAAGTCATGGCATCAAATATCTGTGTTTACAAATCACATATACTCAAATAAGAGTGCAAAAAATGAACAGGATATTTTTTAAATGCCTACCAAGATCAATAGAAACAAGAAGCTTGAGTTACATCAGGCTGAGCCATCCAAGTTCATAAAGCTGCTAGGTACAGATCAGAGACCATTCTTGTTATATCATCCCACACAGCCCTGGGATTTTTTTTTTTAAGTTTGTTTGTTTGTTTGTTTGTTTGTTTGTTTGTTTGTTTGTTTGTTTTGAGATAGACAGCAGGGGAGGGGAAGAGAGAGAATTTCAAGCAGGCTCCCCACTGTCAGTGCAGAGCCAGACGCAGGGCTTGAACTCATGAACAGTGAGATCATGACCTTAGCCAAAACCAAAAGTTGGACACTTAACTGACTGAGACACCCAGGTGCCCCAGTCCTGGGATGTTTAATTAGGTCAAATGCATTTTAGACTATATGGGCTCCAGCCTTGAAGTAGAGATAATTCTACAATTTCCTCTTCCATTTAATTTAGGAATCATAGTGTAGGGAGGAAATAAATCTTTTGCTCCAACTTAAATTAGAATATAACTGAGCCCTAGACATGCTAGAACTGAGTGGTATCTAAAAAGAATGAAGTTTGGACTCCTTCCTTAGAGTCACATTATTTGTCCCCTTCACTGCAACACTCAGACTTGTATAAGAGCTTTTGGTTTTTTAGGCTTATTTTTGTTTCTTTTACCTTTTATAATTTGAAACCTTCATCATATGAAACATTTGTCTGAAACTCCCTCCTAAAACAGACATTCATTATACTTTAGTTCTGAGACCATAAATCCAAGGGAAATGAGCAATAGTAAAAACTAAAGATAATTCCCCATTTTTTTTGTATGTGAAAGCTATGTATTTTAAATATATAAATGAGGCATTATAATGCTTTACCCTAGTTACATGCACAGACATACATATATAGATAATTTTTCCCCTTAATGTTTGTGGGTCTAGAAATCACTTCCATTGCTGTTTTTAACAAACACATCGCTAAGTTTTGGCACACCTGTCTTAGAGTTTTCGGTTGCTTTGGAAAAGTATCCAGCACATCCACAGAAGGGATATCTGATCTTTGATTTCCAAGTTCATCCTAGAGATTTACATCAAGCCTCAGGTGGATCCAGTAAGCTCACAAATGCTTAGAAAAGCTTTCGTCAGGGTAGCAACCAGGCCTCCCGATCATGGCTATAGGACTGCACAAACTGAATTCCATATGTTGAAGACAACCAAATGGGAGATTTAAATCAAATATACAGCTGATATAATTTTTGGAGTGTGTGTTTTCTATGTTAACGATTGTTCAGGGGCACAAATTTTGAAACTGAAACTATTGCCACCGTATGTTGACAGCCTCTGTTTGGGTGTTTTGTGGGTTCACTGGATGGCAAGCTCCTGTGTAAGACAAGGCACAAGGCCTTATTTGGTGATGATAGCTCAGCCTCCAGCTCAGTGGCTGGCACAGAAAATGTTTTTGAGCTGAACTGAAATTTGGAAATCTCCATCACCTTCCACATATGCTTTGGTTTAGGAGTCCCTTTTGTAAGTCGGCCAAACATAATTTATGCTTTAAATAATCTATTCTTAAGAATGTCTCTTCTGTTGGGCTACAGACTCATATGTAAACTTGGGAAACAACATTTTACTTAGGTATAAAATATAAAAGGCTATATGATACCCACTTAGCTTTTATTCAAATAAGTCTTAATTCTTCTGTTAATAATCCTAGTGTTTAAATGCATGTCCAGCAAATGCATATAAGCCAGTATTTTCATCCCACTCACCACTCAGCAATAATATTATTTCCTAGGGGAAATTAACTATTGTCTAGTGTTAACCGAATATAGTAAACTATAACTATAATCCAGCAGCTTAAGTTTATAATTATAAAAATAAGTTTTTTAAAAAAGATTATGAATCTTCCCTGATGGCCAACTATTTTCTGGATTTGGGGGATATATGGACACTGCTATTACTTTCCCAAAATTCTTCACCATCTTGATTATAGCTGCCCTTCAGATGGAGAACCATCATACTTCTGTTAACATGAGACTCTGGGTATATGATAGGTCCAACTATGTCCCTTAAAACATTGCTACAACATGGAAAAGAAAACTGACTCAATATGGTAAAACCTAAATACAGCCTGAGCTCTGTCCAACAACCTGATTGTTACAGAGACATTTTCCTGTTTCCATTTGATAGTCTTAAATAATCTCAATCAGAAAGCATGATCTAAGTTTAATTGGCAGAAACCCACAGTGGAGGTTTGAAATCCAAAACTGCAGAGGTCAAGGGCCCAGAGCCATTATTCTTCCAGCAGTGGCAGAAACAACACTGGCAAGTGCATTTAGTCAAAGGGGATGAACAGTGAGTAGGAGGCCACCCACACAAACCTTTGTTGTTTGCTTGGTTCTTTTCATAGAATACCATGAAGACAGGTGCTGTGGGGCTTGAAAGATTCTGTTTGGGGAGACCCGCTGCTTGGTGAGTGCTTTTTCTTCCATAGGTACCTCCGAAGCATGCTTTGGCATTTCTTCTTTAATTATATTTTGTTTGTTTAGTGTCACTAATGTTGACATAGCTTTATACGTGACTTTAAATCAAAGGCACACGGGATGAAATAATATGGATTTTCACTTAATTAACAAAGATCTTTATCCAGTTGACCAAATACAAAATAATGGGAACATAGCAATAAGAAAATACTTTTGCCATTTTTTTCCCCTGACAATACTACAACACAGATTTTGAATATAGGGCATATAAAAAGTTGTTTTTCTCCTATATTCAACAAAACTTTGACTTTTAAATCTATTTATCCATCCATTCTTAAACCATAGAAAAGTCTCTCTTTAAAAAGAAAAAAAAAAAGTATTTCCAAAGGGCGTTGCTTCTAGATCAGTTACTTCAGAAAACTTATTATAAACACACTAGAAATTATCTAGTCATCATTTGTAATAATGTAATAAGTTTAATTTGCAGTTAAACTCATCACTAAATAGTATGATGTAAAATATTTACTTGCAATGGTTTTCAATATTATAGGCCTGCTTTGAATATCCAATAAAATACCTAAATTTTATAAGTTACTTCATTTTATGGCTACATCACACTTTACAAGAAGTAGTTGTGGCAATATATCAAGTCAAATATATATCAAGCCAGAATCTAGCTCCGTTCATACAAATTAAACAGCTGTAAATTTAAAAGGTTAAAGCCTTTATAAAGATTATCTCAAAGTTCAAAACATATAACTATTTTTGAAAAAAACTACATTCACTCTTTCAAAAGTATTCTTCAGTATACATTCTTTGCCAATCACTAGGCTCTAAGAATATAATGTTTAATTAAAACACCATGTCTCTCTCTTCATAGAGTTTTTATTCAATGTTTAACTCACTGTTGCAGGGTTATTATGTTGTCACTAAAGTAATGTTCAATTGCCCAATGATTACAGAAAAATATCAAGTAAGATTGGATATAATGTAGATTAATAAATAATAATAATCAAGAAAAACACACCAAGAAACAAAACGGATGAACATATGGGAAGGGTGTGTGTGGGGGGGGGGGGAGAAAAAGAAACAAACCACAAGAGACTCTACATGATAGAGAACAAACTGAGGGTTGATGGAGGGAGGTGGGGGGGGATGGGCCAGATGGGTGATGGGTACTAAGAAGGGGACTTGTGATGAGCACTGGGTGTTGTATATAAGTGATGAAATCACTGAATTCTACTTCTGAAATCAACATTGCATTGTATATTAAAGAAAATATAAAAAAGAAAATATATAAAAAAGAAACACACCAAAAAACTCACCATAGAGCCTCCAAAATATTATCAGATAAAATAGGTTTATTCCCCAGATCCACATAGATATAGACAGTTAAGTCTATCAGTCTAGATTCTACTTCTCTCCTGGGCTTGCAAAAATGCGACCAAATGTCTATTAAATCTCTCTTCCTGATTTTTGTAAATATAATTCCACGGCATGTGTTGATCGGAACTCATTATCTTACCTTCAGACCAGCCTTTGCCTTGTCTACTTTCTGCTGTGAAAAGTGCTGTGATTCTCCTGGACACTTTCCAGGACATCTTTCATTTTCTCTTAATGTTTCCCCAGCTCTCACTGCATCCTTTCTATTGGATTTGATGCCACCTAACATTATATATTAAGTGTTTTTTCATCATCTGAATATTGAAATGGTTTTTCTTTTCTTTTTTTTAACGTGTATTTATTATTGAAAGACAGAGTCAGAGAGTGAGCAGGGGAGGGGCAGAGGAAAAGGGAGACACAGAATCTGAAGCAGACTCCAGGCTCAGAGCTATCAGCACAGAGCCTGATGCGGGGCTCGAACTCACAAACCACGCGATCATGACCTGAACCGAAGTCAGATGCTTAACCGACTGAGCCACCCAGATGCCCCTATTGAGATGATTTCTTAAATGTATTTTACTATCTTAATCATTTGTAGTATTTACATATGTTCTGGGGAAATATGAATTTTCTTAACATCACATTTCTAGAAATATTTTATTAATTAGCTTTGTGATCTTAAACAGGTCACATAAGCTCTCTGAAAACTAATGTGTGAAATTAAATGGTATCTGAAAGAGACAGAGACATATTTAAAAGATATGTTTAAAAAAATTTTTTTTAAAGGCCTCATTTCCACATAGGCTACATGTAAACTTAGACCCTGTAATACTTAATTAACCTGTCTGGCCATTTCATCCATGACACCTCTAAACATATCTTCCACTCTGGCCTATTGGTTTACTTAATATGCCACAAGCATATTCCAATCATTCTATCTCCCTGTCTTGGCTTTTGTTCTCTCTATTACTTAGAACATTCTTTCCCAAAGTTCATTTTTCTATAATTAAGAATGCGTATCAAACATCCAGATTTTTCTGATCTCTCTCTTTTCAATATCCACAGTGCTTAGTTTACACTGTTTCTACTTTGCTTGATTTGTAAGGAGATAATTTCATACATTATAGTTCCCAACTATAAATGTATTAAGAGGAGGTACTATATTTTGCTTCCCTTTTATCCTTTGTAGTAGCTAATTTAGTGTTTTGCATATAGTACATACTAAATAATCTTTTTAATAACATTTACCTAACAATTGGAATAACGTAATTTACATTATTATAACAGGTTAAAGATTCCAAAGTGCTTTCAGATATATTTCCTCAGTAATTTGCAAAAAACTCTGTGATGTAGATCATATGTTCTATGATATAGTCATAGATTCAATCTGCATATAAGGAAATTCTCAGGCAAATTAAGTAATCTGTTAAGATTCTATAGCTAGATGGTGATACTCAGGCCCAAAATTAAAAGAAAGACTGTCTTCTGAGTTCCATGTTTTTCCTACGATATTATGATCAAAATTAAAACTAAAAGAAGTTTATTTGCACAATGAAAACCACACTCTAAGAAGCTTCTTGGTTTAAAACATCTGGAATTAAATCTAACACAATTATTTTTATTCTGCATTTTTCACAGTTCTTCAAGAAGTAGTCATGTCACCTGATTAAAGCCTTGTGTATCACTGAATTCCATGATGATGTTTGTGCATAATTACAATCAACACTCATGCAAAGTGCCAGGGCAGCTGGAGAAGGGGTTTGTTTTTACTGAAAATTGTCTGTGCATTCTGAAGAAATAAATATTAACTTGGTGTTGAAGAAGCTCATTGTTAGAGCTTCTTACAACTCAGTAGTAATTTTAATTGATTGTAAATAATCACTCAAAATGTGAAGCATTATAAAATATATGCAACATTCATTTGCATTTATAGACACTGCATTTCTAAGATAATATTGTAAGGTAGAAATATTAAACAAGAACATAAACTTTGCACAGAAGTAAGTTCTTAACGCCTACGTAGCTTAAAAGCTGACACATTAGCCAACTAGATATGCTTAGAGAGAATGCAGAGAGCAATGCAAGGCTCAAATTGTGGAACAATGAAGCTTGTGAACCAACAAACTAGAGCAAGTTTCAGATAAGCAGAAAAAAGTGAGAGAGAATTCCAGGGAAGAGGTCCTGTCGGAATGCCTATTGGAGGAATGCCTATTTGGAAAGCATTTACTTTGTAATACCTGAAATAAACAACAAATTACCAATTTGGCATATCATTATAGGAATCCGTAATCATACCTTCTGATTAGTGGTTGTGGGACAATGTTTTGAAATAATCAAAATATATCTTTTCAAAGAAAGAGATGTACAGAAGGAAATGTTTATATATTAGGACCCACCTCCTAATAAAAGTGGCAATATTCCAAAGTACCATAGTATGAAAATCACTAATAAAAATGATTTTGTGAAGGGGCGCCTGGGTGGCTCAGTCAGTTGAGCATCCAATTCTTGATTTCGGCCCAGGTCACGATGTCACAGTTCCTGAGATCGAGCCCTGCATCGGGCTCTGGGATGACATTGTGGAGCTCTCTCCGTCTCTTTCTGCCCCTCTCCCACATGTGCTTTCTCTCTCTTTCAACAAAAATAAATGATAAACTTTTAAAAAAATTAAAAAACGATTTTGCGACTTTAACCCGGTTCTCACTTTTGTCTAACATTAGGTCAGTTGAACTCCCCATGTTTCCCTGTCTTGTCACAGGTACTTTTGTGAAGTTTTGTGTATTCCTGGTACAGGTAGGGGTCATGTGGCAATACTGAAACTAGGGAGGGAAATGAGGGTGCAGAGCAACATTATAATGGGAACATATTTATCATTTTTTATATATCCATATATATAAACACACACATGCCAACCTTCTCTCTGTAGAAGACATCACTAGAAGCAAGTACTCCATACCTTTAGAGACTAAGTATGTAAGGCAAATGAGTCGAGCAAGCCAGGAGATGTTATAAACTGATGATCAATAGGAAGTGAGCCTTGGTCCCAGCGCTAAGGTAAATAGTAAGACATGATAAGAGCAGTAGAAATAGAAAAGTCCGTGCCCTGTCTAAAGGGGATTGCTATTTCATAGCTACTATAGTCTGTGTACTGCCAGATTTTCTAATTTTGCAAGAGAAACAGAAAATTTAGTTTTTATTATGAAATCTTGCAATTGAACAACATTGGCAACTAATCTATTTTCTTTAACACTGTGTATATAGGTCAAGCTATACATACCTGTGGGTCAATCTGGCCTGTAGGCAGCAATTTGAGACTTCTAAAATAGAAAGTGCTGTACTTTGGGGCACCCGGGTGGCTCAGTGGGTTGAGTATCTGACTCTTGATCTCAACTCAGGCCTTGATCTCACAGTTCGTGAGATGGAGTCCTGCATCAGGCTCTGTGCTGACAGCACGGATCCTGCTTGGGATCCTCTCTCTCCCTCCCTCTATGCCCCTCCCTCACTCATGCTCTGCCTCTCTCTCTCTCTCAAAATAAATAAATAAACTTAAAAAAAGGGGGGGGGCTGTACTTTTCTCTTCCAGTGAAGACTAACAAAACAAATGGCAGACTTGAGGCAACACCAGGAACAAAGCAAACATGCCTTCCCTTTGTAGCACCCTCCCTTATATTTTAAAGTAGGACACTGATTATTAATATAAGTATCCATTAGTCATGTATTTGTAACCAGATGATGGCTATATACTTTCCTTTCTCTGGAGGCAAAGACTAATATTTGTGAAACTTACATGACAATGTCAAAATTTGTTATTTGGGTTAGAGGGAGGAGAGGTCATTGCAGTCTAGAGAAATTCCACAAGTAGCAAGGAGATTGCAGGCAACTTCAGCTGATGTCTGGGTGGTTGTATAGCCTGCTATTCTGGCCGTACCAGGTGTCATTAAAGCAACAGCAGCAAACAATCAACAACTTTCTGGAAAACAATTTATCAGTAAATTGGGAATTATCCATTTTAAATGCATAACAAGCTTGCTTTGTCAAAGCAAAGGCTACATTATAACACTAAAATACATGTTTAAAGTTAGGAAAGAGATTTAGTATTCCCCCAACCTGAGTTAATTATATATTTAAGAGCATAAATTGCCCTGCATAATTTCAGTGGAATAAATTATGAGTAACTACAATTCTAACTACAATTAGGGTAGTGGAGATTTTTCAAAAGGGTATTTTCTATATAAAATCCTGGTATTACAGCTCAGGGCAATTTTTAGTAACTTAGATGAATGAACCAGAATGACCCCCTCCCCCTCTCAGGCACAGATTTGGCAATGCTGTGAGTAATCACATATGAATTTAATGTTCATAATTAACTATAATTAGCTAGCAAAATGTTAATGAAAGTATGTTTTTTAGCAGCAAATCAGCATCTCATTATAAGACAAGCATAGATTGTTTGATGTATAAATCCAGTTGTTCATAGATTAGTTCTTAAATGTTAAAAACACAAATTTTCTGTGTAACTTTTGGCATTTACATTCCCATAAAAAGTCACAGAAAAGAGGTTAGAGTGGGAGAGAGCCAAAGCATAAGAGACTCTTAAAAACTGAGAACACACTGAGGGTTGATGGGGGGTGGGAGGGAGGGTAGGGTAGGTGATGGGCATTGAAGAGGGCATCTTTTGGGATGAGCACTGGGTGTTGTATGGAAACCAATTTGACAATAAATTTCATATATTAAAAAAATAAATAAATTTTAAAAATAATTTTAAAAAAGTCACAGAGAAGAAGTAAAAATATACAGTAGGTGATGTTTTTCTACACAGCTATTTCTCGTTCACATTTCTACATTTTTCTCCTTGGTCTTTCCAGACCCCACACCAGAACCCTTCCACAGGTTGGATTTGTATTTATTGATGTTCTCTATGCCAGGCACTGTGGCAGGAGCAAAGTGAATCAGAGGAGCCCTGAGCACCTCAAATATGTTTTTGATCAATATGTTTTCCTTCTGTTGGTATTTAAAAGCATAGAATTTATTGCTAGACGTATTATTTTCTTCCCCAAACCAGTATCTCCTTTTCCTTAAAACACTATACACTTAATAGCCTTTTTCTGGTTTCTGGGATTCAGATCTCCGTATCGTTCTTGACTCTTACTCCCCCATTCCTCAAATGAACAAGGGCCTTGTGTCCAGTGGGTTCTAATCCTGGGATCTTCACATTTTTAATTCCAACTTCGGGTTCCTTCCCTTCCTGGCTACTTTCTCTTTGCACCAATTCCTCCTTTACCTTGCCATCAAAGCTTATTTCCTTAATAGAACAGATGACAGATGATCAAAAACTCCCATCCTCAAAATTTCCAGCCTCCTCTCTTTCTTGTAAAGGCCCAGCCTATACCTGATATGGTTCTGTGTCCTCCATGCTGTTTCTCCCAGATTAACGTTACTACTACACCACCTCTTACTGTGTGCTAAGCACAGTACACTCTTCATTCTGGAAACAGCCTCAATCAGGGCCTTCTTTTCATGTCATGCTGTCATGCTGAATAGCATGACGACACCCTTCTAATGTGCCCAATGTCCATCCAAAAAGCTCCTTTCCCTCCCATGTCTTGTTTCATGCCACTAACCAAAACTGTCATCTTCCTCTCCATTATTCCATACCACCTTATTGATGCCTGCAGTAAAGCTCTCGAAGAGTTTATATTTTCTTTTTCCCATTAGACTGAAAACTGACTGAGACTGTGGATCTTATTCATTTTTAAAAGGCATTATGTATTCCTTTCACTCAGCACATGCATTTGTTAAATAGATTCTCTCCCTTTTAGTTGAACTAAAGCAAGACTTCTTTTCTCTTTTTATTTTTAGTAAGGAAATCAAAGCTTAGACATGTGAAATGACCTAATCAGTTTCGTGGCCATTTAGTTGTAAGGCTAGTCCTCCTGGACACTCAGCCTGCTATGCTGCCCACGATGCCATAACAATAAACACTAACACTGCCAGAGAATGTACTATGTGTCAGGGGCTGTTCTAATTCTTTTTACACGTGTTATTTAATTTTCACAACAACTCTATAGAAGTCTCTATTTTACAAATGCATAAACTGAAGCAAAGAGATGTTCAACTTGTTGCATTAGATCATGCAGTGAATATAACATGGAGCCAGAATTAAACAACAGGGGTTTGGTACCAGAGCGCCAATCTTAATGTTCTCTATGGGATTTGTAGTTTAAAAGAGCACAGCAGAGACACTTTAGAGAATGTCTCTTTAATGGTAGAGTTTAGACACTTGTGCCCCTGGGTGGGAGAGAGAAAGACCTCCCCTGGAGCCCCTCAAACCACACCACAGACACCACACCTCCTTGCCTTATATTAACGGCCTGCCTTGGAGGAATATGTGTATTTTTCCCTGAGAGAGTTCAGATGTTAATACTGGCCACCTTTAATTTATGTTGCTCTATAAAAGTTAACATGAATTTCTGGCTGTAAATTTGTCAGACCTTACTAACGAACTAAATTGTGTTTTCTGTTCAGTGTTCCATTTAAATTGATGTGACCTCATTCGTTAGCACAAATATATTTATAGCTGTAAGAAATATACAAGGGTTTCAAAAACCCCTACCCCTCAAAAAGCTAAGGGGGGGATTCAGTTGAAGAGATGGTAAAGATGTAACATAACAGGAAGACAAATTTAAAAATGGTTTTATTTCATTTAACTTTCACTATAAAATCATTTTTCTAGTACCGAGCTTTTTTCCTGTTACTTCTATTTGGAAACTTTAATTTTTTTCTGCATTAGCTGCATGATCAGTTTCACAATGCTGCTTGTATGCAAAGCATCTAACAGAGCTGGCTCAAACCTAGCCTAAATATAACTCCCTTTCAGATATCTTTGTTCATATATTAATTCACTTGTTCTCAAGTTTACTGAGTGTGTACAATCATCACGAACTATTCTAGGTGCTGAAGGATGTTAAAGTGGTGAATATAATAAAGTCCTTGCCCACATGGTGCATATATTTCAGTAAAATAAACAAGTAAATAGGAGGTAATGTCAGTGTTCGATATACATCTTAAAAACAACTCTCAAAATTTTTGATCTCAAGATCCCTTTGCACTCTTACAAATTATTATGTACCTCAAAGAACTTGTTTTGGCTTTGTGTTTATTGACATTTACCATAATAGAAGTGAAAATGGAGGAAAAGTTTAAATATTAATTAACATATTAATAACCATAAAAACACAAGTGATATGATTTTATGACAATAGTAATATTTTCAAAGCAAAAAATTAGAGAAGACTGGCATCGTTTACATTTTTTAAGATCTTTCTAATATCTGGCTTAATGTAAGAAAGTTGAATTTTTATATCTTCTTCTGCATTCAATCTGCAATACCACCTGTCATGTAACTTCTAGAAAACTTCATTATACAGGCATGGAATAATAAGAATGAAAAAAAGAAAGCTACATCTCATTCTGTAATAAAACTAATTTTGACCTTATGGATCCTCCTGGTGGATGTTGGGGGCCTGCAGGGGTCCCCAGACCACACTTTGAGACCCACTGGTGTAAGGGAAGGAAACAAAGGGCAAGGAGTGCGGTAGTAATTTTAGATAGGGATCTGGAAATACCACTCTGAGGAAGTGAATGCTGAACTGAGGTCTGAAGAATGAGAAGGACCCAAAGCAACAGTCTGCATAGAAAACAACACACACACAGGACCCAGAGTGTGGAAGAGCTAAAAAAAAAAATCTGAGAACCTGAGAGGAGGTCACTGTGGTGAGAATGTGGTGAGCAGGGGGAAAGAGTACCACGAACTGTGGTTCAGAGCAAGGCAGAGCCAGACTGACAGGGCAGAGGTCATAAACCAGCGGCTTGTGGATCTGGACATCTGTCTTACAGATGTAGTGGGGTTTTTTTGTTTTTTTTTTTTTTTTACTATTGATATTGAGACAAATGTTTTCAAAAGGAATTTCACATAAAAATCTGGATTTCTGGGCTCTCTTAAATAGACCAGAACACAAGGCAATAGAAGGGCTACTTCCGCGTGGGGCATCTGGAGCTAAGTACCACCCCATTGCATTAGAGGGAGCCATAGTCCTGACCACTCCTTACTGCTTCCTCAAAGGTGAAGCCCTCTCTGCTTCAGCCAGGCCTGTACCACTTATTAAGGTCATCTTCTGCATGCCAGAGACATGTTGTATGTGTGAGACCTCTAAGAAGAGACTTTGTAACAATTGGTTTTTAATTCCAAGTGAGATGGGAAATCGTCGAATTATGGTATGTAACATACTCTCATTTATGTTTTTATTGTATTGTTTTTACATTTTAAAACGTTATTTATTTATTTTGAGAGACAGAGAGAGTCAGCACGAGCATGGGAGGGGCAGAGACAGAGAGAGAAAGGGAGAATCCCAAGCAGGTGCCATGCCGTCAGCACAGAGCCCAATGTGGGGCTCGATCTCACAAACTGGGAGATCATGACTTGAGCCAAAATCAAGAGTCAGATGCTTAAGTGACTAAGCCACCCAGGGGCCCCATCTCATTTATGTTTTTAAGATACAACCAGTTGTTCTGTGGAAAACAAACTGCAGGGGCAAAAGTAGAAGCTCCTGTTGAAATGCCCGTCTGCACCTCCTCCAGCCCTCAAGTGCAACACAACCTTTGTCTTTGCTCCTGCCTTTCCCAACAAGAATGTCCTTCCTCCCACTTGCACCTCACCTTGCCTTTTCTTCCTTCAAGATCCACCTCAAAGCCACCTCCTCAGAGTGGAGATGTGCGTGGAGGGTATCCCCAGACCACAATCACCCCCTGAGGCTCCTAAGGTGCTCCGTGTTTATACTCTGAAATTATCATCCGTGGTTTTTGATCTTTTCACAATAAGAACATTCTTAGCAATTAGCCTGTAAAATCCCTTGAGGGCCTGAACTTATCTCTCTACTTCTCCTAATATCTGGAACCGACTGCTCCTACCAAGGCAACAACAACAAAAAAAAAATCACAACAACTAGCAGTGCTGTTTCCAGCATTTACAATTCCTGAGGTGCTTTCCTCATGCCGTCTAGGCTCTCAGTATCTCTCGTTTAGCGGTTGACTGATCTGGAGAGGCAGGACTTTGAGAAATGACCAGAATTATATCTACATTGTAAGCACCTGCTTTTACACTACAGGTACTCCCTTGTTCTGTGTATCATTTAAAAGGTTGTGGGCAAGTTATTTAACTTCTACTTTAGGTTCCCCATCTGTAAAATGAAGTTATAATATATAGCACCTCCCTCATGGGCTGTTAGGAAGAATTAATGAGATAATACACACACCATGCTCAGTTCTTATCATTAGCAGCATGACTTTCAGATGCTTGTTCTCATATATAAGAGAAATGTCTGTGCTATTCATAATTCAGAAAAATAACTTTGTGACAGTTTTATAAAGTCCTCCCCACTAAATGGCATATAGAAGAATACTTTCTTTCATGATATTGTTTGTTACTAAAAAATATTTTCAGCACCCTCAGAATATATGTAATGCTTAATAATATATTATTATAATATACTTTACATCTTATGTTACATATATTACTTAATTGCTTACTCTATGTTACTATATATTACTACATATATAATAATACATTATTTAAAAGATACCTTTCTGTGGAGAAATTTATGACTGGTCAATTTACATATTAATAATTTCTCTAATGATTTAATTTTTTAGTAACTTTGGAATTTCAAATTTTCTCATACTGAATCCAGTATCAAGCTCCACAATCTTTATAGGTGCTACCACACTACAAAGGTGGGTTGAGTGTTATAAAGAAATATATAAGGCAGCATAGAAAAAGTGAGATGATTAAGAACAACGACTCTGGAACCAGATGGCTTGGCTTGGGTCCTGGATCTACCACCGGTTTTCTGTCATAACTAACCTCTTTGTGCCTCAATCACCCCATCCATAAATTGGGGCTAATAACAATATCTAAACTGAAGGGTTGTTTTAGATTAAATGAGTTTTGGTGGTAATTTACAATTTTTGTCTCAAAACATAAAAGCATTATTAAATTACTTTAGTGAACAACTGAAGTGTAAATGAGACTGCTTTTTCACTGTTAAAAAATATTTCTCAAAATTGTTTTGATCATTAAATAACTCCTTCTGCAATATAAAGGAAAGACATTTTAATTTTTAAAACAGGCCACACTGAAAGTCCCATAAATTTTTCAATTTCTTTGTCAATGTGATTTGTCACACACAAAATACTTCTTCTTAAGCAGCGTGAAAACACTTGTCAGTAAAATGAAAACGCTGCTGGTTTCCAAAAGCGCTCATTTCTTTGCTCTTTCCATCATTGCGTTGCTCCCAGCAGTTCCTGGGGAATTGCTTTCAGGGTCACGCCAAACTAGGCCCAAGAGATTGCAATAATTACATCCCAGTGGTGTTGACATTCAGCTTTGTCCCACAAGCTGCTGAGGACGGGCAGGGCGCCATCTGTCACGTTAGATGGCCACTAGCTAGCTATAAGTGATAAAGATTACTATTCTGACATGCTAGAGTTTGCTTCTGAGCCAACCTTGTAAAGTCTGAAGCAATTAGAGTTATTTTGGAAAAAGATCATAGCACGATTGTGAGTATATATTGAAAATACATAGTTACAAAATTTACATAGCACAATATCATAAGAAACACACATAGGTCACTCTTCATTACACCACAAACTTTCTTTACAGCGGTTACCATATACTTTTAACAAGTGTCTTAATTTATTATGTGTTTCAAGATTTGATATTTGTTAGTCATACCCTACTGAATTCTTCAAATTTGGAATGTTCTGCCTCATTCTCCTCCAATTGTCAAGCTCTATATAGGCTGAAGTTCTTTAACTTCAACATAACACTTTCCATCATACTGAAAGATTATTTTTTTTAAATCCTTGGAAAGATTAATCTAAAGTGTTATTTTAATTATCATATACTCCATCACCTAATCTTGTCTCAATGTTTTCATGCCATTTGGTGATAATGGCCACTGATACTTCAAACAGTATTTTAACTGCATTTATCCTTAAATATACTTATTAGTTGACAGATGGAACTAAAGAAATTATATTCACTCTATGTTTTCCTCTGTTCTTAAAATTAAATTCCATCTTCATGTAGTTTTAGCAAATATATAATTTAAATATATTTTTTCCTATCTAGTCGTTTGTTCTGTATGGATAAGAAAATTGATTGTAATGAAGTACTATGTATTTTAAAAATTTTCCCCAAACTAACTCTTCTGCAAACTTTGAAATGTAACAGATAATTTATGATGTGTGAGATTAGACGTAGTGTAGTTGGAAGCAATCTGACTGAAAGAAGGTGAAATTCCTCTCAATAGAACCTATGTATTGAATTCCCACTCAGGTTAAAATTATTTCTTTCAACCTAAAGCACACTTTTGGGTAGAGTCTGTAATGACAAGTTTAAAATTTATAATCTTCATTCAAATTTAATAACTTTTTATGATTATAAGCCTCTTCCATTAATGTGAATTTTATTTTCACAATGGAAATTATTGTATTTCCTTCAAGTTCTATAGAATCAAAATGAATATAATTTCACAAAACTGGACATTGAAACACTGAGGTAATTTAGGAAGTCTTATGTTGTAAGCTGTAAAGGACAAGGTAATTGATTACACGAGAGGAGTGGAGGGAGTGAAAAAGGAGTGCCCATCAGGAGTGAAAAAATGGTGCCCATCAGGGAAAATGTTCTGTATGACACAAACTATATATTTGTACTATATATTTGTACAAACTCACAGAATTACAATATCAACAGTGAACCTTAACATAAACTGTATAGTTTGGGTGATTATGATGTGCCACTTGTAGGTCTGTCAATTGTACAAATCGATCGCTCTAGTGGAGGATGTTGATAATGGAGAAGGCTATGCATGTGTCAGAGCAGAAGGTTTATGGGGAAACCTGTATCTTCCTCTCAAATTTGTTGTGAATCTAAAACTGCTCTAATAACAATAACAACAACAACAACAACAACAACAACAACAATAATAATGGCACTTGGGTTCCTAGCTTGGACACTGGGATATACAGGGTTGTCATTTACTAGGCGCAGAAGTAGGTATGGAAGGAAGAGAGAGGAATTTAGGGGAAGGAGTGGGTGTTCAGAATTAGACATGTTGAGTTTAAGGGCAACTATGGGATGTGGATGTTCACACGGGTGTCTGGTACACAGCTGTATGTAAGAGCACTGGCTTCAGGGGAGACCTCAACTGGAGATACATCTGGACAGGGTCGTAGCATGAAGATGCTGACAGGAAGCCTTGTGGGGGAATGAGATTGCCAAGACTGTGGACTGTGAACTTAGGGACACTGGTGTTTACAAAGTAGGTGCAATAGGAGGAATTTGAAATGATCAGAGAGAAATTACCATAGAGGTGGGAAATGACTTGAAAGAACATTGTCATCAAAAAAATGTTTTCAAGAAGAAAAGTGGCCCAAAGTGTCAGATGGTATAAGGAGATCAGATCAGATACAAGGAGTGAAAAGGGGCCTCATGTAGCAGTAAAGAGACTGTGACCCTTCAGTGAGGTAATTGGGAAGAATTCCAACTGCAGAGACCCGAAGCCTAACAGGGAGGAGAGAGCATGCAATTAGCATGTACAGAAATGCGCCCAAAGAGCCTGGTACTGAACAAGAGAAGGCACATAGACAGACAGTGCTAAAAACCTGACGTAGAAAGGGATTTTTTTAATGATGGGAAACATCTGACCGTGAATTAATGGAAATGGTCATGTAAGCAGGACTTGTTGGAGATACAGGCCAAGGACAGTAAGTGATGGAAAAAAGTCCCTTCATAGACGAAGGGTAAAGAAATCCAGAGCACGGGGAATCAGAAAGAGGGACACTTGGTTCTTTTCAGTCCTCAGAGCAAGAAGCAGAGAGAGATGCAGATGCAGTAAGATTGCAGGCACGTAACTGTGCTCTCAAGATGCTGCACCAAGAAGCAGAGGCAAAGAAGCATGAATCCCAAACACAAATAACACTGTGAAAACACTTCTCAGGTCATGCATTAAGTTACGTGTGTAATTTTAGCTACTCCTTACCTTGGCTTATGCTATGGACTCTTCTCTTTGTATATACAGTTTTCTTTTTCTGTCTTTCTTTTTTCTATTTTGAGCTAAAGCCATAGGGCAAAATACCAACATGGAGTCAGAATCACAGGAGGCAAACCACGAAGAGGTTAGCTGGTATCTAAAATGACTTTGGACACATAGCCAAACCTAATTCAGGATGACTTTGAGCCAAAGGTCTGTAAGGCTTCTCTATCCAGTTTGCAGAACACCCAGCTCTTCTCTTTGTGGGGGGCTCATCACGGTACTGCCCTAATGAGATGTGCACCAACCGCCCCCCCTCCTCAAACCAGTACCTTTTTTTACTTTATCCTCTCCTACTCCCTCACTTTGCTTCAGCTGCACTGGTCTTCTTTCTGGAATCTGCCAGGAATGCTCCCTCACACCTTTGGGCCTTTGCTCTGGCTCCTTCCTCTGTCTGGAATGCTCTTCCCATAGATACCCGTTGATTATCCCTCATCTCAATCAAGTCTCTGCTTAGTCTCAGTCTCAAGAAGGTCTACACTGGTTGCCACTTTAATATTGCAGCCTCACTTGCCCTAAGCCCTCTAGGGCACCATTATCCTACTCCACGTCTCCGTTTCCATAATACTTATCATGGTCTAGGACACTGATCATTTATTTATTTTTCATGTTTAGTGTTTATTTATGTCTTCTTCCACAAGAATATAAGGTCCACTGTGGTAGAGGCATTTGTTCTTTTCAATGATATTTTGAGCACTTACAATAGTATTTGGCACATAATAAGAGCTAAATAATAAGTATTTGTTACATGAAAAGCTGAATTTGAATGATGTTGTGATTTATCATGTTTAAAAATCATAATGGTTGCTTATCCTGGAAATACATGTTACATAATTTACAGAAATCTTTCCAAAGATGTGTATCCGTTTGTGTATCGGAGGGAGAAATACAATTGAAACGTTCGCTCTTACCTGCACTCATAAACAATGCTCTTATCCAAAAGTAGATCATACTAGAGCATGAAATAAATCAGCATGTCCTTTAGCAAAGTCCCTTGCATTGTAAATATTCAATAATAGTCATTCTTATGGAATTATAACTTTGACGACAAACAGCTAAAATTAATTGCTAGGATGTACAATGGTGTTTCTGATAAAGAATGATCTTCTACCAAAAATTTCATACCTGAGTGTTATCCTTGTTGCCCCCCCCCACACACACTCAAGCATATCAATCCTTTTACCCAAGAAGTCAACAATAACATGATTAATCTTCCAAAGGAAACTTAAATATTGCTCTATCTATAGTTTCTTAGCTAATTTTGTAACGTTTTTATATTCAAAAAGAACCTCTAAGATATAATTTATGCTGTGCTTTATGATGAAGTCCTTTTTTTTCCCCACCAGAAACATAGCAGCACCAGCTTCCAAGAAAATAGGTTGAAACTTCCTCTAAGCACACTCTGAGTTTTATACAGTACTTATAAGAAATAATAGACAAGTTTTGGCATCATTGAAAGGGTTTTGCATATGCAATTGATTAGGAAACTGAATGCTACAATTGCTACATTCTCCTAGAGCTTATCTTTTGTAATATGGAAAAATCAAACCTCTCCTACATGTGGTGTTTATCTTAGTAATCGTGGAAACTATTATCTGCATTTACAATTGGCTTCACAGCAGCAGCAGCAGCAGCAGCAGCAGCAGCAGCAGCAGCAGCAGCAGCAGCAGCAGCAGCAATGGGTTGAAATAAGGTTAGAGAATTAGATTCATACTGCTCCTTGTGCAGATAACCAATGACTGGGGCTGTAAACCTCTAATCAGCCAGGGCATTAACATGATGACAGTGTAAGGGGAAAATGTTAAGCCACAAAAAGTTTGTAGTGACAAAGAAAGCTTGCTGAAAAGCATAAAAGGCTGAGGAAGTTCATCTGTATATGGACACAAATATCATGTATTGGGGGAAAAATCATGAAATACAGTACTCATGATTCTGTTGATTTAATCTAATAATAAATATTTTAGCATGTATTATATTTAAATAAAGCATAAATATATCAGTAAGAGGAAAAACAGTAGCATAAAGGAACATTTAGGCACACAAGAAAGTTAAGTGTCACGTATGCAGTATGAAATTTACCATGATCATACAAAAAAGAATCAGAGTAGACTCTAGTCATTAAAACTGATACTATAGATTACAACACCCAGTTCCCAAAATGCTATGATTCAATATTGTATGGACTAGACCACTAAAATGCTATCCGCCCCAACTCAAATGATCTCAATTTATAAAATGAGATGTGTTAATCATGTCCATGAACACAGTCCCTATTTCCTGGGAGGTACTTTATTGGCCTGAAATTCAATACACCTTCCGGCATTCTTATTTTCAGAGGCTGGACTGTTGCAAGACCTTTGAATCACTGTAGAGCATGGAGTGAAACCTCAAAATACAATCTGGAATTTTTAGAAAACACATTTTTTTTTCTATTTTACACTGTCAACTATGCCTCATTTAATTTGCCTATTTGCTACAATGCAATCATATAAAAAAGCCACGTAATAGAACTCCTGACTCATAGTAGGCATTCACTGAACACTTGGTAACTTGTTAAGCACTAATGTCAATGAAAAATTTCATCTCCAACAGGCACATTAGTGCCAGATTAGTACTGGCCTCCCCCTTGAGGAGCCACGATTACCTCATGTCTCACTTCAAACAATTTATTTTTCTTGTATGCATGGCTGAGTTCAAGAGTTCTTTCCTTGTTTGAATTGGATATATTACTTTTTCCTTTTTTTGGTATAAGCCCTATATTACAGTAAGGGCATCCAATAGAAGTCTCTGAGAGTTATCTGGAAAATCTTTACACACAAATGTTTAATTTGGACAGCTTCCACATAAAAAGGGATGTGCACGTATGAACATTTAAAAAAAAGGAAAGGTCCTGAAGAGGAGGCTCCTATTAGAAAGTGACATTCACCTAAACTCAGGTATAAAGCAGAAGAAGCAGAAGGAATGGATTAAAATTACGAGGATTCCATGGCATCTCATTCCATGACACCAGACTCCCTGAGAAAACAAGTTCTCTTCCAACAGGTAGATTAGCTGAAATGACTTCTTTCCTGTTTTCCGATTATAATTCTCTATATTTTTCTCTCATATGTTTGTTAATATGCCACAATCCACACTACATGTAATGCTTTTCACATTTAGCAATCAGCATAAAATGTAGAAAATTAAGAAATGGTAAATCTAACACAACAGCCTCCTTCCCAAACTTAAAGACAGAGGCTTAGAAAAGTTGATTCTGCCTAAGCACATCACAGCACAATTGGAATTTAGACTTGGTTCCAAATCTCAGAGGGTGGAAGCACACACCTCAGCATCATGGCCCCCTTGCTCCAAATCACAAGGAGCAGAATGGGGTACAGGCAGTTCTGTGTTTGGACTGCCTGATCGGGGATAGTTTCAAACTGAATCAGAGGCAACTCATTTGGGATATCAAGTAAAAGTAATCGTATAATTCCATAGCATAAACTTCTGGGGAAAAATTTTGGTCTTACTCTCATTACATGAGCTTCTGAGAACGGCTGCTCACTTCCACAACTGTTTTTGCACACTCAGACATAAGGCTCTCACCCTCTCCTTGGAGTGACATTTTGTCTTTTTGTCCTATGACTCAAACATGCTTCCTGGTGTTCCTCCTGCCCTGGACACAAAGGCTCACAGTTTGCCCTAAGACATGCTTCAGAAGCAGCTTTTCTGTGGTCCTTCATGGTATCAAAGCATACACTTAAATTAGGAGGAAAAGACCAAAGATGTCATTACAATGAACTCATACCATCAATTAACCATAATTTGCGAGGATCATCACTTATCTTTCATTTTCACTTGGTAGTCATTATTTCCTACAAGAAATGTTTCTAGAGTCCACTCTGAGTACGAGGCACTGCCGTAAAAGCAAGAGGCTATAACCTAGTCTAGGTTAAAGTCAGCATCACGGCCACTTTGTGAGCAGAAATTTCATGTCAGTGAAAAACAACATTTGCTATGTTAAACTGCCCTCTTCAATTGAAGTAAGTGTATTTTTGCTTTATAGTCATAAAAAATTATAAACAAAAGAAATTTATCCCTAATTTTATATATGAACATATCTCAAAAAATGTCATATATTCAATAAACCCATTTCCCTTAAATGTTAAGAAAACATTTTGGATCTAAGGATCCATTTGAATTTCTACCATTTACAGGTAACAAAGTTGAGACTGGTCCACAATCAAAAAGGTTATTAAGGAAAGAATCAAGGTAGTTTTTTGACTCCACCACAGAAGACTTTTAATTATGTAATTAACCTCTTTCTAATTGCTACAAAACTTTGAGGCCCATTAACTCACTTGTCAAACATGAGATAGGCTGTAAGAATATCTGTTCTTAAAAATGCCACTATTGGTCATGGGGCGCCTGGGTCGCTCAGTCGGTTGGACGTCCAACTTCGGCTCAGGTCATGATCTCGCGGTCCGTGAGTTCGAGCCCCGCGTCGGGCTCTGTGCTGACAGCTCAGAGCCTGGAGCCTGTTTCGGATTCTGTGTCTCCCTCTCTCTGACCCTCCCCTGTTCATGCTCTGTCTCTCTCTGTCTCAAAAATAAATAAACGTTAAAAAAAAAAAATGCCACTATGTTCCAATATGGCAAAGAAATGAATGAAACCTGTGTTTTACAGACTATTATACCGGGCAATTCTATAGCGAAGAAGAGTAGCAAATACTTTCCAGCAGTCTAAACAGAAAGGCCAGGCAGAGGAAACTTCAGACTCAGAGGGAAAGCTGATGTGAGAACATAAGCCATCCATGCTCCTACAAACTGTGGCATTGTTTTCCATGGAAGCTGGTGCAAGGCAACCGAGATGTAAGCTGTTGCCACATGTTCGGCAGAAATACTGAAGTGACTGTTTCTTTGTAGAAGAATTTCTTCATGTGTTTATTACTGCTTTGATGTACATCATAAATTTCTGCTTAAAGGTCACAAGATTGTGATGACACATCACAAACCAGGTTGTAATAATATGTTGACTGTTGAGGAAAACTGTGTAAAGACCTGAAGAATAATAAACATTAAGGCCAGTGTATGAATTTAAAAAACACATGCATTAGATGTCCTTTTAAAAAAAAAGGATTCTAAGGAAATCTTTGGTTCTCAAAGGTATAAGTAAAATATTTTATTGTTGAGTTGAAGTCATTCTTTTTATGAAGTCATTGCAGTTGCAAACTTCCATAAGATTATAGTTTTGTGACAACACTTCTCTTTAGAACGAGACAAGGAAGATAATTCTAACATTTGTTTAATATTTTGCAACTTAGAATTTCCCCCTATATTTTACTCCTTAAGCAGAGTATTACCTAACGTCTGAAATGTAAATATAGTTGCTTTTTATGTTTTCAGACATTGGGAACATAGCTCTTCTCATTTTTCTCTCTAATCCCTAGGTCAATTGTGTAAGGAAACTTTTTACTTAAAAAAAAAAAAAATCCGGGGGCACGTGGATGGCTCATTCGGTTGAGCGTTGGACTTTGGCTCAGGTTGTGATCTCCCGGCTGGTTTGTGAGTACGAGCCTTGCATCGGGCTCACTGCTGTCAGCCTGTCAGCACAGAGCCCACTTCAGATCCCATGTCCTTGTCTCTCTGCCGCCCCCCCCAGCTTGTGCTCTCCCAAAAATAAATATTAATAAAAAAAAAAAAGAGTCTTTACACTGGTGATTTCATCTAAAATTCCAATAAAGTAAAAAATGTAACAGCTCTTTGATAATGAGTTTTAAATACAAGAGTCAATTCGAAGTGATTGTTACACCCATGTATATTTGTTAAGTTCAAAATCTCTCTCTTTTCATTACTATATCCCAGCCAAGGCACCTATGAATTCTAGCCTCACTGCCCCCCAACAGCGCTCCAAATACCACATTTGTATATTTGCATGCCTTGCCGCCCTGGTGATTCTGCCTCTGCAGTCCTGTAATCTAACTGTCCTGTGACTGCCTAGTGAGCCATTAGTTTATACAAACCTGCTGTGCTAAGCATCTATTACAACAAACCTGCTGGTGACATATTGATTTTTTAGTTTCAGTTGTCTCCCTTGAGACTTCAGAGCAGCTGTGTTTTTTCGTAAGGTTCCACTGAGCCTACAGCATACTCACATTATCCATTCAAAGCAATTCAAACGGAGGGATAGTTGATCACTGGTGAATGCATCTCCTGTTGAAGATGCTCACAGTAAAGACCAATCAGCAAATTAATTAATTACAGCTTTGCACATATCACGTCATTTCTTTTCACTCTCTTGAGTTTATCTTTAACCTCTGGTAAAGTGCTTCTCAGTTGGTATTTGTGCAATAAGTGTATGCTGTATATGCAGTATGTACTCCTATGCCCATGTATTTATGAAAAAAAAGGCTTAGCTGAGCATGTATGTACATTCAGAAACTAAACTTAAGGATCACTTGCTTTCACAAGGTCACCCATGGCAAGTGACTATTTGAAGTGGCTTGGCGATCAAGGATTCGAAATTCTAGGAGTAAAACATAATATCTTAAAATTTGTTAAGCTTTGTGCCAAAAAGTAGCCAGCATTTAGACTGGTTAGATAAACCAGCGTTTGTCCTTAACGCTGAATAATATGGTTGAATTTATATAAACATTAAAAAATCTCACTAAGTCAATTATTTTCTTAAAAAAAGACCAATGAGAAAGGAATTAGGATATTTCTAGGCAACAAATATTGATCAAGTTTTCTCTCATTCTAACACTGACCACTAAGATCTTTAAATGTGTGCATGTAGGTGTAAAGTCACGAATAGGTTATGTTAATTAACCTGTGGCATATATTTACAGCCTCTCAGGGCTTAGCTTACACAAACTAGATAAATTATCTAGATACATACACACTAGATAAATTATCCCATGAAAAGATTTCTATTTTAATGTAGCGATGTAATTTTAGAGATCAGATCCAAAGTTTAAGGCATGGGTCAAATAAATTTACATGTTCTCACATGGAATCCTTATTTAACATGTTGATGAAATTTTAAATGAAAAGAGTTACTAAATGTTTAAAAAGATTGAGCTTGCCAATTTATAGATAGCATCCAAAACAATTATTTCAATTTGGTTTGCCAGAAATAGGTTGAGAAAACAAACGTCAATTAATAGAAAAGAGTGACCCACTGAATGCCTCTCACTAAGATTTTTGTCTTCAGTAAAGGCTGAATTTAGAGTAAAGCAGAAAGATTAAATTGATGATTTACCTCCCCAAACCAACATAAAAGTGGATGATTCAAATTCCCAATTCAAAGCATTGGTAGCATGTCTAACAAATTATAGTATTAAGAAATACAGTAGCCTTAAGGCAAAAGTTAAAGGGTATTACCTTCAATCTGCCAAACCAGTTTTGAGATGCTGGTTATAGGCTTTATGGTTCTTAGAGTTCATTATAACACAGACCTCTTCCAGGAATTGAAAGCACTGCCTACCTGAGAATAAAGAGTAAATGAGCCTGGATACCAACCTGCAGTTGTGTATCATGCAAGAGAATCTTAAAAGACTCCAAGTTTATATCTTTAAAACAATATTCAAATAGTCAACATGATCGAGAATAGAGGCTTTCTATTGATTTTTTTATGTTATCTTAGACATCCCAAAGAGTATAATTTTTATTTTAGTTTGACACCAGTAAATAGTCTATATAAACAATATAATAGTCTATATAAAGAAAAAAGAATGGGAATATAGATTAATGTCTAAGAAGTCTCTTTGCATGTTTTAAAGATTACAGATTTAAACAAAATAAAATGAAACATTTTAGAAAGATGTCCCCTGGCATTTTTTTCCCTTACACCACTTAAAGTCAGAGATATTCCTGAAATGGCCTCTAGGAAATTTAAAAAGAAATATTTTGTACTTGATATGAAATTATTGACATGAACACTAAGTTTACAGTACTAATATAGTGAAGAGACATCTGAAAGGAAGGTGATACACACTGGACATCTATTTACATAGTAAATGACAAAGAATTCAAAAGATCTGTTATTCTTAAGTAACTGTATTTTTGTCTTTCCCACTACTTCTGTTTCATGTCGCAAAGGTGATACACACTGGACATCTATGTATATAGTAAATGACAAAGAACTCAAAAGATCTGCTATTCTTAAGTAACTGAATTTTTGTCTTTCCCACTACTTCTGTTTCATGTAAAGATCTTTGAAATGGTTCTGATTATGCCTGGACATAGTAAACATTTTATATATCTATAACCACAATAATTACAGAAATACACTAGGTCCAATTAAGGAGATACAATATGCTGTATTTTGCCTCATAGTTTAATGCTACAATGTCTTTGATTTGATTGTATATTTGAAATATGTCTTGAATTGTATATCACAAAAATAAATGTCTATTTTTCTATTTGATCTCAAAATAATCCCGTTGAGAAAGAAAAGTTATTATTATTTTCATTTAGATAAGAGAAAAGTTTAAAGGAATAGGAAGTGAAATTAAAACTAGAATCCAGGCCTCAGTATTCCTAATCTTGTACACTTTGTGTTACATATAATCACATACATACAATCTCCTTTTTATATTATGGATAAATCTGCAAGTAATTACTTATCATGTATAATTACCTTTTAATATAGAAAGTGTCATTTTCTTCTTTCTTATGTTATCACCCATCCCTGTGACTGACTTAAAATACCTGTCATATAAGTTCTAAATTATAATTCAGTTTAACCTTTAAAATATATTCTTCTCAAAGGGATATGTTTATAAATTTAGTGTGCATTATTAGTAAAATGTATATTATTTTATTTTTAAAATGTATATTATTTACATAAAAATAACAACACAATAGTATACATTTCCAAATACAGTACAATATTGTAAAAGTAGTTATTCTAAGCATAAATGTGATGATAGAAACAATGAGACATTGTACATTACAAAAAGAAAAAAAGGATTCATTTGTGTAGCACCCTCCTAAATAGTATCCATTAATAAAATATTTTTGTATCTATGACAATTTTTAATACCACAGTCACAAATAACTAATTTAGTCAAGACAACCATGGGTTTGGGAGAGGGAAAATAATCATTCAAATTTTATCTTTGCACCTTTAAGCAAATTTAGCAACCATATTATTCAGTTTTTAGATGTTTGATCTTCTCAAATGCAGTCTATTGTTCTCATAATTGGAAAAACTAATTAAAATGTGTAGAAGTGAATCAGATTAGATGTGTGTTAAGAGAAACCATTTGTTTTCAGAAATCTAACATATTGAAGGCATTGACATTGTGGCTAAAAAGTCTGTTGTCTTTGACAGTCTGGGCACTTGTCCAATTTAATCTAGCACATTTTCAATATGTAAATCGTTAACATTTATTGCTGTCACTTTCGGATAAAATTTTGCCATGGCTCAATCAAGGGAAAGAAAAAAGAAAGCTTATTTTTAGTTTTGATCTCCTCAGTGGCTGATACGGGCAAATGTTTCCTGAAGGAAGCTGAGGGTCTTCCAAGGTTCCAAAGGTACCCTTTACTTGCCACACCCTTTTCAACATCGACCATAAAACTCAATGAAAAGATTAATGACAAGGTTAAAAGTGTACAAAGAAATATGAAAGTAAGTTCAGAAAACTTATAATCTTGAAAGGGTACTTGGTAAAATAAACTTTAGAAACCACTTCTAAATAACCTGAAGGCTCAAAAATGGCCAAAGTTGCTTTTCATTTGAGGTTTGGCTGAGTTTTTTTATTATATATACTTGCTACTTTTTAAATCTGTTGGTCTGAAGGCTGAAACACATATGTTCAGTGGTGACTGAACTTTCCCCAACTAGCTTGGCACATAATGAACTAACTACACAGTTCATGGAGTTCCATAAATAACCAAAGAAGAACCAAGAGCTCAGTAGTATCTCTACAGAGAAAATGTAGATTCTAGCTAAGTTTTGTTTGTTTGTTTTGTTTTGTTTTTTAAATACTGTCCTGGATCATGTGATATTACTAGCATATTATCACTTTCTCCGAAACCCCAAAAAACAGCCAAATATCCTGTGTATGTATCAAATAAATGCACTATCTAGGTACAATGCTATCATTTTATGACCTTTCCAGTATTGTATGTTAGTGTATTTCTTTTTTTTAATGTTTATTTTTATTTTTGTGAGAAAGTCAGAGAAAGAGGGAGACACAGAATCTGAAGCAGGCTCCAGGCTCTAAGCTGTCAGCACAGAGTCAGATGCGGGGCTCAAACTCATGAACCATGAGATCATAACCTGAGCTGAAGTTGGACGCTAACCGGCTGAGCCACCCAGGCGCCCCTTTTAGTGTATTTCTTTATGAAGCATATGCACATGTAGTCTGTATGTTACCTGATGCCTCCCTAAGCTAACAAAATTTAGTGAATCTTGCTTCAAACCCACATTTCTTGGCCTACTACAATCAAAAGTCTTGTACTTCTGTTTTACTTCTTGGTTCAGAGCAGTCTACATATACTTCTAACCCATGTGAGATAGTGTTTGGATGTTCCACTTTCCTGCTGATTTCCACAGAAATTTCAGACACACTCAGCATTTTGTGATGCTTAGCAAATTTACAGATGGCCCATGAGTGAGACAGGAGTATCTCATCAGTCATTAAAGCTCTTTTGTCATCTTTCCTCTACACTCCTTCCTGAGCCCAAACTCCTGATATGTGTCCCTCCTCACCATGCACAATGTACCGCAGTGAGTCCAATGTCCCTCCATCCCTATCCTCCCTCCCCATGATACCTCTACTGTGTGTACTAGAAATAGCCAGAAGGCCAGTTTATCAGCTCCAACCCCCCTTTAAATTCTGACAAATGGACTTTATCCATCGCATTACATACACACAAAGAATTCTTCAAATAATTTGGGTTCCATCTAGAGGAATGAGAATGAGGAAAGAGAACTTAAAAGCAATGGAAAGCAAAGAGACATAATTATGTTTCTTTTTCATACTATTTTTTTCTGGTTTTAATGGTAAAATACATTGATGATCGATTGATTAATTTTTTTTCCTAAGGGGAAATATCTAATTTTTTTAAAGAACAAACAAAAATATGCAAATTATTTTTTTGAGTCCTGGGGAAAAATATTCTACCTTTTCTGCTGACTATAATAGTCAAAATCAAACTAGAAACTACAAAGGTACTGGGACTAGAAATTTCACCTGCTTAACTGAAATATATTATCCAGACAACTGAACTATTATACTTTGCCTAAATTATGATTATTTCCCCCACACTAACTAGAAAATTGTATTACTATGGCATTTACTCTTGGATGGAAAAAGCATTTGGAATGGTGGAATTCAGGGGCGCCTGGGTGGCTCAGTTGGTTAAGCGGCCATCTTCAGAGCAGGTCATGAGCTCACAGTTCGTGAGTCCGGGCCCAGCATCCGGCTCTCGGCTGACAGATCATAGCCTCAAGCCTGCTTTGGATTCTCTGTCTCCCTCTCTCTCTCTTTGTCCCTCTGCCACTCATGTTCTCTCTCTCTCTGTCTCTTAAAATATAAATAAATAAGACATTAAAAAAAACTATTTGAAATGGTGGAATTCAAATAAGAATAATTATGTATTTTTTTCCCTCTGATTCTTCTAAAAGTGCCTACCATGTGTTTAAGATAATAACTGCGAAAGTGTGAAATAGTAAATGTCTTCTTAAAAAAGATATATTCCGGGGCACCTGAGTGGCTCAGTTGGTTAAGCGTCCGACTTTCGCTCAGGTCATGATCTTATGGTTTGTGAGTTCGAGCCCCACATCGGGCTCTGTGCTGACAGCTTAGAGCCTGGAGCCTGCTTTGGATTCTGTGTCTTCCTCTCTCTCTGACCCACCCCCACTCACATTCTGCCTCTCTCTTTCAAAAATAAATTAACATTAAAAAATTTTAAATACACACACACACACACACACACACACACACACACACATATATATATATTCCTCCATTTATTTTTCTGTTAGTTACAGGCTGCTTCATTTAGAATTACAACTTTGTAATTACTCTTTGCATAATGTTAAAATCTTAGGATCACATACAAAATTATTGGCTTGTATAGATAGTCTATTTACAGGAGACAATAAACTACTGCTTTACAAACTGACAAAGATTACTTTGACATTTGATTCATCTTGCAGTTCTTTGTAATCTTTCACAGTTAAATGTTGAGTACATTCCAACGTTTTAATGGGAGATTTAGCACAGATTATTGAAATGTATTTACAGAGAGACCATTCTCCACTTTAACACTTAATGGGGTCTTTAAAAAAATATATTATATCAAGGTCATCTATATCCTGCAGAGTTATATAGATTGTTTTACATACAATATTTCAAAGATGGTCATGGTATTTACTTATTTTCATAGGACTTTCTACTTTATTATAGACCTGTGATTAAGTTCCATATGTATATTGCCTAAAAAAGGAGACAGAAGGAGGTCCCAGACATTGTAGGAAAATGATGCCCTAAGAAGTGTTGAAACCAAAGGGAAAAAGAGAGAGACAGAGCTTCCTATAGATAACAGACACTAAGACATTCCAATATGTTTTGAGTTGAAGAATATAAGCCACTAGATGATTTTTCACAAATACAGATTCTTCAAAAACATGGTCTCTAGCATTCATTTTTAAAGTAATTTTTAAAAATTCAGGTGTAAGTATTTTGTTCTGGATCTACTCAAGTTCCTAACCAAACTTCCACTCTGAATAAGTGACTCCCCTGTTAAAATTAGGCATGTGTGGTTTTATTATGATCTTTTTTTCCCTCTGTTTTCCATTGCTCTAGCATGAAAATATTTTGTCTCTTGTGAACTTATTCTAAAACAATATAGAACATTGACTATTCTTAGAGTATCCCCCTATTTTTCAGAAAAGAATGGAAGTCAGGAACAATGCTGTATTAGATAATCAAAGTTTACTTCAACCTCTTGTCCCTAAACTCTTTCATCAGAAGATGATTAATGGAAAAAAGGCAGAAAATGTGATGCCCAGAGTTTCTGCTTACTTTTAAATAACAATCATCCCCTTTCACTAGTTTATTTACATTTGTCTCCTTGTCTAGCTCTCCCTTTTTCTTAATGTTGTACCTTGAACTCCAACCGACTGGCCATGCCAATCAACTTATCTGAACATTTGGGAAACACATTAGCCAGGTTAGTTTCTCCAATCCAATTTCATCCTAATCCCTATAAATCAACATCGTTCAAATCCATCACATGATGGCTGAGACTCAAATGGAACAAGTTGGGAAATTGATGTCTATACCATTGCTCTATTAGATACACTCCCCACCTTTTTTCATGGCTGCATGTTCTTAAACTGTACACTTTCTTCAGGTAAAACTCAGATTTTACATCACCTCTTTTGTTGTTGTTGTTATTGTTTTTTATCTCTTTAGCCTTCAATACTAATCATTAACAGTGTCACCTACTGTATGGTTATTATTTTCTTCTTCTCCTTAATGGGATTGTATATTCCTGGAAAGCAAGGAATCCATCATTTATGGATATTCTGCTTAATACAGGAAATGATGCCTTAAATGAGGTAGGTTCTCAATCAGAAATTTTTAAATCAGAAAATATCTTGAAAGGCTTGATGGAGGTATCATATTGATATAGGGCATTGTGTATTTTGCATTAGTTGTCATCCAGTGTTTATGTAGATTCTAGCTCTGAGATTACATGAATAATTCGGGGAATTACATTAAGGATATTTCCAAGGTATATCAAATAATTCCTGAAAACAAAAGACCTGGACTTTTCAAAAAAATTAACTTAAATTTCCCTTCAGCCATTATGAAACAGATAAGGATTTTAAAAACACAAACAAACCTTAAAAAGTTACAAGGATTTTAATGCTGTGTCATGACTGAAAGGTAACTGAAGACATCTCTCTACTTTGGCTATGTTGCTATAACTCACTTGAGTGTTAACTTTTGTCACACATGAATGATGAGAAAACTAATCCCACCTCCCAAAGTCCTTTTACCATTGTTATGAAATAAATATCCAGTTTATAGTGCAACAAGATAATTCTTCCCTTGGTAGACAATACAAATATGTCAAAATAGTTCCTGAATATTGTGAACTAAAGTTTTAACTGTGGCAGTTGCATAAGAGAGTGTATTAGAATATACTTCTTTTTTCACATTTAAATATGGGGGCCTCTATTGATAAAGAGTTGAAAAAAACTGAATTAGATTTGTATATGTGCAATTTAAACTCCTTGTGCCTCCCTGGGGTACCTCGGTGGTTCAGTCAGTTAAACGTCTGACTCTTGATTTCCTCTCAGTTCATGACCTCACAATTCATAAGATATAGCCCCACATCAGGCTCTGTGCTCATAGCACAGAGCCTGCTTGGGATTCTCTTTCTCCTGCTCCCTTTGCCCCTTCCCCTGCTCACGTGCACATTCTCTCCCTCAAAATAAATAAATAAACTTTAAAAAATAAACCTCATGTGCCTCCCTAATAAAGTGGAATTCTTCATATCTAGTATACTTATTTCATTATCATTTTAGTAGAATGTTTATTAGAATTAACCTTTACATGATTCATTTTTTTTACATTTTTCACCACAAGGATTATAGGAGTTCTTTAGAAATACAGAGATCATGGATGCATGTTTCTCCCAGCAGAATTTTTTTTAAACAAAATTCATATATTTCTCCAAAGAACATGTTTCCAAAGTTAGAGGGATTTGGAACTGCTCTGATACTGGCTAATTAGCACTTTATGGGTTTGGGAGGCAGAGGACTATAAATGCTTTCTTTTTTTTCTCTTTGAGATGCTAACTGTAAACAGTAGGTATAAAACATCAACACATGTTTATTTGCTTTTGGTTCAAAGACTCTCCTAGTTCACAGTTCTCAATTTATCTTTTATGATTATATCTTTTTAAAGCCTGATTAGATCCATTCTTTCCCTCTCTCTTATCCTTCCCACTGCATTTGCAGTTTTGCTACATACCCCTTACATGGATAGGTAGAGAAGAGAGGGAGGATGGTGTGGGAATGCCGTGGACAAGTAACAAATATACTCAAGTTGTAGTTATTTGCCTAGTGTCCAAGATACTCAATCTTTTAGGCTTCAGCTGTAATATAAAGGGGCCAGATTAAATGACCTCTAATTTTTCTTTCAGCAATAAAATTCTGATTCTAAATATAGGAAAGTATGCATATTCTTTCTGGCCATCAGAATGCCACATAGCATTTTACTTCAGTTAGACTGTTAGAAATAAGACTGCAACATAAAACATGTCTCAATCACTAATGGCACCCAACCCAACTACCATGACCTGATTTCTTCCTAATTGATTTATTCCACCCACCCCCTCTCTCTCACATACACACACTCTCCATAAATCTACACTCTGAAAGTGCCATTTATTTTAGTTAAAACTTTTCCTAAACTAGTCTTTACTAATGGTGCTTAATCTCTATGTGGCTTAAAGTAACAAACCAAGGAGTCTGTGTGTGGTGAGCATGTGGTCACGAACAAGAGGAAATCTGAATTTAAAGGGCAGAAAGCAATGGAAAATGGAAGCCAGCCGACTAACTCTGTTTTTCCAGCTGTTTCACTAGTAAAAGAAATTCTAATAAAACAGATAGTATTTCTTTATAGCCTCATTAGTTTTCCCTATGTAAACTGACAATGCAGGGCAGTGTTCCCTGAATCCAATGTTGAGATACAGTAATCTTTTAATTTTTAAAATATATTTCTTAATGATGTTTAAGAAAGTGGCAAAATTTCATGAACATATTAAACGAAAATGTGAGGAAATTCTAATGCTTGATAAATAAAACAAATTCATTTCCTACTATGTACATCAAAGTATATATTAGCATAGAGTGATTAGAATATGGCAGAGATTTATAGGTTTAAATATAAAAGGGTCTTAGTAATATATGCAATCTATTAATTATCTAGGTAGAAACAATGATTAGCTTTAAAAACACACAGAGGAGAAAAAATCTCTTATGAAACATCCAGTTACCTCATTTTCTAAAATAGCTCTGTGATCTGCTAAAATCAAAGTGATGATTCAATTTAGGGCTATCTAAGCAAAGCTCATCCTACATAAATTAATTATGTCAAGTGTTCTTATTTTTTTCCCCCACAATTCACCCTTAACATTGACTGTCTGATATTTAGGCATGTGATACTAGTAAATGAATAAAGTTTGTAAGTACTCCCTCATTAATGTTTTTCATAATATTTTTTTTAAATGCAATGAAATGAAAAGAGAAAATACAGAGAGCACAGCATTTTAAACGTAAGATTTATGTTTAGTTTTCCCTATCAATCATAGTATTCTCACACAATTTTTAGCATAATCACAATACTGTAATTCGCATTATTATGTGATTTTTACATTTATTTATTTTTGAGAGACAGAGTAAGACAAAGTGAGAGTGGGGGAGGGGCAGAGAGAGAGGGAGACACAGGATTGGAAGCAGGCTCCAGGCTCTGAGCTGTCAGCACAGAGCCTGACGCGGGGCTTGAACCCACAGACCATGAGATTGTGACCTGAGCCAAAGTCAGACGCTGGACCAACTGAGCCACCCAGGCGCCCCTATTATGTGATTTTTAAAGTGGCTTTTAAATAGCCCTACAAGCACAAACATTAGACTCACTTATTAATCTGTAATAACAAATTAATCTATAATAATAATGCAATTGTAGAGAACGTGAAAATGCTTCAAACCACAATGAAATCAGCATCTTAAAGTAATTACTCACAGTACCCATTGATATTATCATATATTATCATTTGCATCAACTCAAGGTAACAGTAAAAACTCTTGTCATCTGCCCATTAGTCATTCCAATTATGGGAGTTCTTTCTCATCTTACTATCTCCTGATGCTGTCAATTAACTAGGACTCAATCATATGCCCGTTATCAAGAACAGGTACATCTCAGGTTACCTTTTGTAAAAGTGTCTAGAGTAAAGGAAAACAAACAAACAAACAAACAACAACAAAAAACAAGGATAGAAAGGGAAGCAAAAAGCCATGTATGTAGGTAGCCACCTAGACCAGTCTGTAACAGTGACATGGAACCTCAGCTGGAAAACACTAGTAGCCTATGGGGCAGTGTATGGGGTTGTAGGGCAGTGATTAGAAATATTAAATTTGGGAATATGCCTTTTTTTTTGTGCTGTTGTTGATTCCCTTCACTAGATAAACATTTCTTAAATGCCCTTTCACAACATACTTTTTTGTAACTAATATTTTCAGAAACAAAGACAAAAGTAAATGTATTATTTTGTTCAATTTGGGTCAATTCATGTTCAATATCATGAACATGATATATGTATATATTTAGAAAGCTATGATGCAAACCTTGTTTTATTATGCTTACTTCCTTTTCTAATTATATATTCTTGAAAGAAAGAGTTCTATTTTTCTTTTATGCCCAGTGCCATCAAGCATTCTTAAAAGAGCTTTTGCTTTAGCTAGAAATGATTTTTTAATCCGTTATTGTGTCAAGAGTAGAAAACTCCATATTGGTGAGGTTTAGACAGATGAGCATAAATGAGTAAAGAAAACAGGCTAGAAGGGGATAGCCCTACTCAGCCCCCCTCTATCCTTCCTAATCCTCTGACTTTTTAAGACCAATGAGAAATATACAGCATCAACTGAAATCTGACTTTAAAAAAAAAAGTTTATTTATCTATTTTGAGAGAGACAGTGCACGTATAAGTTCGAGTGCGAGCAGGGGAGGGGTAGAGAGAGAAGGCAAAAGAATCCCAAGCAGGTTCCACCCTGACAGCAAGGAGCCCAAGGACAAGGGAGATTCTGAACCCATGAAGTCATGACCTGAGCCTACCAAGAGTCAGCCGCCAAACCAACTGAGCCACCCAGGCTCCTGTAGACAATATATTCTTAAGAGGCATGGAGTATATCTTAGTCATCTTTTAATTCCCTTAGCTTCATACAAAATTATAAAAATAATGCCTAACATATAGTAGATTTTTACTCTGTGTCATATTGCTAAATGTTTTACATACATTACCACATTTAAAATTCATAAGGAAAATATGAAGTAGCAACTAATTCATCTTTAGTTGATAGCCTAGTAAAAAAAAAGTCAATGGAAGTTGAGGAAATTGCCATGAATT
The DNA here is from genome assembly GCF_018350155.1 of Leopardus geoffroyi. Classification (NCBI taxonomy): domain Eukaryota; kingdom Metazoa; phylum Chordata; class Mammalia; order Carnivora; family Felidae; genus Leopardus; species Leopardus geoffroyi. The sequence goes on from NC_059331.1 coordinate 85,614,085, forward strand.
ACATGGCTCCTAAATGTTGGAGAAATATTTCAAACCCAGGCAATCAGCTCCTAAGCCTGACCTATTTGCCTTAGCCACAGCTTGTGCAAAACAGAAACAGTTGTTCCATGGTTTAAACCAGGCAAAGATAATAGGTAGGAGGGCCTATTCACTACTATCCTGTAAATTATCCATTAAATTTAAGTAAATAAAACCCTTCTACCTAATATGTGAATTTATAAAACATAGTTCCTTTATGACTAGTTCATAGCACAATCATATAAATACTCCCTCACTTTTTTCCTCTTTACTACTGAGATAACACAGAAACAAGAATGAAATGTATAATTTGTATTTTAGTATGTGTTCCCTGAAAGAGATGTTGGACTAAATGGCTTAAAAATAAATTGGGGAATATTGCACTATAACACCTCATTTCGCACATTGTACTGAACATCCTGCTATAATTGGGTGGGGGAACTGAGTCACAGTTTTGCCTGCTAAAGTGGGTGGTACAAGGAATTACCGCACTTTATTTTGGTGTATAAATTCCACCTGAATAATATAAGAAAAGTCAGGCAATTTTTCCATTTGTCATGTTAGAATTAAATGATGATATGACTTTTATCAGTGATACTCTAAAACAAATAAGTGAAATACTCCGTGGGCGGGGGGGGGGGGGGGAACCAAAACTACCTTTGACTCATGACCCTAAAATTTACGAATGTGGCTATTTTAGTATTTTACAAAAGTGACTTCCATTTAGCATAGCAATTATTTTTGTACCACTGAAGGAAGTACAGTTGTGAAATCTGCATTTTAACACACATAGAGCTGTATTCTTTTTTTTTTTTTTTTAATTTTTTTTTTTTCTCAACGTTTTTATTTATTTTTGGGACAGAGAGAGGCAGAGCATGAACGGGGGAGGGGCAGAGAGAGGGAGACACAGAATCGGAAACAGGCTCCAGGCTCTGAGCCATCAGCCCAGAGCCCGATGCGGGACTTGAACCCACGGACCGCGAGATCGTGACCTGGCTGAAGTCGGACGCTTAACCGACTGCGCCACCCAGGCGCCCCAGAGCTGTATTCTTAAAGTCTACTGGGCCAGAGATTGGTATTTTATTCCCAGAACTATTTTATTCATTTATTTCTTAGTTGTCAGTTTGCTTTGTTTTGTTTATATACTTTGCAGGACCTGCTAACAGGTCCTAAATAATAGAAGCACACTAAATCTAATCATTTCTTTTAAAGGTAAATATGTACCTTTCCATTAAAGATCAATCAATAAAGTTATAGGTGGAAGCTTAGAAAAAATGATACCTGAGTTTGACGTTACTGGAATCCTAAAAACACACAATGTCCTAGAATACCATTTGCTGTTTCATTTAATAAGTAGCTGACTAATTTTATTCTTCCTAAACTGCATCCAATGAGTAAAATGTGTTTTCTGGTGTTTGCTCATTTTATATATATTGTACATTTCAAGGTGTTAAACATAACTTCCACAAAAACAGAAAGTTTTTTTCCCTCTTTTTTTCTCCAATGAAAGACATCATATTGGTGCACTGAAACACACACCATAAAGCTCTTGACAATGGCCAGGTTTTTAATTCATGCTGTTTTAATGTAAACAAGTAAATATGACATATCATTTTGGTCAACACTGACTCTTCAAAGGCCCAAAGTAATTGATGTGTGTTTTGTTTATTGACCTGCTCATAATATTGCTTTGTTTATTTCTATCTCATAACTCTTACACATGGTATTTTACTCCAGACATCTTTTGATTTGCAAGTATGCAGACATATTTCCTAAGCTAACAAAAGCCATATCTTTCCTGCCTACGTAACAATAGTAGGATCACAGTACAAAGCCCAGAGACCTAAATCAAGGTAATTTTCTAAGAAGGTCAAAAGTGTTTTAAGAAAGGTATCTCTGTATTATTGGCACTTCATGATCCTGGAACTTAGAGCTAGACAGAGTTTGATTCACTACTTTTGTGCTTTCTGACCTACTTCTGCTCCTCTCTACTACTCTAAATTGCTGATTCAGATATGATTCATTTGTTCTTTGATTTTCAGGCGTTTATTAAGTACCTATTACACATCATGCTCATAAAAGAGGCTAGAAAAGAATGATATAGGAAAAAAGAACAGAACTTCTCATTTCCATATGTGACATATTTTTTTCTGAGAAGAAATCTTCCCTATCTTATACCTACTCCCATTCTTCCCACCTATACTTCCCATACTTCCTGTACTTCCCACCACTACTACCTATAATCTCGTAACTTTCTAGAGAGTCTGTTATCCAACAATTAGGCACAAAATACATATAAATGAAATTACGCACGAGAGAGTATCCATTGCATGAAACTTATTTAATCTTCTTAGCAAGAGACTCTATGTCTGGTAATGTAACATAAATGAAGACCTAGCTTAGGTTGTCTGGAACTTCACTGAGATGTCACTACATTTCAAAATATAAAGGAAATAGAAAATAAAACATAATTTTCTAGGTCATGGCTTTGCAATGGATCTTCACATTTCACACAGAAAGGAAGGATATCTGTTTACTTTCAATGGGTTGTCAACCCATTATGCTGCATGACTATATTGATTATTTCTCTGGCATTGCCAATCTTAATTATTGACTAAAGGAGCTAAAATTTACAGCTTATCACTATGCTGGAAACCATTAGAGCAACAGATTGAATACAGTTCTCTTTCATTGTTAAAAAATCCTTGTAGATCTCATGTTCTTTAGTAGAAAGTGAACTTCAGGGATTTGGGGACAGCAATTCCTAACGTAACTGCAGACTGGAATTGCCTGGAGTAGTTTCAAAACACTAGATTCTACACCCCATCCCTAGACATACTGACTTAAAAACTCTGGGTGTGGTCTTGGCATCAGGATTTTTAAAGCTCCCAGATGACTCTTACATGTAGCCAATGTTGAGAATCACTGTTCTTAAAGGTCTTAGGTTGAACCCATTCACTCATTCCCAAAACTCAGAATTACTGATTTTTTAAATTTCTGGTTTAATTTCTTCTGTCTTATACCCTTATGATGTAGGGACAAACTGCTGATGGGAATGAAAGCCCAGAGAAAGCATGAACTCTGGTATAGAATTTATTTGGGGGCATGGAAGATGTTTCTGATTATGTTGAACTTCTGGTATTTAAGACAGGCTCATTCATGCCTTTGCTCTATCCCTCAAATATGGTCAAGATGGGGGCGGGGGGGCGGGGAAGGAGAGAAAGAGAGATCATGTGAGCACTAGAGCTAACAAGAGAGATTTGGAAATCAAGAAATGGAAAGGATGAAAGCAGTCCCCTATCTCTACCACCCCTATAAACAGTTTCGGATTTTTAATGCTGGGCATTTAAAGACAATTTGGCAAACTGGAGTCAAGCTGTTTGTCAACTGATCAGTCAGGCAGTGATACTGATTCTGCAGTTGCAGGCACTGCTGGGAATTTGGAGGTAAAAAACAAAACAAAATCCTGCAGAAGTGCCTTGCCTCAGAGGCTTGGAGACCTTTGGTTAAATGCAAATATCTCTTCCTTGGCATTCCAACTGAACTCTGCTCTCAATCTAGTTTATAACCATGATAAAAACTGTAATCCCTTCTAGCAGAATAATTAATGCCAACAATGGGTTTAAAGCCAATATTCTAAACCAATTTTAAGATAATGTTTTTATTTCAAAACTGACCTCTTCTTGTTGTCTGTGCCTCTTTTATGGCCTGGTGTGCCTGGTATACCAGTTCTTTATGAAGTTGGCTTATGTTGCTGACAAGAACAGGTGGTCACTGAGGAGAGGATTCATGCTACACTTCTATTTGTATTGAAAGATGTAACACACAACATTGCACAGGATGGGCACCCTAAAATATTCCAGGAATTCAATACAGTTCTTTGGGTCTTTTTTTTTAAATTTAAATAATGTATTAATGGAATCTATCTAAAGTAGGGAGGATGAGTGGGAAGCAAAGGAATAAACATTGTTTATAAAAGTCTAAAACCTTTTTTTCATACTGACCCATAATTTGCCAATAATCAACCCTAACCATATTTCCCAGCTTTCTCTTTAAGGTGAACATAATTTGTAGTGTTGGCACGTAATACAGATACTTGTATACCTTGAAAAATATCTATGGGGGGGGCTGGGTGGCTCAGTAGGGTAAGTGTCCAACTCTAGATTTCAGCTCAGGTTATGATCTCATGATTCCTGAGTTCGAGCCCCTCATGGGGTGTGGGCTGACAGCATGGAGTTGGTTTGGGATTCTGTCTCCCTCTCTCTTTGCACCTGCCCCACCCCCTCTCAAAAATAAATAAATAAACATTTAAAAATATCTATGCTATTAATGGACCTCAGCAAACTTATCTTTAGTTATAAAAATCTAATATATAATCTATAATCTACCCAGAAGCAGTTTTAGAGAAGTTTTTAAAATTCTGTTTTATTATCAAATATTTATTAGAAAATTTGGAAAGCAAATATGGTTATTTGTTGTAAAGATAATTTCACCTAAGTGCTCAGGACACCAAATTTCACTTCCAAAGCATACATAAATGACACATCTTAACTCTAGGCCATCTTTAAATCAGTTCCTGTTACACATTCCATCAGCACCTGAGCTCTGAGGCTTTCACCATTTCGTGAATAATTTCAGGCTAAGCTTGATAATCTTTTTCTCACTTCAATTAAAAAAGAAGAAAAACCAAAGAGGGGACATGAGGAAAATAAACACAAGATGATAAACTGCTGGATGAGTCTATTTTATGCTTTAAATTTCTAATGTAACATCTGATATGTCTACACATAGCTATATGTATAGAAAAGTGTCAAATACATATCAGAAAATTAGATAGGAGGAGAAGTAAATAGTGCAGAGGATCATTCAAGATTCTATAAAGAAAAACTGCTGAAAATAAACCAACTACAAAAGAGAGATAGCTAATATAGGCACAACAAAGTGAGAAGCAATCCTTTCCTTTCACCTAAAATCAGAATGTTTTATTTTTCTGTAGCAAAGCAATAAGTACTCCTTTTTTCTTCAACAAAATATAGCCTATTGAATGTTCTTCTCCTCCTGTAATAGGAAATAACTTATAGCACTACAGTTGATACAATTAAATGAAAAACCAAAGTATATAATACTGGCATAAAGATCTCCTTGTTTATCCTACTTAAGATATGAAAAAAAAACTGCATATCACACACACATTATAAGATCCTCTGGAAAAAAAATTGTGCATAATTAGATTTTCACACAATGGTTTTAAAACTCCAGTCATATCAGCAGGTTTTGAGTACTAATGAAAAATGGAATTGATACAATTATGTTGAACAGTGGCAGGAAACATGCTTTTAAGAGAATCAGCTTAAAGAAAAAATTCCCAGTTGCATGAGCATTAAAGCTGTCAAGACGTTAAGCTAAAGATCTTCTCTCTGTGCCAGCTAACCCCCTGCCCGACTCAGGAAAGTAACTTCCTGAAGCCATGCCAAGCCCTTTGCTTGAAAATAACATCTTAATTGGTTTCTTCTAATAAAATTCAAAGTGTTCATTTTGGTGATGATAATACACTCATTGTTTTATTCCAGCTTAAAGTTCTGTTCTCTTGGAATGTTCTGAGTATTACTGTTCAGGGGAAAGGAAAGGAAAGGAGAGGAGAGGAGAGGAGAGAGGAGAGGAGAGGAGAGGAGAGGAGAGGAGAGGAGAGGAGAGGAGAGGAGAGGAGAGGAGAGGAGAGGAAAGAGAAAAGAAAAGAAAAAAGAAAAGAAAAGAAAAGAAAAAAGAAAAAGAAAAAGAGAAAAAGAAAAGAAAAGAAAAGAAAAGAAAAGAAAAGAAAAGAAAAGAAAAGAAAAGAAAAGAAAAGAAAAGAAAAGAAAAAAACGCTCATGGGTCTGAATTTATGTAGTAACGATAGGTGGATGGACCAGCAAAAGTTGGAAGTTTTTGATGCCAAGAAAGACTGCTTCTATTTAAATCCAGATTTGTATATAATACCAATGAGATTCTAATTACTTCACAGTTTGCATCATTATTGCTTAATAACGTGCATGTGTAAATACAGAGCCAGGTTGATAAGGTTTAGAGAATGTTTAAGGCTCTTACTGGCAACTGACACAAGATAAATTATCCAATAAGTCTTTTCAAATCAAGGGATAAATTTAAGTCATGAGGTTTTGTTTTTGTTTGAATTATAACAACTAGTGTGTATTTAAGAGGTTGGAAAGTTATAAAAAGAGCTCCAACATATCCACTGCATCATATTATCAAAACTTCTACATGCCTGGTCATCATCTTAAGTTTCTTTATTGAAAGTTTTTCAATCTAGTCTATTGAATGGTTTGTATACATAGAGACAGAACTCTAATTTCATAATGAAATTCAACACAACTTTTATTTTATAGAAGCCAATTTTATTATCACTTTGCTGCTATTCATTTATTCATTAAACAAGAATGAAGAGGTCCCTGTACTAAGAATTACAATTCTGTTGGAATTGCGCTTTTACGTGTAATGGTCTCCAACACTTGAGAGAAACTGTGGCCACATACACCACTTCTACCCGACCCAAATAAGCAAGGTCAGGAATACTAGGGTATTTGACTCCCTTTACTCTCAGTTTCTAATTTTGTTAGTGTGGTCTTAAAATCTTCAGACTTGTGTCCATTATCAAGTTTCAGTAATGAATGAAGAGCCAGCTTGGTGCACTTCACACAGTTTGTACAAAATTATGTCTATTTACAAAAGAAAAGAGGTTGTTTCTAATCTAATTTTGTGAAATGAAGACTTTAGAAAATGAAACACAGAATGAAAGATTATATTTCACATGCTATAATTGGAAATCTGCTAACTCCTTGGCAATTGATGCTAACTACAGTAAGTAACACTAGCAACCTGGGTTGTAAGACTTCACTAGCTGTCAAAGCGGCAAGCCTAGTGAACAAATTCATGCATTGATGGTGTCTTTACATATGATTTGCCCCATTCATTCCCTTTATGTTCCTATTAGCTGTAGTAAAGATGGATTACCTCCTTCTGGCAGGTTGTTATTCAGCAAGTCCTTTAGTTCTCGCCATTCCTCGCCATCAGTGATGGGAAGGAGGCAAGGCTCAAATACAGAAGTCACTAGAGTTTCTTGCTCTGCCTCTCAGCTCACTTGCACCAAGCTGTTACTGCACACCTGTGTTGCAGTAATATGATAAGTACTAAAGTGTTTGCCGAGCTAATCACCCAATTATTATGTAAATATAAAGTTGTGGTATTTGAACCTAAGAAAACATATAAATAATATATTAAAAATGATACCAGGAATATAATAGCTTTTTTTTTTCCTGACTTCTCAATTTTTGTTCTGTGCATTTACAGGGCAGTATACACTTAGGAAAGACCTAATTTGTTGTGTGAAACACAACAAATCTTTACTCACGGGGTATGTGTATGTAGGTATGTGTGTGGGTGTGTGTATAGAGAGGACATTTATTTTTTACTCAGATATACATCCCCTCTCCATAACTGATTCTATTTTTAGAAAGTGAAACTCCATACCAAGGAAATAAGATGTTTTTCTTGAAAGAATTTAGCAACTGTTTCTCTGGTGCTATTACTCCTGCAGAGAATCAAGGTTTTCATTTTATGATATCAGCTGTCTGACCCTCTTCTTAGAAGAGTAGCAATTATTGTTTGTAAAATTATATTGCTTTGACTCCTTTGGTCTATCAATTCCACTGAAACTAGAGACTTGATATTAGCCATTACATTACATATAAGATTAAAGGTGAACAATCTTAGTTAGGGGTGCCTGGGTGGCTTAGTCAGTGTCTGACTTCAGCTCAGGTCATGATCTCACAGTTTGTGGGTTCAAGCCCCACATCGGGCTCTGTGCAAACAGCTCAGAGCCTGGAGCCTGCTTCAGATTCTGTGCCTCCCTCTCTCTCTGCCCCCCCCCCCCACTCATGCTCACTCGCTCTCTCTCTCTCTCTCTCAAAAATAAACATTAAAAGAAATTTAAAAAATATGAGCAATCTTATATTCAAAGTCTGGTATCTGCTCATTATTTATAAGAAAATAGTTTCAGTGAGGAAGTAATTTAAGAATTAATTAGGTGGACTATTTCATACTTTTTAATAAAGTATCTTAAATGCTAGCAGGTATTAATATTGAGAAAGGCAAGAATATTAGGCATGTTCACTGACATCACTTCAAATGAGTACATAAGGTTATTTTAATGATTGGGGTGCCTGGGTGGCTCAGTCGGTTGGGTGTCCGACTTCAGTTCAGGTCATGATCTCCTGGTTGGTGAGTTCGAGCCCCACGTTGGGCTCTGTGCTGACAGCTCAAAGCCTGGAGCCTGCTTCAAGCTGTGTCTCCCTTTCTCTCTGTCCCTCCCTTGCTCATGCTCTGTCTCTATTTCCTTCAAAAGTAAATAAACATTAAAAAAATTATTTTAAAGACTGTTTTCCTCCTAAGGCAATATATAAATAAGCAGAATAGAATATTCTGAGGATTGACAAAGAGGAAAATGGTATCCTGATGTATATAGCACAACAAAACTCTTGATTATGGGCGTTGCAACTTGGGAAAGGCAAGACAAAGCCTGTTCATTCATTTATATAATTAGAGACAAATAAAATACGAATTTTTTGATATTTATTGCCTCAACCTTTCCAAAGAGAATTGAGAAACATTTCTAATATAGTGTTAAAGTTTGACATAATAATCCATAAATTATTGCTAAAAGGACAGCTATAGTTAATTTTTCTCTCCATATACCATTTTCTCTAGTATTGTCTCTGCCACCACCAAGCTGTGTCTGTTAGCCAAAACAGTTAGCCTGTCTGGGCCTTCATGCCTAACTACTTCATAGGCATTCTGGAATAAAAGACATAACAAGTGGAAAATCTCCAAAAAGTTAAAAGCAGTCTGCAACAGTAACCTACCACTGTTGAGTTCTCAAAGGCAGTTAATTCCCACTGAATAAGGAGGTAAGGCTGAAAAGATTGTTTTTGAAAAGCATGCACCTTGAAAATGTAGAATGAACTTGCCATCTTTTACAGCTCAGCACATTGTTCCAGGGCTGGCGCTACCCTAAAATAGCACATGGCTCAGCACTGAGCTCTCCCTTTTATGTGCCCTTCTTGCCAACTCACACTCTGCATTAGAAAACGTCAAACTTTTCTGTTCCTTGCTTTAAATTTGTTTTCATTAACAACAGTGGTCCTCAAGAACATAGAAATAAAAATGCAGAAGGCAAAGAAGTGCTGGAATTTGCCCAAAGCTTACATTTGAGCTCTTTCTCAATACTTTTACTTTTGACAGTAATGGAACTAAAACCAAAATGATAGTTTTTCATACCTTGTTATATAAAAGATATTTAGGAAATGGAAAAATTGAGCATATCTTGGTGTTACAGTTAGTTGATGCTACAGTGGTATCTGTAACAAAGAACCAATCATTTTCTTTTCTTTAAGAGAAAGTGTAGGCTATGTTGAACTTATGGAGACTACTCTGATTAATTTGCACAGTGAGGTGAAGGGAATGAATAAGAAATTTTTCTACAGTTATCCTTTGTCTGAGCTCAAACTTGTTTCCACAGCCACAAAAGAAGACCTTACCCACAGCAACGAAATAAGCATGCTCCGCAGTTGTAATTCCCTTATCCTCACCTGGGTGAATCTGAAATTAAAGGAGTGATTAGGGGCAGTGTAGAGAATGAATTTTATCTCCTTTATTTTCAGGAAGGATGGATGTTCTAAAAGAAAAGCAGAAGTCTACTGTGACACCTTTAACATGATAAAGTGAGTTTACAGAATGCCTGAGAAAAATGTTCTTTTCTTTTAATTGTGATTTTGTGAATCTTAAAACTAATTCTAGCAACATCTACCAAAATGGCTCTGGCTCTGGCATCTGACTGCTTGTGTTTTAATTGTGTCCTTTTCCATCCCTGTGACCTCAGGCAAGTTACTCTTGCGGAATCTCCATTTTATGAGGATAAAAATAGCACCTAACTCACAGTGTTGTTAAGAAAATTAAAAATAATGCCTGGCACAAAGGCAATATTAATGTTAGTGATTATTATATAAATGCAAATACATAACCAAAATTATTTTGTAAAAACATAATATCCATGAAGAATGGAAAAATGCATATCTTTATTTCTAAGTATTCTTCTAAATCAAATTACAAAGAAAGGTATGCAACATACACTTTCAATCTACATATGTGAGTAACACATCAAAATATTTAATCAACATGTGAATGAGTATAAACCAGGCTATCTAAAATAAGCAATCTATAGATTCAATGTAATCCCTATCAAAATACTAACAGTATTTTTTCTTTATCAAGATACCAATAGTATTTTTCACAGAACTACAGCAACAAATCCTAAAATTTGTATGGAACCACAAAAGACCCCGGATAACCAGAGCAATTCTGAAAAAGAAGAAGAAACTGGAATTATCACATTCCCAGATTTCAAGATATACTACAAAGCCATACTAATCAAAATAGTATGGTACTGGCAAACAACAGATACAAAGATCAATGGGACAAGATAGACAATGCAGAAATAAACCCATACTTATACGGTCAGAAAGAAAACAAGAATACAATGGGGAAAAGACAATCTCTTCAATATATGGTGTTACGAAAACTAGATGACACATGCAAAAGAATGACACTGGACTACTATCTTATACCATAAACAAAAATAAATTCAAAATGGATTAGGGACCTAAATGTGAGACCTGAAACCATAAAACTCCTAGAAGAAAATATGGGCAGTAATCAGTCTTAGCAATATTTTTCTGGATCTTTCTCCACAACCAAGGGAAACAAAAGCAAAAATAAATAGGATCAAATCAAACTCAAAAGATTTTGCACAACAAAGGAAACGTTCAACAAAATGAAAAAGCAATCTACCAGACGGGAGAATATATTTGCAAATGACATGTCCAATTAGAGATTAATATCCAAAATATATAAAGAACTTACACAACTCAACACCAAATAAATAATCCAATAAAAAGTGAGCAGAGGGGATCTAGATAGACATTTCTCCAAAGACATACAGATGGCCAACAAACACATGAAAATATGCTTGACATTACTAATCATCAGGGAAATACCAACCAAAGTTACAATGAGCTATTACCTCATAACAACCAGAATGGCTAGCATTAAAAAGACAAGATAGAAGTGTTGTGCACTGCTGAGAGGAATGTAAATTGGTGCAGCCATTAGGGAAAACAGTAGAAGGGTTCCTCAAAAAATTAAAAATAAAAATACCATATGACCCAGTAATTCCATTTCTGGGTATTTACCCAAAGAAAACAAAAACACTAATTCGAAAAGATACAGGTACCCCTATGTTTATTGCAACATTATGCACAATAGCCAAAATATGGAAACTACCTAAGTGCCCCATCAATAAATGAATGGATAAAGAAGATGCAGTATAGACACACACACACACACACACACACACACACACACACTGGAATATTACTTAGCCATAAAAAGGAATGAAATCTTATCATTTGCAACAACATAAATAGACTTAGAGGGCATTATGCTAAGTGAAATAAGTCAGACAGAAAAAGACAAATTCCGTATTACTTCACTTATACACAGAATGTATAAAGCAAAACAAATGAACCAACAAACAAAAAAAACAGAGACAGACTCATAAATACAGAGAACTCTCCTCCAGAGAGGAGGGTGGGGGGGGATGGGCAAAACAGGTGAAAGAGATTAAGAGGTGCAAACTTCCGGTTATAAAATAAACAACTTACAGAGATGAAAAGTACAGCATAGGGAATAATATCATAAATAACATTGTAATAATGTTTTGCGGTGACAACCGTTCACTACATTTACCATGGTGAGCACTGAGTAATGTATAGAATTACTGAATCATTATGTCACACATCTGAAATTAATATAACATTGTATATCAATTATATTTCAATAACATTAATTAGTTAAACCACCTAGCATCTCTTGATAGCTCAAGAGTTCAGTCATAATTGTTTCCACGTATCTATGGATAATCATGGACTACGACACATTTTCTCATGGAATTGTTTTGATCAGATGACTGAATAAACATAGCACAAAACACTCACTCTTAATTTCAGGTCATTGGAGCATCTCAGCTTTGTTCTCAATTTCAGGACCCTTGTACGTTTTTAAATGGCTTAATATCACAGCATTATCTTTTGGCAACAGATTTAAGCTTATTAGAATGTGACAAAACTCACCCAGAATAAGAATTACTTTTTTATGCCAGGAAAATAGGAGTTTCCAACTTTTTTCTAAGAATCTTTAAAAGAAGACATCATTGTAACATATTTCTATCCTAATACTTCTCAAGGGACATTCTTTGCACTACTTAAAACTTCCCCAATTCAAGGCTGTAAAAGATATTTCATTTTATTTTGACTACTAAGAGTCCTGAATCAATATATATTACAGGGAAAAACAGACATGAAATTTCTCAGCAATTTCTTCTCATCTTATGTTCTCAATGTGTTTATAACAGTTTTAACTTGCTCTTGTATCATAAATTTAGTGCTGCTCTACTTAAGACTCTTTATGATTTAGGTAATGTCCCGCTCATAATTGTATTTATCAATCCCTTCCTGATTTTAAAGACACTCTCACAGGGGAAAAATGCAGAGTTTTATTCACAGAGCATTCCTTGTTGAGTCTGAGTTTATTAAAACATAAATAGTTTATGTTATTAAAGATGTTTAATTGGCATTTAACTGAAAACGTCAGAAGGGGAATTAAAACAAACTGTATTAACACAAGTTTTCCCAAGAACTAAATATTTCAGAAGATTCAATACAATCAGAAGGAGCGTTCTCCAAGATTAATGGAAAAATCAAGAACAATTGCCTTTATTTTTTATCTCTTGGGCAACCATAGACAAACTGTTTTCAACAAATGTGCCTTGTAATGTTAATGCTACCAGAGTTCATAAAGACACAATTTATTATTTTGAGTTTATTGTCCAACAACAATTCATTTAGCTCACTAGTTCCCAGGGGTCCTTTTATTTGTTGTTTAATTATTATGCTTCTTGTCAAATGAGGCAGGTATTAAAAGATAAAAGATGTTTTGTAAAATTTTGTCATCTTTCATTTATATACTATCGATGACCTGGAGACTTTGACAATTATATTAATGAAAATTTCAGCACTGAAAGAAGGCAAAAAAGCATCAAAGTAAATAACTGAAAGAACTTATAATCCTATGCAAGCTAAGTCCCTACACTTAATATACTTGCTTCCCAATATAACTCAGACTGACATTTTTATGTTTTTAAAACACTGTTGTGCACATGTAAATGTAAAAGTCAACCTTGAGCTGAAAAACTGGCCAATATTAGCTAAGGAAAAATGCATCCAAATGGTAGAAACTTTAATTTTTTAATTATCATTTTCCTTTTGAGTTTAAAGCCATGAGTCATAGGCTTCAATAGGGTGGAAAGCAGTTTAGTAGTAGGAGATCTTTACTGTTCTAGTGAACACCAGCAAAGAATTAATAGCAGTCACAAATAATCGACTTTTTTGCCATGTATTTATCAGTCAATTTATTTTTGAGTTTTCACTGCCTTAAATATTTCCATGGGCATCTTGATAACTCATAAGAGTTTCAAGCCAAGAGAAAACCTGAAGTAGAGCCAGACTGCTGTCTATTCAATAAAATGATATTCAGGTTTTTTGAAGCCTATGGAATATTGAGTACATCCTACTTCTTTATTTCATATTGTGTTTTGAGTGTGTGTGTGTGTGTGTGTGTGTGTGTGTGTGTGTGTCCCAGGATTACTTAAAAATGTCTGATATCTTAGACATTTGTAGTAGAGAGACAAAACATGCACATGACTGAATTATTGCCTTTATGGCAACAGAGGTGGAACTGTGTAATTTTGGGTAATTCCTGAATTGCAGTTGATACCCAATCTTACAAACAAGAAATTTTGCTACTTCAGTAACTTAATAATATAAATACTCATTAGATAATATAAGATAAACTAATTCAGTAAATAATTCTCAACTGAAGTAGTGAATTTTGCGGTGCCTGGGTGGCTCAGTCGGTTAAGTGTCTGACTCTTGACTTCAGCTCAGGTCGTCATGATCTTGTGGTTTGTGAGTTCCAGCCCCAAATCTGATTCCAAACTGACAGTGCAGAGCCTGCTTGGGATTCTCTTTCTCTTTCTTTCTCTCTGCCCCTCCCCGGCTCTCTCTCTTTTAAGATAAATAAATAACCTTAAAAAAATTAAATAATAAAATAGTGAATTCAGGTTCTGTTAATTTGTTCACATAGAAAGTATTCCAAAGAGCAAATATTCCTGAATAATTTTCAATTTATTCATCAAAAGAAAAAGGGTAAAAAATAAAATATATTGTTTAACAGACATTATTTTAGGAGCATGTATATAACCTATACTTGGTATTTATATGGATATATTTACATTTGTATTTTATTTTATGGGTGTATTTATACAGATATATTTTATACATATTTCATATACAGATAATTTCAGAATCAGAAATTATCCTGATTTAATTATCATGACTCCCTGCCTTCTTGAGGCTTTATGGTACTCTCTTTTTTTTTTTTTTTAAAGCTTATTTATTTATTTATTTTTAACGTTTATTTATTTTTGAGACAGAGAGAGACAGAGCATGAACGGGGGCAGGGCAGAGAGAGAGTGAGACACAGAATGGGAAGCAGGCTCCAGGCTCTGAGCTATCAGCCCAGAGCCCAACGCGGGGCTCAAACTCACGGACCATGAGATAGTGACCTGAGCTGAAGTCGGACAGTTAACCGACTGAGCCACCCAGGCGCCCCTTTATGGTATTCTTAAATGTCCCAAGAGTAGCAAATAGTTAAATGCAATTTCAAGCCATCCACTATGCCATGACAATCATAAGAAATAAACTAAGTAGATGGAGTTCTTATTAAGTTCAAGCTTATCATGAAAAATTGGACTTTCAAAAAAACCGAATCTTAAGAAAAATAATGCATTTGTGCATTACTTTAAAAGTCTAGACATATCTAGACATGCTAGACATACTAGCTTATATATATGCCAACAGTATTAAGATTTAAGGCAACATCCCTGACAGGCCACCAATCAAGGCCCTTTGGAAGGCTGTGTATATATGAGATCTCTTCCTTTTAATATAAAACACTATGCTTCCAATCAAAACACACACAAAAAAACTCAGGGGTGCCTGGGTGGCTCAGTCAGTTAAGCATCTGACTCTTGATTTCAGCTCAGGTCATGATCTCATGGTTGGTGAGTTCAAGCTCCTTCTCGGCTCCTCACTGATAGTGTGGAATCTGCTGGAGATTCTCTCTAGGTCTCTCTGCTATTTGTGCTCTCTCTCTCAAAAACAAATAAACTTTAAACACACACACTCAACAACTTTCTGGAAGAAAATATCTAAAATCTATAGAGAAGAAGGTCTATTAGGGAAGAAAATACAGTAATTAGGAGATTTGAGAATTAACTGGAAACAGTAAATACAAACGTTGAATTCCCAGACAACATTGAATCTCTGTATAATGTATAATGTAGGAAAAGGTTGTAACTAGATGGAAAATATTTGACCATCAGCAATGTACCAGGATATGAGTCTAAAGTTATTCATCCACAAATTAACCAAAATTTTTCTCCCATGATGCTTTTACCTTAATGCTATGATGAAGAAATTTTGTGTTCTACCTAGTCTCTATCATTATTTTAAATTAACTAAGATTCACTGAAGCATGTTTATAGTGTACCAAGGCTCTACTGGTTGGGGAGGTACAGTGGTTAAGAAGTATCAAAATTTATGTTAATTCAACATTTATTGAACAATAACAAATGGCAGTCTCTATGCTAATTGGGGGGGGACTAATTATAGTACAAAAGAAGACCATATTTGTACCCTAAAGGAATTTATGTTAACTCAATTAGAGTAATTCTTTGTGTATTTTAACAAGATGCACACTATACCCACACAATACATTTTACAAATTTAATTCATTTCATTTTCAAAACAGTTCTATGAAGTGTGTGTCATTCCCATTTTACAGATGATAAAATTCTGGATTAGGGAGATTAAGTAACTACCCCAATGTAGCATTCCCCAGAAAGTAGCAAGCGACTATGATTTAAAATCAGCTCTGTAGGACTTCAAAATCTGTGAACTTTTATAAATTGTTTAGTTTTGTTCTGTCCCTTGCCCAAGTCCTTCATACAAAATGTTCTTGAAAGCAATGAGAGGAATTACTATAGAAGCCTTCCTTAAAGAAGATGATATTATAAAAAAAACAAAAACAAAAACAAAAAAAAACTAAGCTTAAACATCATAAAAATTTAGGGCAATAAAGAGTCTTAGAGTTTAGTTAGCCCCCAAATTTTTTAACTGGTTGGGAGAACTGAGGTCCTGACAAAGTTTCAGAATTAATTACTGAGGAACCAAAGTTTGAAAACTCTGTTATTTTTTCCACATAAATGCTGTTCTCACTATATTGCACTGCCAATCAAATGTCCATACTTTTACATACATCAAAAAACATATGTTTAGACATGTTTCCTAATATTTTAACAAAAACTTCCCAGAGGTCACTGGAATCATGACAAACATTTTCCCTACTTAATTGTAACTAAAATTTTGTTGGTATTTTTCCTTATACAAAAAAGACAGAAGTTTTATGTACAAAATTCATTTCAGAACAATAATTATTACCAAAAATAATTGGTGATATTTTGTAATGGAAAAGAGGTCAGTTCATCAGGAGGCATAACACTCTTAAATAGGTCAGTATTAAAAACAGAAATTCAAAAACATGAAGTAAAAACTGATAGACCTGAAAAGAGAAATAGACAAATCCATAATTATAGTTGGAAAGTTCAACTTCTTCTGTAAGTAATTCAAAGAATAAGTAGACAGAAAATCAGTAGGGATATAGAAAACATAACAAACCATCAACTGACTGAATCTAACTGGCATTAATAAAACATTCATGTAATAAAAGCAGAATACAGATTCTTTTCTATGTAGGCTACATTCAGTGTAGTAAAATGATTTTTAATAGTTTTTTAGAAAATCAGAAGCATATTATGTATGTTCTTTGACAACAATAAACTGAATCAGAGATCTACAACAGAAAGATATATAAGAAATACACAAATATCTTCAAATTATACAACATATTTCTGAGTAATTTGTGAGTAGAGAAAAAGTAAGAGGAACAATCAGAAGACATTTTGAACTGACTACAAATCAAAACAAATTTTATCAAAATATGTGGAGCACTGCTAAACAGTGTTTCAAGGGAAATTTATAGCACAACTGGTTACATTAGGAAAAAGTTCTCAAATCAGTGATCTAAGTTTCCATGTTAAGAATTTCCAAAAAGAAGAGTAAATTAAACACAAGACAAGAATAAGATAATTTCATTTTAGAGCATAAACCAAGGAAATATTAAACAGAAAAACAATAGGAAAAAAAACACAACAAATCCAAAAGCTGATTATCTAAAGAGATCAATAAAAAGAAAAAAATGATTTCTACAGCAGTCAGAACATAAAGGAAGTAGATGTAAATTAATAATATCAGAAATGAAGAAAAAGACACTACTACAGATCCTACAGGCACAGTGAGGATAATAAGGTAATATTATAGATGACTTTATGTCAACAAATTTAACATTTTAGATTCACAACCTAATTTCTAGGTGAAAAATAATCTTATTTTGAATCTACCTCATTTTTAAACAGAAACAATGCTTAACATATTTAACTCAGTAATCATGTTTTATATCAATTCAAATATAGACAATATGTCCATTTTTCTCAACCTTAGAACCTTTTTGTAAAATGACATGTAACTGATGCTTTTTGTCAAACTATAGTATCAATTCCTGGCTATGTAAAATACTACATGCTAAAGTCTCTACTGGATAAAGGCAGAACCATTTCAACAATGCTTTCCCTTTTATATTAACAAGCAAAACAAATTTGTCTATTGAATATATGTAGCCTTGACTTATCTTATGACCCTTATAGATTCCAAAGATTTTCTGAGAAAAAAATTACAGTGACAATAATGCTATGAAATGTGAATCTGTTAAACCACCAGATTTTTTTAAACAAAAATTCAACTTAATCAAAAGGTATTTCATGAACTTTATATTTATTTGAAAAGCTATTTGGCATAAAATTAGAATGATAACAATTATAAAATGTAATATCTAATAGGAACCACAGTTTTTTTAACATGCAAGATTTAGTTTGTACAAATGTAACTAATTAATAACATCTGAAATACATTCTCCCACAGGACTGATGACCATCTGGTTGACCTTACACTAGATCAATAGGGAAGGCAAATGTGTAAATCAATGTTTCCCAAATGTTATCACTGCATCATTCTACTACAAGAAGGGATAAAACTTGGATGTAAGAAGAGATCTCATTTCACACACTTTAAAATTGACTTTGTTAATTGGACTGTAAGGCAAGACTGAGAGGATTCTTCTAAAGTTCCATCCAGAAAGAGACTGGCAGAAGACCAAGTAATGGTGAAGGAAAATAATTCAAGACAAAAGAGTCAGGAGGCAAGGAAATTCTGAGAATATAAAGACACAGATGATATAATCTGATGTTATTTGAATTTCCTCAGAATCATTTTCCAACTCATAATATTTGGCTGAAAAATAGTGATAGAAATTTTGAAATAAATAAAAGCATACACCATATGTATTTTAATTAATATATGTTCATATATGTGTCAACCCTTACAAAGTTCTATATTTTGATGTAAAGAGTAAACCATTTTGGAAGAAATGTAGCAACTTATTGTGATATACAGAAAAGTTGTAATAAAATGGGAAACTTTAAGTAATAAGAAATTTGGAAAAGGTACACTGAAACAGGTATACTGTCTAATCTATTAAGAAGAGGATGATGAGCTGATTACAATTTATACCTTTTAACAATTTTTTTTTGTCCAAGGTATTTTTCCTATGATAATATGTCTAAAATATAGTTCACTTCAGGAGTTTTTTGTATTAATTTAGAAATTATGGGGTTTCATTATTTGTTCTCCCCGTTGATATATATCTTTAATACAAATAAAGCGATACTCTGTATCTCTGATTATTTCCTAGCATGACTCTTCAGAAAAACAAAATATCAGGAATTGGTAGAAATCTCAGATCAAAAGCTTATCTCATCATGTTGTACTCTACATATGCTATAAATTAAGGTAAGTCTCATTCTGCAAGAATCTGTTTTGACTTTGAGAGCATTTAAAATATTAGACATGGAGTATTTTAAAAATCCCATCACAACTTCTAGTCACTTTATATATAGTAGTTACTGTCCTACTTAGTATTAGTTTGGTTTTAAAAGATTATACTAATTAATTTCTTCTGTAAAAGATAAACTGTAAAGTCTTTCAAATATGAACTTGATGGATTATCTCTGGTGATACACATGCTTTTACATTTTACAAATTTTGGGTTAAGTTTGGGTTAAAAAAAAAAGTTTGGTCAGTTTTGATGTATTAGAGAGAACAGGTTCAGATAACTAACCTGTGGGACCACTCCATCTTTCTACATATTGGGAGACATATAGAAAAGAGAAATTGCACTACACCCTAATGCCTTTATTTTTCATTTGATTAGATATTTCATAGTTCTCAACTTGGAAGAAAAGGTATAAGTAGACTACAAGATGTTACAGTAATCAAAAAAAAAAAAAAAAGACACTTCAAAGGGTCTGTTTTCCCT
Organism: Leopardus geoffroyi; assembly: GCF_018350155.1. Classification (NCBI taxonomy): domain Eukaryota; kingdom Metazoa; phylum Chordata; class Mammalia; order Carnivora; family Felidae; genus Leopardus; species Leopardus geoffroyi. The sequence continues at coordinate 85,633,879 of NC_059331.1, forward strand.
TTCTTCATAACTTAACTGGACAGCCATGGGTTTTTAGTGGAATGACTGGCTTAGAAGCTAAAGAAGCAATTAGAAGGTCACACTAAGTTCTAAATAAAGCTCTTTCAGTGCTTATCATAACCTTGGGGAAAGCCCTTAGTGACTTAAGAAGAAAAGAAAAAAAATAAGATATCCATGTGACTGATAAGTGTCAGTCATACTGCTGTTTGAAATTCAAGATAATAGAGTGTTTCAAAGACACTGCTATAGAAAGTTCTGAGAGTATACTATTTCTCAAGTAAAATAAAATATGCTCAATGACACCAATGTTTATGAAGAACTTAGGTTGAAAGAATTAATAAAAATATAAATAACCCTTATTGGCGAGATGATCTTCCTGATCTATTTCTTATCCCATACGTCCAATTAGTATGGGTTATGTGACTGACCAAAATCATCCATCTGTAAGTTGTTTGAACTATATACATCAAAGCTCATGGATACATTTGGCAAACCATTTCCTCAGAGGATCTTACACCTTTTACATTTGTGCAAATTTGAAATCACGCCAATTTCCCCAAACTTCTGAAGAAAACATTTGTACACAACAGCAGTCAAAAACATATTTCCAACTATTCTTTTAGATCCTTTTCAATTAATTAGGAGATTTTGCCAACCTCAGGAATGCCTTTTGGAAATGGAAAAAAAAACACCATTAGAACAACATATGGAGAAACAAGTTTGGAGGCCAAGACCAAAACTTACGAAGAAAAATTTTAAGTAATTAAACTTGCATAGACTTCTCTGCTGATGAGCGTTAGCACATTGAGGGTGTTTCTCAAACACCAGGTGACTATTAAGAAGAAACTTCAAAAAGGGTACAATATACTTCAAGCATTTTCATAAACACATGTAGTAGAGAGCTTTTGCCTATGAACACATAATTTAAAATAGCCATGTCCTCCAAAAAGCAGCCCAGTAAATATTTTCAAAATTAATCAACATTCAATAATATTTTACTGTGTTTTATTATTAATGTTTGAATCTGGACGTGAAATTTTTAAAAAGACTTCAAATAACATTTTTCCAGAGTATTTATCTTACCATCAAATGTTAAATAAACTCTTGCTTGGGGCTGAGACGATCCTTTTACACTGATAGAACAAACAAATACTCCAACCAACACGAAAATTGCCTGGACTGCCATTTCTTCAGATTTGCAAATTAATATCCAAGAGAAAATACCTTTAAAAGAGAGGTAACAAGTTTGTTATATTTCATTTCACATTTTAGGAGCATACACGTATGTGTGTGTGCGTGTGTGTGTGTGCGTGCACACACACACACGCACACACACACACACACACACATAACTAGTGATCTAGACAGAGCACCTTATTCACAAAAGATATATCTGAACTTTTACAGTCATGCAAACAGTAGGAGGTGCTCTGACTTTGTTGCTTAGATGTGAAAAGTTGGATTTAATTCATTTATGTCTGGAAGTCTTTGCAAAAAGAGAAACTGTTTTTTTTTCCAGGAAATAATGCTAATCTTAAAGCAGAACAAAGGAGCTAGGAAAAAAGGTATTGATTCCCAAAGGAAACTCCATATTTAAACTTGATCTAATAATCACATAACATTGAAAAGACTTGAGAATGGTACCAGTGGGTATTAGATGAAAACTTGTCTTTCTACCATAAATATTGTAGTAGCAAGAAAAAGTCACATGAAAAATCATGTATACCCACTTGCTTCCACCCTCATTAGCTCTTTTGGAGTAATATCTCTGAAATGTTTCTACACATAAATCTATGTGTGCTCAATCCCTGACCACTGAAATCACTCAAATTAGTTATCTGCCAATTTATACAGATGCAGCTGTTAAATGATGCAGATGAGGTAACCATGGACTAGTGCCAAGTTCAAACCAATGACTTAGTGGTGAGCAATCCACTGAACCATGTATCCCTCAATGCATATTTAAAATAAATCAACCAGAAAGCAAGCTGTCAAAATTCCAAAAGATAAATCAGAGACAGAAGCATTACCTTTTGAAACTGTAGCTATAAAATTGATACATGCTATTAACTAATGTCTGAATACTAAGGAAGATCAGGTAATGGGTAACTAGAGATCTATCTACAGCAGCTCTAGTGGCCACAATATGCAAAACAAACTCAGGACCATGAAAGAAATCCTGTCATTTTGAGTCTAATATAATTATACAATAAAATGACAGAGTTTAATCTAGAAATGTTTTACAGGTTACAACAATGCTAATCTTCAGTATTATATGGTTATTTACATTAAAATCTTCACACTATTTTATTTAAGAAAGAAATGCCACTAAAAATTGAAAAGACTACTTCACTAATACAGAAGAAAAAAAGTATTATATTAATTAAACAATTAAACTGAACACGCCATGTTGAACAATTGAAACATTTTAAACAGTGGATTTCCTAGGTGGTACATATGTCGTAAGACTTAGAAACAAAACTGTCTGCCTCTTTTGCCACACAGATGGGAGGAAACCTTAGAGATGTTTGTACTGGTAATTTTCAAACGAAACAGTCTCTTCCTGCTTCCACAACCTCTTCACCTTGTCATCCCTAAATTAACTTAGAAGAAAACTGATTTTATAGGATAACTTTCCCTTAATGATTTGCTCCCTGGTTTTGTTGACTTTATAATTAAACCAAAAAAAAAAAAAAAAAGCTATAAATATGCCTAACCTTCCTCACTTCATTAAGCAGGCAGATAATTACACATTTTTACGTATTGCTATTATCAGTGTCTTATCTGACATGTCTCGCCAAAAGCGACATGTGCTAAAAATTGAGAAGAATAATAGTGGAGATGAAATGACAGGTCAAATGAAGTAAGTATACAGAGCAATGTGATTTCAAGTCTACCTAGCGATGAGAAGTGACTGAAAGCCAAGTGTCTTACACGTGCCCGCCCGCCCCCCCCCCCCCTATAACTTCCCTTTAACTCAGACACTTAGACATGCTGTTTGTTGTTTTCACTTCTGATGGAACACTAACAACATGTAAGAAAAGGAATCTTTTATGTCCTCTAGAGCAGTTCTACATCAGAAGGCACGGAAATACTCCACTTTAAACTCTCCGCAGGTGTCATAATCTAAAGAAAACTCAAGCAGGGCTCTCAGCAAGGGAAACACTTCCCTGACAAACTGCATGTGCTCTTTAGAAAACGTCCAGACTCAAGCACACCGATGTGTAAAAAGTCGATACGCAGAACCAAAAGTTATGTTTGGTATTTTGCTAAATGTGTAATGCTGAAAATAAGGAACCCAGCTTACCGAGATGGGAAGAGATCAGCACGGAAAAGTCATCAATTTGCTACCGGTGTGGCTCCGCGAGTGCCTCTCTAGTCTTTTTCCCAGAAGACCTTAATTTCTAGAGCGTCCCAGCGGTGAAATTCTTTCTTCCCGGTCGTCTGAGTTTCTTTGTAAAGGAATCCTCAGCGTAGCAGCGCCGCGGCACCGGGAGCTCGACTCCGCGTCGCTCAATCAAGCACCTCGGAGTGAATGGAAAGTGGCCGGGCACCGGGGGCGAGCGCTCGGGTGTCCGATTACAGCGACGCGGCGCGCGGCTCGGGCTGCCCGGGCGCGCCGCCCAGCCGGCTAGCCTCACCCGCCCAGCACACCCGCCGCATCTCCGCCGCCGCGAGGCCCCACCCAGAGCGCGCCCGCGAGAGGGTGGCAGGGAGCCGCGAGGGCGGTCGGCGGGCGGGCGGCCGGCAGGGCGGGGCCGGGGCCCAGCCCGGGACCCGCTGCCGGGAGACGCAGGAATGCGTCGCTGCAGGCTAGAGGTCCAGCTGCCCGAGTCCGCTCCTCTCGCGGTCCGCGGCGGAGTGAGCAACTCACAGGGTGCGCTCTAAAGCTTTGGTTTGTTACCGGCAGCTCTTGGAAGGCATACAGGATTTGCTTAGCCATAAATATCAAAGTGCAAAGCAGCTTTCTTGCCAGAAAAGGATCACTGCATCCTTTTAAGGCAAAGAGATGCGTTTTTAAAAGGGCACGGGTGTTATCCTTTTCCTGCTGAAGATTTTCTAAAACCGGTAGAGATAAACCAACTATCTCGTCGCAGTTTATCCTTTTAATGGGTATTGTTTCCCATTGCGTTTCCTTAATATCCCTAAGGCAGTAATTCTGTTGACCTCTCCACATTGATTCCTGTCCAGTACTCTTCCCTCCTGGATAGATGTTCCCTCAAAACATAATTACAAGAAATTCCTTAACAATGTTGTGGAAGAAGGCTGTTCTGAACCATGCCAAGAGAATAGTTTACAAACTCAAAGGTATATTTCCAGCACTACTTTCAGGAAAACTGGTTACAGTCTGGAACTGGATTTAAAGTGTAAGTGAAAATTATTTCTACGGACCACAACGGACTACATAGTTGAACAGCGGTAGAAATGAGCTTTGACCCCCATAAAATGAGCAGGTACTTGTTTAAAAACCACTTTGGGCTACAGCAGCCCACAGATGTCACTGTATGTAGAAAATATGGAATATGATTTCTCCAACTTGTTCTTTATATATATATTTTTTTCATTTATGAAATAAAGCAGATCACTAAATTCTTAAAAATTGTATCACAGAAAATACTTCTGGGGGTGAAAAATCATTGCTGGTGTGGGACAGTCGAATTAAATCTCAGGTAAGAGGAAGTGAACAGGTGATTAAGGCGTTTCTTCCGTGTGTCTAAGCACCATCTGTCATGTCCTGTCGACATAAACATGCCTAACTCTGTATAGATGAGCTATGAAGGGATGACATCAAATGCAATTTTAAGAGTTCAAAAGAATGTAAGTTTAGAAGTTCAAAATTATATTCCAGGGCAAATAGTATCTTCAAATGTCTATGTTTATGAAGGAAATTACTGATTCAATGGATGGGGTGTTTAAAAGTTTAATACAGTTGAACTGTTTTTGTGATGATTAGTGCAATAAAAATATGAGCAGCTCCTTAACATAAGTTTTAGTAATGAATTTCATCCACCAAACATCTGACAGTTTTAAAAGGTAGATGCAAACATGAATAAGCACCAAGCGCATTTATCTGAAGTACTTCTAAAACTGATTAAGACACCATATACCGAGCACTATTATCTTGCCAGTGATGTCTGAGTCATAAATTAAGGAAGGAGAAGAAGAAATCATTAGAGAAGATTTCTGTGAACCTTCACACAAAGTATATATTTGTTAATTTGGAAATGTGTAGCCACATGACACTGATTAATTTGTAAATCGATGTAAGGTAGAATATATTTATACATTTTATCTTTAAGTTCCAGGGAACCAAGATAAAGAAACGCAAAGTGGAATACATGCCAAATGCTGTTTTTACAAGGAAGTTTACTACCTATCTCAGTTTACAAAAATCCAAAGAATTAACTCCATGTTTCACACATATTCACAAGGCTTTGGAAACGATGACAAATAGCTTAGGTTTAGTCGCAGACGATGCAATTTGTGTTGTGATTCTGTCTTGTGTAAATAAACTTCTTTTCAATGTACTTAACTGGATGCATTTTGTTTAATACTGAGACATTTAATAGTATTTGCTTAGTACTGAGATATTTACCATTGGCCTCACCTCAAAATAAGTCATGAAATTATTGATAGGCATTAAGCCAAGGCACATTTAATTAGTGTTCATGCCTGCCTGAAACTTGGGCCATACAGTGAAATTTTAAGAGTGGCAATAGGTACCCCTAATAAGATTTCTCTCTACCCCCATTTCTCCAAACTACTCAGAAACCTAAAACACCTTAATAAAACAGGACCTTTATATAAGAAATATTGGTGGCCAGTGCCACTTGCCTAGGCTGGGTCTTTGACTCTTTCCCTAGACATGAGAAACAATATGAGCTAATTCAGTGAGCTAGTTTGGGAAAGGAGGACACTGAATAGATCCATAGGAGTAATGACACAATTCAATTTAGAGGCCACAAAGTTTGCCCTCATCAAAGTATCTTGGGAAAAAACATCCAAGTTAACATATTTAGAATCAGTCTCATTAAGATGTTAAAGAAATGGTGTGGTGTCTTATACACTGAAGTTTCTCTGCTGTAGTGGCCTTATTTTTAATATTTTATATTTTTGATGGTCCTGAAAGAAGCCATTTAACTGTTGGACTGATTTTGAGTGATGTACCCGTCTTTTATGAGTTGTGCAGCTGTGAATTCTCGTTTCAAATTTACAGAACGTAGACTGTTTTCAGATTTTTCTCCATCATATAGATGAGCTATATGAATCAACTTTTTCTAACAAAAGAATCTCAATCCTCCAGAGATGGAAAGTTGTCTTCTTATTGTCGTAAGTAATATTTGTCTCAGGAGATTAGAGACTACATTTTTCCAAGCACTTTGTGTATTATATGAATAGCATTCTTTAATAACGTTACTATCTCCAAAAGAGAACACTGAAGCTTTGTCCAAAGTCACACACAGATAGTAAATATTGGAATAGAGTTACTTAAGCGTGACTGACTCACTGCCTTGAGTTCTTGAATATGAACCTGAGCAAGAATTATTCTCCTTCCTTCTCCTCTCTATCTTCTCCCTCTTCTCAACTTCCAGATACTAGCACTTTAAATTTCCTGAGCTTTATCTTTGGAAAGTCTCTGCCTCAAATGGTTATTTACTTTGTTTACATCAGCCTTTCTTCTCCTTAGGTACATTAGCTGCTCTGAGACCAAGCCGGTCAAACAGGTCTGGTCTAGAAATCTGTGTGTGCAATTACTCTCTGTACAGTTGATAGGCTTTAGTATTTCCTTCATTAAAACCATTCTTTATTTTTCAATAAGATGAGTGTACCTCTACTTTCATTCTTAACACATTGCTAATGTATATCCCTGACCCTTGATCTCTTCCTCAGCTGGTTAAGTGTCAGACTCTTGATTTCAGGTCAGCCTACATTCTAGGCTTCTCAAACTGTAGGGCCACTGACATTAAACAAACAAAACAGTTACAGTGGTTTGTTCTGGAGAGGAAAACTGGCCAGAAAGGGAATTTTCACTGCTTTCTTCTTTTTACCTTTGTAATTTTAAGCCAGGTAAATGTACAAACTCTTAACAAAATTCAGAGTTTAATTCTTCACCATTTGTTAAATATCTTTCAACATGTCAAACATAATAAAGTGCCATATTTTCCAACTCAACCAAAATAAGAGCACATTATCTCTAATGTCTACAAATTACAATATTTCAAATGTAAAAGTAGAATATTAAAGAATTTCAGTAAAAGAGTCTGCTGGTGACTTTGCTTTTTTAGTACTTGCACCTGATAAAGTTGTAAGAGTGTTGTGATCATTCACACTTGTATCACAGGGGTGAAATGGAAACTCTGTTTTGTCTTTATTCTAATATTTCATGTAAAATCTCTGTGAGGGGACTACATGACTTTAAGATGAATTTGATACAACTGCCATTGCAAAGCAGTCCACCATTATTTCAAAGATAATGCTCATTAGTTGATTATACATATATACATGCATCCACAATCATATTTCTTTGAAGTAAGGCAAACTGTTTTTATAGACCTAGTGTATCTAAAACTCTCTTTCTCTTTACCTGGGAGTACAAAACCCTTTCCATATTTATTCTCATGGGAGAGCCAGGAGAGGGTTGCGTAAGTGCCTCTGATTGTCAGATGTGTGTAATGAGGCTCAAAAATAATAACCAGCTGGAGTAATGAATTCAGGACTGTTAGTTACGGCTAATTGACTCCAATCTACAGCCCTTTAACATGGTCAGAGGCCTTTTCCATGTAATCTTCAGATTTTACCATTTTTCTACTCTTTATGGATTTTAAATGGTTGACTAGAAAGTAGAAAATCGAATTGTGTAAACAGCTTTCACAACCTAGTAGAGGCATTCTCATGATGAAAATCATATGCTGAACTCAAGTTGTCCTCTATTACCAGTGACTTCCAGAAGATGGAGAGGGGCATAGAGTAAACTTAAAAATCATCAACGCCTTATTTTCCTTCCTTATTTTTTGTCATGATACTTAATGCTTTGAAATTTCAAGGGACATTAAATAACTTTAAAGAAGAATATATAATTTTTATTTTTTAACAAACAGACTTAAGTTAAAATATGCAACTCTAAGGGTACATTTCAGTGAAAGACTTCTTGTTGATGGATTGTATCCATTGCAATGGGCTCATTGAACTTTAGACCACAAGTGTACCAGAGGGGGGTATGCTTGAAAGAGCATGTATTATTTACTAAATATTTTACAAAGAGTACTTCTTTTAGTATCCAAAGAGAAGATAGATGTATCTCCATTGTGCACACAAGAAAGCCTATTCAGAAATTTGAGGTACCCTTCCCCTACCTGGGCCCCACCCCGAGGCAATAAATTCAGATCTGCCTGTTCCAGAGTCCATATACTTCCTGTTTTTCACTGCTATTGGTGCATCAATCTAATAGTCCAATAAATAGGAAAAAGGGAGTGGAGACCCTCACCTCTCTTCGTAGGCTATTTAGGTTCTGAAGAAGGTTTTCTGCTCTTGTTGGATACCAAATATTTCATCCCATAGATTTGTATTATAAATGCAGACATCCTATCTTCATCATGAACCCACAGCTTGAGAGCAGAATCACTGTCTAATCTTCCTGTACATCTCTTAGAACAGTTAGAACTGTAGTGATTAATGAACAACTTGACATGTAGACAGAGGAGGATTCCAGGGAATATGGGGGGAGAAGAGGCAACCAATAACAATTGGCTAGGTAATGGACCACCCAGTTACAAAACAAAAATTCATGCAAATTCTTTCATCATCCATCCAAGTACCTTTATAAAATTATATAAATTGGCTTTATTCCTTTAAAATATTTAGTTTGTAAATTATGTAAATTTAGTAAATGTTAACCCAGAAACAAATTTACACAGTGGATTCAAGCCTAAGTAACATGAAACTAATCAATATCAGGGAAGATCAAGTCTGATTTTAAAATTACGGGTCACAGGGGCACCTGGGTGGCTCAGTTGGTTGAGCATCAGGCTCTTGATTTCAGGTCAGGTCATGATCTCATGGCCACTGTGGTTTTGATTTGCATTTTCCTGATGATGAATGATGTTGAATACCTTCTTATATGTCAATTGGCCATTTGTATGTCTTCTTTGGAGAAATATCTGTTCATGCCTTCTACCCATTTTTTAATTGGTTTATTTGTTTTTTGGGTGTTGAGTTGTATAAGTTCTTTATGTATTTTGGATACTAACCTTTATTGGATTTGTCATTTGCAAATATCTTCTCTCATTCAGTTGGTTGCTTTTTAGTTTTATTTTTTTCCTTTGCTGTGAAGAAACTTTTTATTTTGATGAAGTCCCAATAGTTTATTTTTGCTTTTGTTTCCCTTGCCTCAGGAGACATATCTAGAAAAATGTTGTTATGGCCAATGTCATATTGTCCATTCAGTGTCCATATGTCCACTCAGTGTGGAGCCTGATATGGGGCTTGATCCCAAGACCCTGGATCATGACCTGAGCCGAAATCAAGAGTCAGACACTCAACCAACTGAGCCACCCAGGCTCCCTGATCTTTAATCCATTTCGAGTATATTTTTGTGTATGGTGTAAGAAAGCAATCCAGTTTTATTCTTTCACATGTAGTTTTCACAGCACCATGTGTTAGAGACTGTCTTTTCCCCATTGCATATTCTTACCCCCTTTGTTGAAGAGTAATTGACTATATAGTGGGTTTCTTTTCAGGTTTTCAATCCTGTTCCATTGATGGACATGTCTATTTTTGTGCTAGTACCATACTGCTTTTTTTAAAAAATACTCTTTTGATTACTAAAGCTTTGTAGTCTAACTTGAAATCTGGAATATGATATCTCCAGCTTTATTTTTCTTTTTCCAGATTGCTTTGGCTATTCAGGGTCTTTTTTGGTTCTATACAAATTTTAGGATGGTTTATTCTGGCTCTGTGAAAAATACTGTTGGTATTTTGGCAGAGATTGCATTATATCTATAGATTGCTTTGAATAGAATAGATTTTTAAACAATATTTGTTCTTCCATCATGAGAAAACCATGTCTGTTCTATTCTGTGCTGAGCGTGGAGCCTGCTTAAGATTCTCTCCCTCTCTCTCCCTCTGCTCCTCCCTTGCTTTCCAGTGCATGTGCATGCACTTACTCTCTCTTTCTCTCTCTCAAAATAAAAATAAAATAAAATAAAATAAAATAAAATAAATAAAATAAAATTACAAGTCACAGATTACCTGTTATGCCAACTGTCACAAGGGTTACCAAAAAATCTTTTGTTCATTTACTGAAGGATAAGGTTCCAGTTTATTTTAGTAGCTCTTACATTCCCTTTCACTCCTTTGTTGACATTAATCCCTCACTCCCTCTTACCCATTCCTTCCTCTGTCACTTTAAACTACATATGTATCAAATGCCATACCTTACAATTCTTTGATCACACCGTGCCTCATCACACTTCTGTGGTTTTGCACATGCTATTTCCCCTATTTTTCTCCATCTCATCCACCTAGAAAATTCTCTTATTAATTGAAACTCACCTCAAATAAATCCTCTCTGTAGAAAATTCCTTTTTCTATAATTCTAGGCAAAAGCAGTCATCAAGTCCTGGATGTTATGTATCGATTGGTAACCTTATCAGTTTTGATGTCAAATAAATTTTTATTTACATCTCTGATACCTAACTGTGAGTTCTGCTTGCTTGCCAGTGTTAGTTTTGTTATTTGCAAAACGAGAATTACAACTACGTTGGGTTGATTGGTTAATTGGATAGTATAATGTGTGTTAACACCTTCTCTCTCATTTCTGTATTCCCATAAATTTGTTTATTCCTCTGATGTATCACTTAATGTTACAGTTGCATGAACATTTTCTCCATTGATGCCCAACTGCTACAGAACAGGACATAGGAATCTTAGATATTTTTCAGCCAGCGGCAAAGCCAAGTCTTGTTGGATAAATGGTCATCCAATTAATTAAACCAAACTTTTCTTTCAGTGATGTTCTGTGGACCTTAAAAAGCCTAAATAAAATATTTTATTGTCACTGTTGGTGTTGCATTCAAACACGTGCAATTTCTTACAGGCTTCTTAAGTAACCATTTTCCAAGGTTCATAACTTTACTCTCAATGGTAATTATGTTGTATTTTTCCCTTTAGGCCATATTTGAATTTTAATTTGAGTTTGTAAAAACTGTGGGAACATTTGAACTGGCTGATTCTTGATCATCAACTACTATAGGAACAGGTGGTATGAATTAATCTTAAATTCTTTTTCCATTTAAGTTTCAAAATTAAAACTTGGAAAATATGTTTTGAGTTCTCTGTGTAAAATTTAAAACAAGATTCTATGAAAATCTTGTTGCATTAAACATAAAAATAAGAGCAGATTAAAAAGAAACTAGTAGCAGAAATTCTTGGCATAGAAAGAGAAAAAATATCTGTTTCCAGAAATTGGATGTAATTTTGTTTCTTTTTATGTTTTATTCCAGCTTTCTTCTACCAAGGTCTTAATCTGAAGCAACAAGAATATAATCTTTTAAGAAATCAATTTTCTAATTTTATTTTCTAATTTTATTTTAATCTATCAACTTTTAGATTTCCATCTCCACTTCTTTCTTTCTTTATTTTTTTTTTTTCAAATTTTTTTTTCAGCGTTTATTTATTTTTGGGACAGAGAGAGACAGAGCATGAACGGGGGAGGGGCAGAGAGAGAGGGAGACACAGAATCGGAAACAGGTTCCAGGCTCTGAGCCATCAGCCCAGAGCCCGACGCGGGGCTCGAACTCATGGACCGCGAGATTGTGACCTGGCTGAAGTCGGACGCTTAACCGACTGCGCCACCCAGGCGCCCCTCTTTCTTTATTTTTAAGGTATATATCATTTACAGTAATCTCAGATACTAAACATCTGGAGTTATCTAATGCATTAATAATAGCATGGTGTTTAAAAACTTACTTTACCAAAAGATTCTGCAGTTTATCCAAAAGATTACTTTAATCAGCATATTCCCCTAATATATCCAAGTTAAAAATATACATACATGCGTTGGTTTTCAAAAATAGCTATGATTGAAATAGTTAGAATACATGTCATCAATAATACTAAATATTCAGTTTTAAGATACAATGAGGAAATTAATGCAAAACTTTTGTAATTATTAGCATATTATTTCAGGAATATATGGTATACTCTGTATTTATCTACAATAAATCCCTATTAACTAGGAAAAACAAGCATTTGTACCTCACAATTATAGAAGCTTTGAAAATTTTATAAAAGTAAACTTTATTGAGAAGCATGGAGCTGTGACCAGGGAATCAAGTGTTATTACTGGATATTTTTCTCCTTGATACCTTAGAAAACATAAATGTGCACCTATAACTCCAGAAAATCACTGGGTGAGATTTTATGTAGACAACTTTTCTTTTCAATATGAACAATTTGTCTTCCTGATTTTAAAAAGCCTACCCCCTAACTTCTAACACACATGCATATATTTTGAAAAAGTGTCCTATTAAAATGTTTTAGGAATATTCCGACCCTGGGTCTGCAGTGTTTAAGAACAAACACTAAAATATACTATAATTCTATTATAACATAGGTATACTGAAGACATAACCTCAGTTTTTCCAGTACAAATTAGTTCTGTGCATCCATTTATCAATGTTGTTACTGTCTATGTGTGTGTACAGAGACCAAATTGAAAAGGTTTCTATAGTGCAACAGTCTAATATTAGGAAATACTTCATTATTTGAGTTCCACTTAATTTAAATCTCTTGAGTGTGTTATAAGCTCTTTGGTAATAATATATTGTTTCTCCATGGGATTTATCTTCTTTACATACCTTACCTTATGTATCTCATGAGGTACAATTTGATTATATGACACATTCATACAAGATATGCATATTTGATTCATTTTGTTTTCCATTTTAAGTCTCTCTAAACCCATAATCACCTGTTGTTTTTATTCTTTTTTGCACTCCCTCCCTTATCAGCCTTTTAAAAAATTTATTTGGGATAATGATTTGAATGAAAGCAAAATATGGTGGGAGTATCTACAAATTAAACACAAGAAATTACTTTTAATGGAGGAAGTAACCTTGAAACAATGAGTCATTAAACAATGCACTGCTTAACACTCAGTGAGTTTTGAATGTGCCGTGTTTAATTTTCTCTGGTTTGGAAAGGCAAACACGTGTCCTTTGCTTTTAAAGTTTAACATTTTCCCCATATTTAGACTTGAAAGAGATCATCTATTCACTGTGCAGTTTCATCATTTTTAAGCTAAGATTTTACAGGTTGACATAAGCTCAAATATGAATCTCCTTTTCTCGGGCATCATAGCCTGGTGACTAACCAAATCATATTGGTGATCCATATTTTATTAACATGCCAGTTTACACAATAGTTTAACCCAAATAATGTACAGTCTTTTAGAATTTTTTGAAATGTTTCTTACATGGTGTTACAAATCAATACAGTAAGCCACCCTGGTACCTACAATCACTGTCCCTTTTCTCTTGTACTGTCAACTCCTCACTGTCATCTCTGAGTCAAAAAGCCCATGCCTGCTGCTGAAATATGGAAGCGTTTAGGGAATCAAAGTTTTGCTTTCTACAATTCCAAAGAAAGTTGGAGGTGGAGGGAAATACTTTATTTCCCATTTCTTATACTTTCTAACAATTGAGTTTGCATCCTACTGTCTTAAGGAATTTTGCAAGGAACAACTCTGTTCTACACCTCAACCAAGATTTGAAAACAATGAAAGGTAAGGACATAAGTCTGAGTGAAACATAGGAAAGACAGAATGCTGTACTCAGAATCTCCATCTCTTCCTACTTTTTTTGGGTCATCACCATTTAGCCCTGCTCTCCCTCCATGTAGGCCATGACTACATTGTCTCGACTACAATTTCCTCAGCTTTCTGAATTATATCAGCGTTACTCAGGAGGAATTATGGGTTCAATTGTGTTTCTCAAAAATATATGTTGAAGTCCTAACCCCCTGTGCCTGTGAATGTGACCTTTTGGAAACAGTCCTTGCAGATAACCAAATTAGGAGGTCATTAGAGTAGGCCCTTAATCCAATCTTTCAAAGAAGAAGGCATTGAAGTGTCTGGGTAGTTCAGTCACTTAAGTGTCAGGATCTTGATTTCAGCTCAGGTCATGATCTCACAGGTCATGGGTTTGAGCCTAGTATAGGGCTCTGCACTGACAGTGCAGAGCCTGCTTGGGATTTTCTCTCTCCCTCTCTCTCTGCCCCTCCCCCACTTGCACACACGCTCTCTCTCTCTCACAAAACAATTAAACAAACATTTAAAAAATAATAAGAAAGTTAAAAGAAGGCCTTGTGAATATGGTGGTAGAGATTTGAGTTACATTGCCACAAGCTAAGGAATATCTGAGGGCTACCAGAAGCTGGAAGAGACAAGGAAGGATTGTCACAGAGGACTCAAAGGAAGCATGGCACTGCTGATACCACTGAGTTTGGACTTCTAACCTCAGAACTGTAAGAGAATAAATTTCTGTTGTTTTAAGCCACCCAGTTTGTGGCATTTTCCATGGCAGCATTAGGAACTTAAGTAATGCTAATTTATTTTCTGCTCCTGCTGCCTACACTGTGCTATCTTCTTTTCTCTGGATCATACTATTTGCTGCAAATTAACATTCTGTGAGAACTTGGACAAATTCTCTATTCTCTTTCAGCTTCAGAATCCTGACTTGTCCAATGATGTTTCCTTCCCACAACCGTGTAGCTTAAACCAAGTAACAATATAAAATATCTGACATGTATTGGGAATCATTGATCATTTCCCTGTTTCACTAGAAGTTATAGATATGTATGTGTGATGATTAATTTTATGTGTCTGCGTGGCTGGGCCACAGTGTTCAGATATTTGGTCAAACATTATTCTGGTTATTTCTGTGAGAATCTTTTTGGATGGAATTAACATTTAAATAAGTGGCCTTTGAGTAAAGTACATTACCCACTATAATGAGGGTGAGCCTCAGTCAATCAATTGAAAGTCTGAATAGAAAAAGACTGACCTCTCTTGAGCACAGAGGAATTCTGCAACAGATGTCCTTCAAATCTAAACTGAAACATTGGCTCTTCTTTGGATCTCCTACTTGCTAGCCCATCCTGAAGATTTGGTACTTACCAGCCTACATAACCACATGAACCAATTCCTTAACATAAATCTCTTTCTATAATGCACATATTCTACTGGTTCTTTTCTTCTGGAGAACCTTAATATAGTATGTATACATGGATTAGCATACATGCATATAATACCTAGCAGTATACACTGAGAAATCCTAGAAGCAATGACGCCATCACAACAAGCACAGCCAATACCTAGCTAGACCTTGGTCTCTGAATACCATTCTCCAATTAAAAGGAATCAGGGTGCTTTGGAGAAATGGCTAGTTCTCAGACCGGGGCAAAAATAAATAAATAGGTGCACCTGGGTGGCTCAGTCAGTTAAGCAACTGATGTCAGCTCAGGGCATGATCTCATAGTTAATGGGTTCAAGCCCCATGTCGGACTCTGTGCTGACAGCTCAGAGCCTGGAGCCTGCTTCAGATTCTGTGTGTGTGTGTGTCTCTCTCTACCTCTCCCTCCCCCCGCTCTCATTCTGTTTCTCTCCATCTTTCAAAAAATAAATAAACGTTTAAAAAAATTAACAAACAAACAAACAAACAGTCTGAATTGTCTTGTATTTCCAAAAAGCAAAGAACTGTTAAAAATGAAACACTTCAAAGAAACACAACTTAAAAAGAGTTCTCAAGGGCAAATTTGGAACAATTTCAGCAACAAAATAAGTAACATAGTACTAGGTTTAACTAAAGTATAAAATAAGTATACTTGAGTCCATACTGATGTAAATGACAAAATGAATAATTGAAGGAGAAGAGACAAATGTTTCTCCCCAGAAGAATTCCACATAAGAGGTGTAGTCACTACCCCCTACAGCAGGTGAAGATTAATTTCTGTCTCCATACATGCTTGTGGCCTAGACTTAATGACTCACTTCCAAAGAATAGAGCCACACAAGGGGAAATAGCGACTATATCGTGGAGAACCACAGAAAACACTAACATAACCAAGTAATTAAGATTAATATCATGAGTGATATAATTTAGATAGCATGTACTTCTGATAACATGAAGAGAAGGGCACTTCACCGGTTGTATTCTTTCCAAAATCCATGGCCATGGTGTAATGCTGAGAAAACAACCAACAAAGCAAAATTAGAAGGCATTATGCAGAATACCTGTCCAGTACTCCTCAGGATTGTCAAGGTCATGAAAAACAAAGAAAGAGAAACTGCCACAGATCAAAGAAGACTAGGGAGGCCTGAAAACTATGTGCAAAATATGACCCTGGATTCTAGATCTGGAACATGGAGGACATTATGAAAAACTTGGTGAAATCCAGATAAAGTCGAATTCAGTTAATAGTAATGAATCAATGTCAGTTTCTTAGTTCTTTCTTTCTTTTTTTTTAGCTAATTTTTTAAAGTTTATTTATTTTGAGAGAGAAAAAAAGTGCAAGTGGGGGAGGGGCAGAGAGAGAGGGAGGGGCAGAATCCCAAGCAGACTCCACACTGTCAGCCCAGAGTCCAATGCAGGGCTCTAACCCATGAATGAACCATGAGATCATGGACTGAGCCGAAGTCTGATGCTTCACTGACTGAGCCACTCAGGCATCCCAGTTTCTTAGTTCTGATAAATGTACCACAGTAATGTAAAATGTTAACACTGGAAGGAATTGAATGAAGGTATATGAGAACTCTATACTACCTTTGTCACTTTTCTCTAAATCTAAAATATTACAAAAGAGAAAGATTTTTTTAAAGTAGCGCCAATTTTAAAAAGCAAATCGTAGAGATGGACTTAATAATAAAAAATAGCAGTTCTCTGGCTAATTCCTGTTTTCCTCCAGTCCCACACTCTAATTTTAAACATGTGTAAAGGTATATTAACATTTCTTACTCAATTTCAGAGCTGATCTTTTGTGTCCGTGGAATGATAGGTGGAAGCAGAGAATTCATAAAATATATGATTTGTTTTCAATTTTCTCTTCCTGTAAGAGTGAGATTATGATTATTGTTACTTTCACTTTTGTTTCATTGTAAATTATATTCTTACACTTTTATTCATTATTCCATTAACACTTGCCAGTGTCTCTCAAAACCTCATTTCGTAAAATCTGTATGTTATTACCACCCAAAACTTTTTCTTCAATTCTTCCCCAATGTCTTCTCTTCAGTCATGTGAGCATTTTCTCACATGTTGTTAAGGTTGGTTACATTTTAGTCTGTTCTAAATAATAAATAACACTTCTGGGCTTCATGTATAGATTACTTTTTTTTTTTAATGTTTATTCATTTTTGTGAGAGAGTGAGCAAGTATGTGCTTGCATGAGTGGGGGAGGGGTAAAAAGAGGGGGACAGAGGATATGAAGCAGGCCTTGCACTGTCAGCATAGAGCCTGATGCAGGGCTGGAACTCATGAACCGTGAGATTATGACCTTAGCTAAAGTCTGGCACTTAACAGATTGAGCCACTCAGGCGTCCCTAGCTTACTTTTTAAAATTGAAAGGCAGTATGAGGCCTTTCTTATTCATACCCACCTAAATAGTATTGCCATGGAACCTGTGATGGCATTTTCTATTCTATAGTTTTAGTAATTTATTCCATTATTTATATCTATCCTGGAGTTTAAAGTTTAAGGTGACTTTTTTTTTTTTTTTTTTTTTTTTAGAGACACAGATAGAAAGTGAGAACAGGGAGAGGGGCAGAGAGAAAGAATCTTAAGCAGGCTCTGCCCTCAGCACAGAGCCCGACACGGGGCTTGATCCCACGACCCTGAGATCATGACCTTAGCTGAAATCAAGAGTCTGATGTTCAATTGACTGAGTCTCTAAGGTGAACTTTTTTTTTGTAGTCTTTACAATGTTTTATGTTCTTCAAAGTTCTCAAAGTAACAAACATATGAAATTCTCTTTTCTTCCTTATGAAATAACTCCCTTCTCCACCGTTCATTGTCCTGCTGCAGTCGAGGCTGATTACTCTATAAAATACTCTGGTATATATCTGTATGACTCTCTCAAGGTTTCGATTCTTTTTTTTCTACATTCCATTATGTTCATCTTCCTCTTTTGGGGCTAGTTTGCCCATTTATACTTTAATTTTTCTGCAACTTATACTTAAGGAACTCCCTTTAAAAAGACTATGTGGAGGGGCACCTGGGTGGCTCAGTTGGTTAAGCATCCGACTTCAGCTCAGGTCATGAACTCATGGTTCATGGGTTTGAACCTGCATCCAGCTCTGTGTTGACAGCTCAGAGCCTGGAGTCAGCTTCAGATTTTGTGTCTCCCTCTCTGCCCCTCCTCAACTTGCGCTGTCTCTCGCACTCTCTCTGTCTCAAAAATAAATAAAACTTAAAAAAAATTAAAAAGACTATGTGGAAAGTAATATTCTCACACCTTAATTGTGTGGAGATGACTTTTCCATCCACCGTTCTCTTCATATGTTCCAGTATGAAGACTGGTCAACTCTGAGGGCACTATACCACTTTCTTCCAGGATTCAATTTTGTTAAGAAGTCTCATACCAGTTTGATTATTATTCCTTTGTAGTTAACCAGTTTCATCTTTTTCTTTGCCATACTGAAATTTTATGATATTTTACTAAATGTATATCTTTTTCACATCCTTCCCTAAGTACTCAGCTCTTTTTTGTTTTTAACTTCTTTTTTTAACATCTATTTATTTTTGAGAGAGAGAGAGAGTTGAGGAGGGGTGAAGAGAGGGGGACAGAGAATCTGAAACAGACTCTGTGCTGACAGCAGACAGCCCAATGCAGAGTTCAAACTCACAAATTGAGCCACCCAGGCACCCCAGCACTCAGCCCTTTTAATCTGTAAACTTATGCCTTTAAGTTTCAGAAGTGATTGTCTATTAATTTATTTTTAATTCTCTTCCTTGTATTTTCTCTCTTCATGCTTCCTAGAAATTTTTATTAGTTTGACCTATGTCCCCAGGACTGATCTTCTATCTTTTTAACCTCTTGAGAAATTTCTTTGACTTTATATTCTAAACTTCTTAGTGAATTAATTGCAGGCAATAAATTGTTAATTGCTAGGAGATCACTTTTGTTCTCTGATTATTCCTTTATTATAGAATCCTATTCTTATATGATGGGTACAGTATATTCTTTAGAAAAGCCTAATGAGCCTATTATATTTTTTATGTTTTATTCTCTTTTATGAATTATCTGTTCCCCTAGGGTCATTTTTGGTTTGTTCACTTTGGCTTTTTCATGTTTCATACTCTTCTAAACTTTCCTGTGAACTTCGGTCTTCCATTTATGTGGACTCATGGTTATCAGTCTTTATGTGTGTGAGGTATTTATTTGCTGATTGCCAGACTGCTCGGAGTGAGGTCAGGAAATTGGATTGCTACGTACTTGGATCCCTAACTATCAAAATATAGGTGGTCTTATGATAGCTGGTCTTACGATGACTATTTCCAGACATACAACAACTCTTAAAGGTTCATTTTTGATCTTAGAGTTAAAAAGCTGCCTGCCAAGTGTTCTACATTGAGTTGCAATAAACAGAGTAGGCCAATTATTCCAACTACAACTTTAAATTAATCTTCCATCTTTTATGGTTACTGCTACCCCCAGTTCTTAACCTTCCTGTAGTTTTGTAGCACATCTGATTCTTTCCTCACCAACTGCTGCCTTCTCCCCATATTCTCTAGGTCACACATTCTTTTTCTTTCTTTCTTTTTTTCTTTCTTTCTTTCTTTCTTTCTTTCTTTCTTTCTTTCTTTCTTTCATTTTGAGTGAGAGAAAGAAGGAGCAGAAGCAGGGGACGGGTCAAGAGAGAGGGAAAGAGAATCCCTGTTAGTCTCCCTTTTAGGGCAGAGCCCAGTGTGGGGTTCGAACCCACAAACCATGAGATCATGACCTGAGCAGAATCAAGTGTTGAATGCTTAACTGACTGAGCCACCCAAGTGCTTCTCTATCCTTTTTCAATAGTATCGCTTTATGATATGCTTTCCATCTTCTAGAAATATGTCAAAATCTCATGAATAGCCCCATTCTGCTCACCTAGTTGTTACATTTCCTTTAATATCCCTTTACCACAAAGTTAACTGGGAAAGATATAAATACAAATGCTCCATCTACTCATTAGATAATATCTCTTCTAATTTAATAAATTAATATATATATTAAATAAGTAAAAATATATGTACTAAACATATTCATGTAAAATTGTTTATGTATTCACTAGTCTTAAAGACTTTGCAAGTCTCTGCATCTCCTTGTAAGGATATTTTTATCACCAGACAGTAAAATTGCCTTCTGATGTGTGGTGGAACAGTGACTTCAATGACATTTTAATGGATTTTAAGTGGATCCTGACCCTGACCTTATCTTATTTGAATGTGGCTTTCGGTAAACCACTAGACCCATGTTCTTTATTCAGTGAACTTATGTGGAACAAAGCCAGTACCTTCCTCACTTGTAATTAATTTCTTTTGTTATGTGATGAACCAATATTTGTAAATTTTACTGATATGATAAATTAGTGATAAAGTTATTTTTAATTATGGTATAAAAGGAATATTGATGCACCAATTTTGGATTTGTGCATCTGGGTTAAACATTCCATGTGATGCCATTTCCAGTGTCAGAAATGGACTCTGTTTAATGTACGGCCATTACAATGATATCTAGGCCAACTTGTGTTTCTCCACTGCAGGTATTTATAGAATCTCCTTATGTGCCTGCCTCGTCTCTTTAAACTACTTATTGTAAAAACCTGGCCTTTTTCACTTCTGTATATAAAGTTAAAGTTAAATTAAAAGCAAATGCATTAAAACAAAAAGTTTATAACCACTATATTTTGGTTGTGATAATTAATATAATTTTATGGAGGGGCACCTGGGTGGCTCAGTCAGTTGAGCATCCAGTTTTGGCACAGGTCATGATTTCACCATTCATGAGTGTGAGACCCACGCGGGCTCTGTGCTGACAACTCAGAGCTTAGAGTCCACTTCAGGTTCTGTGTCTCCCTCTCTCTCTGTCCTCCCTTGTTCACACTCTGTTTCTTTCTCTCTCAGAAAAATAAACATTAAAAAATTAATATAACTTTATACAAGTTATTAATACACACTTTCCTTAATATAGAATATTCCTTTAGTTTTTCTTTTGGGAATAGTATTTTTATCTAAAAACTAGTTTTATACTTGATTAGATTAAAATCTGGTCAAGCTGCCTTTTATTCCTAAATTATCTGCAATACTATTATCCTACAATTAGAAGGAATCTTTGAAATCATGTTGCCTAATTCATTCTTAATACCTATAGAAAATGATGCTTGAGTTGGTTGGTGAATAGTTAGAATAATAAAACTAATATGCATTAAAGCCTAAGATAGAATCAATACCTGTTAGTTACCAGTCCAGACCCCTTTCTGTTGTCACCTTGTGTTCACCATATTCTCATACCTCAGTAAACTAGATATTCATTCTTCATGGGTTCGGAGAACTTGGTTCTCAGGAAATCAGTTCATTTACTACCTCCAGAAATTTGTCATTTACTGTTGTACAGGAATCCAGAGTCCTGGTATCAACAGATAAGATCTTAGAGGTCATTCAATCTATTATACTTATACCTTCTGCACCCTTATAATGTGTATCATGTTTAATATTGTATAGGCTTAATATATGCATATTTTTGTATTCAGTTTATATCCTATGCATATGTTTAAATCTTGATTTTTTTATTCAATTAAAACTATTTATTGAGTACTTACTACATAAAAAGCATATAGCACTTCACATATATTATCTGATTTAATTCTCATAATGACCCTGAGAAGTTTTCTTGTCCCCAGTTACAGATGAGAAAGCAATGCTGACAAAACAGTCTTTGAGAGCATGAACATCTCACTTTGTATCTCACGGAGCAGGAATTCCACTTCAAGTCTATTTTTCCCACAGTCTATATTGTTAACAGTACTTTTCTTGGGATCCTCACCTTTATGTTCTTCAAAAGTGCCAAACTTGGTCTCACTTTGGGGTCTTTTGCCTGGAAATGCTCTCCCTTCCTCCTTGCATGGTTCACAACTTCTAGTATTTAAGATCTAAGTAGAAATGTCAGCTCTTCAGAGAATCCTTGTTCATTCATTTGTTTATATTTTAGTTATTCATTATTTTAATTATGCAGGCATTTATTTACTTTTTATTCTTATTTTTAGTGAGTAAATTTTCCATAACTTTTTATCAATCTATCTATGTACCTATGTATCTATGTATCTATGTATCTATCTATCTATCTACCTATCTACCTATCTACCTATCTACCTATCTATCTATCATCTTCCCATGGCTCTTTCTCCTCACTAGAATGTAAATTCATGATAGCAATACATGTATCTCTTTCACAACTATAATTTCCCTAGTCCAATGCCTGGCATGAAGTAGCTCTCAAAAATTATGACTTGACTGAATGAATTGCACGATTACAGACTCTTAGCACTTTTTATGTTATTATAATCTCATCATAGGAATCAATGAATATCTTTAACAAAATAATTTATTTTCAGTTATAGCACATCATCTAGAAGATGTGTTATAATTTACTTAATAATTCTCTATTTTTCATTGTTTTAAATATTTAGTTTGCTTTTAACTTCTTATTGCTCTAAATTAAAGTTTCTCAATCTTGGCACTATTGGAATTTTGGTCCAAATATTTCCTTACTGGGGATGGAAGTGGAATGCTGTCTCTTGCATTGTAAGATGTATAGCATCTTGGGCCTTTACCCACTAGAAACTGGTAACTTCCCCATCCCCGAGTTGTGAAAAAAAATCCCCCCAAATATGGCCAAATGTGCCAACCTCCAGTTGGGAACCACATCTCTGAATCATGCTGCAATAAATACCTTTAGGTATAAAGCTTCTTTCCATATGTAAAAGTATTTCCAAGGGTTAACATTCAGATTCATTTTATAGATGGAAAAATAGAAGCTTAGAGAGTAAAACACCTTGCCAAAGGTTACACAGTTATGAAGTGGCGAAGTTGGAATTTTATCCCCAATCAATATGAGCTCAAGGATCATGTTTAATCATGTTTCAGAACCCCTAAATGAAGGACCAACATACTGTGGCCCCAGACTAGAGTAACTTGCTTTTCTGTCCCCTGCTTCACCTTACTTCTACTCCTTTTTTTCCAGATTATCTTGCTTTCTTCCATTCTGCCTTCTGGTAATCTATTCTCTTATCTCACACTTGGAGATTCCTATTTTCCCTTTTTCTCTTTTTCACTTACCTCTCCTTTTGTCTTGGTCGGGTTCCAAAGAAGCAGACCCTGAGCCAAGGACATATGTGTAAGTGATTTATTAAGGAAGTGCCCCCAGGGGATACTGGTTAGGGAGTTGGAGGAAGAGGGAGAGAGAAGGGAAGGAAGCCAAGCAACAGTGCAGATGTAGACTCAAGCCTAAATCTTCAGCCTGCAGGGAGCTCTGAAGTATACACTATGTCTTAGACGCACCCCGACTGGAGGCAAGAGAGCTGTTTTCACAGCATCTGACAGGCTTCCGTCATTGTTGAGAGGTAGGAGATTGCTGAATACACATCAAACCATTAACAGCCCAGAACCCCCACACCAGAATCGTAAAGAGAATCCAAATGGATCTGTGAAGAGCCCCTACACTGCCCACTACATATTTCTCAGATGTTAAGTCAACTCTACCATAAAATTTACCATCTGCTCCCTGTGTCCTATTCTTTGACCACTCTACTAGGTCCTGGCTAATAAAGCAGTAACATGTAAGCCAGATTTGAGTAATGGGTTTGGGATAGCCTCCTTTGGGAATCTTTGGTCTTTACTACAAAAAAAAAAAAAAAAAAAAAAGAAAAGAAAGAAAGAAAGAAAGAAACTGTGTGTGAGAATTCATTGATACTCTGATAAGAGATTGCTGAATCAAAAGTGGCCTCTTGAGGGGCTCCCATTTCAAGGCTCTGTCTTAGATAGAACTGGACTTTTTGGTCTGAGAATAATGGCAATTATCTAACCTGCGGACAGCTGGTGCCTTCAGGGGTAGGGGATTAATTTTGTAGTTAGAAGCTAGTCATCTTCTGATTCATAAATACAAACTCATTGTTATAAGCAATACACCAAGGACAGGCAGGAAGGAAACAGCAAAGACAATTACAGTCTTCTTTCTGTGCCATAAAGAAATTGTCACATGAGCCTGGACAAACAAATTCCTACAAATGAGGATCATGCAACTATTGCCCAATAAGTTCAACAGAATGATTGCACTTAGTCTTAATTGCCCAGTTTCTGTCATAAAAAATTAAGCACTGGAAAACACAGCGATACATAATATAAAGAGAAATTCTTAAATTTCTTCTTATCAGAGACTGAACACAATCCCCAAAACAAATATCAAGCCATAAAACCCCAATGCAAAATACATTTCTATATAGATATCATATCACTTACAAGAAAAATTTATGTAAGTACTATTTTTTCAACACTCCTGTTCAACAGAATCTTTTATCCTTTCTGTTCTGTTGTTTGGTCACCTTTCTTCTCCCTCTTCTCTTTCCTCTCCCCTTTCTTCCATTTCCAATTTAGTGTTTATTTCTTAAGAAACAAGTTTATAGATCGCTTGGTTATTTCTTTGCCAACAGAGACTTTCTTCACTTTTCAGCTGTAAAAACAACATATTTTACTAACAAATCCATTCCAAAGATAAGTCCTAATGTCTGCTGATTAAATAATAATTGTTTTCAATGTGCTTCAAATACATTAATAACATTTGAAAAAGTTATGGTAAGGAGATAGAAGACGTCTTAATATTGCAGTACTGAAAAAAACTTCCTTTGTATAATCAGATTGTGATTTAGGAACGCTGATTCTAAATAGAAGGCTCAGTTTTCTCTTCTACATCCAGGAAACACCGGCTGATCCATAGCCCTTGCCAGACTTTCATAGCTGCCCCAGACAGCCCACTGCAGAAATTCTGGCTGAGTCATGTCTCTGCTCAGCTACTCAGTAATGAGCCATCTCTAGGGACATTCCTGAGACGTGCCAGAGATGTACTTCTGGTCCCCACCTATTTATTTGTCATGCCCCAAGCCATGCCCACATTAGTGGAATTTCCAGTGCACTGCCCACTCACAAGGACAAAGAGAAAGTTTACAGAATTGCTACTTAATATTACTCAATAAATCAGTAACGGAAGCAATGAATGGAATGGAATGCAAGATTTTTGGCTGTTAGCCCTAGATGGAACCACTTCCTTCCTATGAACACACAGTGGTTAATAGGTTGGCTTGGAGGGCTCTAGGAGAGGGATAGTTTCTAAGTAGTTAATTTTACTCTGAAAATATGGAAAACGTTAACCCCTTCCATAGGGAGGGACTATGCTACTTTTTTTTTTCCTTTTTATTCCCCCTGGATTAATGAGTATGTACTCAGGTAATACAGAGTCAGTGAACAAATGTTTACTGATTTTAATAATTAAACAAGATGATTCAAAAGATTTACTGAACAAACATTTGCTGCTTTAATAAATAACATTGTGATTCATATATGAAGTATATTAGTTAGGTTCTATGAATGCTATACTCTTTCCTTTCAACCAATATTCTAGTTTTGTCCCAAGAGAGCCTCCAAAAGAAAATTGCTCCTGCAAATCTAGAAAGATAGTCATCTGAAAACAAACAAAAACTTAATATAATACAACAAAAATATGTTGGAGACATCAGACGTAGAGATTGCAGAATCCTCTCTTCTTTTCATCCCTACTTTATTAGTAGTTCCATCTGTGCCAAAACCAAAGTACAGGAATGGACAAACTTTCTTTTAGACTCCAGAAAACTGCTTCCTATCCCTGTTTCTTAATTATCTTTTTTAAGATGCCATGCTGCTGTCAACTTCTAAAATATCTCTTCAGTTCCAACACTCCATTTGGTTCCCATTGCAAAAGTCTCAGAGCTATTGGCACTGCTCCCTCAGGAACTTCACCCTCTACCCAGTGTGTTGATGTTCCTGTATTCATGAGCCACACCCTTTCCCCACAGATGGTAGACATTGCTGTTGGATCAACAACATTTTCTGCAGAAATTTCACTTGAGACATGTATCTAAGTGCTTGTGATTTACAGGAATGGGCAAACAAAGATAAAATCTATTTGCTCCAGTAAATGTAGTCATTCATATTTTTTGTCCATGCTTCAAAATATCAATAATGTTGCTTTAAAAAAATAAATCTGCATAATCCACTTCCATGTTGAATCTTGGGTGGCACATAGTTTCCTAGAAGATTAAAGGTAAACTCTTTAGTATGGTAGGGTTATAAAAGCAAAGACTAGGCATTTTCTCTTTCCTTTAAGAGGAAAAAAAAATAGAATATTTATCTCATCAGATTTTCTGGCTGAGGAATTATAGCTTGGAGGTGGATAATGTAGATGTGTGGATCCAGTTAGTGTATGAAAATTGAAAATATTTGAAATAGATTTGATATAAAATGACAGGACTTGATGCTAGATTGGACAGAAAATTTAAGAAAGAGGGAGGTATCAAAGATGATTATCTGCTTCCTGGCTTAAGCAACTAAGTGGATTTTAAAGTCACTTTTTGACAATGGAACACAGGAGGAGGCAGCTGGCTATGAGAAAATCATGTGTTCCCTGAATGTGATACACTGAATATGAGGTAGTTATAGTACACCTGGGTGGAGCTGTCTAGTAGGCAAATGATTATTACATTAGTGTGATGCTCAGACGACAGTTACAGGATTCAGATTTGTATCTTAAAATCTCCCACACACAGAGGGTAATTGAAGATAATAAAGTCCAAGTAAAAAGTGCAGCGTGGTAAAGGAACAAAGCTTAGGAGAGAGCCATAAGGAGCTTCAGCATTTTAAAGTGTTTTAATAAAGAAGGAGTGTCAGTTAATCAGACTGAAAGTGTGTGTGAAATACTTTACCAGCTATTAGCAAGCTAGCGATTTAATAAGACAAACTAATTTTACAAGATTTACCAAAGTGAATTTTGTCAAGGTCCAACAAAAAGTTTTGTTTCACATACAAGCAATTCAAGTTAAAATTAAGTAACTTAAGAAGAAAAACTGTTAGTAGAAATCTAATAGATGTAAAAATAATATTAGTCCAAATACTATAAAATCTAACATGGATGGGTGGCATTGTATTATAATTTTTTTTTTCTGAAGAGAAGCCCCCAAACTTTTCCCCAAGTGAATTATTCAGGTGAATATTAGCATTATGTTATTAGAAAAATAATATAATCAGAAGTGCCCACAATTATTAGAAGAGTTAAAAAGTGTAAAAAGTTAGCCTTGGATTTATCCCACGGATAAAATCTCTGGGCTAAAAAATCAAACCTCTGTGCTATTTGTCACAATTTTCACATTCTTTATTGCATTTAGAGAATTTAATTGATATTGTTTTACCAAATACTGACATCATACATCATCTCATTTACCTAAAAGTAAGGGTTGGCTTTCTAAAAAAAAAAATTAAGTTTATTTATTTATTGTGAAAGAGAGAGAGAGTAGGTGAGGAGCAGAAAGAGAGGGAGGGAGAGAATTCCAAGCAGGCTCTGCACTGTGAGCACAGAGCCTGATGCAGGCCTTGAACTCACAAACCATGAGATCATGACCTAAGCTAAAATCAAGAGCCAGATGCTTAGCTGACTGAGCCAACCTGGCTGGCGCCCAAGAGTTGGCTTTTTAATTTGCTTCCCCATAATGAGAACAAAACCTTTTTCTCAGAACCTTTTTCTGAGAACACAGTAATGTGTTGGTCTTAGAACTCCCTGTTAGAGCAGTGAACTGATGTTCATGAATATGCTTAAGACAAATTTCATTTTATACAAAAATAAGATATGATGAAGCATATGCCAAGACACAATTTTTTTAGATTTTTATGTCAGAATTTAATCATTATTTTATAAAGTAATTCCTAGTAAAATCTAATTTTGATTCAATGACTTCTTTTCTGAAACAAAACATACCCTTTGAGTATTAAATCTCCCTTTGCACAAACAAGTCAAATGGCCTGGAGGTGTGGCATTGTCATTATTTTCTATTAGAGCTGTAGGAAAAGAGATTTGAACTAGCAAGTAAACTTGGCATACATAAATCACTCAAAAGCAAAATCAAATATCCTGGACTTTTGGAAAGCATTTGCAATAACTCTTAAAGCAGAGGACAATACAAGGACAGGCAGACAAATACAAATGAATTTTTCCAAGTTAAGAGTTAAGAGGGTTTCTGAAACATTCAAGCAATGAGAAAGGATAATATTTGCTTTCAGAATAATGGCAATATTATTGTTAAATCTTTCATATGGCATTAGATGGTTTGAATATTTGAGAACTAAGCGGTTCCAGAAATCCACTTCTCTTCTAAACTAGTATCTGAAGTGTAATTAGAAGAATGAAGATTGCCATAGGCAGAGAATGACAGGAAGGCTGTACCATCTGAGAGAAGATATGAAGAGCTGTAGGAAAATGAAAGGCAGTTGGAAGAACCAGCTAGTATAATGGTATGCCTAGAACACTCTGTGCCTTAAAGAAGTAGCAGAAGGTCAGGATGAAAAGGCTGCACACTGGGCCAGCCACTGTTTGATCTGCCTAGCACCTTTCCTTCCTTCTGAGAAAAGCCGTCTTTTCTTTTCAATCATGTCTTGCTCATGTCACTAAAAAATACAGGACTCTATTTGGGACTGCCAATTATGATATATTGTCTGGCTCCCAATCCCATCCTTGCCACAAAAATGGGCAGGCGGCTTTTGCCAGACTGAGTGGAACTCTTCTCTAGATTTTTAATTTTTTTTTTTTAAATTGAAATGAAGGACAGCTATAGTGTTTCTACACTTTGGTCCTTGGGGTAGGCAGAATAATGGCCCCCAAGAGATGTCCATGTCCTAATACACGGAGCCTGTGAATACGTGAGGTTACATGGCAAAGGGAAACTAAGGCTGTACGTGGAGTAAAGGTTGCTAGTATTTGACTTTAAAATAGAGAGACTATCCTGAATATCCAGTTAAGCTCAATGTAATCACAGTATCCTTCATTATGGAAGAGGAAGGCAGAAAAGGGTGTCAGAGTAGTGAATACCAGTGTATGCAGAAATTTAGAGAAACTGCATGGTCTTCAAGTAATTCAGAATTTCAGTTTCTCATTCTCCCTTACAGCTTGCACTTCCTGATACAGACTTTCTTCCTTTGGTGTTCTTGTTAATACAGGCATTAATGTACCATATTTCTTTGGTCCTCTATCATAACCTCTGTGTTTTAAAATATTTATTAAATTAAGACATATATCTTAAATCTATCTTCAGTCTCTATATATCTTCAATCTACATGACATTTAACATAGTACATGTCATGCTACTATTTCTCCTTGAATGGTGGTGTCAGGCCAATAGTGTGTCTACAGTCAATAATATCTTAGAATTGAGGCAATGTGCTAACTAACGCACAGTTGTCACGAGGATTAGATGAGTCAGTACAAATAAAGTGCTCAGAACAGAACTTAGTATATAAGTATCACTCAAAAAATGTCAGTCATTATTATCATAAACATCATCATGATTACCTTATGCAGGATGGTGGAATTGTTAGAAGCACAGTTTCTGAAGCCTAAGTTCAGATCTTACTCTGTCATTTATTAGCTGTGGGTCCTGGAAAGTTATATAATTTCTCCAAGCCTAGCTTCTTCTTATTAAAAATGGAAATATAAGACTTCTTTTAAAAAAGTAATGAGATCTGGGGCGCCTGGGTGGCTCAGTCAGTTAAGTATCCAACTTCAGCTCAGGTCATGATCTCAAGGCTTGTGGGTTCGAGCCCTGCATCGGTCTCTGTACTGACAGCTCAGAGCCTGAAGGCTGCTTCAGATTCTGTCTCCCTCTCTCTCCCCGTCCCCGCTCTCTCTCTCTCTCTCTCTCTCTCTCTCTCTCTCTCAAAAATAAACAAACATTTAAAAAAATTAAAAATAAGCAATGAGATTAAATGAGAACATCTATTTTACGAAGTTTATCATAGTGCTTGGAGCACTTGGAGCAGAGCAAAATCTTTGCTGAGAAGATATTAATCTGCTCTCAGTTAGCTGCAGGCAATCATTAGAGCATTTAGCATTCTGAATCTCAGGCTCTGTTCACAAGACTAACTAGCATTTGTCAGCAGGTGTTTTCAGGAAAAGGAGAGACAAAAGAGAGCAGAATGTATCTGATGTGACTGGTCTTGGCTACCTCCCTATTCCTATACCCAGTACATTACTTTTGGATTTAAACTTGATGACATCTCTGGGCCTAAAATGACAGATGATCACGGCTTTGTTGCTGTTGTTTATAGAAAGGGATAGGAAACTATCATAGGATATCCTGGTAGTGACCTTGGGTACAAGTTTTGGCAGATTCATGCAGTGATACTTTGGCTTCTTTCTGTGTAGAGGTCTCAGTTTGGTGGGAGGCTCCAAGTCTTTCCATTACTTTTACGTGATTGTCAGGGAGGCAGGTGGGTGGTAAGAGGTAGTGGCATCCCGAGTAGGCTTGTATTGGCCTTGTAGAATGGATTATTATATTTTCAGGAGTTTGGGAAGCCAATTCTCCAACACAGTCAGTATTAAAATTTTAATTATATACTTTTACAACTTAATTATATTAAAAACAAATGTAATAACCATCTAGAACGTATGACTTCATAATTATCTTACTACATACTTCTATTGTTAATGCTTCGAGGCTATTTAAATGTATTGTCTTTCTATGGTAAAAATACTATCTAATGGTGTATTACTATTACCACACTTCACTTTTTAACTCTGCTCATTGACAGCAGGTTAGTAATTTTAAATCAGCCATGATAGGAGTATATGCTACAGAAATGTGTCCTCTCACCAAACTGGTTCTTAAACGTTTCCCAGGATACTACTTGAGTTAGCATAGAGTCAGACACATAAGAACATAAGGAAATGTTAAGTAAACATTATGCATAAGGACTCTGCTAGACTGCTTCGAATACATTTAATGTCAAAATATGGTAATTTAAATAATTGCTTTCTGTCTCTGTCTCTCTGTGTGTAGGTGTGTGTTTTCTTTTTTCTTTCTTTTTTTTCTTTTCTCTTTCTTTTCTTTTCTTTTCTTTTCTTTTCTTTTCTTTTCTTTTCTTTTCTTTTCTTTTCTTTTCTTTCCTTTCCTTTCCTTTCCTTTTCTCTTTCTTTTCTTTTCCTCTCCTCTCTCCTCTCCTCTCTCCTCTCCTCTCCTCTCCTCCCCTCCCCTCCCCGCTCCTCCCCTCCCATCTCCTCCCCTCCTCTTCTCTCCTTTCTGTAAGACAAACTAGTGAGTTCAGGGCAGAGGCAGGTTATGCCCAGAAGAACATGGTTGTTAAATATTCAGGAATTGTGATAGCCAGTTGGTAAACTGTTGGTAGCTTGAAATTGTCTATGATGTAAGAATATCTGCACTTCAACTCAGGATGGTTTCCTTGTTGTTTTAAAGAGCTTTACCAATCCCACACCTAAAAACCCAATTTTTGCCTAGAGCTCCAAGAAAATGTTACCTGGTTTATTACTGTGCTGTCATTTTAGGGTCATTCTTACTCAGTCTTTGCACAATATTTAGTCGCAGTCTCTGAATGATGTAAAGATAAATTCTATCAAACAGTCATAAAATATATTAAACCCGAACCCACAAAACCAGTAAAAAGATTACAACCATGTATTGACATAATACATGTATATGGTATAATTTTTTATAATTTTTCTATTTTTAAAATATTATTCTCTGAATTCCTCTAGCATTTATTTCATTTGAATTCTGTCTCCTATTATGTACCTGAAAACATAATGGAATCCCTTTTGCTTTGTTAATGGTTTTAGCCAATAAGTAACTTTCTTTAGTAGGAGTAAAAATATACAGTAATAAGCTTTTTGCTCAATTTTCTAGACACTACTGTTAACTCTACATTTTATGGAATTTGAAATAGAACACTTTACATTCCAATACATAGAATGAGGGTCAAATTCCAGAAAATAATTATAAAAGCAAGTGCTCATAAATTAATTGCTAGAAGTTTTTGCCTGGTTGTGTTTGGCCTGGGTAATTAACTAATGATTTATTAATTATTGGAGATCTAAATATTCACTCATGGCTAGTGTAGAAGTGCAAATTAATTTATCATTCTTTAATTACTACTCCATTTATAACACTGAAAATGCTAAAATAAGTTCTCACAGAAATAGTGTTAAGTCCAATAGTTGTAACTGATAATGAACTATTTAATAAAAATGTCATTTACTAAAAGGTATTTGTATAGAAATATTTTTAGAGGACTTTGTGGAGAATCTCTCTTAGAACAGCTAAAAGGGAAGACAGAGAGATGGTTTGATAATACAGATCATCAGAACTCTGGTACTCTTATCCTCCTAAGTCTCCAGTATAAGTGGTTCTGCCTTTCCTATTCTGAGTATGGTGCATCATTGCCAAGAATTGCCAGAGCATGCATGAAGCTTTTGGAACTTGATCCTCAAATTCCAAAGCGTCTATCACATCACAAAACCCTCTTTGATTTTGTATATCTACTAATCCAATGCCTGTCCAGATGATGCTCCCAGGATAGAACCAGAAGGCCCCACAGTTTGGCACTTAGTTTATATGACATGGCATAAAGAATCATAAAACAGAGCAAAGCTATATATCATTATCCAGGAGAATTTGCTGAACTTATTTCAATGACAAAATGGGTGTTATTTCTATACTCTAGACATTTCATATGATTTTAAAATTTTCTCAGTTTTTGAGATTAAATTCTATTTTAAGGTCCAAGAGCAAGTGCCTTGCATAGTAGCTGAACTAATTTTGAGTGATGAAGCAAAATTGTAAAAAGTTATGAAAGTGATGATTTATTATTTATGCCACCTTATTTATTCAGTATCTACTGTTCAAGTAACTAGAATGTGTTTGGTATTGAATAAACTCTAGGGATCAGTGATTTTTTAAGATGCACATTTCTTGTTCTCAGGGAACTATGCAGTGTTATGGAGAAGAGAGGTATTAGGGAATAATTATATGAACATTTTAAGTGTTTTTAAGAAGCACAAAGTAAACTGGGAACCAAGAACATAGGACTTACAGTTTTGGGGAGTCAGAGGATGCTTTTCAAACAAAGTGATGTTTCTGCTCAAGATAGAGGGAATCAAAAGACAAGTAAAAAAAGAAGGGGAGCAGTATCACTAGGCTACAGGAATCTCTATTTTTCATCTGTATGCTATGCAGTTGTCCTCTTACCACTGTCTTAGTCTGTTTAAGCTGCTATAACAAAATACCATAGACTAGATGGTTTATGAACAACAAACATTTGTCACAGTTCTGGAGTCTGAAAAGGCTAAGATCCAGGCACAGACAGATTTGCTGTCTGCTAAGGGTCTGCTCCTGGTTCACAGACAGATTTTCTTGCTGTGTCCTCACATGGCAGAAGGGGGAAGGGAGCTCTTTAAGGTCTCTTTTATAAGGACACTAATCTCATTCATAAAGGCTCCAACCTCATCATATAATTATCTCCCAAAGGTCCCACCTTCTCATACCATCACACTTTGCTTAGTATTTCGCTGAGTTCTGGGAAGACACAAATATTCAGTCTGTAGCAACACTTTTTTTTTTCTTTTTTATAGTTTCAAGTTTTTATTTAAATTTCAGTTAGTTAACATATAGTGTAATATTAGTTTCAGAAGTATAATTTAGTGACTCATCACTTACATTTAACACCCAGTGCTCATCACAAGTGTTCTTCTTAATCCCATCACACATTTAGCCCATCCCTCCACCAACCTGCCCTCCAGTAACCCTTAGTTTATTCTCTATAGTTAAGAGTCTGTTTTTGGCTTGCCTCTGTCTTTTTTCCACCTTTGTTCATCAGCTTTTTCTTAAATTCCACCTATGAGTGAAATCATAAGGTATTTGTCTTTCTCTGACTGATTTATTTTGCTTCGCATAATACTCTCTAGCTCCATCCATGTTGTTGTAAATGGTAAGATTTCATTCTTTTGATGGTAATATTCCATTGTACATTTATATTTATTTATATTATTCATACCACATATTCTTTATTTATTCATCTGTCAATGTACATTTGAGTTTTTTCCATAGTTTGTCTATTGTTGATAATGCTGCTATAAACATTGGGGTGCATATATCCCTTTGAATTAGTATTTTTGTATCCTTTGGGTAAATACCTAGTAGTGCAATTGCTGGATCATCAGGTAGTTCTATTTTTAACTTTCTGAAAAACCTCTATACAGTTTTCCAGAGTGGCTGCACCAGTTTGCATTCCCACCAATAGTGTTTATTTGTCAAGGGAAGTAAAGAGAATACACTGACACCTGAAACTCTCCTCCCCCATACCACCTCATAATCATAATCTTATCTTCTCTTATCCCAAAACTTAAGCAGGATTCAATTTAATTCAGGAATCCAGTGGGACTACCTAAAAGAAAATTGATTTTTGAGGGATGGAATGACAGTAGTCATATATGATTTACTGCGTCTCTTTATCCTCTACCTATATATCTCCTCTCCAATATTTATGAATTATCTGTAATTATATGCAGGATTTTCTATATGTGCATATATATATTTCCCTTTCTTCCCCAGAGGGAGGCTTCGTAACCATCATTCACTTAATTTTCAAATCAATCTGGGCCTAGAATAATAGAATTGTCACAAGAAAATGGTCCAACTTACTAATACAAATTAAATCTTTACCTATATTTCTTCTTGTTCTTTTATGGCTTAATTATAAATTTAATTATTTAAATACATATAATTTAATTTGACATATAGCACAAAGACTCAATAAAGATAAATGCCCTCATTATGAATTGCAAGGCATCTTTTATTAAGGGTTATGTTCCCATATGTTACAAGATCTATTTCAGGGCTACTCATAATAATCTTCTAATCTATATGCTGCTTTTTTATACCAACCCCTTGGGATGTTTTTAATTCTTGTAATTTCATACTCAACTTGCATAGCTAAACTCATTCTCTATTTCACATTTTCCTTGTTTTTAATCTACATTTTGAAACTATTTTGTCAAGTTACCAAAAACAGTCCATTGAGATAGTGACTTGAAGAGCATTAAATCTATACAATCATGAAGAAAATGAATTGCATTACAAAATCAGCCTTTTCAAGTTTATTTATTTATTTTGAGAGAGAGTGCATATGTGCATGCAGGTGGGGGAGGAGCAGATAGAGAGGGCAGTGCGAATCTCAGGCAGGCTCCATGCTGCCAGCCCAGAATCAGGAGATCACGACCTGAACTGAAAGCAGGAGTTAGATGCTTAACCAACTGAGCCACCCAGCTGCCCCCAGAATCAGACTTTTCAATGACGTAGCATGTTTCTTTTTCTTTGATGTAAATATTTTTTCCTGTATGTTCTATACACTTCTTACTTATTTCTAATACCATACAGAGAGGCTATCACAAATGTAGTCTTCCCTAATTACCATTTAAACAGGTCAAGTTTGGCTATTTATTTATTTAGCTTTCTTCAGTTTATCAAACTCTAGTTTTCATTCTAAAAGATATAAAGTTGATTCTTTTGGGTTTTCTGTATAACCACAAATAACACAAATGTAGATTATCCTTCTCTAAATCTCTTACAGTTTTGTTTTGCTTTTTATCCTATTGTATTTTCTAGAACTTCTAATGTAATATTACAGTCCTGGTAACAGTGGACATCCTTGCCGTTGTCCTAATTGTAAAGGAAAGTAATTTATAAGTGTTTGGTGAATAATTCTCCACATGTGATTTAAGGAAAATGATATTCTCATTGAAATAGAACACTTCCTTTCGAATCCTGTAACAATCTGTGTTTATGCTCAAGGTTAAAATGTTCATTCTAGCATAGACTCACATCCTGTGCTCTTTAATAACAGAGTTATCCACCGTACTTCATGACCCTAAATATAGGTGCATTCATTCTTATTCAATTGGTGCTTCTTATATACTTCCAAGAAATGCTACATCTCACTTAAAGCACTTCAACTCTAGAGTAGCTATTATGCAAAGCTTAAATAAGGTGTTTTGTGTATGTGCATGAATTTCCATGCATAATATTGGAAACAGTCCGGGAATATAGCTCAAATTTCACTTCCTCCACAAACCCTCTCTTGAGCTCTTGGTCATAAATAATTCTTCCCTTCTAAACCTCTAAAATAATTTGTTTCCAACACTCATATGTCACATATGACATATTATTAACAAGAATATGTATTTTTAAATAGTTTTATCCTTTCTAAGTTATAGTGGTAACAATCACAGGGTCAGAAATTACACTAACGGGTTTCAAACCTCTTAACCTAATTTGTGAGCTTCAGCAGGTTTCTAGGGCAAATTATTTGACCTCTCTGCATGACAATTTCCTCATATGTAAAATAAGACCAAATGATATTTATAATTTATTTAAAACTTTATTTTAGAATGTTCTTCTGCAAACCAGTGAACTTTATAATTACTTGAGATTGGGAGTTGTTTTTTTTTTTTTTAATTTCAATGCCCATGGTACTCCTATACCACTTAAATATGAGTTTCTGAGGGTGAGGTTGAAGCATTAATATATTTAAAATTTTCTAGATGGTTTCAATGTGTAGCGAAGATTGAGAACCAGTGGGTTAGAACAGCAGTTCCAATTGAAACCAATTAGAATTTGGAGAAATAAATTCCCAAGTCTCCAGATGGGTCAGGAAGGTCTTCAAAGAAGAGGTCTTTCTTGATATTTAAAGGTGAAAAGTATGCCAAGGAATCATGGGGAAAAGAATAAGTAGGGAAGGGGTGTAAATATGAACAAATAAAATGTGCAAATGCACAACAGAGGAGAAAGAGCGCATGGTACACTGGGGCAATGCAAGAATTTTGCACTCCTCAACATCTTGTACCATCCTGTGATCTTATCTGTATAATTTTGCTTGCAATTCTTCATTGATCATCATCTTTTATTCTAAACATATGGCTTTCTTTGCTTCTTCCTTCCCACTGGTTCTCTGATAAACCATCCAGAGGGTATTTTCTTTGACTATCCAAAACAATACTATTTTGATCACTTACATTTTGCTTATTATTTATTTGTAGCCAGTTTTAACTAAAATATGTATTGTAATATTTAACTTTTAGAGTCTACTGACAAAATATTGGATAATAGATGGTTTCTATTAAATTATGCACACTGTAAGGGTAGAGTCACTTATTTTTTAAGTAATATGTCTAATTCTATATGTAGTATGAACACAGTATATCATTCTTACTTAAAATAATGTTTTTCTATTGTGTAATTTGTTGCAAATAACCTGATTCTTTTTACTTTTGAAGAATTTAGGTATTGTCACCTATATTTCATATTTCTAAAAGTATTAATAGGTATCGTTTTATTGAAAAACAATAGAAACTCTAATGCCTTAAAATTATATGTGTGCAAGTAAATATATATATGTATATATATATAATATACTATAACGTAAAGTGCCAAATTGAAAATACATGCTATTTCAAAAATGCTTTAAAATTGAAGTCTATGATAAGACATTCTTTTAAAATAATGTATCTATGTACCTCAAATTGCCTTATTAGTAAAAAATTAGATATTTTATTTATTTAATATAATTTATTGTCAAATTCACTTACATACAACACCCAGTGCTCCTCCCAACAAGTGCCATCCTCAATGCCCATCACGCCTTCTCCCCTCTCCCCTGCCCCCATCCACCCTCAGCTTCTTCTCTGTTTTTAAGTCTCTTGTGGTTTGCCTCCCTCCCTCTCTGTTTGTTAACTATTTTTTTCTCCTTTCCTTCCCCCATGGACTTCTGTTAAGTTTCTCAAGATATGAGTGAATACTGGTGCAACCGCTTTGGAGAAATTAGAGATTTAAAAAAATAGCTACAGATGGGAAAACAAGTTGGGTATAACAGGGATTTTTGTAAAACCTATTATTTTTCCTCAAACCATGTAACAACGACTTCCAGGAAATAATTGGTCAGAATGTGACAGGAGTCATAAAATTCCAAAGACTATAATAAAAGCAAATTAAAATGCTATGTAAGTCTGAGGGGGAAGAAAGTTGTTTGCTATAAATCCAAAGTAGAAAATACAAAATATAAAAAATTAAGATATTTCCTTTTCGCAGGACTTGGTAGCAAAACACAACATATGGCTTGAAAATACACTGATGACAGTTTTGGGAAACTATTCAGTGGTATCCAATATGAAATCAAAAAATAAATATCATACTGTCTTTAAAATGTAATAAATTAACCTGTGTCTGAACTGTTTAATGAAATCTTCAAGTACTAACTGCCCTGTGAGAGAAACATAATACATAAGTTAAATTGATAGGTTAGAAAGTTAATTGACCAATTTGAACTGGTATCTTCACAATCATGTGCCTGACAGTGTTATACGTTCAAAAAGAATGGCTGTTGACAAGACATTTCAGATAATATGAGAAATTTTACAGGCCTTTAGAAAATGTACATGAAGCTTTGGAATCACCCTTTGGATGACACTATTAGAGAATATGTGAAGTAAGGGCTCTGAAACAGTATTCCCCTATTCCCTGGGACCATAGCTAGTAGTTACCAAATCCACTGTTACCAATATATCATGTTTTACAGAATATGATACAATTTATTTTTTTGATTGTATTTTTATCTCCATAATATAGGTCAAAAGCTGAAAAATTGGGATACAATGAATACAGTTTAGTTTTTTAAACATCTCCACAACTGAAAACATGTTTTGCAAAGACTTCAAAAATGATGTCATTTTCACAAATAGCCCTCTAGAAATTTACAACTTATAGCGACATTAAGAGATAATGTTGACATTGGGGTGCCTGGGTGGCCTAGTCGGTCAAGCATCTAACTTCGGCTCAGGTCATGATATCATGGGTCTGTGAGTTCGAGCCCCGTGTTGGTCCCTGTGCTGACAGCTCAGAGCCTGGAAGCTGCTCCGGATTCTGTGTCTCCCTCTCTCTTTGCCATTCCCCTGCTCATGCTTTCTCTCTCAAAAATAGACAAGTATTTTTTTAAAAAGGAGATAAGTTGATATTAACCCCTTATCATATATACCATTTGCAAATATCTTTTCCTATTTAATAGGTTGCCTTTTTGGTGTTTTTTGTTTTTTTGTTTGTTTGTTTTTTGTAGTTTCTTTCACTCTGTATAAGCTTTTTATTTTGATGTAGTCCCAATAGTTTGATTTTGCTTTTGTTTCCCTTGCCTGAGGAGACATTTCTAGGAAAATGTTTCCACAGCTGATGTCAAAGGAATTATTGCCTATGTTTTCTAGGAATTTTATGGTTTCAGGTCTCACATTTACATCCTTGATCCATTTTGAGTTTAATTCTATGTTTGTGTTAGAAAGTGGTCCAGTTTCATTCTTTTGCATCTAGCTGTACAGTTTTCCCAACATCATTTGTTGAAGAGACTGTCTTTTCCCGATGGTATATTCTTGCTTTCTTTGCCATAGATTAATTGACCATATAAGGAAATTTATTTCTGGAATTTTTATTCTGTTCCATTGACCTATGTGTTTATTTTTGTGCCAGTACCATACTGCTTTGATGATTACAGCTTTGTAGCATATCTTGAAATCTAGTATTGTGATATATCCAGTTTTGTTCTTACTCAAAATTGCTTTGGCTATTCAGGTTTTTTGTGTTTCCATATAAAAATTTAGGATTATTTGTTCTAGTTCTATGAATAAATGCTGGTGGTATTTTGATATGGATAGTGTTAAATCTGTAGATTGCTTTGAGTACTATGGACACTTAAGATTTTTTTTTTTTTTTTATTATTTGAGAGAGAGAGAGCAGGAGAAAGCAGAGAGAGAGAGAGAGAGAGAGAGAGAGAGAGAGAGAGAGAAAGAGAGTCTTAAGCAGACTCCATTCTCAGTGCAGAGACTGACATGAGGCTCAATCCTTCAGCCCTGGGATCATGACATGAGCCGAAATCAAGAGTTGGACACTCAACTGACTGAGCCATCCAGGCATCCCAAGCATGGACATTTCAATAATATTCTTTCTTCCAATTCCAATGATCATGGGGTATCTTTCCATTTGTTTGTGTCATCTTCTAATTCTTTCATCACTGTTTTACAGTATTTGAAGTAAGGTCTTTCACCTCCTTGTTTAAGTTTGTTCATAGGCATTTATCATTTATGGTACAACCGTCAAAGGGATTAATTTCTGTTTCTCCTATTTCATTATTACTGTATAGGGATGCAACAGATTTCTGTATATTAATTTTATATTTTGTGACTTCATTGAATTCATTTATCAACTCTAGTAGTTTTTTTTTTTTTTTTTTTTTTTTTTTGGTAAATCTTTAGGGTTTTCTATGTAGAGTATGATATCATCTGCAAATAGTGAAAGTTTTACTTCTTCCTTACCAATATGGATGCCTTTTATTCCTTTTTCTTGTCTAATTGCTGTAGCTAGGGCTTCCAGGACTATGTTGAATTAAAGTGATGACAGTGAATATCTTTTTCTTGTTCCTGATCTTACAGAAAAATCTCTCCGTTTTTCACCATTGAGCATTACGTTAGTTGTGGGTTTTTCATATGATGGCCTTTATTATTCTAAGATACATTCCCTCTGAACCTACTTTGTTGATAGTATTTATCATGAATGAATGTTATTTTTTGTCAGATGCTTATTCTGCATTTTTTGAGGGGATCATATGGTTCTTATCCTTTCTCTTGTTAATGGGATGTGTCATACTGATTGAATTGCAAATATTGATCCACCCTTTCATCCCTGGAATAATTACTACTTGAAAGTGGTGAATGCTTTTTTAATGTACTGTTAGGTTAGGTTTGCTAATATTTTGTTGAGAATTGTTGCTTTTATGTTCATCAGAGATCTTGGCCTATGGTTTGTTTGTTTGTGGTGTCTTTATCTAGTTTTGGTATCAGGGTAATGCTGGTTTCATAGAATAAATTTGGAAACTTTACCTCCTCTTCTATTTTATGGAATAATTTGAAAAGAATAGGTAGTAACTTTTCTTTAATACTTGGTAGAATTCACCTGTGAAGCCTTCATGTCTTAGACTTGTTCGTTGGGAGTTTTTAAATTACTGATTCACTTTTGTTGCTAGTAAAAGGTCTGTTCAGATTTTTGATTTCCTCTTGATTAACTTTGGAAAGTTATATGTTTCCAAATATGCATCCATTTCTTCTCGGTTGTCCAATTTGTTCACATGTAACTTTTCATAATTCTCTTATAATTCTTTGCATCTGTGTGATGTGAGTTGTCATTTCTCCTCTTTCATTTCTGATTTTATATTTATTTATTTATTTATTTTATTATATATCTGATAAGGAGTTAATATCCAAAATATATAAAGAACTTACACAACTCAACACACAAAACCCAAACAATCCAATTTAAAAATGGGCAGAAAACATGAACAGACATTTCTCCAAAGAAAACATACAGATGGCCAACAGACATATGAAAAGATGCTCAACAACAGTAATCATCAGAGAAATGCAAGTTAAAACCCAGGGAGATATCACTTTATGACTGTCAGATGGCTAAAATAAAAAATACAAGCAATTATAAGTGCTGGCAAGAATACAGTGAAAAAGGAACTGTCATGCACTGTTGGCAGGAATTGGCACAGCCAATGTGGAAAACAGTATGGAGGTTCCTTAAAAATTAAAAATACAAATACCATATGATTCAGTAATTCCACTAGTGAATAAAACAAAACATTAATTGAAAAGACATATGCACCCCTTTGTTTACTGCAGCATTACTTACAACTGCCAAGATATGGAAGAATTTAAGTTCCCATTCATAGATGGATAGATAAGTAGTAGTATATATACATATAGTATATATATGTATGTGTGGGTGTATAATATACTTTATATATATAATATAAATATATATTTATATATAAATATATAAATAAATATAAGTATATAATATATTTTATATATACATATACGTTACATATATATGTATATATATATAAAATGGAATATTAGTCATAGAAAGGAATGGAATCTTGCCGTTTACAACAACATGGATGAAACTAGAGGGCATAGTGCTAAGTGAAGTAAGTCAATCAGGGAAAGACAAATACCATATAATTTCACTCATATGTGAAGTTTAAGAAACAAAACAAATAAATAAAAAAGAAGACAAACAAAAAATCAGACTCTTAAATACAGAAAGCAAACTGGTGGTTGCCAGAAGGGAGGTGGGTGGAGGTATAGGTAAAATAGATATAGGTTAAGAGTACACTTATCATGATGAGCACTGAGAAATGTGTATAAATGTGGAATTATATATTCTACATATGAAAGTAATATAACACTATATTTTAATCACACTTCAATAAAAATCTATCAATTAATTAATTTACAAAAGAGAGATGAGCCAAGTGTTTTTAAAGGTAACATAACACACTGGCAAAACCAAAGATGTGGGGATCAGGAAATTTGTGTGTGTTTTCATAGCTTTATGACCTCAGGTATGACACTGTATGTTTTTAAACCTCTTTCACTTCTGCAAACTGACAATTACACTAGATTCAGTGGTTTTCCAATATTTTGGGTTGTTGTTTATTTGTAGTGAAAGGTTTTTTTAATCTGAAGTCAGATGTGGAACATTAGACTTCAGAATATGTCAGTATGTCTACCAACGTACCTGTCTATCATAAACTAGTCAGGGAGTGAAATCTGAAGCTCATGTAAATAATGATTGGGAGGGTATATAAAATCATGTTTGTTCTTTGAGAATCACATAGTTATCACTGAAATCGAAAAATAATTTTGATAAAAATAGGGTTCAATCAATGGTTGCAAAAGGAAAACAATGATATCTACTGAGGCATTCTAGTATTTCTACAAACCCGAGAGTATAATATTATTTCTTACTACATAGTTTTAACCTTTTGAAAAACTGCTAAAAGATAACTTTTATTTACCAATTACTAAGTGTCTGGTGCTATTCTAAGCATTCTATGGATAATACTTCTTGTTGGTCTCATTCAACTTGAATTACAGAAGAGGAAACCAAGGCACTGAGATGTGTGGGTACTTGCCTATGACCACGCAGGGATCAGGTGCTGGAACCGGAATTTTGAATCCAGGCAGCTTAGGTCCATAATCTATGCTTTTCACCCTCTGGTGACTTATAATATAAGTTGATACAGACTAGCGCAATCAAGGAATTAAGCTATTCTGGCTGGTTAACTCATTATATAGGCCATGGATTAATGCAGCTTCTAGTTTCACTGTGCATCTTACTCATCTTTCTGTAAATGTAGAATTCCATACCCTTTGCTAAAAATAGCATATGGTTTTATATTTACATTTATATTTATAAAAAATAGTTTTATGGAGCATAAACATCTTTTGTTAATGTTTCTTTATTTTTTTAATATGAAATTTATTGACAAATTGGTTTCCATACAACACCCAGTGCTCATCCCAACAGGTGCCCTCAATACCTATCACCCACCCTCCCCTCCCTCCCACCCCCCATCAACCAGTTTGTTCTCAGTTTTTAAGAATCTCTTATGCTTTGGCTCCCTCCCTCTCTAACTTTTTTTTCCCCTTCCCCTTCCCCATGGTCTTCTGTTAACTTTCTCAGGATCCACATAAGAGTGAAAACATGTGGTATCTGTCATTCTCGGTATGACTTATTTCACATAGCATAACAGTCTCCAGTTCCATCCACGTTGCTACAAAAGGCCAGATTTCATTCTTTCTCATTGCCACGTAGTATTCCATTGTGTATATAAACCACAATTTCTTTATCCATTCATCAGTTGATGGACATTTAGGCTCTTTCCATAATTTGGCTATTGTTCAAAGTGCTGCTATAAACATTGGGGTACAAGTGCCCCTATGCATCAGCACTCCTGTATCCCTTGGGTGAATTCCTAGAGTGCTATTGCTGGGTCATAGGGTAGATGTATTTTTAATTTTTTGAGGAACCTCCACACTGTTTTCCAGAGCGGCTACACCAGTTTGCATTCCCACCAACAGTGCGAGAGGGTTCCCGTTTCTCCACATCCTCATCAGCATCTATAGTCTCCTGATTTGTTCACTTTAGCCACTCTGACTGGCATGAGGTGGTATCTGTGTGGTTTTGATACGTGTTTCTCTGATGAGGAGTGACATTGAGCATCTTTTCATGTGCCTGTTGGCCATCCGGATGTCTTCTTTGGAGAAGTGTCTATTCATGTTTTCTGCCCATTTCTTCACTGGATTCTTTGTTTTTCGGGTGTGGAGTTTGGTTAGTTCTTTATAGGTTTTGAATACTAGCCCTTAGTCCAATATGTCATTTGCAAATATCCTCTCCCATTCCGTTGGTTGCCTTTTAGTTTTGTTGGTTGTTTCCTTTGCTGTGCAGAAGCTTTTTATCTTCATGAGGTCCCAATAGTTCATTTTTGCTTTTAATTCCCTTGTCTTTGGGGATGTGTCAAGTAAGAAATTGCTGTGGCTGAGGTCAGAGAGGTGTTTTCCTGCTTTCTCCTCTAGGGTTTTGATGGTTTCCTGTCTCACATTCAGGTCCTTTATCCATTTTGAGTTTATTTTTGTGAATGGTGTAAGAAAGTGGTCTAGTTTCATCCTTCTGCATGTTGCTGTCGAGTTCTCCCAGCACCATTTGTTAAAGAGACTGTCTTTTTTCTGTTGGATATTCTTTCCTGCTTTGTCAAAGATTAGTTGGCCATACTTTTATGGGTCCAATTCTGGAGTCTCTGTTCTATTCTATTGGTCTATGTGTCTGTTTTTGTGCCAATACCAGGCTGTCTTGATGATTACAGCTTTGTAGTAGAGGCTAAAGTCTGGGATTGTGATGCCTCCTGCTTTGGTTTTCTTCTTCAAAATTACTTTGGCTAC
The DNA here is from genome assembly GCF_018350155.1 of Leopardus geoffroyi. Classification (NCBI taxonomy): domain Eukaryota; kingdom Metazoa; phylum Chordata; class Mammalia; order Carnivora; family Felidae; genus Leopardus; species Leopardus geoffroyi. Next base: position 85,678,867 of record NC_059331.1, read on the forward strand.
TTGGGGTCTTTTGTGGTTCCATACAAATTTTAGGATTGCTTGTTCTAGCTTCAAGAAGAATGCTGGTGCCATTTTGATTGGGATTGCATTGAATGTGTAGATAGCTTTGGGTAGTATTGACATTTTAAAAATATTTATTCTTCCAATCCATGAGCATGGAATGTTTTTCCATTTCTTTATATCTTCTTCAATTTCCTTCATAAACTTCTACAGTTTTCAGCATACAGATCTTTTACATATTTGGTTAGGTTTATTCCTAGGTATTTTATGCTTCTTGGTGCAGTTGTGAATGGGATCAGTTTATTTGTCTTTCTGTTGCTTCATTATTAGTGTATAAGGATGCAACTGATTTCTGTACATTGATTTTGTATCCTGCACCTTTGCTGAATTCATGTATCTGTTCTAGTAGACTTTCAGTGGAGTCTATCAGGTTTTCCATGTATAATATCATGTCATCTGCAAAAAGCAAAAGCTTGACTTCATCTTTGGCAATTTTGATGCCTCTGATTTCCTTTTGTTGTCTGATTGCTGATGCTACCACTCCAACACTATGTTAAACAACAGTGGTGAGAGTGGACATCCCTGTCGTGTTCCTGATCTCAGGGGGAAAGCTCTCAGTTTCTCCCCATTGAGGATGATATTAGCTGTGGGCTTTTAATAAATGGCTTTTATGATGTTTAAGTAAGTTCCTTCTATCCCGACTTTCTCGAGGGTTTTTATTAAGAAAGGATGCTGAATTTTGTCAAATGCTTTTTCTGCATCAATTGACAGGATCATATGGTTATCTTTTCTTTTATTGATGTGATGTATCACATTGATTGATTTGTGAATGTTGAACCAGCCCTGCATCCCAGGAATGAATCCCACTTGATCATGGTGAATAATCTCTTTATATGCTGTTGAATTCGATTTGCTAATATCTTATTGAGAATTTTTGCATCCATATTCATCAGGGATATTGGCCTGTAGGTTTTTTTTGTTTTTTTTTTTGTTTGTTTGTTTTTTTTTTTTTTTTTTTGCTGGGTCTCTGTCTGGTTTAGGAATCAAAGTAACACTGGCTTCATAGAATGAGTCTGGAAGTTTTCCTTCCCTTTCTATTTTTTGGAATGGCTTGAGAAGGATAGGTATTATCTCTGCTTTAAATGTCTGGTAGAATTCCCTAGGGAAGCCATCTGGTCCTGGACTCTTATTTGTTGGGAGATTTTTGATAACCGATTCAATTTCTTCGCTGGTTATGGGTCTGTTCAAGTTTTCTATTTCTTCCTATTTGAGTTTTGGAAGTGTGTGGGTGCTTAGGAATTTGTCCATTTCTTCCAGGTTGTCCAGTTTGTTGGCATACAATTTTTCATAGTATTCCCTGATAATTTCTTGCATTTCTGAGGGATTGGTTGTAATAATTCCATTTTCATTCATGATTTTATCTATTTGGGTCATCTCCCTTTTCTTTTTGAGAACCCTGGCTAGAGGTTTATCAATTTTGTTTATTTTTTTCAAAAAACCAACTCTTGGTTTCATTGATATGCTCTACAGATTTTTTAGATTCTATATTGTTCATTTCTGCTCTGATCTTTATTATTTCTCTTCTGCTGGGTTTGGGGTGTCTTTGCTGTTCTGCTTCTATTTCCTTTAGGTGTGCTGTTAGATTTTGTATTTGCGCTTTTTCTTGTTTCTTGAGATAGGCCTGGATTGCAATGTATTTTCCTCTTAGGACTGCCTTTGCTGCATCCCAAAGCATTTGAATTATTGTATTTTCATTTTCATTTGTTTCCATATATTTTTTAATTTCTTCTCTAATTGCCTTGTTGACCCATTCATTATTTGGTAGGGTGTTCTTTAACCTCCATGCTTTTGGAGGTTTTCCAGACTTTTTCCTGTAGTTGATTTCAAGTTTCATAAGCATTGTGGTCTGAAAGTGTGCATGGTATGATCTCAATTCTTTTATACTTATGAAGGGCTGTTTTGTGACCCAGTATGTCATCTATCTTGAAGAATGTTCCATGTGCACTCGAGAAGAAAGTATATTCTGTTGCTTTGGGATGCAGAGTTCTAAATATATATGTCAAGTCCATCTGATCCAATGTATTATTCAGAGCCCTTGTTTCTTTATTGATCCCGTGTCTAGATGATCTATCCATTGTTGTAAGTGGAGTATTAAAGTCCCCTGCAATTACCACATTCTTATCAATAAGGTTGCTTACGTTTGTATTTGTTTTATATATTTGGGTGCTCCCATATTTGGCACATAGACATAATTGTTAGTTCTTCCTGATGGATAGACCCTGTAATTATTATATAATGCCCTTCTTCATCTCCTGTTACAGCCTTTAATTTGAAGCCTAGTTCGTCTGATATAAGTATGGCTACTCCAGCTTTCTTTTGACTTCCAGTAGCATGATAGATAGTTCTCCATCTCCTCACTTTCAATCTGAAGGTGTCCTCAGGTCTAAAATGAGTCTCTTGTAGACAGCAAATAGATGGGTCTTGTTTTTTTTTTTTTTTTTTTTTTTTTTTTTTTATCCATTCTGATACCCTATGTCTTTTGTTTGGAGCATTTAGTCCATTTGCATTCAGCGTTATTATTGAAAGATATGGGTTTGGAGTCATTGTGATGTCTGTAGGTTTCATGCTTGTAGTGATGTCTCTGGTACTTTGTGGTCCTTGCAACAATTCACTCACAGACTCCCCCTTAGGACGTAGGGCTGGTTTAGTGGTGATGAATTCCTTCAGTTTTTGTTTGTTTGGGAAGACCTTTATCTCTCCTTCTATTCTAAATTACAGACTTGCTGAATAAAGAATTCTCAGCTGCATATGTTTTCTGTTCATCACATTGAAGATATCCTGCAATTCCTTTCTGGCCTTCCAAGTTTCCGTAGATAGGTCTGCCACTAGTCTTATGGGTCTCCCTTTGTAGATTAGAGCCTGTTTATCCCTAGCTGCTTTCAGAATTTTCTCTTTATTCTTGTATTTTGCCAGTTTCACTGTGATATGTCACACAGAAGATCGATTCAAGTTACGTCTGAAGGGAGTTTTTTGTGCCTCTTGGATTTCAATGCCTTTTTCCTTCCCCAGATCAGGGAAATTCTCAGCTATGATTTGTTCAAGTACACCTTCAGCCCCTTTCTCTCTCTCTTCCTCTTCTGGAATTCCTACTATATGGATATTGTTCAGTTTGATTGCATTACTGAGTTCTCTAATTCTCCCCTCATACTCCTGGATTTTTTATCTCTCTTTTTCTCATCTTCCTCTTCTTCCATAATTTTATCTTCTAATTCACGTATTCTCTCCTCTGCCTCTTCAACTCGTGCTGTGGTCGCCTCCATTTTATTTTGCACCTCACTTATAGCATTTTTTGGCTCCTCATGACTATTTCTTAGTCCCCTGATCTCTGTAGCAATAGATTCTCTGCTGTCCTCTATACTTTTTTCAAGCCCAGTGATTAATTTTATGACTATTATTCTAAATTCTTGTTCTGTTATATTGCTTAAATCGTTTTTGATCAATTCGTTAGCTGTTGCTACTTCCTGGAGTTTCTTTTGAGGAGAATTCTTCCATTTCATCATTTTGGATAGTCCCTGGAGTGGTGCGGAACAGCAGGGCTCTTCCCCTGTGCAGTCTGGAGTAACTTGTCTTGGTGGGCAGGACCGCAGTCACACCTGATGTCTGCCCCCAGCCCACCACTGGGGCCACAGTCAGACTGGTGTGTGTACCTTCTCTTCCTCTCTCCCAGGGGCAGGACTCACTGTGGAGTGGTGTGGCCCCTGTCTGGGCTACTTGCACACTGCCAGGCTTGTGGTGCTGCTTTGATGGGATCTGGCATATTAGCCGGGGTGGATCTGCAAGGTGCACAGGGGCGGGAGGGGCAGGCTCAGCTTGCTTTGCCGTTGGTGGTCCCCTGCGGGAGGGGCCCTGCAGCACTGGGAGGGAGGCCGACCCGTTGGAGGGATGGATCCACAGAAGCACAGCGTTGGGTGTTTGCACGGTGCAAGCAAGTTCCCTGACGGGAACTGGTTCCCTTTGGGATTTCGGCTGGGGGATAGGAGAGGGAGATGGCGCTGGCCAGTGCCTTTGTTCCCCACTGAGCTGATCTCTGTCTTCTGGGGCTCAACACCTCTCCCTCCTGGTGTCCTCTCGCCCTCCTGCTCTCTGAGCAGAGCTGTTGACTTATAACATTCCAGATGTTAAGTACCGCTGGCTGTCAAGACGCTCTCTGTCCGGCCCCTCTGCTTTTGCAAGCCAGACTTGGGGGCTCTGCCTTGCTGGGCGGGCTACCCCTCTACCGCCCTGGCTCCCTTCTGCCAGTCCGTGTAGCATGCACCCCCTCTCTGCCCTTCCTACCCTCTTCTGTGGGCCTCTTGTCTATGCTTGGCTCCAGAGAGTCTGTACTGCTAATCTTCTGGTGGTTTTCTGGGTTATTTAGGCAGGTGTGGGTGGAATCTAAGTGATCAGCAGGACGAGGTGAGCCCAGCATCCTCCTACACCGCCATCTTCCAGTCTCTCTGCACATATCCATCTTCTAATATAAAACTCTAAAAGCAGGAGTGTTTGACTGTAACCCTTGCACATATTTTGTTTTTAAGTTATCCTTTTTTTTTCCAGCTAAAACTCCAAAGTAAATCACAGGGTGAACCTCAATGCACATGTAAAGCTTTTACTTATTTAATGTGTGTCAATGAGAGTAATTTTGTTGTCTTAAAGATGGTAAAAATTGAAATCAAGGGCTTGAAAATACAGTTGTAGGTAATATCTGTTATTGCTCTATTTTGGTTTGATTGTACCATATGCGGATCATCTTGATTGACACAGATTTGTAGTTGCAAAGATAACTTTTTTCCCAGACGTTATCTTGCAATTTCAGGATAATCTTTCAAGGCCTGGTGGATAAGTAGATGGTGGGAAATATTGAAGTTGAAGCACTGTTATCATAAATATAAAATGAGGAAAAGAAAACTCAAAAGTGGTAATACTCTACAACAAAGTGTTGTTCATTTGTTATTTATCCATTTGCACTTTTATTCTGACATGTGGAACTACTGAGAAAATACATCTGAGTCTCACTAATGGGGCTTGATAACAGGTACATTTGGTTGAATAATATACTCACTTATACTGATTTACAATAATGAATAGGTTCAGAGGCCTAAATTTTTTTTTAATGGGGAAACACAGTACTGAACTGTACTTTCTTAATTCATGGTAAGATTTACAAGAAATTCAAGTACGTGCACAGAAATCGCTTGAAATGCTTTAAGAGCTGCACGCGATGAGTTAACCCTGAAGAACACATTGATGTGTTAGTGATTCTGAAGGGTTGCAACTTAATACAAAATATATTTGCTATGGATGTTGTCTCTCATCATAACTTTTAATGAATTAAAATATATTAAAAAATGTTTAAATTATAAGTAATTGGTTATAGAGCCTCCCAAACACCACCACAGGACTTGTTTACATTTTGAAAACAATTAAACATTGATTCTAAAACATGAATCAATGTGTGATGCTACAAATTTTAAAACTACTATTGGCTATTAAAGTTGTGGCTGCATTGGTTTGTTGTTGGCAGATATTTTGACAGATGTACTTTGCTTATCCTCTGTCAGACTTTGAATGGGGAACACATATAAAAAGAAGTACAATATTTTAGGTTTGATACTTTCATGCTATATTGTTTAATTTTTATCAGGAAAATCTGTAATAATCTGGATTTACACGACCAACTACTATGGGGATTAAAACTCATTCCGAGGCCAAAGTGGTAACACCAATGCAAAAATGCCTTCCTTCATTCCTAAAAATGTTTGCATTCCTGTGTGTATGTGGGCACCAAGAATGTAAATGGAGATTTAGTACAGTCAAAAGGTAAAGCATTTCTTACACTTGTTGGAATGGCTAAGATAAAAAACACAAGAAATAACAAGTGTTGGTGAGGATGTGGCAAAAAAGAAACGCTATGCACTTCTGGTGGAAAGGCAAATTGGTGAAGCCACTGCAGAAAGCAGCGTGGAGTTTCCTCAAAAATTTAAAAATCGAAACACCATATGATCCAATAATTCCACTACTGGGTATTTATCCAAAGAAAACAAAAACACTAATTCAAAGAGATGTATGTACCTCTATGCTTACTGTGTTATAAGTTGCAACAGCTAAAGTATGGAAGCAACCTAAGTGTCCACTGATAAACAAATGGAGAAGGGATATGTGGTATATACACAATGGGATATCACCCAGCCACAAAAAGAATAAGATGTTGCCATTTGTGAAAACATGGATGGACCCAGTGGATATTATGCTAAATGAAGTAATTCAGATTGAGAAAGACAAATACCATATAATTCCACTCATATGTGGAATCTAACAACATAACAAATGAATAAACAAACAAACAAAATGCAGAATCACACCTATGAATACAAAGAACAAACTGATGGTTGCCAGAGGGAAAGGAATAACAAGATGGGCAAAATAATTGAAAGCGAGTGGGAGACACAGACTTCCAGTTATGGAATGAATAAGTTAAGGGAGTAAAAGACACAGCATAGGGAAGAGAGGCAATGATACTGTAATAGCATTGTATGGTGACAGATGGTAGCTACACTTGTGAATATAGCACAATATATAGAGGAGTCACATAATTATGTTGTACACCTAAAACTAATGTAACATTGTGTGTCAACCATTCTCAAATACAAATTAAAAGTATTATGCAGGTATGAAAATAAGTATGTTGGCCAAGACTAATAGTATCTCTCTTTCGAATGTGTTTGTAAAGAAATTAGCCTTTCAACAAGCCTTGAACATGTACCATTTTGTTCTTTTTCCTCTCCTTTAACTGTGTAAATTATCAGCCTCTGCAATTACTCTTTCAACATGTCATGTATCTGTCCCCTATGTTCATTCTCCTTGTAAACCATATAGTCCCGGCTATCTGTGTGCGTTACTGCAAAATACGGTCTCTGTGCTTCTAAAAATTCTGCCTCTTTTCTCCAGATTAATTGTGAAAATGATTTTATATTGTCAAACCTTTTATCGAAAAATACTACAAAGATTCCACATTTCTTCCATGATAAGTTCCAAACAATTCAGCATGAAATTCACAACATACAATGCACATACACACAGCTTTTCAATCTTATCTGCTCATTCCTAGTGTAAACCCCACTACTCTATATATGCCAGTCTCCTTACTGTTTCAACTATCCTTTCTTGTTATTTAAAAATTCTTGAGTTTGCTTAAGATTTAGAAAGACCTATCCTTCCTCATTTTAACAGAATTTTCCTATTCTTTAAAAACATTTTAACATTTATTCATTTTTGAGAGCTAGAGAGACAGAGCACAAGCAGGCGAAGGGCAGAGGGAGAGGGAGATACAGAATCTGAAGTAGGCTCCAGGCTCTGAGCTGTCAGCACAGAGCTGGATGTGGGGCTTGAACTCACAGATAGCAACATCATGACCTCAGACTAAGTCGGAAGCTTAACTGACTGAGCCACCCAGGTGCCCCCAGAATTTTACTATTCTTGATAGTAATAAGGAATTATCATGTCATTGTGATAATATTTTGTTTTCCATTTATTTTAGTATTTTATTTTATTTTATTTTATTTTATTTTATTTTATTTTATTTTATTTTAATTATTTTATTTTTTTCTTTTGAAGGGTGTGGTGATTTCACCTGAGAAGTAACTTTTGCTTTGTTGATTTTGCTTCCCTGTTTCCTTTCAAGCTTCTTCTATTTTTTAAAATATTTTTTAAATGTTTATTGAGAGAGAGAGAGACAGAGAGAGACAGCATTGGGTGGGGTAGAAAGGGAGGGAGAGGGAGAGAGAGAATCCCAAGCAGGGGCTTGAACCCACAAACCATGAGATCATGACCTAAGTAAAATCAAGAGTCAGATGCTTAGCCGGCTGAGCCACCCAGGCACCTCATAAACTTATTGTATTTTCATTTCATGATATAGGACATACAGTTGTCCATAAACAGCAATAGCAGGGCATTAGCTAGATGATGTGAGAGAAACTGAAGCTGGTCATATTGGCTAAAACTTATCTAAAAATGATGACCTTGTAATTTACTGACACATACCATTTGCTTGCCCTAACAATGTTCAATTACTTACTTCCCTGTAATTCATTTGTTTAACAAGTATGTATTGTGCATTGTTCTGGGTGCTAATGACATAATGGTGAACAAAGGAGAGCGAGTCCCCTAGTCTCCCCGAGTGTACCTTCTAGTGGGGCAGAAAGGCACTAATCTGCAATAGCTCAAGCGAATATGACAAGGGATAAAAAAGCACTGTATCAGCCTACAATAGGGCACTGACCTAGGGAGAAAACTCTGGGAACTTTTCTTGAAGGAGTGATCTTGCACGAACTCAAAGAGGGGACGGAGGAGTATTCTAGCAGTGGGAACAGCACGGTTAAAGATCTTGCAGTAGAAGGGAACATGCTGGTTCAGAACATGAAAGAAGAGCAGAGTGACTTTAAAAGAGAAGGCAAATGTGAAGGAAAAAGTAAGGGAAATGTAATAGAAGATGAAGCTGGAGAGATAAACCTGGAGGCAACTGCCAGACTTGTGTTAAGCCCACGTAATGAGATTTCTTATTACCTTAAGAGCACAGGGAAGCCAAAGAGAGGCTTTAATCTGGGGGAATGATATATGCAGGACAAGACTTAATACTAATTGGTGATTAAGAATATATAATTTGCAGGTTTAAAGCACAGACAATAAGAGTAAAGCCTTGGGAATTGTTAAGAGGCCCATTAAATGCTATGCTATTTTGTTTATATAAAGCACTTTAAGTTATAATTCAAAAGCATATTCCATGTGCTGACATTTGGAGACTATATGATGTCTGATTAAAAGGCAACTAGAGTCCTTTTATAAATGATCCATAAAGACTAGGAATGGCCCAATGTTTTTATTTTTTTAATCTTTATTTTTTGAGAGAGAGACAGAGTGTGAGCAGGGGAGGAGCAGAGAGAGAGGGAGACACAGAATCTGAAGCAGGCTCCAGGCCCTGAGCTGGCAGCCCAGAGCCTGATGCGGGGCTTGAACTCATGAACCATGAGATCATGACCTGAGCTGAAAGTTGGACACTCAACCGACTGAGCCACCAGGTGCCCCGACCCAATGTTTTTAAATTAAAACAGTGGAACTGAAGAAGTGACCAAAATATTTATGTAATAGGAATTTGATGTATCCAAGGATTCCTAAGCAACTTTACCCGTGTGCTCCTGGTTTGCTCCCAGCTGAGGTTAGAAATGACTTGAAATTGTTACCACCTGACAGCTGCTGACATATTTGAAATTAATCAACTCTCGCTGTAGCTATTAGAGCAGGTGTCTATATAGTAAGCCAACATCCTAATTGCTACCAATTGGTTTTTTCTTTAGCAAAGTCAGTAAAAAGGTCAGAGATCAAGTTGTCTAATCACATAAATAAGAAATGGAAAAGACCACCTTAAGCACTTTTCCTCTTCCCTTGAGACCAGAACAAATTTGTTTCCTATCATTTTTCCTTAAGTGTTTTGCCCAGTCTGATTTAAATGTATCAAATCATATGAATTCTTTGCTTTCCTCATAAAACCTCTAAACCACTTTACTTTTTTCCTCACTTGTTTTCTTCTTTGCTACCTTAGTAAACATCTTAAAGAATTCCTGTTTTTTTCTCTGTATTCCCAGGATTCAGAGAGTAAACTGAGATGTTCGCTTAAGTCACGAAGAAGGAATGAGCTGGAAAACAACTGCCTAATTACCTCAGTGGGTGGTCCTTGTATAAAGGAATAAAATGTATCAGAAGGCAGGGATTTTAGTAACTATGAGCTATCCATAATACCATACCATAGTCCTAAAGATGATTTGCTATTACGATGAAATATTATTGAAAACAAAAAAATCACCATAATTTGTAAATAAAATACGTTAAAGGATGGAGGGAAAATAGGAATCTGTGATCTGAAATATTTTATTTGTTTTATTTTTTAAGTCTGAGTAGAGTGAATGCAGTTTATGCCTGTAACAAATACTCAACAACCAGACCTTGAGATGTAGGTAGTTGAAAGGAGTTATCATCTGTGCTATAGACTGAATGCTTATATCCTCCCCAAATTGGTATGTTAAATCCTAACTCCCACTGTGATGGTATTTGGAGGTGGGGCCTTTGTATAGTAATTAGGTCAAGAGGGCAGAGCCCTCATAAATGAGATTAGTGCCCTTATAAATGAGACCCCAGAGAGCTTCGTTCCCCATTCCCATTCTACCATGTGAGAACACAGGGAGAACACTGCTGTCTGTGTGAATCAGGAAACAAGCTCTTACTAGACACCAAATGTGCTGGTGCCTTGATGTTGGACTTTCCAGACTCCAGAACAATTAGAAATGAGTATCTGTCGCTTATAAGCCATCCAGTCTACTATGGTATTCTATTCCAGCAGCCCAAATAGACTAAGACAACATGTGTTTGGAATTATCAGAAAAAGCATTTCTACTGGTAAGTTCTTTTTTACATTATCAGAAAATATCTTTTAAAGGTATTCTTTTCATGTCCTTATAATATGACCTTATAATATTTCTAATTTCACAATGTAGGGAAGTGAAATTAAGTAGTGTAGTAAGTGAGAAGCAAAAATAAAACCCCTCAATCAGAATTGAGGGGTTTTATTTTTCAGAGCCTACTTATTTCCCCATTACCATCTGTTAGGTTTTTCCTTTTATAGTGTTTTTTTTTTTTTTTTTAATCATATATGAGGGCCAAGTGGACTGTTTCTGAGTTATGACAAAGAAATCTTGTAGCTGTGGGGGAAGTGGTAAGGAGGGGAAAAACCTTATGTTGAACAAAGCATTTAACAGTTTGGTGTTTCACACATGGAGAAACCATCTTGAGGTCATCTAACACCTGTTTTTCCAGATTCGGATATATCTGGCTTACATAAACTCCTTTATTCTCCTTTTTGAGTGAAGGATTTTACTGCTAATTAGCCATAGGGAAACAGAATGCCAATAGCAGAAATAATGTGGGAAATTAATAAAACTCATGATGTGTGATCCCTGATCGTTATCTTGTAACTTCTTTATAGAATTTAATAGTAATTCTAAACAGATATTAATTGTGAATCTTCCAGAAAAATGAGAGAGAGGAAAATTTAAGAACTGATAATTTTCTACAGAAATTACTCATAGACCCTGGGGTTTCCCAATTGTTCACTTGTTGGAAGAACATTTACAGAAAACATCAGACAATGACTTTATAACCAGGCCATAAAATGGAAAGTCTACATTATTATTCTTTTGATTTAGGCTTTATCAGCATGACTCTACTAAAATTTATCTTCCACAGGGTGCCTGGCACATGGTGTGACCTCTTAATCTGTTTGTAGAATGAATTGTTTGGAAGCCAAACTCAGTTAATCGATAGAAACTGCAGGTCATTGAAGTGTAAGGGTAACTAGGAGGTACATCAAAGATAATGTGAACAATTAGGTCTTTCATTGGTAAAATGTATTGCTTATCTTCCATTACTGGGAGCATCATGACTTTCATTCAGATATCCCACACCCTCATGCAGCTAATGAAGATTTTATGTTGTTTCTTTCCCAAGTTTGATTTTTTTTTTTTTACTTTCTATAATTTATTTTTATAATTTACATCCAAGTTAGTTAGCACATGGTGCAACAGTGATTTCAAGAGCAGATTCCTTAAGCCCCTTACCCATATGCACACTTTGATTTTGAAATTTTCCTTGATCCGGAATAATTTTTTAAAAAAATAAATAGTTATATAAAAGTTAAAAATGAAGATTTGGTTCTTTATTCACACAGACTATTGTTATTGCTCTTGTGCCAACTGGTCAAATAACTACTGTAGGGCAGACCAGTATGCTAAGTATTAGGAATGGGACTGTGTTTTCCAAGCATTTGCTGAACAATTAATAATAACACTAATGCTAAAAAAAATGTATAATTCCTATTGGCTGTGAAACTCAGTCATCTCTTCATAATTGTATGTATTTTAATACTTTATAAATCTGAATCCAATCAGGAAATAAAACCATATAGTAATTTGAGCAGGAAGAGTTTAATATAAAGAATTATTAGATATAACAGGGGGTTGGAAAAACAAGGGGTTGCCTACTAAGAATTAAGGGGAACTCTAACAAATCTGGAAATGGAACATACAAGGAACAGTCAGCACCCTAGAGCTGAGATAAGGTATCTACAGAAGAGTCTCCCTTCCCCAAAGCCTGAGATCCAGAGTTTGTTGGAGAGAAGATAATACTGACTCACTGAAAGGGTGGTTGTTATGGTGGAACTTGCAGGAAATCTGTCCTTCAGAACTTGCCAACACTCACTCTTTTGGTGATTACCTAGGAAAAGCTATTCTTGGGGAGCTGTGTCATGAGAGGCACTGTCTTATGAAACCACCCAGGGGTATGCTGAGGAAGCTTTTGATGCCTGAGTGGTACTGATTACTGCACTGCAGAAGCCTAGTGCTGAAGAAGCTACCTATTTAATTTTTTTTTTTTTTTTTTTTTTTTTTTAGTGTTTGTTTTTGGGAGAGAGAGACAGAGTCTGAGCAGGGGAGGGGCAGAGAGAGAGAGAGAGAGAGAGAGAGAGAGAGAGAATCCAAAACAGGCTCCAGGCTTTGAGCTGTCAGCACAGTGCCCAATGCGGGGCTCCAACTTGGAAATAGCAAGATCATGATCTGAGCTGAAGTCGGACACAACTGACTGATCCACCCAGGAGCCCTGAAGCTACCTATTTTCAAGTGTAGGTTTTATTATTCAGGTATGGTGAGGTCAATGGATCAGGAGATGATTGCTATTGAAAAGACAGTTACATTCACACATCCCAAGAGGAGGGGGCATGCCATCAGGGGAAGCACCAGTGTCAGCTGAGAGGCAAAGAGAGTGAGAAGAAAATGTGGCAAGAAACTTTATTGTTTCGGAGGGAAGAAAAAGGCAATTCAGTGTAAGCAGGCTTATGATTGGTTAGTTTGAATAATTTCAGTAGCTTCTGGGCATAGGAACTGTCTCTAGTAGTCTGGTACCTGACTCAGGGATGACTAGGGCAAGAGGAGAGTGACTCAGAGTATGAGAACCCGGTAAAGGGAAATCCTTAGGGATTAGGCTCTGGATTGGTCAGTATGCTTATGAAAGAAGCTCTTGCAGGCAAGTTGTTTGCTTTCTCTAGACATTAGCTAACACTGGGAAGGGCAATCCCTCCAGTGTCAGCAAGGCCCCAGTGTGTCAAAGCATCAGAATAGAAAATAAAAGAATGGTTAATATACAACCCCCACTGCAGAAGGTGTGCATTAGGGAAGCTTTCTGCACTGTCAGAAGCAGACGATGGAGAGGCCGCCCTCGCTGTAGTAACCAGGTACTAGAGGAGCTGTGCGTTTATAAAGTCTTCCAAGAGAGCACAATAGAAAACTAATCCTGCAATATCTTTCCAGCCCCCTTTACTGACAAAGCTTAACATCAATACAAGTAGAATCTTGTTAAAAGTAGAATCTTTAAAGGGTTCATCTACATTTTTGCAGAACAGGTAATAAAATGTGGATTTGGAGCTAAAAGGCAATCTATTTGTTGATTTTGATAACTGAATGTCTCTATTCAAGTCAATTCAACACGTTGTTTTGAAATCTCACCCAGTGTATCAAAATGGAGTTAAAATCAATCCCAGGTTGGGCTGAGATAGTTGGTCCTTTATACCCTTGCATTATTCTGTCACTGGATATGGTTGCCTAAGAAGTGTCAAAACTGAGGCAGTGCCTGACATATAATAGGTGCTTGAGAAAAATGTTTTAAATTTGTGGTTATTATTAATATTATCATTTTTTTTATAACTCAATGGGATTCTTGCTGTGTCCCATTATACCCTTTGGGAACCAGGACTTCTAAGCCTATGATGGGCAGAACTGCAAGCCCAGGTAGCACAGACTCCCAAGTGGGTCCCTGGAAGTAACGATAAGTCATTTTGTTGTTGTTGGATTCATCTATTGTTTCTATTGGGAGTAGAGTGTCACATAAAGGTCTTTGATGTAAAGTGTATACTTCTTTATTGCATCCTAGAGGATGGTGCTCCATTTTCATAATGTGTCATCTTCAAACTACCACTTTAGCTATGACTTTAAGAAGCTGTTCTACTGTTCTGTCAGGTCAGTAGATTTTGGATGGTGTAGAATGTAATACAGTCCTCACTCCTGGTTCCACTCTGGCATCTTCTTTGCTCTAAAATGTGTTCCCTTCTCTGATGTCATATTCATGTGGGGCCTTGGGCAAGTAAATCCTGTAGGCAAGACAGAAAAGAACATACCAGAGTTCCTGTTTCTTCCCATCAGAGAGAATTTCTGGTTGTTCCCTTCAGGGCAGAAGAGGTCCAATGTGGTCATCTTGACTCTCACTATCCTGTTATATAACCCTTGAGGGATTACCCTAAATAAGGAACCCAACATTATTAGTTTCTCTTTCTGGGGACTATGCATAAGTTTCATCTCTATCTCAATGGTCACATTACAGTCAGGTGGAATGAAAAGGCTTAACTACAAATGGACAAATCATTTTGTCTGCTGAGTTGTTTTGTACTTCTCTGGTGGATACTCCCTATAGGTATGAGGGTGTGATACACGGATCTTCATACTTGATTCCTATTTCTATATGTACATTCATACATCTCTATTCCAGAATTTCTTGTCTCTGACACTGCTCTTTTTCTTTCTAGGCCCCTGATTAGCCAGGCAAACCATTGTCCCTGTCCATGATTTCATGTATGTTCTAACCCAAAGCCACTTCTTGTTTCACACAAAGTAGATGACCAGGTGCACTGCACAAAGTTCTGTCCATTGGGAGGATCCCAACACACTTTATATGTTTTAAATCCATTTGAATATACTAGTTCATAAGCACCAGAAATAAAGTTACTTAAACTTCAGACTGGATCCCATGGAGAGCTTTCTCTTGCTCTGAGCCTCATGAGTTTGGCATTTCAGATTTATTTGAAATAGCCCCCATTGGATTCTGCTTTCAGTTAACCAAGTAGGCAAACAATTTAAATCAGTCCCAATTCTATATGTTAGCACTCTGAATCACAACCCTTAAGGGCACTGATACCAATAAATTCAGTCCAAGTTAAAATTAGAATCTTCCATATTCATTCCAGCACCCTCAGGATCAAGTTCCTCCCACATTTCTCCAGCTTTACTTGTATGGTGCAAACTTGAAACTGAATATTTGTAGAAGTAAGCATGAAGTTATGGCCCATGATATGTCAGCTTGCAATTATGGAATTGCCATAGCATCGTAGTTCTTAACTGAGGATAATTCTGCTACTACTTTCTTCCCCAGGATTGATGAGATACTTTGGGTTGTCACAACTAGAGAGGTAGGTATTAGCATCAAGTAAGTAGAGGTCAGGGATGCTGCTAAACATCCTACAATACACATGGCAGCTTCAACACAAACACACAAAATTATCTGGCCAAAATATCAATAGTGCTTGCTGGTGGGAATGCAAACTGGTGCAGACACTCTGGAGAACAGTATGGAGATTCCTCAAAAAACTACAAATAGAACTGCCCTATGGCCCAGCAATTGCACTACTAGATATTTACCCAGAGGATACAAAAATGCACATTCATAGGGATACATACACCCCGGTGTTTATAGCAGCATTATCAACAAGAGCCAAACTATGGAGAAAACCCAAATGTCCACCCACTAATGAATGGATAAACAAGATGTGGTATATATATGCAAGGGAATATTACTCAGCCATCAAAAAAATGAAATCTTGGCATTTGCAACGACGTGGATAGAGCTAGAATGTATTATGCTAAGTGAAATAAGTCAGTCAGAGAAAGAAAAATATCCTACAATTTCATTCACATGTGGAATTTAAGAAACAAAACAGATGACCATATGGGGGAGAAAAGAGACAAAAGGAAAATAAACTACAAGACACTCTTAATAATAGGAAGCAAACTGAGGGTTGATGAAGAAGGTGGTGGGAATGGGAAGATGGGCTAGATGGGTGATACGTATTAAGAAGGGTACTTGTGATGAGCACTGGGTGTTGTAGGTAAGTGATGAATCACTGAATTCTACTTCTGAAACTAAAATTGCACCATATATTAACCAACTAAAATATAAAAAGAGAGTCAATAGTGCTGACGTTGAGAAACCTGCTAGACTCAGAGAAGTGGTTATGCTGGAGTAAAGAAAACCCACTATGGGAAGAGACAGATGATGTACTTTTAGCAAAAGATGGGTTCATTGATGGCTCTGTAAGCCAGGGATGACAGAAAGAAAAGCCATTAAAGAACTAGGCTCTCTAATGGCAATGGGGATGATACAACCCAACTAATGGTTATTACCCAGTTCCTGAATGTATACTTAGAATAGAGTAGAAGTACTTAGTAGTTGGTACAAAGCCACATTTGGGTTTGTACATATGTGGGTTAAGAGCTATCATTATTCTGGGTTAAGAGCTATCATTATTCTGTATTTCTATAGCCATCCACTTCCCTTTACAAATCAGTTTGCTCTCCTGAAAAATCTAGATAACTAGTAGGGGATAATGATGTTCCTAGTTAGAAAAGAATCAACATTCAGCAACTATTATAGGGATGTAAGTAACTAAAATTTCCCACTAAAAATTTCAAAAAGTTTCCCTTGAATTAGTAGAAATCATCAGCAGTAATGTAGCTTCACTATTTTTCCTTGTTCATAATGATTTGGATCTCTCATTTGGACGGATCCAGAAAAGTAAAGAGTTTGTTCTGTATTAGGTACAAATATGTCAAAATAACACGAGAGAACAATAGTGGAAATGACAACAAAAATGAACTTGGGCTCTGCTTATGCATCTACCAAAACATAAAATATGTTTCCTTTGTTTCCTCTCTTTAAGTGCAGACTGAAAACACAAGTTTATATTTCCAATCTAAGTCACTTAGCTGCTATCTAGAGAGTTAAAGATTTAAAATTTTATACATAAAAGTGGTTTAAAGTTTTATTATATGAATAAATAAATTGAATCTCAGGAAACTGAAATTACTTCCCCAAGGTCAAACAGTGTTTTAATTGGCTGTTACCCAGTATTTTAGTTTAGATTCTGTGTTCCCATTTAATGCTATTGCCATGAAATAACAAAACTTGAACTCCAGGGATAGTCATAATAATTTTAGTTAATTAAAAATCATGCTATGTAATTCTATTTTAAATGAACTTTATTTACTTGGGTCTAAACATATTTTTAGCCCCAAATGAAGACATCCATATTAAATATATCTTTATTAGAATACCCAGTTTATTTGACATCCCTAAAAGACTCATTTTGTTTCTAGTGTAATTTCCAACTTTCAGCATAAGACCATGAGAATCTAAGGATTGATATCTAGCATTTATTTCCATTATTATTCCATTTATTCCATTATTATGTATTATCCATAGTACATGCTCTTGATAAATTGCTTTGTTCTTTGTGCTTCTGTTTCCATACTAATAACTGCCTTTGTTCTCCACCTCATCTCAGTGGGATGCAGATGGATAAAAGCACAAAAGAGTTGTTGTGAAGACAAAGTGGTAAGAGAAAAAGGTTTTAAATAGAAGTTTCTTGGTGTATAATTTAAGAGTAACAGCATTGGGCTACACAGAGACTAAGTATGTTTGAGCCAAATACTTGGTGGAGAAGAGGTAAAGGAAGAATAAAGAATAATAGAGTGTGTTGGAGAATTTTGAAGTCCTAGGGCTTATGTTACAATTCTTGTTTTCTACTTACAAAGAGAATTACTTTCGTATGTGGCTATTTGTCTTCAATTCTCATCCAATTCAGGAAAGACAAAATATTATTCTTTGAGTCTCACTGTACAAAGAAAATCAAGATGTGAATGCTAAAAATATAATTTCATAGATAATGTCTAAAAGTGACTTCATAGTATAAATTTAAATCCTAAAATATAAGTAAAACAAGTATTCTCATTTTTATCATAAACTTTTTTCTAATACCATCCAAAATACTGTGGACTGGGACTTCAAATAGGATGGGAAGCTCAGTAAAACCTATGATCTCACTTATTATAAGGTTGTATGTCAAAAGCTTTCTCTATTCTAGCTAATGCAGTTTAACTTATTCTTTACATCTTATGCTATATTAGCTCTAAATTTCTTCCTGTGTTACTGTTTCATTTTCCTTTGATAAATGTTTATCATTTCCTGAACCAAATATATATTCATCTATTCAACAAATACTTATTGAATACCTTTAAGTCACAAAATTAACTCCTAAGGATCAGAAGAGAATGGTTCCTGACTTTGAGAATCTGACCGTATTAAATAGCACAAGTAAACTAAATGCACTTGGTTCAGCAGTAAAATCTATGCAATCAGGCGGTTGAATGGAAACTCAAAACCATTTACTAAATTTTTATTTTCAAATATCCAGTTACTTTATCTAAAGAAAATATTTCACTCAAAATATTCAAAATCAGAATGACAAAACATCATTTAAGGAAATTCTATATTTTATTTTCCTCATAAAATATAAATACTGAATATTTATCTAGTTTTGAAAATCATTAATCCCATTCCTCAAATAAATTAAATTGAAAACTCTTATTTCATTTGTATTAAAATGTTTCTATTGAAAGAGTTATTATTTTAAAAATCACTTATGTTACTTTGTATGTATCCTATTGTGACTGATTAAATTTTGTGACAGAAGAGACTTAAATCTTTGTAAACTCATTGATACATTTTATAGCTGAACATATTGCCTATTGTAGAGAACATTTCATGTGCACTTAAAAGAATGTTTATTTCACAACTTGAGGAGTATATGGTCAAAGTGATTGATAGTAGTATCAACATAGTCTGTTTAGTTAGGTAATTAGTTATTGTACAATCATTTACTCAGATGGTTGTTAAAAGCTCTAAATATGATATTGGGTTAGTCATGGCCTACCTTTAGTTCTGTCATATTTTGCTTTATTTTTGTAAAGAATGAACCCTTCTATCATTTTACATTCATTCTCTCTGTTATTCATATTTCAGGTACATCTTTTATAGACAAATGTAATTGAGTGTTGTTTTTTTATTTATTTCTTTTTTGAATATTAGTTCTCACTTTTGAATCCAGTCTAACAAACAGATCAATTTGTCTAATGTACTTGAAGTTCAAAAAAGAGTGTAGAGAGACTGGGAAAGAAAAATATTTGAAAAAAAATGATATTGTCTCATAGATCACAGTTTCTCTATTTGTTCATTTAGTAAACACTTTTCCCCCTCTCTTCTTCATATTAGACAGTTGCTATTGATTTTCTCTTCCTGTTTACTGCCCTTCCATTCTGTTCTCTCCAATAGAATCCCAAGACCACACAATGGATTTTTAAATTTCAGATACTGTAATTTTTAGTTCTAGAATTTCTAATTTGAGTCTTTTTAAACCAGTTCCAATTTATCCTCTGAGATTCCTCTCTGGTGCATTTCATATGATAATTTTCTTTAAGCTAGTCACTGAACATATTTATTAGCTGTTTTAAAGTCCAGGTCTGCTAATTCTAATATCTTAGTGATCTCATGGTCTGGATCTATTGAATGGCTTTTATCCTAATTGTGGGTCACTTGTTTTTCTGTTTCTTTGCACAAATCTTTCTTACTGTACACTGAACATTGTGGGTGACATATTGTACAGATAGTGGATACTGTTATATTCCTTTGAAAACTGGTAATTAATCTCCTGGCATGGGGTTAAATTACTGACTGATGCCTTGATTTTACATTTTGTTAGAAAGGGTCAGTTTGTGTTTTGCGTTAAGGAAAATTCTTAGTTCTAAGGCATAGAACTATGTGAGGGTACGGGCCTTCCTAGGTTTTAACAGAACCCACTAATCTAGAACATTTCAAATTTCAAAATCTAACTCCCGTATAGTGACCAGCCTTCGAAGTTCTACTCAACATTTTCTGCTTTACAGCTTTTGTTCCCTGCATGATTTCTTGTAGTCTTTCATATTCACGCAGTTAAAAGTTCAGCCAAGGATATAAGGGAGTTATATGCAAATTTACAGGTTTCTATGTTTATGTCTTTCTCCTTTCCTGAATTAATCTCAATTTTCAGCGATCTGGTAACCCCAAACTCTATGCCTCTGATACTATACCTCAACCCAATAACACTGCAGCTTTCTGTTTGATCTCTAAAGTTTTCCTCAACGTTGTGGCCTATGTAAGGCTCAAGAAAAACACAACAATGACAACAACAACAACAGTAACAAAAATATATAAGCATAGAACTCACCTAGTAAAATTCTTTTTTTCAAGGGTCAACTTCTCTCCAGTTTCTGCCTGGTTTGTGTCAGTTTCCTGTGATTTCAAAATCTATTTTTTAATACCATTTGTCCATATTTAAGTGCTATTTGCAGAAGAGTTAGTTCTATCTAAGCCATTAGATATTATCGAAAATGACAGGTGAGTTTTGGAACTGTATTCCTTGGAGACACACTGGGTCCCAGGTAGTTGCAAACAATGATAGAGAAGTTAGGCCAGTAGAGAAGCTCATCTTTCTATTGCCGTTTCAAAAAGCCAGTCTCTTTTTTTATGTCTCATTTTATTCATCATTGTTTTTCCTTGTAGGATTTTGTTTGGAAAATAAAATCTGCTGAGGGTAATTTGGGGAATCACTAAAGTAAGGCCATTTACTCAACAGATTTTGAGGAATATAATGACATGTGGTGCACCAGACTTTGAATTTTAATTTTATTCAATGACTAATGATAAGGTTTGCTGTAAAATTTTTAGTACCTTAATATATACCATTTTTTAAAATATGCCAGGCTTCTTTATTCATACATTTATGAAACTGAAATGAGTAGCACTCCTAGGTAGAAAAAAGTAACTTTTTATTTCAACATTTTACCATATTTAAGTTTTTGGCCATCAAAATTTTTGACTAAAAATAATTTTTTAAAGTTTATTTAATTCAAGGGAGAGAGAAAGCATATGCAGAAGAGAGAGGAAGAGAGAGGGAGAGGGAGAGGGAGAGGGAGAGGGAGGGAGAGAGAGAAAGAGAGAGAGAGAGAGAGAGAGAGAGAGAGAATCCTAATCAGGCTCCGTGCCAAAAGCACAGAGCCCAACTTGGCACTCAGTCTCACAAACTGTGACATCATGACCTCAGCTGAAATCAAGAGTCACACACTGAACTGAGTCACCCAGGTACCCCTGACTGAAATTGTTAAATAGACTCCTCTCATTCCTGATTTCTAGTAATAGGGATAATTGAAGTATTTTGAATCTCCAGTCATTATGGAATAAGTCCAATAAATATTTTATTATATAATCACTTTAAGCATAATTACATAAGATACCAGTAAATACTATGTATAAAACTTTGCTATTTAACTTTAAAGAATGACATAGATGAATGTATCTAATTGCTTTTTCCAAATATTTGACAATGCACTATAATATTCTTATTTGCTTCTGAGACAGAGCATTCTTTTATATAATTCTATATACAATTTTACATAGCTTTTATAAAATTTCATAAAATACTTTTTATCAGGAGTTTCTATAAATGAAAAAGATGAAGTTATTTCCAAATAAATGTAATTTTAACTTCTTAGTATAAAAATTAGCATGTTAGTTTCAATTTGAATGATAATTTTATAACACTTGTCTGTATTCCACCTGAAGGAAAAAATATGAAAGGGTACATGATTTGCCATCATTAGACAAAAATTTGTCTGAAATTTTAAGGAATCCTGGGAAGGATTCAGAGGAATCCCTCTGAACTCTGTTTCACCAAGTTGTTTAAAAATCTCTATTAGTGATTCACTTCTTTAAGATTTATTTTACATTGAAAAAGCCTGGAAAAGTTTCTGTATAATTATTTATGCCTTTATGAGTCATTATTACTCCTTTTAGCTAATGTAAATAAAATATGAGTTAGAAAAACAGGACCAGAGATAAGATCTTAGAAAGAAATCTTGCAAAGTAAAGGTTTTAGTTTTATAGAAGGTTGGAAGGGAGGTATTGTATGCCTAGACCAAGAGGAAAGTAAAGGATGAACAATTAGAAGCAGAGAGAGGAGAAATGGGATACTGAAAAATTGGGAGAGAGACTGAAAAAAGTCAAAGGTAGCCTAATTCTAAATTTGAAAGTTGCAAAAAGAGTAGATCTTGTATGAACAGACCTTCCTCCAGAGAAGGCATACATATGGCCAAAAAACACATGAAAAGATGCTCAGCATCACTAATCATCAGGGAAATGCAAATAAAAACCACAAGGAGATACCACCTCACACCTGTCTGAATGGCTAAAATCAAAAACACAAGAAACAACAGTTTTGGCAAGGATATAGAGAAAAATGGAACACTCATGCACTGTCGGTGGGAATGCAAACTGGTGCAGCCACTATGAAATAGAATATGGAGGTTCCTCAAAAAGGTAAAAATAGAACTACCCTACTATCCAGAAATTGCATTACTGGGTATTTACAAAAACATGAATTCAAAGGGATACATTCACTCCTTTGTTTACTGCATCATTATTTGCAACAGCCAAATTATGGGAGCAGCCCAAATGTCTATTGATAGATGGATGAATGGATGGAGATTTTATATATATATATATACATATATATACATATATATATATATATATATAACATTTAAAATATATATTTTAACATATATATATTTAAACATATATATGTTTAACATATAAATATAAACATATAAATATATATTTAAACATATATATATAACATTTAAAATATATATATATTTTAATTTTCTTTAATTTTTTAATTTTTTTTTTTAGAGAGAGAGCGAGCGAGCGAGCAGGGGAAGGGGAGGGAGAGAAGGAGACACAGAATCCGAAGCGGGCTCTAGGCTCCAAGCTATCATCACAAAGCCTGAACCACAAGATCATGACCTGAGCCAAAGTTGGATGCCAAAATGACTGAGCCATCCAGATGCCCCTATTTAAAGAGTATATATCACACACACACACATATATATACTATTTATAATATATATAGTATTTGTATATAATTTGATTATATATAATAACCTAAGTATATGTAATAATATATATGTGTGTGGGTGTGTGTGTATACACACATATTATTCAGCTATAAAAAGAATGAAATCTTACCATCTGCAACAACATGGATGGAAATAAATGATAAAAGCCATAGGATTTCACTCATATGCAGAATTTAAGAAGCAAAACAAAGTAAAACAAAAAAAAAAAAAGAGGGACAAACCAAGAAACAGACTCTTAACTATAGAGAACAAACAGTTGGTTACCAGAGGGGAGGTGGGTGAAGAGATGGTGAAATAGGTAAGGGGGATTAAGAGTATACTTATCTTGATGAACACTAGGTGATGTGTGGAACTATTGAATCAGTATATTGTATATTGTACATTGTACAATATACATTGTATATTGTATATTGTACACTTTATAAACTGGAATTAAAATAATAAAAATTAAAGAGTAGATCTTGAATGTTCTTATCACAAGAAACAAAATTTTAACTATATATGGTGATGGGTATTAACTTAGTGTGATCACTTCACAATATATACAAATATCAAATTATTATGTTGTACACCTGAAACTAATATGTCAGTCAAGCCTCAATTAAAAAAAAAAAACATAATTCTGTCCTTAAATGTAATCCGTTACTTCAACTAAACATAAAGAGAAATCATTTCATCTAACTTTGTCAATTTATATGTAATTTAAAATGAGACCAGTTAGTTTACACAAATTTTCTCAGGTTGAAATAGCTAGATACCGTAAGACACAGGACCAGTCACAGGCAACCAGAGTCTACTTGTTCTCATTTCAATTCACTTCACTACATTACAAAGTAAACAACTCAACCTGGTTTTCTTTAAATATGCTATTTTACAAGAAATGATTTTATACCAATATTGACTGTAAACTTGTTATTATGGAGAACATATTGTAATTGACCAAATGAGACTGAACAAAAATTGCAATATAGTTGGCTAGAGGTGAATTTAATCATCAAGATTAAATAGTTGAAACCTAACACACTAACAGGAAATTAAAGAATAGAAAAAAAATGTTGAGGATTTGTATGAACATTCCCAATTTCCCTTGGAATTATCTTGTCCTCAGAAGAACAGTGTCTTATTCCCCTTCATTTTTTCCTATAGTGCTTATTCAGCATTAAGACAAGAATTATGTTTGTATAGTAATATATCATCAAGACCAATGGATACCCATTTATTTAAAATTACATAAATACTTACCTAAATACATTTTTCCAACTTTAAATTCTAAAACCGCTTCCCCTAAGGGATTCATAATGGTGCAGAATTACTCAGAGTACACACCTAGATTAAAAGACAAACCACACATTCCATAGAGTCTAAATCGAAGAGTGTCTCATCATAATATCACTCCTGAATGTTGTTTTAGAAACTTCTGCCAGATCCGAGGTCTGGAACTTGTTACACATACAAGCATGATAAATAAGAAAAAAATAAACAAGTGAGATGAATTTTTAACCACGGCAAGGAACAAAAACTGCCAGCACAATTTCAACCCAAGAAGCACTGAAAGGCTCTTTTATGTCTAACCACCATCTAGGGGAAGGGAGGCAGAGGTAGAGGATGGAATAAATGCATCTTTGGGTCAGTTGCAAACATTAGCTTTTTTGGATAACTTATGCTTTCGTGGTGATATGACCTGAGAAAACAGATTGACTCTAAATTCTGTAAACAGTCTTTTCTTTCAGAACACAGTGCTTATTCTACAAGGGCATTTTTGCATCATCATTTATTTGAACCAATTTTTTATCTTATAAACATCAGTAACAAAAAAGATGCTTATGTCTGGGTGGCTCAGTTGGTTAAGTGTCGGAGTCTTGATTTGGGTCAGGTCATGATCTCAATGTCTTATGATCAAGCCCCACATTGGTCTCTGAGCTGGGCGAGGAGCCTGCTTAAGATTTTCTCCCTCCCTCTTCCTCTCCCCCTCCTCCCCTGCTCATTAAAAAAAAAAAAAAAATAGGATGTTTGTGGATGTAGCCATGAAAAATAATCAGTTTGAGGAAGAGTGACATAATTATTTAAGGAAGGATCTGTCTCTTCCTGAGTACTACTTCCATGAGCCCTGTTAGGCAAAGATAGACTTTGGGCATCTTACAAGGGTGATGTGTGTTAAGATTGATTAAAACATACAAATGAACAAACAAACCACTAAATATCTCTCCATAATAAAGCTATAATAATTCATGATTTCCCAAAGCTGCTCATAAAGAGAATGACATTGCCTGGGGACCTGAAGTAGTTGGAATTGGTGAGAAGCACAGGTAAGTGGAAGGTCCAGCAACATGGTAGGGAGGTGGGGCCTAAGAAAAAGAGTGAGCTGTGAGATAGTCACAGCTATGGATGTGGCACAAATATTTAGGACACACATGTCCAATTTCTAGTGTAAGTGTGGTAGATAGTTGTGTGCTATGCTTTGTGCATTTAAAAGTAACCACTTGGGGCGCCTGGGTGGCTTGGTCGGTTAAGCGTCCGACTTCGGCTCAGGTCATGATCTCACGGTCCGTGGGTTCGAGCCCCGCGTCAGGCTCTGTGCTGACAGCTCAGAGCCTGGAGCCTGTTTCAGATTCTGTGTCTCCCTCTCTCTCTGCCCCTCCCCTGTTCATGCTCTGTCTCTCTCTGTCTCAAAACTAAATAAACGTTAAAAAATTTTTTTAAAAGTAACCACTTTACCATACTCTTAAACCTCTACTCCTGATCTTTAATAAAATTCTTGTATATAAAATACCTTGTATAAATGTAACTTAAGAAATATAAGAAAATATTCCATGACTGGATCTATGTAGCAAAGAGAGAAGAACAGGTTGCTAAGACTATTTCAAACAAAGCAAGGAATGAGAGTAAGTCTTGACTAGAAGACACATAAGAACCATTTGGTGGGACCTGAGGGTAATATGTCCTACTATTTGCAGAAGGAGATTTTGATATCCCCTTCTTAAAATCAATCAAGGGCAATGAAAATAAAACAGGATATAAGAAGTTCCAGAATGGGAGGAAGGTGCTTATTTAGGCTGGATGGGAAGGCAAAACCTCTTTGAGGAGCTCTTATTTGAGCTGAGACATAAATGACAAACAGAAGGCAGCTGATGAAGACACAGGAGAAGAGTGGTAGGAGATTAAGAAACACAAATTAGCCAGTGCAGTTAGAATAAAATGGATCAGGCCTATTGGTGGAGAATAAAACAGGGTAGGTAGGCTGTGGTCAATTATGTTGGCCTTACACTCTGTCATAGCCTGATTTCCTTAGAAAACAGAGCCTGAGGCAAGCTTAGATACTAACAGTATACTAGGAGGAGTATACTCTAAGGGTAGGAAATGTGAGGGGAGAAAGGAAATTAGGCAGGGAAGGAGTATATAGCAATACAAGGAGAGCTTTACTAAGCTAACTATAAACTGTTGCAAGGTCAGGAAACACAGCGCTATAGGGCCCATATGGAATCTCATTACAGTCTATAAGGGAAGATAGAACAAGACAAAATCTATCTCTAAGCTCTTTTCATATTCTATCTCTCACTGGTCAAAAGTCAAAGTTTTCCATGTGGGATTTTACCTCCCTTATCTTCCTAGGTAGGCAACTGCTGGTGGTACCAGACATTTTGTGTGTGTGGTTGGGTGAGCGCTAGGCAGTGTAGTTGCAGTGGTTTCTGCCATAGGTAGAGGTCATAAAGAAACCAGACTATTAACCCCAAGGGGAGGGTGAATTGGCCAGAGGAATTAGGAAATGATGCTGCAAACCACTGGTTGGAACTTTGAAGACAAAGTTTTAGGATTTCATTCTAATTTCAAAATCAACCCATTGTTATTTTTTTTTAAAGCAAGTGATCAATATTGTTTTATTTACACATTTAAAAGATCACTATCTGCTGTGTGAAGTAAAATCAGGCATGGACAAGAGCTTGGTAGTACGTAGCGATTTTAGAATTCTCAGCATAGCATTTTTTTTGTTTTTGTTTTCGATTTGTCAATTCCACTGAAAGTTTGAAAAAGATGAGAAAAGAGAAATTACAATTTATCTCAATATGGAGATATTAAACAGCCTTGATCTGAGTCATGATAGTGAAGTATGGGAACAAAAGCATGATCGGAGTGAGTAGAAAATAAAATGGAAGGTTATAAAGTGAAGGTACTAAAATAAGAATATGTAACCCTTTGGAGAAGTTGTAGGGTGATTTCTGTCAAAGATAATACCTCATTTCTAAAGTGATACTTTTAAGGTGTTTCTATGTATTGGGAATGATCCAATCATGATATAGAAATTTATGAAGTTGGACAAATTGGGGATAATTGCAGGACAACTTGCCAGAGTGAGATAACAGACAGCTGGGTTAGCCTTGCAGGATCGGAGGTCCCTCTTTAATCGCAACATTAAAATCCTAATCATGAGTTATTTCACATCTATGTGAAAGGTCCATCACTAATTACTAAAATGTCCATCACTAATCAACTGATAATCACTCTATCAAGAATCCAAGAGCTAAGAGTTAAACTTTTAGAATCCAGGTCTAAGTTCCAAATATATGTCACAACTGACACTTGCCATCAAAGAAAAATTAGGGAATCTTACATTAAAAATTTTTCAACTGTTGCTATTATTTAAAAACAAATTATTCTGAAAACCATGCATTATTTCAAAAGTATGTAATGTGAACATTACATTTTGAATTTTGTGTTCAGTTAATTCAAGCCAATTCCTTTCCTGTCCATAACACTTTTCCCTATGAGGATTCACTGAATCCTCACAGTCATTATGATATCAATAGCACCAAATATGTACATGCCCTTTGATACAAAATGCTTTTTCTCAGAAGCTAATCTATGACAAAATACCTTAAAATACAGAACTGGGGGGAAGCTGTATGGCATAAAATGGTTATTGCAGTAGTGTTTCTAATAGCAAAATATAAGTGATGATGCAAATGTCTAATAATATCATAATGTTTTGATATTAAACGTTTACAAAATGGAATATTACGCAGCCATTAAAAATGGTTTCCTCATGCTTATGTAAGAATATTAAAATACTTTGAATTCTAAGTAAAAAATGATATGAAGTGCATATATTATTATTAAACATGCTTAAAATATATTAAAAATATCTGAAGGATAATGCACAAAAATACACAATGTCCTTTGAAACACACTGTTACTATCCCATTGCTATTTATTAATACTCCATGGGTCACCTCGGTTGCTCTGTTGGTTAAGCATCCAAGTCTTGATTTTGGTTCAGGTCAGGATCTCACAGTCCTGAGATCAAGCCTCTCCCTCAGGCTCTGTGCTGGGTGGGGAGCCTTCTTAAGTTTCTCTCTCTCCCTCTGCTACTCTTTTCCCTCAAAAAAAAAAAAAGTATTCTATGAGGTTTTTTTTTGAAGAGACTTTAAAATCACATACACACATGCCTATAAATTGCTTTTGATCTTGCCATAAAGATCTAAAAAGGCATTTAGATTCTAGTTTCTCAGAAATCGAGTACACATTCTCTGTAGTCTCCCTCTCTCTCTTTTTAATGAACATTAAATTTTAGAGTTTAATTTAAGGAAAAGCCTACTTGAAGGGAGGGGGAACTAGAACAAACAAATAAATGCATGATTCCCTTCTCACTAGTTAACTTTGGAAATAGCTATTATCCATTACAAGCTCTACTCTTATCCCACGCAAGTAGTAGGGGACAATGAATCCATTTGTTTTACTGCCGACATAATTTGGAGATGGAATCTTTATAATATTCCCTGAAGTATCTTTCTTGTTTTTTCCCTTTATGGGTCCAATTTTTCTAATTGTATATGAAAAGGACGTCAGGGCAATTACACTTTTTTTCACATACATATAGTTATTTAAATACTATTTTCTTTCAACTATATTTCAATTACCATCATTGCTAGCTCATTTTCAGTTACCACATTGGATATTCTAAGATTCACTAAGGTTAGCCTTGGCATGCTTTTGAGGATGAGGGAAGAAAAAAAAATTATTAAGACAACAGGTACATTTTCTCGAGGATGTTGAGATATCAAAGTTCATTCATTATTCTGTATGGCTCCTTATAGCTCTTAAAAATAACAACATACTAAATTTTATATATCAACAATAAGAAGTGATGACAAAGTCAAACATTAAGCACTTTAAAGCCATGATATTAAAAAATTCCTTCACTGGGTGGGGTATAGATTGCTTTATAAACTGATTCTTCAGGGGTTTATGAGCCCATAGAAATGTAAAACCCAACAAATATAATTGTTCAGTGAGAGGAAAAGTAAAAATTGCCAAATAATCAATAAAATACAGAATACATCTGTTTTGAACTATTATTAATGGTTGTATAAAACCAACAAATAAAAACAGTAACAGAAATGCCCTATGTTTATTTTATCTCATAAGATCTAATATTTAGGGCACCTAGGTGGCTCAATCAGTTAGGCAACCGGCTCTTGCCTAAAATTCTCTCTCTCTCTCTCTCTTTATGTCCCTCCCCCATCCTGTGCACACTCTCTCTCTCAAAAGAAATCCAATTTTTAGGTTCTTAATTGAGTTAGGAAATAAGTAAAAACTATTTTATTAGATATATGTATTGGAATACACTCTACCAAAATACGTTGTTATTGTTAATGATCCTTTGAAAATGCAATACTGTGAAATGTATGAGATTTTAAAATTACATAAATTATGAGAATCTATAGCCTCTATGGGTATAAATTAACTACTAAAAAAGGTAATGGCCCCATTCAATTATTATCTGGTCTTATCAATTGCTATCTTGTCTCATGAATAAATATCACTTTTTTTTTCTAAAAAGAATAACTTAAAACACTAATTATGTGATTATAATTTTCAGCTGCAGATAAATTGCATTCAGAATAAGACTTATAGAGCTGAATTGATGTTATTTATTAATAGTCCATTTTTATTATTGCAATAATTAATGTATCATAATTTTTATAACCTCAAGTAGTTATAAATTTTTAAAATTTGTTTTTTTAAATATTTTATTTATTTTTGAGAGAGAGAGCCTGAGCAAGGGAGGGGAAGACAGAGGGGGGCAGAGGGACTCCGTGCTGACAGCAGAGAGCCTGATATAGGGCTCAAACTCAGGAATGGCGAGATCATGACCTGAGCCTTAGTCAGACACTTAACTGACTGAGCCACTCAAGCACCCCAAGTAGGTATAAATCCTTAATGCAAAGGGTAAGCTTATTATTCTTTAAATCTCAGATACCTCAGATATCTGAATTATTTCTGTTAACCTTATGTTTTGCATATTTAAGGCAACTTAAGTGGTTTTATACTTTCAGATTTTGGAGACTTGGCTCTCAATCCACCTCCTCTTTAAGTAGTTCTTTTGAGCAGTGAGCATAGGAATTTAAGATCAACCCACCAGTTGGGAGTATTCACAAAAGTAGTAAGAAGAAACATTTATTTTAGGTTTATGTGTGTAACTCATGACAAACTAAAAGTAAAAGTACATTAAATAGTGTTTCTCCATTTCCTGCTCCCAATTTCTTTTGTACACCTAACTCATGTTAGACACATTTTTATCTTTGCTTTTGTTTGTTTAACTTGTAAGAATCATAATTAAATTTGCACTCAGTAAAACAAATATTTTATAATTTTTTCATTTTTTAAATGTTTATTTATTTTTGGGAGAGAGACAGACCACGAGTGTGAGAGAAGCAGAGAGTGAGGGAGACACAGAATCAGAAACAGGTTCCAGGCTCCGAGCTGTCACCACAGAGCCCAATAGGGCTCGAACTCATGAGCAGTGAGATCATGACCTGAGCCTAATGTATTAATGTATCATAAGTCGGACGCTCAACAGATGGAGCTACCCAGGCACCCCACAAATATTTCTATTAACAAATATTTTTAATTTTAAAATTTAATTCCTAAAATCTACACTAAATTCAGTTTTAAATAAAGAGGAAAAAACTCAGAGAAACCTAAATGTTTGTGTGTGTGTCCTGATTAAATATGTTTGTGTGATATGTCTGAGTGTTTGTGTTTATATGTGTGAATATATATCCCCTTCCTTGGAAATGATGGAAGAATAATTATTAAAAAATTTTATTCTTCTTACTTTTTATGTACAACATTGTTATTGTACCTTTCTTCAGTACCAAATTTTTTCAAATTATTTTATCATTATTTCATTATTTAACTTTCATTTTTCTTAAAAGGAAAGGAATGAAATGGTTCAAAGACATATGAAAAAATTCAATATAACTCGATAATGATTTTTTGCCACCAAGAGAAAATTGTATTATTTCATATTCTTAACATTGTTCTCAAGATGAGACACCTGTATTTAATTTAAGACCATGAATTGTTCTATTGATTCCAAATGAACTGGTCCAGCACAGACAATATCTATCTAGTGATTAATTACATTAAAATACTTTAGATGTTACCTAAACTGGTCATTTATGTAAGAATCTGTTTATATAAGTCTTACATGCAATCTAAAAGTTATCTATTATAGGACTTTTCAACCTTGGTCCTGTGCATTTTAGTATGCTTAGCAGTATTCCTGACATCTAGAAGCTAAAAGTCAAAAGTTCCTCTCCAGTGTGACAATGAAATGTGTCTCCAAAAGTTCCCAAATGTCCCCTGTTGAGCAAAATCACCCTGGAAGAGAAACACTCATCTCTTCCAATGAGCCATATGATGCTTAAAACTGCTCTTTGTTCATATTGATTATACAGGATTATTTTTCTCTTGTATGTGAAAAGTATCATTTTATGAGACAATTATATTGAAAAAATAAGGGAAAAATACTATTTAACTTACCATTTTTAGTACATCTCATCATAGTTTGCATGTTTGTAATAGTTATGAGAAAATTTGTAGGATAGAGTTATTTTATTCTAATCTCAAAATATGTATTAGTTGATTTTTGTACTTTTCGACTGAATAAGACCTGTATAATCCATCCTGTAATCATTTAGACATTTAGATTAGTTATAAGATTATATGATAAGCATCACAATTCCCTTGTATCTCTCAAAATATTTACAGAAGTTAAATGACAACTTTAGTTTTACCTTTAAACATTTTGTTTTGACTGTAAGTGCCAATGAATAAGCAATTAACCCTTTCTATCCCATATTAATTCACTATGAAGAATTATTCACAGAGATTAACACTGTGTTGGCCACAATAATGAAATAAATGCCATTAGTCACAATATTAACCAATGAATTAAAACATGACAATCAAGTTTTAGTGAAAACTTCTATTTCATGCAACTAAAAAGCCTGACTCCTGAGGAAGAAGCCAGGGAAAGAAATGAGGTGATGTTAAATCATTTACAAGTAAGGTTCCAAGAAGCCTGAGCAAAGCTATTCCTCACCTTCTCAGTGCCATGATCAAATCAACAAGTCATGAGAGGATGAGGGTGAGTCTAAGAGTGAAAATGGGACACTGTATTACATTCAACCTTTCACCCACATGACCAGAGAAACCCCTCCCGTTTTGGAGCATAGAGAGTCAGATATATCCCATGGTGACTGTTCAGTACTCATTTTATGCAGACCCTCTCCTCTGAAAAAAAGGGGGAAAAAGAACATGATTCATCAAAAAAATACAGGAACATGCCTCGGAAAAGTAATGGCGACAGGAACAGGATGGCCAAAGTGGGACAGTATTGAAGAGCACCCCCATAAAACAATAGAACAAAGTATGTCTGGCAATGGGGAGGAGATTAATACTGGAAGAGGCAGAATCACAGTCCTTTGGCAGGAGATAGTCCTAATGAGTGCAGCAGGACTGTGGGTGAACATTAGGAATGATGGCTGAAAAGCCACTGCTGTAGCAGAGACAACTCTACGGGATTCTGGAATTGGAACACACTAGAGTTTAAAGCACCATTCAGTAGCTAAAGCATGACAAGTGAGAGAAAACCAGAGGTAGAAGGCCATTATTCCTGTAATGACAATGCCTGGCTTTAGTCAACCCTATAACGCTCGTTTGAGGGGGTGAGCTTCTCAATGCTTGGGTGCTACAAGCTGCATGTATCCTGTTTCTTTCTGTACTGGGGGAACCCGTGGAATACCGAGAGAAGGATGGAAAGGGAACCAAACCTGAGCAATGATACCTGAATTTCCTGAATACTATGATTGTTTGAGAAAGCTATTTCATAGTTGTTTCCATAAATCATGAGAAACATGCAAACTCGCAGATAGTAAATCTAGTAGGATTCAGTAGGCTCCAAAGGAAAGAGAGAAAGCCCTAAAACTAAACTATCCTGTAAATGAGCGTATTTAGAATTTTGATTATAACTTTCAATATCATTCATATGTAAGCTCAAGACATGTGAAAAATTAGAGAGAGCCAAGGAATTGGAAGCATAAGAGAGACGACCTACGAACACATTTTCTCATCCTGAGGTGGCTGGTTGCCTACCATTCTCATGTGCAGCAGATGGCAAAAAGGCAGTAAGGGTGGGAGTGGCTGGCACTTCACAGACTGCCAGGCTCCGTCTGGGCTCTTGATAAATATTAATTAAGTGAACTGAATCCATTCAAGAGTGCAGTCCATGCTGCCAATTATGACAAACAGTCTTTGTTGTATGTATGACAACCAGTCTCATGTTAGCATGACAGGGAAACTTTGATATGTCTTTTTAAAGAATAAACGTGGTACACAGATAACCCAAGAGAGGTGAAATCAAAGGCACACACGTTTTTAGACCCTACTTTATAAACATATTATTACAATCATATCCTGGTGACATTGATTAGCAATTCATCTGGAGTAAAATTGTAATACTTTAGCGAAATCAATCTGTGTACAATAAAGACTGGCAGAGCCTTAGGTGTTTTTCTTCATCTGGCCTGGGGCTGTAGTGGATAAGGAGGGAAAAAACAGCAGTACAGAGCTCTCTCGTGAAGGGTCTCATATTCTTGGGCTCACAATCCATGTAACTTAGCAATTGTGAAATGTTACCTGGGTTCCTGAATTGAAAACTT
Organism: Leopardus geoffroyi; assembly: GCF_018350155.1. Lineage (NCBI taxonomy): Eukaryota > Metazoa > Chordata > Mammalia > Carnivora > Felidae > Leopardus > Leopardus geoffroyi. The sequence continues at coordinate 85,712,900 of NC_059331.1, forward strand.
TTCAGAGTGGTTTGTGTGCCTCTCTTCAGGAAACATGAGAAGGTTGGGAGAGAGAAGGTTAGAGAGCTACAGCCTAGATAAAATGAAGACAGCCTAGATAAAATGAAACAATCTCCTTGAGGGATTAGAGTTAGGAGCCATAAAGAAATCTAGATGTTCAAAAGCATCCCCCAAATCAGGTGTGTTCATTTAATTTTGTAGGCAGAGCTTTCCCAAGTGAAAGTGTCATAGGAATACATCTTTACTACAGCAAGTTACCTATAATGTCTGCAGGTCTTGCCAGCCTGTGGGTTCAAATAAGGATTCATTAATATTAATGCCCCAATTCCACAGGCTCTCTCTTAATGGCAAGATATCATTCTCCCTCCCAGTGTGCAATGTTTGCAAATCTTGGCCAGTTATTTCTGGGAGTCCTCAAGTGCTGCCTCAGAAGTTGTTTCTTTTATTCCAGCTTTCTAGTTAATGGATACTGCCAGGCAATGTCCCAAGGGGAGGCACCTAGTCAGTGGCAATTTCCCAGGATTTTTAAAAAGGATATTGTTAGGCTCCAGAGTTATCATATGGGAATGATGTCTCTTTCTCTTGTGCCTTGTCCTTTGTGCCCCAAAGCAGCACAATTAGTGCCTGGAGCCCCTCCTGAATGCAGCTCCCTTTAGTTTTTGTATGTCAGACTTAGCAGTGGGCACAAGTAAGAAACATTCAGGCTACTCCTACCTATCCTTGAGGATAACATTGCTTCCCCAGGAAGCATTTCCTGACTTTCAGAATGGGTTAGGACACCTATCTTTCTGTTCTTTCTGTTCTGTTCTGTTCTCATAGTTCCCTATATTTCTTTCTTTCTTTCTTTTTTTCCCCCACCACGATAGTTCTCTATATTTCTGTTATGGTAGCTAGTAATTTCATTTTTATTACTTGTTGGTCTGTCTTCCCCCTCTAAACTATTTATAAGGGAATAAACTTTGTATGTTTATATAGCATGGTGCTCCTTAGCAGGGCTACACCTGCACAAGTCCAGAAGGCACTACGGATATTGGATTCTCTGAATTTGGGTAGCAAAGGCCCCAGTCTGCAGCATTAATATAACATGGTAGATTCTTAATAAGTAATTTTGAATGAGTAAATCCTATTATGTATTTATATGTCTCTCCAAAAACTTTACTTAAAATCCATGTATAAAACACACTTCCAAGAATAATAAATAGTGCAAATACTCCTGGGTGACTCAGCCCACCCTAGAGCAGATACTTAAATTCTGAATCCCAAATTACACTTAAGTAAGATACTTGAAATTTGTTATATAAGGAAATCAAGATAAAGTACAAATTACACTTAAGTAAGATACCAGAAATGTATTATATAAGGAAATCAAGATAAAGGACTGCATATATAAAAATACATATCTAATGTAATATACTACAATATGAGATCTCGTTCATTTGGGCAAACTGGTGATGAAGCAATGCTATACAGAAGAATCTGAAATTTCCATCCATCCAATTCAAATGTCCATACAGGATGAAAACATGGTAAAGATGTAAATAGGAGTGAGTACATAGGAGTTGGGGCTTAGGAAGCATAAAGGAGACAGGAACATGTATTCGTTCAGTTATTTTACAAATATTCATTGACCACCAACTCTATGACAGGTGCTATGCTAGACTAGGGGAACACAGTGGCGAATAATATGTGGGAAACAGACGATAAATAAATTAATAGATAAATAACAAATAATGTTAATACTTAGATACTAATTGTTGAAAACTCAGTAGAACCACAGGATAGAGCATAGTATAGGCATGATGTGGTTATTTAATACAATTTGGTCATGGACTGACCTCTCTGAATCAAGAGGAGAGAGCATATAAAGATACTGGGAAACAGCACTGCAGGAGACGAAAAAGCATGCTGAGGTAAATAGGTAATACCAGTGGAAAATATCCTTGAAATTATTTGGTGAATCAGAACAAACAAATGAGAAAAGTATCAAAGTGGGATTTATAGCTAAACTTAATACATTGCTACACATTCCGTGTTGTAAATATTTGCAGTTTACAGACCATAGAAAATGGATGCTCCATGCATTCTGCTAAGCACTTTACATTTAACCATCTCAAGACTCCTCGACGTAAGTTGTAACATTACCTCTATTTTACATATGAGAAGGTAAAGGCCAAAAAGTAGAAAACTTTCCCAAGGTCACAAAATCAACAAATGTTAGTGCTAAGATTTGAATCCAGAAACTTTCTATAGAATATATGATATTAATCAGATACATATGTCCTCTAATGCATTTCCAATTTTAATGTCATTTGGGAAACTTAGACATGGGGAAAACATGTACTTTAATATTTGAATTATTCAAGTAATCACCTTTTAATTTATTTAAAAAATGTTTTTAAATGTTTATTTTTGAGGGAGGGTGGGAGAGAGAGCGAGACAGAGACAGAGTACGAGTGGGGGAGGGGCAAAATTAGAAGGAGACAGAGTCTGAAGTAGGCTCCAGGAGCTGAGCTGTCAGCACAGAGCCTGATGCAGGGCTTGAACCCATGAACTGTGAGATCATGAGCTGAGCCGAAGTCGAATGCTTAAATGACTAGCCACCCAACCGCCCCTCAAATAGTCACTTTTTTCACTTAGTGTAGATAATTTGGTTTTCTTAGTTGAAAAACCATAAAACAAAATACTATAGTAATAAAATATTTTTTATTCTTTATTTTGTGCTAATTCAAATGTCTGTGTCAGAAATAGCTATGAAAGAGCATAAACAACACAATGATTTCCATTATTCTTGCAGTTGTTGGTATCATCTGGCATCATAAAATAATAAAGTTAGCTATGATAGTTGGTGTCAATTACTGAGGCAGCTAAATGAATGGGTCATCTTCACTTTAAGTGAATAAATGATAATCTATGAATTTATATCATTTCTAACTTTACATCAGCCGAATCTACTTATGATGCTCTCTGGGTGAGAAAAGAAACAATTTTTAGAATCTGTTTACATTTTATTCGGTTCTAAATATTAACTAAGGAATTATTTTTAAAAGATAATTAAAGTAGTATTAGAGGAAATCTTAAAAGAGAATATTAAAAATGGAATCAGCCTATGGTACAGCCCACAGAAGATGGCTCATAATGTACTACAAATAATTTCTGACAGTGTTTCTGGATGCTTCTTGGAATTCTTCCCTTGGGCAAAGTTAACAACTAAATATCAACATTCTTTTAATGAAAGTATCCATGGTGATGAGCAAATATATAAACACAGACAACTTAATTCATGGAACATTTATATTAATTTTATTGATTAAAAATGTGGCCACTATTATCACTACATATCCATTACTTCATAGTTCAGTGAACGGAAAGCTGGTCCCAAACTGCTGCTTTTCCCCAAACATTAAATAAAAATCTTCTACCAATTTTACCAATTTAAACATACCAGCAACAACGGCCCCACCAATATATCTGTGGGTGACACATTTTCTGCTCTGTAAAAATCATGCTATCCAAGGTGTTTTGCCTCCTGTCAGACAAAGCTATGGTAGTAGGAATAATGGATTTAACAGAGACACACTGTAATGGCTGGAAAAACAGTGACTTGAGGAGATCACAAATGGGAGAGAATTTTAATGCTAAAAGCCACTCCGAATGTTCCAGTGGGCAGTGCCAAGCAGAAACACGGTAGATGACAGATGGTAAATATATTCTCACCAACTGACAATTGCAATTCCCATGGCCAAACGGTTCCTATGTCATACAGTTCCCAGGTCAAATAGACTTCATTCTATACTATGCTCGGCAAATACACTAATTATCTTTAGTGAACTAATGTCTTGAGCTACCAGAGTACTTCATATGTATAATGAAATAATTGTTTAAAAATTTAGGACACTGAAAAATCTATTTGATCATGCATACTGTGCTACTTTACTCTGGAATGTTTTTAAGCATTATAGGAGACTCAGTTAACATCTTGAGCGTTTCGAAAAAATATTTTCCCACAGTGGAAACTGATACAGAAAATCATCCAAAACTGTTTTGCCAAGTTACATGGAAATGAATTAGAGAGATGATTAAAACTGTCGTAAGAGGTAATTTTTATATCAGGCTTTCGCTGTGTGTACTTGGTGTTTTAGAAAAAAAAAATTACTTGGTCCAGAGTTTCTTCAGATTGGTATGAATTACATCACTTAAAATGAAAGGTAATCCGTTTTGTTTTGATATTGCTATGTTACATCGATAGAAGTCTTTAATTTAACATTAGTAAAAAGATCACCTGTTCACCTACAAAAAATGTCACTTTCCGGTCTTCAAATATGCAACAGATTAGGAATGTTGGGAGTGCTGGCTAGCTCAATACAAAAATCTTTCCGACTTTGACTTTGCTATTACATCGAACTCACATTTTGGAGTCTATAACCACCCTGCTGAAAATGTACAAAGGAAGGTGATCTGCACTACACACAGGGTTGAGACTGTCACACTGAAAAGGATCCATTCCCCTATACTGGCAGCATTTCCTATGTATTTCTTTTTCTCATTCACTCTGAGAATAGGACTGAGAAGTTTTGCCAGATAAAATCTTGCTGGGACTTGGAAGCTAATAGTTTTCAGTTGCTAATTTACATTAACCTCTAGCTATGCCAGCTTCAAAAATGAGACCGCATACAAAGCCAGATGACCTTAAGTAACTCTAAGAATTATCAGTCACCCCTGCATTATTAATTTGACAGGCTCCTATGTAGTGCCAAAATAGGTAATACAGATCTGAGTTCCTCAATCCATGTCATCATATTAATCATCATCATCATCATCATATTAATGGCCAAATTTCTACGTAATTCCTTCTACCCCAGTCATACCATAGCATCAAGAAAGATTCACTGAAATTTCATTTTCTTATTGTTATCTTTGGGAAGTAATATGTCACCATGAAACTTAGTAGCTTAAAACAACAGCTATTGAATTTGCTCACAATTTGTCAGGCTGTAATATGGGTTGAACTTAGTGGGCAGCTTTCCCACAGGCCTTAGCTAATCTCACTTACGCATCAGGACTCACCTGGGAACTGACTGGGGCTGGTTAGTGAGAATGACCTCACTCATAGTCTTGGTGGATGGCTGGCAGATGGCTAGGGCAATAGGGGTGACTGGGTCACAGATCTCTCTCCATCCAGCAGGCTAGCCTGGGCTCACTTACATGGTGGTTGCAGAGTTTCATAAGCTTCAAGAAAAGGACAAGCCCCAATGCACAAGCATCTTCTAATTCTCTACTTGTCATGTTTGGTATTGCCTCATTGACCAAAACAAGTCACATGGTTAAACCCAGAATCCGAGTGGATGAGTACTCAGAATTACAGGGAAAGGCAAAGTGGATACAAAGAGGGGAATAATTTGTGGCTATTTTTGCAATTTATCATACTTATTAAACGCAATCAGTTTAACATGCAGAACAGAGTACTGACTGGGTTTATAGCTTTAGCAATGTTTATTAGAAAATAAGGCCAAGGGGCGCCTGGGTGGCGCAGTCGGTTAAGCGTCCGACTTCAGCCAGGTCACGATCTCGCGGCCCGTGAGTTCGAGCCCCGCGTCGGGCTCTGGGCTGATGGCTCAGAGCCTGGAGCCTGTTTCTGATTCTGTGTCTCCCTCTCTCTCTGCCCCTCCCCCGTTCATGCTCTGTCTCTCTCTGTCCCAAAAATAAATAAACGTTGAAAAAAAAAAAAAAAAAAAAAAAGAAAATAAGGCCAAAAGCTGCTACAGTGCTAAGTTTTCAAAAGGCCAAAAATTTAGATAAATGCTTTACTATACACATTTAACAATGACTAACATTTTTGGGCTTTTATTGTATACAATATATCAGCATCTTACGTACATTAATTCATTTGCCTGGGAAAATACCCAATGGGGTCCTTGAGTACGTTATTTACCAGCACGGACTTGAAGTCAGACTGCCTCTGTTTAGTCCTAGTACACTACTTATTACTTGTGGGATTTTGGTTAAGTAAGCAACCTCACAGGGCTCTTGTATTTTCATGTATCAGTAGATACAGAGTCCGTAGAACTGTGCCTAATGTACCATGAGCGCTATATAAGTTATCACTATTATTATAAATTATGTACTATTATCTCCATTTCAGTAATCACATAGAGAAATTAATTTACTCACCAAAGTAACATAGAGTCTCCATTCAAATTGAAGACATTGATTCAAAATCTCATAGTTACTCTACTTAACTCTATTTTGTGCAATGGGGAAACAAATACGGGGACTACTTTTACACATATCTTTTACATATAAATAATTATCCACTGTATTCAACACTTTAACAATTCAAACACTGGCTTTTATTTTTCTCATTATATGACAAATACTTTGACCTGAAGAATTTTGAATAATTGCCTCTATTTTAACATAGGAATTCAAAATTAATAATTCCCTGGTTATGTTTGTTTAATTAAATTATTATCACAAAAAATAACACAGAGTTTTTACTTTCTTTCTGGTAGGTGTAGCTATATATATTCTTTGCCATGGTCTAATATTAAGGACTAATTAGTTTATTGAAAAGATGCTGAATTTAACATAGTGTCTAAGAACTTTTGGGTTTCAATTCCAAATCTTTCACTTATATGAAGGCTAGAAAAGTTATTTGCCTTCTCTAAGTCTTGGTTACATAATCAAAGATAAAAATATGGCCTATATCTGAGAGAACGAAGTGAGATTAAGGTCTTTTAAAAGTCAGAACAGTGGGTAGTATATAGTGAAAGTGTAATACATACTGTGATTATCAATAGTTGCAATATTAATTATTTTATTAATATGAACAACTCTTTTTTTTTTTTTATAAAACCATCTTCCTTTTTTTTTTAATTTTTTTTTTCAACGTTTATTTTTGGGACAGAGAGAGACAGAGCATGAACGGGGGAGGGGCAGAGAGAGAGGGAGACACAGAAACGGAAACAGGCTCCAGGCTCTGAGCCATCAGCCCAGAGCCTGACGCGGGGCTCGAACTCACGGATCATGAGATCGTGACCTGGCTGAAGTCGGACGCTTAACCGACTGCGCCACCCAGGCGCCCCTGAACAACTCTTCTTTGAATAAACTTTATGTAATTCACAAATAAGATATATATTTGAACATTAGATTATGTTATTATTTGGATTCTGTTATTATTATAACATAATAGCTCTGATGAAGCTGTTATGAAAACACATTATAGGGAAGCAAAGCATATTTTAAACTTACTTATTTAAAGAACAAATGGCTTTCTGGAAGGCATTAGTAATGGAGAGTAATTTCACAGTGCCTATATATTATGAACATCAACTTACTGGTACCAATTTACTGTAGGAGATATTTAATAGCATGGAATTTGGTGCTGGATTTATAATGGTTAGGGACATGGACTGTAAGGAGAGACCACCTAGATTCAAACACCACCTCCATCACTTTCTCTGACTGTGTTATGTTGGGAAATACCTACTTGAGTCTTAGTTTCCTAATCTGTAAAATGGAATTAACAATGAACACACAGATTTATTATAAGAATTAAATGAGATCACTTATATTAAGGTGGAACCTTAGGAAATTATTAATATTTCCCATTTTCTGACCTACAGAAATGCAATTTCATGTAACTCAGCTTAGTGCAGGTACTCAACATAGAAAGCACTGAATAATTTCTAGCTATTATTATTACTAATTTCTGGAAAGAATGCCGTTTCTTTGCTTACATAGCCAGATATCTCCTTAAGCTAGTAAACACAAGTGCATTTTAGTTAATGTAACAAGTGTAAATGAAATGAAGCATAACTACTAAAACGTGACATATGCATGGCAAGGATATATTATAAAAGAAAAAGTATACCAGTGAATTATTCAAATGGGTCTGAATACTCTAAAGATAACATTTTTTCTCTTGAATATTCCAGAATGTGATATCAACTTCTTGCTCTAAGCTGATCTTCTCTTACTTTGAGAAAGCTATTGTTTCTTTCAAATAATATATTAACCTTTTTTTTTTCTGAAAATGAAGGGAACATAAACACAACAAAAAATTACCAAAAGACATCTTCTGAAAGTTAATATCTATAAAATTACAGTTTAAGAAAACCAACAATTTTTGTTAAACTACACTTCTTGGTAAAGTGATCAAAACAGTTCCTATGTTTACACAGTCTATAATTGCAAAATTCTATATTCTCCACAAGAGATAATAAAATTTCCTCCTATATTGTCTCTATTTGCTTCCTTACCAAAACATCTTTTTCTTGGCTGCCACAAACTTGGATATGTTGCCTTCTTTATTATTCAGCTTCTGTGATTTCTTATTATCTACTCCTAGTATTCCAAGTATACCTCGTCAATCCTCCTGACCATACTCATATCAATGTCCTCCAATGAATGAAACTTAGTAAGATACCATTCCTGCTTTTAGTTATTTATATCCACTAATTTATGCTGGGAGTGATGATCCTCCTGTGTAATTAACTTGAGCTTATGTAATTACTATGACATAAACATATTAAAATATTTTCAAGGATTGGTTTTACATCTGTGGAGTCCAGATTGCCTGGAGCAAGAAAAGGGCTTGCTAGAGAAAACTCAACCACAGGAAGGAATCAAGATGGTGAGCCAGATGCAGACACAGTAATGGCTGGCAGAGCAAAGGAAGTCCAAGTATAGGTCCATGAGATATGCTAATTCTAACCCAGGTGCCTTGGCATCATATTTCAATGGTAAAACACAGAGGTTCTCTGAATACTTGAACAATCTGCTCAGTTGAAATAGAAGCAAGTTTGGTTAGTATGCTATCTATGTACCAAGTTGAGTGTTACATAGGAGGTTGTTTTCTTATGTAATTAGGGCAGAAATATTGCTTATCTTCTTCAAGGTCCAAAGGTAGTAGTTTTCCAAATCCACTCTGGAGTGACACATTTCTAACTTCATCAGCTTCTAAAGGTGATAGTAATGGCCTCAGAAGGGGCACTGAAACCATGAACACTGCAGTTTGTAAAACTGGGCTGGCTGTACAGTTCTGGCTCACCTTTCCAAGCAACCACTGAAAGAACAGTTGTTTTTTTTTTTTTTTTTCAACGTTTATTTATTTTTGGGACAGAGAGAGACAGAGCATGAACGGGGGAGGGGCAGAGAGAGGGGGAGACACAGAATCGGAAACAGGCTCCAGGCTCTGAGCCATCAGCCCAGAGCCCGACGCGGGGCTCGAACTCACGGACCGCGAGATCGAGACCTGGCTGAAGTCGGACGCTTAACCGACTGCGCCACCCAGGCGCCCCAAGAACAGTTTTAATAATTCTTATAATAGGGGTGATTGGGTGGCTCAGTCAGTTAAGCATCTGACTCTTGATTTCAGCTCAGGTCGCGATCACACAGTGAATGAGATAGAGACCTGTGTTGGGCTTGGGATTTTCTCTCCCTCTCTCTCTGCCCTTCCCCTGCTCATGTCGCTCTCTCTCTCTCTCTCTCTCTCTCAAAATAAATAAATAAACTTAAAAAAGAAATCCTGTAATATATTTTGTCTTAAACAAGCTTTTGTTAGGTGTCTTAAATGATCATAATGTGGATGATCATTTTTATTTTGTAAGACTGGAAAGAGAAGGCAGAAAGTGGTACCCAAGATTGACCAACATTCAACATCATCTTGGGGTTGACCTTAGAGAAGCACTTTATCTCTGGATCTGCATTGGACTTGGCCCACCCAATCCCAGTTCTGCTCTCTAGGGGCAAATTACAATTCAAAGTGATTCATGGGCACCAGTATTCTTACAGGCAAGCAAGGTGCCTCTTGAAACATGGACAGTTGTGTATTAATGTAAACACACTATATCTACAGAGGCTGGATGGTTAGGCCTGAACCAATGTTCCACAGGATCAAGAAACTGAGGCCCATGTCACCGTTGAAAATTAAAAATTACATTCATAAAATTTTATAAAATAGTAAAAAATTAAATGTATAAAAGTATTATTATGTATTATTACTCCAAATTAACTAACACCCTTAGAGATAGGTGTCTAAACATCAGAGTAAATTGTTACCAGATTTTTCTTCTTTCTACCTGGAAGAAATAACATAAAATATGCTCTTTAAATGCATACAATATGGTTTAATAACTTTTGATTCTTCCATTCTTTCTCTTCCCTTTAGCCCTTGGCTGACCTACCCAGGACTGGAGCCACTCCTTTCATTTTTCAGCAGAGAATGTATTCACACTTCTCACTTACGGTAGCCTGATGTTTCTAATCAAATCTAAGGACTTGGGATTTAGTTTAAAACACTAGCATAACACATTTAAGTATAGATAAGTAACTACGAGTGTTACTCTCTGGTTCAAAAAATACATTAATAATAACTGGGTATCTTCTTCAATTTCAGATTGTTTTAGGAGTTTTGACTAGTTTAATCAGCCAAATACTGTTTTTTAAACAAGTTTTTTTCTTTCATTTCTTTTATTATGAAGTTTTATCCCTCTTTTAAAAATTAGAATGTACAAAGATAAAATTCCTTCTCCATGGCATAAAATCAATTCAATTTGTTGAACAAATATGGAGAGGCAGTTTTAGAGGAGACGGGGTCAAGTATCAGTGAGAAGGAATTGTGTTCACTTCCCATTTCTTTGCATTAGAATGTCTTTTACCTATGGATGCTCAGTAAGCAGTTAGTGAACTGAACTAAACCATTTAATTTTTAAATGATTTTAAAATAGTGAAGCTAGGGGCACCTGGGTGGCTCAGTAGGTTGAGTATCCGGCTCTTGATTTCATATCGGGTCATGATCTCAGGGTTTGTGGGTTTGAGCCCTGCATCAAGATCTGTGCTTAGACAGCAGAGCCTCCTTAAAATTTTCTCTCCCTCTCTCTCTGCCCCTTCCCTGCTCTGTCTCTGTCTCGCACTCTCAAAATAAATAAATTAAAAAAAAACTTTAAAAAATTAAAAGAAGTAAAATAGTGAAGCTAGTATATAAGTTTAATACAATTGACAATTTGACAATTTATACAACAATGGTTTAGGCTTCAAAGGAAATGTCCTAGTAGACATTCAGTGGCTGGAAAAGAGATGATTTTAGGATTTTCCTCCTCCTGTAAGATAAGAGAAAGCACATCCTGGACACAAAGAAACAAGATAGCAGTTCACTGCTCTGGTGACAGATTCATGGATATTAGAATGCAAAGTATAAATCTGGGACTAGATGACTCCCAAAGAATAGTACAGATAGTACATAAATTTTGTTAGCCATATTAGCCAATATTTAAATATTTAATATACTGTATTTAATACTGATGGAATTGAAGGTGACAATCAGAAATGGATGGGTAATTGGTACCAGGAAGCTGGGAGACTGGATGCAAGAGTAGGTGATTCAACTACTATTTAAGATTACGAGGGAAAAACCAGGCTACCAGAGCTAACATAAAGCCCAGTTTCTGTAGCAATCTTGGTAAAGGGAAAATCTAAACATAAAAATTGGTAGATATTGTGAAAAGAGCATGAGCATTAGAATTAGATGGTCTGGAATTTAATCTTGTCTGTGGCTTTCAGCACATTAACATACTTAATCCTCAATTCATCCAGACAGTGGGGAAAATAATATTAAATATATGAAATATCTGGGATAGTGCCTGGTACATAGTAAAGGCTTGATAAAGCCTTGATATACCCTTTATATGAATAGGTAATCCATATTGTGAACCCATAATGAATAGATGTATGAACTGTGACACCGTTTCACAGACAATCAAGGTAAAACTATTGTCCAGAAGTGCAGACCAATTTCTACTATATTGCACCAAGACTACCTTGAGTTCTGAAGAACCAGGGGCAGCAAGGCCTTTTTTGTTACTGACAAAAAGATCAGTCATTTTTTTGGACAGTTTAGGATGGTACACGTCTGTCTTTTTTTCCCCAGTTGAATAACTGTTTATTCCTTCTTAAAATAACAGTTACAATGATTTCCTTTTATATCTATAATAGCCTATGAATTATATACTATTTTCTTTTTCTCTTTTCCTGTGGAGGAAGGTGAAGTTCAAAGCATCTAACTTTTCCGAGTGTGCCTGTAATCCCATTGATTTTTTTCTACATTTTATTGTTAACACTCTCATCCAGGCCAATCTCATTGCTTACCTGGACTACTCAATGGACCTTCTTACTTAGAAGCACCAAACCCACCATCTCTTCCTCTAACCAACCTTTCATGTTGTTTAGGAGCAGTGTATTATTTAATGTTAAATTTTACATTTAATAGATTTTCAAGCTTAAAACCTTTCAATAGCTTCCCCATGCCTTTCAAGCAAATAACCACACACAGCATAAAGAATCAAATGACCCCTCCAAACCCATGTCTCCACTTGACCTACAGTTACCATGATCAAGCCAGAATGCTTCTCTGTCAATTTCCTACTATAAGGACTTCATTAAGGACTATGCTAATCCTTTGTCAGAAAAATCTTGAATTCCCATTCTTTACTTTCTCATCCTTCAGATATCAGTCTAAATTCACTTCCTCAGAAAGAACTTCCTTGACTGTCCTGTTTAAATTGGATCTGATTGTCTCTTTTACAGTATATTCATTTCAGTTACAGATCTTTAAATTTCAGTTTGCAATTATCTATTTGTGTGATTACTACTTATTGTGTATCCTCTTCCCTAGATTTATAGTGCTGCAAAAGTCATGACCACGTCCGTATTCTTCGCAGCTGTCTATCTGCTCAGTGGCTACTACTGGACATGACACACAGAGGTGCTTGATAAATATTTTTGAATGAAAGAATAAATGAAAGATCACCATTAAAGAAACAGGATGACTGAAATTCTGAAAATTATTATGCTACGCATATATGTGAAACCATATCATAACCAGTTTTTCTGATAAAACCAAGATGGTAGCTTTGAATAATAAAGTACTGGCTACAGTAAGTTAAATAAGGAAGCTGTAAATTTCTTCTTCGGAAATAACTGTGTGAATATCAGGCTTCTTTTTTTCTCCACAGTTTCTGAAGTTCCCATATTTATTTTAGTTATAGTTTACATTACTCTTGAATTTCTTTCATAAGTGTTATTCATTTTATTTAAAAAAATAATGTTTATTTATTTTTAAGAGAGACAGAGAGAGAGTGAGCGGGGGAGGGCAGAGAGAGAAAGAGACACAGAATCCAAAGCAGGCCCAGGCTTCAAGCTGTCAGCACAGAGCTTGACGCGGGGCTTGAACTCATGAACTGTGAGCTCATTACTTAAGCCAAAGTTGCATGCTCAACTGACTGAGCCACTCAGGCACTCCATTCATTTAAAATTTTCATAATACTTGAATCATAATTTGTCCTCCTAAATCCATTTGAAGTCACTGTGAGAATGTAAAGCAAAAATTAACTTTAAATATTCAGCTAAAACTCAAATATGTCATGACAAAAGTGCAAAGATTTTTATACATCTCTCAATTTTTATTTATAAATGCTATTTTAAATATATTAATGTGCTTATTTAACAAGATATAAGAATCGCCACATAAAGCTCTTAAGTTGCTTATACTTCTAGCAGAAATTGACGTTAAAAAGATTATGCAGGATCCTCTAAACTGTTACTGAAATGTAACATAGACACAGAAAAGTACATAGATCATAATTATGCACTCTAATGAACTATTACAAAATGAATATACATATGTAACTACCAACACTTCCCAATCATTATTGCCCACATGAAAGAGAAACACTATTCTAGCTATATAAAATTATTTTCGCCCATTTTTGAACTTTATGTAAAATGTCCTGTTTAAGAAATATTTGCTTCTTTCAAAGTCAAGAAGCAATTCTATTTAATTTTTCAGAAAATTTATTCTTTATCCTCTACATTTAGATTTGTAATCCATTTGGCACTGATTTTTACATATAGTGTAAGCTAGATACTTTATTTAGTTTTCCACATAAGTATCCATCTGTATAAATACCATTTATAAGAAAAAGACCCCCCCCTTTTTTTATCTTTATTTATTTTTGAGAGAGAGACAGCATGTGAGCAGGGGAGGAGCAGAGAGAGAGGGAGTCACAGAATTGGAAACAGGCTCCAGGCCACAAGCTGTCAGCACAGAGCCTGACGTGGGGCTCGAACTCATGAACTGTGAGATCATGACCTGAGCCAAAGCTGGATGCTTAACCAACTGAGCCCCCCAGGCGCACCCTGAATTGCAATTCCACTGAATTGCAAGTGTCACCATTTTCAACCAAATCTGTTTCTGTAAGTCTGTTTCTGAATTCTCTATTCTATTTATCTTGCTTGGACCAATAATATGCTACATTTAAAATAAGTCTAGATAGCCAGTAGTGTGCATCATTGAACTTATTCTATTCTTAAGAATAGAATGACTACTCTTGCCTCTAAGTTTTCATGCATATTATAGAATAATGTTGTCAATTTCCATACATCTATACATATAAAAATAATCTTTTGGGGTTTTGAGGTTGATTTTTTTTTCAATTTTGGAAGAATAAATATTTTTACAACATTGAGTCTCTGAAATGCATGGTATATACGTTCTCTTGTTTAAGCTTTCTATTAGTTTACCAGTGCCATTTTTCACTTTTCTGTTTTGATTCTTATATATCTAGCATTAACTTATTCTAAGTTGTTTAATTTTATATTCTTTTTTTATTTAAAATTTTTTTTAACATTTATTTATTTTTGAGACAGAGAGAGGCAGAGAATGAGCAGGGGAGGTGGGGGGGGGGCAGGGAGAGAGAGAGAGACACAGAATCCAAAGGAGGCTCCAGGCTCTGAGCTGTTTGTTAGCACAGAGCCCAACGCGGGGCCCAAACTCACAAACCGCAAGACCATGACCTGAGTTGAAGTTGGACACTCAACCGAATGAGCCACCCTATTTAACTTTATATTCTATCACAAATGATACTTTTCTCAAATTTCATTCTCTGTTGTTGTAAATATATATATATATATATATATATATATATATATATGTTAATTTTTATATATTGGCAATGTCAATATACTTTGTTGCATTTATTTGTTAGTCCTAATTTTTGTCCTGTGGATAATTTAGAATTTTTTATATTCTATTATATACAAATTATAACAATGTTAGTATTGTTACACTATTTTAAGAATCCCTTCACACATTAAGTTTACATGTAACATTTTTATCATGTTTTAAAATAGTTACAAAGAATATTGTTTCTGGTCTATGATAAAAATTTACATTTAAACTATCACTCTTTTAAATAATCCAATGGATTCTGAAGAAAATACTTGAAATTCACCAGAATTTCATATTGCTCTTCCTTTTTTTTTTTTTTTTAATTTAAATCCAGGTTAGTTAACATACAGTGTAATAATGATTTCAGGAATAGAATTTAGTGATTCATCACTTCCATATAACACCCTGTGTTCATCCCAAAAAAAGGTCCTCCTTAATACCCCTTGCCCATTTAGACCATCCCCCCCTCCAACACCAAGAGAGTGACCCTCAGTTTGTCCTTGAACTTAAGAGTTTATTATGATTTTACATTATTTTTGCTTCCATTACCTTATGCTCTTCTGTTTTGTTTCTTAAATTCCACATATGAGTGAAATCATATATTTGTCTTTCTCTGACTAAATTTTGTTTAGCATAATACACTCCAGTTCCATCTACATTGTTGCAAATGGCAGGATTTCATTCTTTTTGATCACTGAGTAATATTCAATTGTATGTATACCATATCTTATTTATCCATTCATCCATTGATGGACATTTGGGCTCTTTCCATACTTTGGCTATGGTCGATAGTGCTGCTATAAACGTTGAGGTGCATGTGCCCCTTTGAATCAGCACTCCTGTATCTTTTGGATAAATATCTACTAGTGCACTTGCTGGGTCATAGGGTAGTTCTATTCTTAATTTTTTGAGGCACCTCCATACTGTTTTCTGGAGTGATTGCACCAGTTTGCATTCCCACCAACAGTGCAAAAGGGGTCTTCTTTCTCGGTATCCTTGCCAACATCTGTTGTTGCCTGAGTTGTTAATTTTAGCCATTCTGACAGGTGTGAAGAGGTATCTCATTGTGGTTTTGATTTGTATTTCCCTGATGATGAGTGATGTCAAGCATTTTTTTTTTTCACGTGTCTGGTAGCCATCTGGATGTCTTCTTTGGAAAAGTCTCTTCACTGAATGGTTTGTTTTTGGGTATTGATTTTGATAAGTTCTTTACAGATTTTGGATACTAACCCTTCATCTGCTATGTCACTTGAAAATATCTTCTCCCATTCCACTCGTTGCCTTTTAGTTTTGTTGATTGTTTTCTTTGCTGTGTGAAGACTTTTTTTCTTCATGAAGTCCCAATAGTTCATTTTTGCTTTTGTTTCCCTTGCCGTCTGGAGACCTGTCAAGTAAGAAGTTGCTGTGGCTGAGGTCAAAGAGGTTGTTGCCTGTTTTCTCCTCTAGGATTTTGATGGTTTCCTGTCTTACATTTGAGTCTTTCATCAATTTTGAGTTTATTTTTGTGTATGGTGTAATCAATTGGTCCAGATTCATCCTTTGCATGTCACTGTCCAGTTTTCCCAGCACCATTTGCTGAAGACACTTTCTTTTTTTTTTTTTTTTTAACGTTTTTATTTGTTTTTGAGACAGAGAGAGACAGAGCATGAACAGGGGAGGGGCAGAGAGAGAGGGAGACACAGAATCGGAAGCAGGCTCCAGGCTCTGAGCCATCAGCCCAGAGCCCGACGCGGGGCTCGAACTCACGGACCGTGAGATTGTGACCTGAGCTGAAGTCGGACGCTCAACCGACTGAGCCACCCAGGCGCCCCATGAAGACACTTTCTTTATTCCAATGGATATTCTTTCCTGCTTAGTCAAAGATTAGTTGGCCCTATCTGGGTTCGCTATTCTGTTCCATTGATCTAAGTGTTGTTTTTGTGCCAATACACTACTGTCTTGATGATTACAGCTTTGAAATACAGCTTGAAGTCCAGAATTATGATGCCTCCAGCTTTGGTTTTCTTTTTCAGGATTGCTTTGGCTATTTGGGCTCTTTTATGGTTCCATACAAATTTTAGAATTGCTTTTCTAGCTCTGTGAGGAATGCTAGTGTTATTTTGATAGGTATTTAATTGAATATGTAGATTGCTTTGGGTAGTATTGATATTTTAACACTACTTGTTGTTCCAATTCATGAGCATGTAATGATTTTCCATTTTTTTTTAGTCTTCTTCAATTTCTTTCATAAGCTTTCTATAGTTTACACTATACAGATTTTTCAGCTCTTTGGTTAGGTTTATTTCTAGGTATTTTATGGTTTTTGGTGCACTTATAAATGGGATTGATTCCTTGATTTCTCTTTTTGCTGCTTCATTATTGGTATATAGAAATGTAACTGATTTTTGTGCATTGATTTTATATCATGCAACTTTACTGAATTCATGTATCAGTTCTAGCAGTTTTTTTGGTGGAGTCTTGGGTTTTCCACATGGAGTATCATGTTGTTTGTGAAGAGTGAAAGTTTGACTTCTCCCTTGTTGGTATGGATACATTTTATTTCTTTGTGTTGTCTGATTGCTGAGGTAGGACTTCCAACACTATGTTGAGTAACACCAATGGGAGTGGACATCCTTGTTGTGTTCCTGACCATAGAGGGGAAGCTCTCAGTTTTTCCCCATTGAGGATATTAGCTGTGGGTCTTTAATATATGGCCTTTATGATCTTGAGGTATGATACTTCTATCCCTACTTTCTTGAAGGTTTTTATCAAGAAAGAATGCTGTATTTTGTCAAATGCTTTCTCTGTGTCTGTTGAGAGGATCATGTGGTTTTATCCTTTCTTCTATTGATGTGATGCATTACATTGATTGATTTGCAGGTATTGAATTATACGTGCATCCCAGGAATAAATCCCACTTGATCATGGTGAATAATTCTTTTAATGTATTGCTGGATCCAGTTGGCTAGTATCTTGTTGAGAATTTTTGCATCTGTGTTCAGCAGGGAAATTGGTCTGTAGTTCTCCTTTTAAGTGGGGTCTTTGGTTTTGGAATCAAGGTAATGCTGGCCTCATTGAGTAAGTTTGGAAGTTTGGTTTCTATTTCAATTTTTTGGAACAGTTTCAAAAGAGTGTTAACTCTTCTTTAAATGTTCAGTAGTGGGGCGCCTGGGTGGCGCAGTCGGTTAAGCGTCCGACTTCAGCCAGGTCACGATCTCGCGGTTCGTGAGTTCGAGCCCCGCGTCGGGCTCTGGGCTGATGGCTCAGAGCCTGGAGCCTGTTTCCGATTCTATGTCTCCCTCTCTCTCTGCCCCTACCCCGTTCATGCTCTGTCTCTCTCTGTCCCAAAAATAAATAAAAACGTTGAAAAAAAAAAAATTTAAATGTTCAGTAGAATTCTCCTGGAAAGCCATCTAGTCTTGGACTCTTGCGTGTTGGGAGATTTTGATTACTGATTCAATTTCATTATCGGTTACAGGTCTGTTCCAATTTTCTACTTCTTCCTGTTTCAGTTTTGATAGTTTATGTGTCTAGGAATTTGTCCATTTATTCCAGATTACCAATTTGTTGGCATATAATTGCTCATAATATTGTTATTATTGTTTGCATTTCTGCATTGTTGGTTGTGATCTCTCCTCTTTCATTTGTGATTTAATTTATTTGGGTCCTTTTTTTTTTTCAGTCTGGCTAGGGGTTTATCAATTTTGTTAATTCTTTCAAAGAATCAGCTCCTGGTTTCAATGATCTGTTCTACTTTTTTTTTTTTTTAATAATTGATTTCTTCTCTAATCTTTATTGTTTTCCATCTTCTGTTGGTTTTGGGTTTTATTTGCTATCCTTTTTTCAGCCCTTTAAGGTATAAGGTTAGCTTGTGTGTTTGAGACCTTTCTTCCTTTTTTAGGAAGGCCTTGATTGCTATACACTTCCCTCTTATGACTGCCTTTGCGGCACCCCAGAGGTTTTGGGCTGTTGTGTTTTCATCTTCATTGGCTTCCCTGTACTTTTTAATTTCTTCTTTAATTTCTTGGTTAACCCATTCCATCTTTAGTAGGATGTTCTTTAATCTGTAAGTATTCATGGTTTTTCCAAATTTTTTCTTATGGCTGATTTTGAGTTTTATAGCATTGTGATCTGAAAATATGCAAGGCATGATCTTGATCGTTTTGTACTTGTTGAAGGCTGATTTGTGACCCAGTATGTGATCTATTTTGGAGAATGTTCCATGTGCACTCAAGAAGAACATGTATTCTGCCTCTTTAGGATGAAATATTCTGAATTTATCTGTTAAGTCCATCTGGTCCAGTGTATCATTCAATGCCATTGTTTCCTTGTTGATTTTCTGCTTACATGATCTGTCCATTGTTGTAAGTGTAGTGTTGAAGTCCCCTACTATTATGGCATTATTATCAATGAGTTCATGTTTGTGATTGATTTATGTATTTGGTTGTCCACATTGGGGGGGGGTATAAATATTTACAATGATTACATATTCTTGGTGGATAGACCCCTTAATTATAATATTCTGCCCTTCTTCATCTCTTATTACAGTCTTTATTTTAAAATCTAATTTGTATGATAATAACATGGCTATTCCAACTTTCTTTTGATGACCATTAACATGAAAGATGATTCTCCATCTCCTTACTTTCAATATGAAGGTGTCTTTAGGTCTACAAGGAGTCTCTTGCAAACAGCATACAGATGGATCTTGTTTTCTTATCCATTGTGTTACCCTATGTCTTTTGATTGGAGTGTTTAGTCCACTGACATTTAGAGTTAGTACTGAAAGATATCCATTTAGTGCCACTGTGTTGCCTGTAGAGTTGGTATTTCTGGTGATGTTCTCTGGCCCTTTCTAGTCTTTGTTGCTTTAATTTTTTTAAACTTTTATTTATTTTTGAGAGACAGAGAGCAAGTGGAGGAGGGGCAGAGAGAAGGAGACACAGAAACCGAAGCAGGCTCCAGGCTCTGAGCTGTCAGCACAGAGCCGATGAGGGGCTCGAACCCACGAACTGTTAGATCATGATCTGAGCCGAAGTCCGGTGCTTAACCGACTGAGCCACCCAGGCGCCCCTAGTCTCTGTTGCTTTTGGTCTTTTTGGTTTTGTTTTGTCTTTTTTCCAAAAAGTCCCCCTTAATATTGCTTGCAGGGCTGGTTTAGTGGTCACAAACCCCTTTAGTTTTTGTTTGTCTGGGAAACTCTTCTTCTCTCCTTGTATTTTGAATGACAGCCTTGGTGGATAAAGAATTCTTGGCTGCATATTTTTTTTCTGATTCAGCACATTGAATATATCCTGCCACTCCTTTCTGGCCTGCCAAGTTTCTGTGGATAGGTCTCTATGAACCTGATCTGTCTTCTCTTATAGAGTAAGGCCTTTTCCTCTTGCTGATTTCATAATTCTTTCCTTGTCTGTGTATTTTGTGAATTTGACTGTGATATGCCATGGTGATGGTTGGTTTTTGTTGAATCTAATAGGAGTTCTCTGTGCTTCTTGGATTTTGATATCTGTGTCTTTTCCCAGATTAGGAAAGTTTTCTACCATAATTTGTTCACATAAACCTTCTGCCCCTTTTTCTCTCTCTTCATCTTCTGAGACTCCTATGATTCAGATGTTATTCTTTCTTAATAAGTCATGGAGTTCTCTAATTCTTCTATTGTGCTCTTTTGCCTTAGTTTCCCTCTTTTTCCAGCTTCATTATTCTCTATAATTTGTTTTCTATATCGCTGATTCACTGCTCTGCTTCATCTATCCTTGTCACCATGGCATCCATTTAGGATTGTATCTCAGTTGTATCATTTTAGAGGCGCCTGGGTGGCTCAGTGGGTTAAGTGTCTGACTTGGGCTCAGGTCATGATCTCACAGTTTACGAGTTTGAACCCCACATCGGGCTCTGTGCTGACAGCTCAGAGCCTGGAGCCTGCTTCAGATTCTGTGTCTCCCTCTCTCTCTGTCCCTCCCTGGCTCATGCTCTGTCGCTCTCTCAAAAATAAATAAATATTTAAATATTAAAAAAAAAAGTTCTGCTCCAGTTATTGTTTTCTTAGATTTTATTATTTTTTATCAGAATATTTTTTTCTGCATCTCTTAATATTATCCTTTGATTTTTCCTCTTTATTATTGCATTGTTCTTGGTTGAGGTCTATATTGTGCTTGGATATTGGGTTAATTACTTTTGATTTTTAGACATCAGCTTTTCAAATATTGTTTTGCCTTTTGTTCTCTCCTCTGCTTTTGGGACTTCAAACATATGGTATTTATTTTTTTCTTTTTACAATGTCCCATATTTTTCCAATGTTCTTTTCTTTCTGTATCTCTTCTTCCTCCCCTTCTCCTCTTCTTCTCCTTCGTCTCCCCTTTCCTCTTCCTTCTCTTCTCCTTCTCTTTCTTCTTTACTTCAGCTTGAATATTTTCTAAAGATCTGCATTTCAGTTTACTAATCCTCTTTTTTACTACATTTTAGTCTAACAGGATGTTAAAATCAACATCAAGTTCTTAATTTTAATTATTGCATTTTTAAATTCTAGACATTACTATTTGATTATTTTCTAAGATATTCCATTTACAGAAGTATATTTGCATTTTTTGTTACATATTAATACAATCTGTGGCTGCCAAGGTGAATAACAGGGTATTCTGTGAGTTGTTTCTGATTGAGAGCTGAAGCTCTTTAATGAAAATATTGTTAGCAATTCTTGGTCATGTTTTTATCTTCAGAAAGGGTTTACTCTATCTTCTGGTGGAGACTCTGATTTGGGGGGAAGATCATGATAAATCAGGGCTTAGTTTATGTAGCTGAATTGCAATATTTGTGTGGCTCAGTTTACCTTTGTTTTATCCACTGCTCCTAGGTTGTTATTCTTTGTGGCACTAACTTAGAGTCTAGGGTATTTACTAGGGTCTTTGCTCTTTAACAGTTTCTTAGTTTCAATACTTATTTCCTTGGCAAACACTCATCTCAGCTTTTAAATGCTTTCTGCTTTCTGCTTAGTTTTCTTTTTTCTTTTCTTTTCTTTTTTTTAAGACCTTTTCTCTGTGCATAGAATTGAAAAAAATACTTCAAGTAGGAATACTGCTAAGTGTAAGTAAAGCCAATTATCTTTGCCTTTCTCATTCTTAGATTTCGCTTCTTAAATTCTGGATGTCTCACTCCAATGTTCCTCTCAATCTTACCATATTTTCCCTTATGTCATGTGTTAATCAGAACTTCTTTCTTGTCTCTCAGCTATTTCTTCTGCCTGGCTTGACCTTCTCTATCCCCATTCCAAGAATCAGCAAATTCTCTGATAATTAAAGTGGTTCACAGAATGTTAGCTTTCTTCTGTGTTCACTTCTGTTTGAGATCTTGGCCCCTCAAGTCCTGATAGCCTCAGCGAGTCTTCAATGACTCCATACAAATTCCCTCCCCCTTTGTAATATTATCTGTCTGTTCCAGTTGTTCTCAACCCTTGTGTTAGTCAGCCAAAGCTACTCTATTATAGCTTTGGGGAATTCCCAGTAAGTTGGTTTTGATAGGTCAAGAGTTACATATTGTTTTGAGTGTCAGAATCTGAGTGATTTAACAAGCACTGCATAAACTTTAATAAAAAAAACATTAAAAAATCAGGAAAGTATTTTTGCTATAATATGTTTGAAATCCTTTAAATAGCCAACCCAAAGGATTATATTATAATGGAATGGTTATCCTTACTTCTAAAAATATTGAAATGGAAAGAAATCTGTTTCTGAGAATCTGAGAATAGATCATATTTGAATACAAAATGGCAAAAAGGACCCCCACATATCACTATGTAGTCACTTAGTATTTAAAGTAGGAAAAACATACTGATTGCCGTATACAGGAATTTACTTTGCAATACATGGGAGACCTGAAATATTAAGCACTAGTTTTCCAACTAGAGCAAAGTAAGAAGTAGGGTTGTGCTGTAGTTAGGTGAACAGTAAAAGCTCCAATGGCAACAACAGAGTTCCAGAAGTTGAGATGTAAGGGATCATGAGGCTCAGATAGACTGTTTCAGTTTTATTCTGCCAAGGGATATTAATATAATAACTAGTTGGATATTGCCAAAATGATTAGGACAGTGAAAAGGAACTTACTGAAATGCTTTTAAATCCTGTAAATAACTTTCAGCTACAATTATATTTTGTCATGAATTTTAAAAATCAAAGGTCTAATATTGTGTGAAATGTTAACCAAACCACAGAATCAAATATAGAGATGGACAGGACAATAACCAGATTCTTTCAAGGGTAGGAAGAAACTCATCTAGGCTTCTATTTTATGCATCAAGTCTATAATTCCCTAAAAAAAAAACCAGTGTCCAGCTTTTTAACAACTTGGTTTCATAAAGTATTTTCAATGAGAGACATATTATTTTGAAACTGTGGAGTAAACATTTTAATACTCAAAAATATCCAGTATATTAAATTTTGTATTGCTATAATATTTTTATTATAAAGAATATACCTATTAATACTCTGAAAATTAAATGTTGGCCACAAATTCCTATATATTTTAGAGACAATGAAAGCTTTCTTGGAAATTCATTGTAGAAATTCATAAATGTATCTCAAATAAAACCACTAAATCTATAAATAGCAATGATTGGGAGAGTCGGGGTAGAGAAAGAATTACATTTCCAGACATAACAACTTGCTTACTATTATGGTTTGTATATGTGGATGTTGCTGACTCACTAGTGACTTACATACTCATGACAGAGTAAAACTATGACTCCATAATTACATTTCTTACTCATCCTTGTTTATAACTTGGTATTACTTAGTTAAATCATTATTTTACATAGCTTATACACACTCTTCAAGTTTTCCATGGAATTAAATCTATTTTTATATCAACTTCTGTATGTTGCCTATACCATTAATTTGAACCTTTCCAATCTACCAAACTGTCATATATCTCTGTCATTCTACTGTTTAACCTCCTATGGATGTTGTATTGTGATGGAGAGAATCTACATAAGAATTAGAAAACTCAAAATCTAGTCCTTGTTGTCTCATTACCGTGTGATTTGGGTTGGGTAAGACAATTTCTGGCCTTTATTTGTTCTTAAATGAAGGGATTGTTATATAAAGCCTCTGATTTTCAATTCAATTTATTTGATTTGATCCTACTCTTTCCCTTCATTTAGGGTAAACTTCAATTATAACTGTTTATTATTTTCAACCGGGCAGAGACAAACATTTATTTCACTTAAGTTTTCTTTATATCTAAAATGTTCTACCTTCTGAAATTTTGATCATGTATTTTTTTTAGTTTTTGGATATTATCATTGCCTTAATCTCCCATGTGTATTGCAGGTGAACTGAATATGCAATAAAACTATACATTTATTAAAGAAAGCTCACTGTCAAAAATCTTACTAAATAGATGGCCCAAAGTGCCATTTACTGAAAAGTCTATCTGTAATGATCTGCAACTTCAGCTCTGTCAAAAATCAAGTTTCTACATTTGTGTCTGTGTGTTTTTGATCACAGTGCCCATTTTACTGTTTATACTGTTCACTGTCTTAATTAGTAGAATTTCAAATTAAGTTTTGATATCTTATAAGACAAGACCAGCCAGTTTCCTTCTGTTACAGGAATGTCTTGACTTTTCTTGAGTTTTAAATTTCCATATACATTTCAGAATTTACATCTAAATTCCACCCAAAATATTTATTTTGATCTTGATTGGGAGTGCATTGAATTTAAAGATCAAACTAAAGAAAACGACATCTTTATAACATTGAATCATCCAGTACACAAACATAATATGCCTTTCCATTTATTTAGGCCAAATACTTTACTATAGCTTTATATGATGCTCCCACAAAATACTGTGCACATATTTTGTTTAGTTATATTTTTTATAGTATTGTAAATTATATCTATATATACACATTAGTATAATTCAACTGTATATATATATTTTTCTACTGATTCTTGTTCATGATGCATTATCTTTGTATACTTGTGACTTTTGAATACAATCTGTCCATTACAACTATATCTATGGAAATACATTTAGTCTGGGATACAGTTGGGCTCTTTCAGAGAGAATTTGTATTTACTTCTGTCAGTCATCTGAGAGCACTGACTTTAGGGTATTTTAAGCTAAATTCTTGGCTTGAGGGTTTTTTGGATCACCTTATAATGTAAATTCAGGCTGTCAAACTGTATAATAGCAAACTTCTAGTTACAAATCATTCTCAGGAGTGATACTTTAAACATCTTTTGTGCCAAGTTTCAAAATAGTCACTTGCCTAACAGTACCTAGTTTCATTAAAGGGTATCTCTAGCACATTCTTAAAAATCAGGTGGGTTCTTTATAGATTTTGGACACTAACCCTTTATCTGATATGTCATTTCCAAATATCTTCTCCCATTCTGATGGTTGCCTGTTAGTTTTGCTGATTGTTTCTTTCACTGTGCAGCTTTTTGTTTTGTTGAGGTCTGTGGGGGGGGGGGGGATGGGCTAAAAGGGTAAGGGGCATTAAGGAATCTACCCTGAAATCACTGTTGCACTATATGCTAACTAACTTGGACGTAAATTAAAAAAATAAAATAAAAAAAAATCAGGTGAAACCTTTCAGTGAGATAGCAGCTTTATAGCAGTCTTCAATTATACCAATCGCTTTAGGCTCTGGAGTTGAATTCTTGTCCCAAGTTCTGTACATTTGTAAAACCTGATGCTCAGGTTCATCAAGTTCAGAAAAATCATTCAGGGAAAGCCAGATTTAGTACTGTTTTATAAATCTGAGTCTTTATTTACTTTGCCAGACCATGGATGAATTTAAGATTTTTATGTGCTATTTTACAGTGGTTCAGCATGGGTACCGAGCCATAATATCTGAAATAGAATTTCTACATCTGTATTTAACTAAATGTTGTTTAATTATATGTGAATATTATCTCAAAATAAATATTTTAATTTTAAAACTAAGCAATATAATATAATACAATATAATATATAATTATATAACTATTACTTTTATTTCCAAGATCTCTTCACTGAAAATGCCTATACAAGACAACCCAATAAGAATAAACTATACTTATCCATGATATGAACTTGAAATGTGATCCCCTTGTAATAGGGGAACAATACTTTTTTAAACAATACTGATTACAGCCATGTGACAGAAAATATACAATGAATCTGGAGAATTTTAGTGGGCCAGCAATCAAGCATTTAACAATCCTGTTATTTTGTGTAAAAGGACATGGAAATCAACATAAAAGACATCATGTTGTCTAAATATTAAATAATTTGAACACCAAAGAGAATGATTAATGATGATTATATAAAGCACATTAAAGCTGTATTCTCAGTTTGAGAGAGCGTGTGAAAGAGAACTAAAAAGAGAAAAAAAGAGAGAAAGATTGAAGGGTAAAGAGACCTATTGAACACCACTAGAAGTAACTTAAACCAATTCCTTATTCTTAAAATCAGCAGCTAAAATGAGAGAATCACTCATTTACTCTAAATGTCTGTATGAATTTTAATTCATACTATCCAAATAACCTTGAATGATGAGGGAGAGAATTATTATTTACAAAAATATTAAATTTTAAATTATAATTTAAATAAGAAATTACATTTCTTAATTGCAATTAAGAAAATGATAATTAATTTTTTAAAAAATCACCATATTGGTACCCCTAATGAAATAAGTGATTTTGGCACTAACAATGGATGAACAAAGACGTAAAAAATTGATGCAATTTTTAACAACAGAAGCATTGTGCAATTTCTACATAAACCCACAATCAATGTTGGCATCACTAAAAATGGTAGAACAACACGTCATGTGCTTTCTGATGTGACATAATAGGAAGCACAAAGAATCATTTATATTTTATTTAAGTTGAACCTGTAATCAAGCCACTGAAACTTTTTTAAGTTTATAAGAAATAGAGGCCAGGAGAACAACTTAAGTGACAACAAAAGATGCAAACAGAGAATCCAGAGACATTCTTTTAAACAAACTAACCCTATTTTTTCAATAAGCAAAAGGTAGAATATAAATGGAGACAGGGGAGCTTTATATAAAATAAATTTAAGGGGCATACAAAATAAATATCACATGTGAATATTGTTTGGAGACTTATTCAAAGCAGTTATAAACTATATTTTTGAAACAACAGAAAAAATATGATTACATACCTGAGTATTAAATTTCAAATACTCAGGTGTGTATTAAGCATTTTGGAATCTTTTTAAAACTAAAGTATCTGGGACACCTGGGTGGTTCAGTCTGTTGAGTGCCTGACTTCAGCTCAGGTCACGATCTCAGTTTGCGGGTTTGAGCCCTGCATTGGGCTCTGGGCTGACCACTCAGAGCTTGGAGCCTGCTTTAGACTCTGTGTCTCCTCTCTCTGCCCCTTCCCCACTCGCGTTCTGTCTGTCTCTCTCAAAAATAATAAATAAACATTAAAAAATTGAAAAAAAAAACCCTGAAGAATCTGATTCAATAGTTCTCAGTAAAGCTGAGATACTGCATTTCCTTTTGTTTGCTTATTTTTTTTAAATATAATTTATTGTCAAATTGGTTTCCATATAACACCCAGTGTTCATCCCAACAAATGCCCTCGTCCATGCCCATCACCCACTTTCCCCTCTCCACCATTCCCCATCAACCCTCAGTTTGTTCTCAGTCCTTAAGAGTCTCTTATGGTTTGCCTCCCTCCCTCTCTGTAACATTCCCCCCCTCTTCCCCCCGCCATAGTCTTAAGTTTCTCAAGATCAACATATGAGTGAAAATATATGCTATCTGTCTTTCTCTGCCTGACTTATCTCACTTAGCATAATATCCTCCAGTTTCATCAATGTTGCTGCAAATGGCTAGATTTCATTCTTTCTCATTGTGAACTAGTATTCCACTGTGTATATCCACATCTTCTTTATCCATTCGTCAGTTGATGGATATTTAGGCTCTTTCCATAATTTTGCTATTGTTGAAAGTGCTGCTGTAAACATTGGGGTACAAGTGCCCCTATGCATCAGCACTCCTGTATCCCTTGGGTAATTTCCTAGGATTGCAATTGCTGGGTCATAGGGTAGTTCTATTTTTAATTTTTTTCAGGAAACTCCACACTGTTTTCCAGAGTGGCTGCACCAGTTTGCATTCCCACCAGCAGTACAAGAGGATTCTCATTTCTCCACATCTTTGCCAGCATCTATAGTCTCCTGATGTGTTCATTTTAACCACTCTGACCAGCGTGAGGTGGTGAGATACTGCATTTCCAACAAACTACCAAATTCTTCGGTTTCTGGTTTGCAGACAATGCTTTGAAAAGCAAGGCATTATATTAGGGAGTAAATTTTAACTTTCTTGGATGTGATAATTTTATTCTAACTATATAAGAAATTATCCACTTTAAAAGCGTTGTTTTATGTGATTAGATGTGGATACTAAACTGCATAAGTTTGAAATGAAAGATGTTTAAATTTGCCTTGAAATAATTCAGCAAGGGCCAAGAAAAAAGATGAAAACGAATAGAATATATAAGTGGTCACAATTTTAATGATTGTTAAATGTGGCTGATGGCCATATGAGAATCACTGAACAGTTTTGTTTATTCTTTTGGGTGTCTTGATAATAAAAAAAAAAATCCATTAAAGTAAAACAAAATGTGTTTTAAATGTACTGAATAATTTTTTTTTGAGAGAGAGCACAAGTTGGGGAGAGAGGCAAAGGGAAAGAGAGTGAGAATCTTAAGCAGGCTACATGTTCAGTGAAGAGTCTGACAGAGCTCAATCCCATAACCCTGAGATCATGACCTGAACGGATATCAAGAGTTGGGACACTCAACCAACTAAGCCACACGAATGCCCTGTACTGAATAAATTTAAGATAGAGCAACTTTACATATTTATACCATGATTAACTGATCACTACTCTGCATAATATATATGACACACATTTTTTATATCATAAAAGTTAAAAGTAGTAGCATTCACCCCAAACTGAAGACTGCTGCCTAAAGAGATTGAATGCAATAGATGACTACATAGAAAGATGTATGCAGGGTTATACTATCCTGGTATCATGTTATTGCTCATACTAGTAAAATGAATAAACCAGAAGATGAACTCAATAAATTCAAGAAAAAATATATTTGACAAACTCAATACTCCTAATAAAAAAACTCTTACCAAATGAGATATGAATAGACCCTCGATATAAGGCATCTAGATTAAGAACATATAAGACAATTTTAAGGCTAATATGATATTTAAAAGTGAAAAATGGGGTGTTTTCCCTTTATGTTGGGAAGAAGATGAGGATACGTTTTCTTATCTCTTCTTTGGTATCTTGTACTGGAGATTTAGCAAGTGCAATATAGCAAGAAAAAAATAAAGGCAAAGAGATTAAAAAAAGAGACATTGTTTTTATTTGCAGACAACATAATCATCCACATAGAAAATCCTAAGGAATTACAAAGGTTAACTAGAGCTAATAACTGAGTTGAGCAAGGTTACAGGATATAGTCAAGAAATGAAAATCAATTACAGAGCACATTTTAAGGACCTCAACTACTTGACTTCAAGTCTCTTTTATGTAAAGCTATAGTAATCAACATGTGTTATATTTGCATGATGATAAACCTAACAAAAAGGGACTAACGAAAAAAAAAACAAAAAATGAATGAAACTAATGAAATAGGATACATACACACAGATGGTCTGTTGAATTTTGGCCACGTTTCCAAGACAATTCAATGGGAAAGGATCATCTTTTCAACAAATGATGCTAGAACAATTGGATATAAACTTAAACCTTCCTTTCTCTCACATCATTTTTAACAAAAAATGTCTAGAAATTGGTCACAGGACTAAATTTGAAAGCTGAAGCTATAAAATGTCTAGACAAAAACATAGGAGAAAACCTTAGTGACCTTTAGTTAGACAATTTTTTAAAAGGACAAAGAAGCCCCACAAGCTATAAAATAAAATTTGATAATTTGGTTTTTGTCAATAGTAAAAATATTTGATGTTCAAAAGAAACTTTTAAGAAGATGAAATGAGAAGGCACAGACTGAGAGAAAATAGTTTTAAAAGTGGTTCTGATAAAGGACCTGTATACAGAATTTATGAAACAAACCAACAAACCAACAAACACTTCTTCCAATTCAATATCAAGAAGGCAGATAGCCTAATTAGAACATAGGCAAAGACTGAAGACATTTGGCCAAAGAAAATATGGATTGCAAATAAGCATGTGAAAAGATGTTCAACATCATTAGTACTAGAGGAATGCAAATCAAAACTACAGTAGAATACCTCTCTACACATGCATTAGAATGACTAAAATTAAAAGTGATAATGCCAAGTATCAGCAAGAATGTGGATCAACTGTACCTCTTCTACATTTCTAGTGGGAATTGGTACAGCATTTTTGAGAAATAATTTGGGAGATTTTTTAGAAAATAGAGCAAATAAGAGAGAAATATTTGATTATTTATGTCAAATTATGCTATTTAATCATATAAATATTTTATTATGTTGTGAGGACTTCAAAAGCCAGATCACAGTAAGTGGAATCTACTATTCAGTAAGAGTAGCTTCCAGTAATAAGTAATAAAACTCACACCCAGTATATTATACATTTAAGTAAATTCCCAAGTAATTGCATAATTTATACCATAAAACAATGAGTTTTGTTTCACACAACTCAAATTGTGTAAAATCCAGAATATCAGTAGTTTTAATTATGCCAAACATTTGACTAAAACAGAAAATGAACTTATCCGCTTATTTTAAAATATCCAGATGTTATTCACATCAAACATCCAGATTTGTGATGAAATTTATTTTTCTTTCTTTCATACAAGATTGATATGTCTGAATGCAACTCATTAGATTAATGTGCTTAACCCTCCATAGTTAAAATATGAAAACATTACTATGTAGAAAATAAGAATACATTTTATTTATTTATTTTTTAATATGAAACTTATCGTCAAATTGGTTTCCATACAACACCCAGGGCTCATCCCAACAGGTGCTCTCCTCAATGCCCATCTTCCACTTTCCCCTCCCTCTCACCCCCCATGAACCCTAAATTTATTATCAGTTTTTTAAGAATACATTTTAAAGTTTGCAGTAATGTAGATGTGGGACATATCACTAAAATTAGCATTTGAAGAGTTCCTTTCAATGTAGTTCAATCATAAGATTTCAATCAACTAAAATACTTTGACCTGGATTCTATTAATGTATGTTTAAAAATATAGAATAAGACCTATACATTATACTAACCTAATCCTCAATTCATCAACATGTGTTATATGCATATTATATGCTTATTTGTATCAAATATAGGTCAAAAGTTTATATTTATAAATTAAAATATTACCTTAGTTTATTTAAAAGTTTTTTGCCAATCCCACATGAATAAAAAGAAAAAAATATATATGTAATTAAATTCACAAATTCTTTGTGCTCATTCATATCATTCTCATTCCTTTCTACCTTTCTTTCTACTGAGAATGGAGTAATTACCATTTAAGTTCTTTAAGTGCAAAGACCCAACTAAGAAAATAATCCCCATGCCAATATTGTAACCTTTATTAATAACTTCCTAAAAATTAGACATACCTATTTACATTTCCAGATTAACAAAATATGGAATATAAGTAATCTTAATAAATGGATACAGAACATATCCACCCATGGGTTTAAACTTAAGTGACCATCAACTTAATATAGATTTCTATATGCAAAAGATGTTATGAACAAACCTAATGATTACCACAAATCAAAAACCACTAATAGATATGCATAATAAAGAGAAAGAAATCCAAGTACATCACTAAATAAAGCCAGCAAACCTTAAAAGAGAGCAAGAGAAGAAAGGATCAGAGAAAAACTATAAAAACAACTACAAAACAAGTAAAATAAATGGCAATAAATACATGTATATTAATAATTACTTTGAATGTAAATGGACTAAATGCTCCAATAAAAAGAGACAGGGTAGCAGAGTGGATTAAAAATTAAAAAGTAAATAAAATAAAATAAAAACCCAAGACCTATGTGCTGCCTAGAAGAAACTCATTTCAGACCTAAAGACACCTTCAGTTGAAAGTGAGAAGATGGATGGGGCGCCTGGGTGGCGCAGTCGGTTAAGCGTCCGACTTCAGCCAGGTCACGATCTCGCGGTCCGTGAGTTCGAGCCCCGCGTCGGGCTCTGGGCTGATGGCTCAGAGCCTGGAGCCTGTTTCTGATTCTGTGTCTCCCTCTCTCTCTGCCCCTCCCCCGTTCATGCTCTGTCTCTCTCTGTCCCAAAAATAAATAAACGTTGAAAAAAAAAAATTAAAAAAAAAAAAAAAAAAAAAAAGAAAGTGAGAAGATGGAGAAACATTTTACATGCAAATGGATGTCAAAAGAAAGCCAGAGTAACAATACTTATGTTGGGCAAAATAGTCTTTAAAACAAAGACTGTAACAAGAGACAGAGAAAGATACTATATAATAATAAAGGAAAAAATCCAACAAGAAAATATAACAATTGTAAATATTTATGCACCCAACATAGAGGCACCCAAATACATAAAATAGTTAACAACAAACATAAAGGAATTCACTGATAGTAACACAATAATAGTAAGGGACTTTAGCATGCCATTTACATCAATGGACAGATCATCCAAACAGAAATTCAACAAGGAAACAATGGCTTTGAATGACACACTGAAACACACGGACTCAACAGATTCAGAACTTTCCATCCTAGAACAGCACAATACACATTCTTTTCAAGTGCACATGGAACTTTCAGAATAGATTACAAATGAGGCCATAAAACAAATTTCAACAAATTCAGAAAGATCAGTCATGCCATGCATTTTTTTTTCTGACCACAATGCTATTAAGTTAGAAATCAACATCCAAAATTCTAAAGGTTCTGGAAAGACTACAAATATATGTAGGCTAAATAAAATCCTACTAAAAAATGAATGGCTCCCCCAGGAAATCAAAGAGTAAATTAAAAACTATGTGGAAACAAACAGAAATAAAAACAAAATGGTCCGAAAATCTTTGTGATATAGCAAAAGCACTTCTAAGAGGGAAGTTTATAGCAATACAGGTCTAAATCAAGAAGCAAGAAAAAAAGTCTCAAATAAACCACCTAAACTTACACCTAAAGGAGCCAGAAAAGAACAACAAATAAAATCCCAAACCAGCAGAAAGAAGGAAATAATAAAGATCAGAGCAGAAATAAATGACATAGAAACTAAAAAGACAAAACAGATCAATAAAACCAGGAGCCATTTCTTTGAAAAGATTAACAAAGTTGATAAACTCTAGCCAGACTCATAAAAAAATAAAGGACTCAAATACACAAAATCACAAATGAAATAACAAGCAACATCACAGAAATACAATTATAAGAGAATATTACGAAAAATGACATGACAACAAATGGAACTGACAAGAAATGGATAAATTCCTAGAAACATATAACTGAAGACAGGAAGCAGGGAAAAATAGAAGGTTTGAATCCAGGAATTAAATTGAATGAGTAATCAAAAAACTCCCCCAAAAAACAAAAATCTAGAGCTAGACAACTTCACAGCTGAGTTCTACCAAACATTAAAAAGACTTAATACTTATTTTTCTAGAACTCTTCCAAAAAATAGAAGAGGAAGGAAATCTTCCAAATTCATTCTATGACTCCAGCATTGCCCTGATACCAAAACCAGATAAAGACAACCACACATACAAAAAAGCCAATATCTCTGATGAACAAAGATGCAAAAATTCTCAGCAAAATAATAGCAAACTGAATTCAACAATACAGTTTTACATAATTCACTACAATCAAGTGGGATTTATTGCTGGGTTGTCAGCGTGGTTCAATAGTCACAAATCAATCATGTGATGCATTATCATAAGAGAAGGAAAAAAAATCACATGATCATTTTAAAAGATGCAGAAAATGCATTTAACGAAGTATAACTTCCAATCATGATAAAAACCTTCAACAAAGTAGATTAGAGGGAACATTCTTCAACATAGTAAAAGTCTTATATTAAAAATCCAGAGTGAACATCATTCTCAATGGGGAAAAACAGGTTTTCCCCTAAGGCCAGGAACAAGATAAGGATATTCACTGTCACCATTTTTATTCAACATAGGACTGGGAAGTCCTAGCCACAGGAGTGAGCCAACAAAAAGAAATAAAAAAGGCATACAAATCGGTAAGGAAGAAGAAACCTATGTGCCAATGACATGATACCATATATGGAAAACCCTAGGGACTCCACCAAAAAATGACTAGACCTGATAAGTGAATTCGGTAAAGTTGAAGAATACAAAATCAATGTGCAGAATAATGTTGTATTTCTCTACACTAATAGCAAAGCAGCTGAGAGAAATTAAGAAAACAATCCCATTTTCAATTGCACCCAAAATAATAAGATACCTAGAAATAAATTTAACTAAGGGAATGAAATCCCCGTTCTCTGAAAAACTCTAAAACACAGATGAAAGAAATTGAAAATGACACAAGAAATGGAAAGACATTTCATGTTCATGGATTGGAGGAACAAATGCTGTTAAAATGTCTATACCACCCAAAGCAATCTACAGATTTAATGCAATCCCTATCAAAATACCAACAGCATTTTCACAGAACTAGAACAATCCTAGAATTTGTGTTGAACTTACAAAGGACCCTGACTAGCCAAAGAAATCTTGAAAAAGTAAAGCAAAGCTGGAGGTATCACAATTCCAGGCTTCAAATTATAGTATAAAGCTGTAGTAATCAAAACAGTATGGTAATGGTATAAAAACAGACACATAGATCAATAGAACAAAAGAGAAAACCCAGAAATACACCTACAATTATATGGTTAATTAATCTTCGACTAAGGAGGAAAGAAGATTAAATGGGAAAATGACAGTGTCTTTAACAAATGGTGTTGGTAAAACTGGACAGCTACAAGCAAAATAATAAAATTGGACAACTTTCTTACGCCATACATAAAAAATAAATTCAAAATGGGTTAAAGACATAAATATGAGACGTGAAACTATAAAAATCATGGAAGAGGGCACAGGTGGTAATTTCTCTGACATCAGTTGTAGTAACATTTTTCTAGACATATCTCCTGAGGTTAGGTAAATAAAAGCAAAAATAAACTGTTGGGACTACATCAAAATAAAAAGCTTTTGCACAATGAAGGAAACAATACTAACCTACTGAATGGGAGAATATATTTGCAAATGACATATCCAACAAAGGGTTTGTGTCCAAAATATATAAAGAATTTCTATAACTCAACACACAAAAAATAATGCAATTAAAAAATGGGCAGAACACATGAACAGACATTTCTCCAAAGAAATCATCAGATGTCCAACAGACATATAAAACAAATACTCAACATCCCTCATAGCAGGGGAAATGCAAGTCAAAACTACAATGAGATATCACCTAACACCTGTTAGAATGACTAAATTCAAAAACTCAAAAAACAAATGTTGGTGAGGATATAGAGAAAAAGAAACCCTCATGCACTGTCAGTGGCAAAGAGTCGCAGCCACTATGGAAAACAGTATGGAGGTTCCTCAAAGAGTTAAAAAATAGAAGTACCCTATGATCCAGTAATCATACTACTGGGTATTTACCCAAAAAATACAAACACAATAATTCAAAGAATAAATATGGGGTGCCTGGGCGGCTCAGTCAGTTAATCATCTGTCTCTTGACTTCAGCTCAGGTCATGATCTCATAGTTCATGAGTCTGAGTCCCATATTAGCTTCCTTGCTGATAGTGCGGAGCCTGCTTGGGATTCTCTCCCCGTCTCCCTTTCTCTAAGTAAATAAATAAACTTAAAAAAAAAAAAAGGATACATGCACCCCTATGCTTACTGGAACATTATTTATAACAGCCAAATTGTGGAACCAGCCCAAGTGTCTTTTGATACATGAATGGATAAAGGAAATGTGGTGTATATATACAAGGGACTATTAGCCATAAAAAAGAATGAAACATTGCCATTTGCAAAACATGGATGGACCTAGAGAGTATAAAGCTAAGTGAAATAAGTCAGTCAGAATAATAAATACCATATGACTTCACTTATATGTGGAATTTAAGAAACAAACCAAACAAGCAAAGGTGAGAGAGAGAGAGAGAGAGAGAGAGAGAGAGAGAGAGAGAGACCAAGAAACAGGCTCTTAACTGTAGAGAAAAAACTGATGGTTACCAGAGAGGAAGGGAGGTGGGTAGGGAAATGGGTTAAGTAGGTGACGGGGACTAAGGAGTGAACTTGTGAGGAACACTGGCTGATGTGTAAAATTGTTTAATCACTGTTTTATACACCTGAAACTAATATAACTCTATATGCTAACTATACTGGAATTAAATTAAAATTTGATAAAAAAGAAGATATCAACCCAATATCAATAACAGATTTAAGTTAAAAAATTTGCATTGGTCATAAGACTACAGAAATTATTGAACAATAGCTTTTAGTTTCCAGTGTCTGAAGTTCAAAAGAGGATGGGTTAACTTGTATCACAAATCATATGTTTCTGTCCAAATCATCTGTATACTGTATTTGGAATTCATGAGTGGAATTGATGTATTTTTCTTAGAAGAAACTACTTAACTCTCCAAAGACAAAGGTTGTGGGTATTTATCTAAAAAGTTTATCTATTATTTATTGAAATATTTGGCCTAGTATTTGATGAGTCTCTCCATCACCACACCCTTTTACCACCAAGCTCCAGTCAGATTAATGACGACTATCAATTTACTTTCTTTAAAACTTTTTTTCTCAACATGGTTTAGCTTAAATTATACACCAAATGATTATTCAATTTTTATATTTTTGAGGCTCTAGTTCTGTACTCTTTAGTATCCCAGAGAATAAAGTATACAAGAGAAATAAGAAAAAATATTAAAATAAATGTATTCAATTCCTGTTAATACCTGATAAAATATTTTCAGGTAAACAATATTAATATCTATAGTCAAATTTAGAAGTTCATCTTTCATTGTCTTCATGACAAATATTTATAATATTGAGAAAGAAACATATAATATGGAGAAAGGTGGATTTTGGTGATCATAAGTCAATTACTTGGATCACAAGTCAATTACTTGGATCATAAGTCAATATCCTTGGAACCAAGGATATTCTTTGACTTTATCTGAAATGGTATGAGATTCAGTAATTTTCTTCACTGATTTTGCTTTTTTGGATTTCCACAGGTAAACAGCAAAGTCAAATTACTTAAGGGAATAGTCCTAGGAGATAGGAAAATTTATTCATTTATCCATTCAACAAATATTTACTGATTGCCTATTATGCACAAAACACAATTATAAGTACTGGAAATATAGAAATAAGCTAAATCCCCTCTATTATAGATCATATGATCAAGTGGTAACATACAGACTAGATAAAATATAATATATTGTGTTAGAAAATGTAAATTAATGTGAAGAAAAAAGTAGGCAAATGGACAGGAAATATTGAGGCATATTAAAATGTCATATATTATAGAGAGTGATCTTTGTAACAGATGGTATTTCAGGAAATATTTAAGGTAAGTTTTGGGACAATCTGTTTGGCTATCTGGTCAGGGAACAACATTATGAACAGAAGGGAGCAAGATATACAAGTGTTCTAAGGAGAAAGCATTCCTGGCATGTATGAGGAACTATGAAGAAGTCCTGAGTGTCAATGACAGAAAGAAAAAGGGATGAGTAATAAGAGATATGATCAGAGATGTAATGCTTGAAAGCAGATTGGGTACGGATATAGGTATTTAAAAGGTTTTGAAAAATTCTCTCAATGTTATTCATAGTAAAGATAGTGGTTTTAAAACTGAATTGTACTCAATGAAAATTAATGTTTCAGTATTAAGTTGGAAAATGAGCAATGCTTTATTCTTTCACCCAAGTTATCATCTTTCTATATAATAGAATTTCCAGAAAATGGAATCCCCCAGTGCTCTGTTCTTGTCCCTGTTGTATATAAAAAAAAAAAAAAAATGTCTTCAAAACTTGAATGAAAGCATAGGACTAATATGTATTACATTTAAAGTGTAAGTAAAGCCAGATAATGGTTAATATGAAATACTGAAAAAAAAAAAAAACAAAACACTAGGATAACATTTAGAAGGAGAAATAGAAGATTTCTGTTTAATTTCAAAATAACAAACTTCATAAAGGAAACTTCTGTTAACAAATCTAGTAAAATTTTCAGGGGGTTGAATTTGATCAAAATCTGCAAAAGATGTGACCAATTAAAAACACCTCACAAAATCTTTAAGTGTAGCATTAGAATAACAGTATTCATCTCATGAGAAATAACTGTTTCATGTGCCTCCCATTATATCAACGGGGATATTGTGTTCTATTTCTGAAGCCACATTTTTTTTTAACGTTTATTTATTTTTGAGACAGAGAGAGACAGAGCATGAACAGGGGAGGATCAGAGAGAGGGAGACACAGAATCTGAAACAGGCTCCACGCTCTGAGCTGTCAGCACAGAGCCTGACGTGGGGCTCGAACTCACGGACTGCGAGATCATGACCTGAGCTGAAGTTGGCCGCTCAACCGATTGAGCCACCCAGGCGCCCCACTGAATCCACATTTTAAGAGGGACACTTATAAACAGGATCATGCCAAGTAGAGGATACAATGGAAATTTAGGATGATAAGGGTCAGGAAATAATTTTATAAACCATGCAAAATAATAAATATAACTCCATGCTTTGACCCTACAATTTATTCCATCCCCTGCTGAGTCTATTCTCAACACTTCAGTGGAATTTAGTTTTTAAAAATGCCAGAAAATTTCACTTCTCTCACTCTACAGTGGCTCCACAGAGTACGTACAAGGGTCTACAAAGCTGTGTACAACTCTCTCCCTCACCGTCCTGATCTCCTTGTCTGCTGCTACACTCTTCCTTGCTCACTCTGCTCCAGTCACACTGGCTGCTTTGCAGTGCCCTTTGCCCAGCTTGTTCTTTCTACCTGGAACACTCTTCTCCTAAATAGTCACATGGCTAAGTCCCTTACGTGTTTCAAGTCCTTGCTCAAACATCACCTCAATGAAGCCTACTGATCTATTCTATTCAAATTACAAACCAGCCCTGTGTCTACATCCCAGTCTCCTTACCCTGTGTTTCTTGTTTCCATGAGACTTATCAATGTTTATAACTATGTATTTTACTTGTTTATTACAGCCATTGTTTTGTTTGGTTGGTTTTTGGCTAGATCTCTTGTCCATGGGGACAAGAATCTTTGTTCTGTTCACTAATGTACCTTAAATTCTTAAAATAGATTGTTATGTTGACATTTTTAATTGACTAAAGTTATTTTAAATCTGACCACTCAAAAACAAACAAAATGACAAAGTATTGTCATGTTAGAAAGGCAATTAATAACTATAACAGATTTATTCTGTTTTGCTATATAGTACTGTCCAATAGAACTTTTTGCAATAATGAAAGTGTTCTCTAAAGTATCAAGTATTGTAGCCACTAGCCACATATGGCTATTGGAGCAGTGGTCACTGGGACAGGTAAACCTTTATGACTGCAACTAAAGCTGATAACCTTACATTTTCATTTGAAACCCTTCATATGAAAAAGTAAAAGGCTCTTTAAAGCAATGGCAAAGATACTTGTAGGCAGGCACTTCCGCTTTTTTTCCCTACCTGGTACCTATTGCTTAACAACAAATATACTTAGATTTTAGGCTATAATTTTAAATGGCATTCACAGGATGTGAATCAGTTTCCTGAAACAAACATGTAATAAAAATCAAACAATGTCAATAGTTAAACATGGCATTGCCCAACAGATTGTTTAATGATGGACTTCCTTTTTCCCTCTAGTTGAAAGGTAAGGGTTCATTGCAACTATTTGGTAGTCTAAATACAATTTGTCTCTTAAAATATCTTTTGACAAAAGCCATGGTCCTCTGATTGTATATTTTCACATGGGCAAATGTTCGGTTTAATAGGTATTTTATTAAGCAAAATTGTTCTACCCACCAAGGTTTGCCAAAAGTCAAAGTTTAACTAGAAAGACTCACTGTTTTACTCTTTGTTTTATTTCTGATATAATGAACTGTAATTAGGGTACGTTATGTGTATCATAATAAATATGACATTCTGTTTATAATACAAGCATATGGAAAAGCTTAGCAACTTATCTCATAAGTAGTGTTAAGTTTTAGAACAAGAAATTTTATTGTTGCTGTTTTATTAGGAATATTCTTCAAGTTTGAACAAAACACATTCAATTCGAGCATTTGTCAGAAATTCAAGTTTAAGCAAGTTATTGAAATGATGTACAATCAGGTCTGTTTTGAAGAGTACCGCAATCCTCAAGATTTTCTAAATTTATTTCTCTAAAATAGTCTCTTACTTCCAGGAGAATATTTAAAATGCGTTAGGTTACAAGATTGTAAATTAATATATTGCAATATGTTAGTATACTAAAGTCAACTTTCCACAACATATTCTTAAGGTGATTTCCACATAACACAAAGTGATCACAGAGATCAGGAAGTAGAGGAGAGAAAGAATTATTTAGATTTTTAATTCTTGTATTTATTAAATCAACTCTTTGCTTTAAACTTAAAAATCCCTCAATAAAAATGAATACACTATTTATTTTATCAAAATCACTCCATCTCATTCCTAACACTTTTCAGTAAATCAGCCACATCATAGACCATTCCCTGATTTTCTACTTTAAAATTTGCTTTGTGATGCCATGGTATGAACTCCATGATCAAGAAAGCAGAAATGGAGGCAAACTGAAATGTACAATGATTATGCAATAAAAATGAGAAGCAGATTCTGGAATGACAGCTTATTCTATCTTAATTTGTTATGCTTTTTTATTTTTTATTGCTTTAATTTTTAGACAAATTTTTCCTATTACTACAAAAAAATAGTTTTCTTAGATTTAAGTGTTTTTAAACTACTCTAGGTGAACAGTCACTACATTTTCATCTTTACCCATTTAGGACAATACTCTTTTTTTTTTTTTTTTTTTTTTTTAATTTTTTTTTTTCAACGTTTATTTATTTTTGGGACAGAGAGAGACAGAGCATGAACGGGGGAGGGGCAGAGAGAGAGGGAGACACAGAATCGGAAACAGGCTCCAGGCTCTGAGCCATCAGCCCAGAGCCCGACGCGGGGCTCGAACTCCTGGACCGCGAGATCGTGACCTGGCTGAAGTCGGACGCTTAACCGACTGCGCCACCCAGGCGCCCCAGGACAATACTCTTAACAAAAGTGATCAGAGTTCTGTCTCACTGTGATACATACTAAATAAAATCTATATTACAAAATAAGCAAGTAAATGTGATTTTTGTATTATATGTTAATTTTTCAGTGTTTTTAACTTATAAAAGAACAAATGCTCATTGTTTTAAAAGGCAAATTGAAGGCTTCCAGGCCAGAAAAGATGAAATAAATCCATTTCTCTACATTAACTACAACTATACCTCTGGAAATAACACAAGAGACAAACAAAGAAAAATTCTGAAAGTAAAAAGAGAAATTTTGAAATTTAATGAGGAAGACAGTATCATTAGAGACCTCAGGACTAGAAGAAGAATATAGTGGTAGGGTGGCTTATGATCACGCTGCTCCATCCCCACCTA
The DNA here is from genome assembly GCF_018350155.1 of Leopardus geoffroyi. Classification (NCBI taxonomy): domain Eukaryota; kingdom Metazoa; phylum Chordata; class Mammalia; order Carnivora; family Felidae; genus Leopardus; species Leopardus geoffroyi. The sequence continues at coordinate 85,754,539 of NC_059331.1, forward strand.
ATAGAAAAAGATATCCTGTACCCAGAATTGCCTCACTGCCATCTAGTAACAGAAAGCAGTCAAGGTAGATTAATTCCTCCTTCTCTGGAAATGAATGTCCAGTCAATCAATGCATGCTAACCCAAGATGACAAAGATGTCAGGATTACCGGACAAAGATTTTTAAGCAGCCATCTCAAAAATGCTTCAACAAGCTTTTATGGATTATAAACAAAATGAAAAAATGGAATGTCTCAGCACAAAGAAAGAGAACATACAAAGCAGAAAAAGTAGAAACTTTAGAACTGAAAAGATAATAACTAGGATAAATAAAAAAATCTCATGAGAGTTGTAACATGTTAGTCATTAGGAAAAGCTGATGATAAAGGTGAAAGATAATTGATATGATTAACCTTCAAGATTAGTGGTAAAATAAACTGAAATCTTTCTTGACAAATTGTGACAATAATTTTTGTTTATACGATGCTTAAACACACAGCTGAATTTCTGGAAGTAAAAAATGATAAATTTGGATATAAAAATTAATGGGTTCAAAATAAGTGATTTAATAATAAAGATTTCATTTTCCTAAAACGCATCTGGCCTTAAGAAAACACATTTGAAGAATGTGTTTGTAATTCTTTTCAAACTGCCTCTAAAAAATAGCATGTCTATTCATTGAAGCCTAATTGAAGACACATTCACTTACTCATTTTGATATTATAAAAATTCAGTACAATATTTCCTAGTAATTCATCTTGTGGAATTATAAAAGAATCTGATTTATATAAATACTAGATTTAAGGTAATTAAAATTATTTGAAGATAATTCTTTCCTTATTGAATGAAATAAAATTTGTTTTGCAGAGTATAGTTCTCTTAGAAGGCAAAATTCATGCATTCTTTCATAAAGCAGGTTTTGAATTGTCTGAATCCTTTGGGATTCAGAAACTATAAGATGTAAACTATTTAGTTTTGTGATGAATTTGAAATTAAAAGATAGTATTTTTCCCCAAAGAAGATGAGGATTTTGAAAGACTTTTTTTAAACTAATTGAAAGAGTTTGAAATGAATTATTACACCAAAAAAGAGATTTGATGGGCATTTCTTTTCATTCATCAAAGAAAACCAACACCATTTTCCTTTTTAAACAATCTATGCTACGAAATAAACACACCAGAAGACCCAGAAAAACTGATATCTAACAAAGTTGGTCTGATTCCTTCTACACATGAATGAAAGGAAGCAACTGGAGACAGACATCTATTAAGCGCCAATGGTATGTCAGATACTGAGTTAGGTGATTTGTTTGCATTATATCCATCCTTCTCCCAACCCTATATGCCAACTGTTACCTGAATCTGAAAGATGATGAATTAAGACATCAGATTAAATACTTCTCTTCAGGTCACACAGTTAAGATAGCAGTTAAGATAAAAGAATAAAAGAATATTTCCCTTTCATCCATAGTGCATTCTTTATCAACTCCATCACACTATCTCAAAGTATTGCCAAGTGTAATTTGGTTTTTCACGGTCCAGGTGGAGAAGAGTGAAGAGGGCGTTTTGTTTTTTATCCCCACAGCTGAATGTTAGTGTGCTCAAATTCAGATCAGACCTGTCTTCTTTCTCACTTCATATCCATTCAATATCAAAGAACAAACATTGAGAAGGAAGTGTCGACAACTCATGGTCTAGACACAGTGGGTGCACAGCAGTACTCCTTGTCAAAAGACAGTAGACAAAGGTAAGGAAACACTTTTGATCAAAACCCAGTTGTTTTCCTAACTGCTTTTCTCCATTTCCAGCTGCTCCAGCCCTTCGCTCAGCAGCAGGAATTTAATGACAGCTGTTACAAGGATTATGATGAGAGACTTCCCACTTTAACTGATCTTCTGGACAGGCTAATAGCTTTGATCTGTCATTTTTAGGTCCAATCTAGTGCTGGCAATAAGGAAACTAGTCTTATTTCCATTCAACTAAAAGCTGATCCAAAATAAGACATGGAAATAGAATTATTCTGTTCCATTTTGTTTAGATACAATGTAATTTAAAAGGATAACTTAATAACATTGTCTATAAATGGAATATTATTTATTAATTGTCTTGGCTTTCTAGGAACAGAAAGGTATTATATTACAAGAGGAACAGAAAATTGGGCATTAACTTTCCAGATTCTAGAAGTTATTTGGCAGGTATAATGAGTCTTGAGTGATAGAAATATTTCTTCAAAAGAACATAAATAATATGAAATATTAATAATTGAACTCAGAGTGATTTTGAAAAAATGTTATCATAAAGATCTGTCAAAAACATAGGCAGTTTACTCTGAATTTTATTGACTGAAGTTTTGTATTTCATTTGGAACAGCCAGTGCTTCTTAGAATTGGCTCTTCCAGGACTGTTTAGTTCTCCACAGGGTTCATGTCAAAAATGTTCTGCTCCAATCACTCTCCCACCCTTATTCCATTATTCATGCTCACAAAATAGCCTGCCTCCTACTTTGCTGAAATTTTCTATTTTATGAAGTTATTTTATATTCTCTATCCCTTCTTGCTTTCCAGACTGTTTTCATAAGTTTGCCCATGCTTTTGTTATTTTCTGTGGCTTCAGAAGGGGTTTTCTCCTTTTTTGGTCTAACCCCTCGAGACTATTGTGCTCACTAATTCAAAAACCTTTTTATCCACTTCTGTTCTGAGCCAGAAATTATGCTAGGAGGTAGGAATTTAAAGATGAGTAATGTCCCTCTAATGGCACTTTTTGCCATGTCTTCCACTATCAATTATATTTTATTACACTTGCATTGGCAGGCTTACCCTTTCCACTTGTTTTCCTCTGCATAAAACAAGTACAGGAGAAAATAAAACAAAGCAAAGCAAAATAAAACAAACAAAAAACAAACAAACAAACAAAAAAACAGCCTCTCTGTATTAAACTACTGTCCTATCTCTTGCCTTGCTGTTACCTCTTAATTTCTTAGTAATGTCCATGTCTGGAAAATTTTTTTCATGTACTCATCACCCAGCAATTCCTTAACTTCACACTCCTGCTTCTATCCTACCACTTTTCTGAAATTTTCTTGAAAATCATCTGTTGTCTCTAAATGGTCTTCTTTGCAGTCCTTTTTCTCTGATTTATTTTCAACATTTTGATAGCTTTGAAATAGGCCCCTTCTTTTCCAGCTTTAAAATTTTTATTATTGTCCTTTCACTTTTTTTCTGTTTTTATTTGCTGACACTTACACTTCTCCTAACTCCTAAATACAGATACTTTCCAAGGGTCTCTTCTAAGTTTCCTTATTTTTCTTTTGACAAAATTGTCTGATATCATGTCTTCAACTGATGCCTCTGAATAACTGCCTACCAAAATTTTCTTTTTCTTTCTTTCTTTCTTTCTTTCTTTCTTTCTTTCTTTCTTTCTTTCTTTCTTTCTTTCTTTCTTTCTTTCTTTCGGTGGGGGGGGGGGGTTTAGAACTAGCTTGCCTTGGGGCGCCTGGGTGGCGCAGTCGGTTAAGCGTCCGACTTCAGCCAGGTCACGATCTCGCGGTCCGTGAGTTCGAGCCCCGCGTCGGGCTCTGGGCTGATGGCTCAGAGCCTGGAGCCTGTTTCCGATTCTGTGTCTCCCTCTCTCTCTGCCCCTGCCCCGTTCATGCTCTGTCTCTCTCTGTCCCAAAAATAAATAAACGTTGAAAAAAAAATTAAAAAAAAAAAAAAAAAAAAAGAACTAGCTTGCCTCTATCAGGGGTTGGGATGTACTTATCTAAAATGTAAGGTGGAAGGAAGAGTTTGGATAGAGCTCTGGCAGCTTTGTTTTTACTCTTTTTAGTTTGTCAGTATAACCCAGTGATAGCCTCTTGGTTACAGTATCCCAAAGATCTACTAAACTAACACTAACTGCTTAATTAGTGAAAATACCTATATATGTGATGTTAGTGTTGATAAAGAAGAAACCATTGGATGATAAGTCATGTACCTATAATGATAATATCAAAATCGTATTTTGTAGAAAAAGAACCTTCCTGTCAATACTCAAATCAAATTTACCCCAAAGATATGTCCTACCAGTAGCAAGGCATTGAATTGCCTAGGTCATTGTTTTGTCAACCTCAGGTAAGTTGTGTTTTACTCCTGGACAACAGGGCAAGGGTTTGAGGAAGACATAGGACAGATCTGTTTTTTACTCCTGTATGGTTAGGTAAAGTTTCGATTTTTCCATTGGAATTCTTTCATATCAAAAGCCTGAGAGCTACCTCATACATTATTTCAAGATAGGATATTCACATCTTGGTTAGTCATAATTTTGTGGCTAAACCCACAAAGTTTTAGGGTATCATTCTAAGAGTGAGAAATTTTATGTCAAATAGTGCATCAATGTTGCATGTGTTGCTGTTAATGTATTTTTAAGTACTATTGGTATAAAAATTCAAGTTTTACCTGATTCTGTGTGAGGATTATAGGGAAACTTAGTATTTGACTGCTTCTTGTTATCTAAGAAAATCTGTGTGCCATAAACTTACAGTCTATTTGTTCCACTGTCAAAAATAAAGACAACTAGAAATTATAATCCAATATTATTTTTATGTGGAATCCTGCCATTTGAACTTGATGAGATAATTACTAATGTAATCGGGCCCTAAAAGCATACTACCAAAGAATATAAGCAAATAAAGTTATCACATCAACACTGTAGTTAAATTTTCTATTCTATTTATTGTAGTTATGAGTTCTATTTACTTAAGTATCTAATACTACTAATGTTGTGCCTAGAAATGTTTAATTGATCTAGCAACATTGAGTGCAAACATTTTTGCTTTTCATGCTTTTTAAACTTTTCCTAAGATTTTGTGTGGAATATTGAAAATTTTAATTTGTTAGCTGTGGCTAGGTAGTCCTACTTAGTTAAATTTGTACTTCCTCTCAACATTTTTTCTATTTTGGGATTTCTTGTTAAATCTGGACAACAGTAAAATATGACAAGGTTCTCTATAAAGAAACAGCTTGGTTGCAAAATGTCTTTTTCTTCTGAAAAAAAAAACTAATAAGAATTTATATATTGTATATACCTGAGTGACCTTGAAACATTAGGTTATATTCCTGATTTCCTCCAGCTTTCAGAATTTCTAGAACTCCAAACACTTTTGGCTATCTGATAAACAGTTACCGTTTACCAGTAAATCTTTTCAAAAAATTGATTTATTTTTTTACTTATACATACATAAAAAAAGTAGGATACATTTAAATTAAACATTTACTCTTCAGAATTTCTTAAGTGGAAGATGTATTTAAAGACAACTTGCTCTAATACCCTTTTTGTTACCTGCTCTTGCAGAAATAATAACAAAGATAGGCATCTTAGAAAGACTGGCATACTAGAGCATGGGCCTGTTGTCCTAAAATTGTATAAATAATGCTTACTTTCATAGGAATTCAAATATTCCTTGCTTGAAGGCATATATACTTATGTCTTAAGACAGGGCAGAAAGTCAGTAGGTGGCTAAATAGATAAATATGGTTACCGGAGAGGTCACTGTAATAATGACCCCATGTTGCCCAGTGATAGTACCTATCATTTTACATGACATTTATGTTGAATTTAGCTTCCAAATATGAAAAACAATGGTATGGATGGTTATGGGGAAGCTATTACAGTCAGGGAAAATGGTATGTTTAAAGGGTAAAAGACTGGATAACACATAGACCATTCAAGATTTGGAGTGCTTCAGATTGGTTTAATCTAGATGCATGTTTGTAGAGGACAGCCATATGGAAAGCTAATGTGGTGATAGATTATGTGGGGTTTGAATGTCAAGCTACATAGATTTGTACTTTACTTTGTAGGTTCAATCATTGCCAAGAGAGACACTAATAAATTTCCCTCCTCCAATCTTTCTAAGTGGGTAATATGAAAATAGCTTTGTTTTAAGAAGATCGACCAAGCAGCTACTTGAAAAGAATTGGCAGGTTATGTACTAGGGAAAAGGAGACCAATTAAAAAAAAAAATTGTGTCTTTCTTCTCTTCTCCCTTCCCTTCCCTCTTCTCTCCTCCCCTTTCCTTTCCTACCCTTGATTGTAAGGAGTAAGGTAATGATAGTCAATATTAGGGTAATTATCATTGAGATGGATATAAAAGGCTAGAGGGGAAAATCCTGACAAACCACTGCAACAAAAAACTCAGAAGAACATAGAAATCAGATTGTAAGTGGAAGAAATGAAGAGGTTTTTGAAGTAGAATAAAAGGGACAACAATGTTGAACAGAAACAGCGAATCTGGGGGTGGTGTGGATCAGAGGTGGAGGGCAGGAATTGTGGGTTTGTTTTCAGGCGTGATAAATTAGGGCAAAAGGATAACAACCAGCTAAGAATGTTTGGGGCACATGTGGAAATTTAGGAGGGAGATGGGAACAAGAGATAGAGCTTTGAGAATCATCCACAACAAAGTTAAAAAAAAAAAAAAAAAGAAGGAAAGAAAGAAAACACACACCCATGAAACCCAAAACAATTCAATGAGGATTTTTATGTTTTAAAGTGGAGGTTGTGCTGAGGGATTCTATCTCCTGCCATAGGAGTTCTGGACTTCATCTCTTTTATACAAGTGCCCTTCTATATAATTCAGTGCAATAATTATTGCATGCATGTCATGCTGCAGCATGGGGGCTGTTCTTAAGCAATAAGCCAATATGGAAATGCTTTCATCTGCTAATTGTTTAGTATTTTGCATAATCAGCTTTATCTGTACAAGGTTTCTGCTTGTACTTGAACTTCCCGTGCTAGCTTTCACTGTAACAAGTTGAAGAATGCAGAACACTCCTCCAAATCCTGTTTTGGGAGAAAAGCCTTCCATGAGGTTTTAAGCTTCAACACAGCTGAGTTTGTGATCTCTCAGAGCAGCATCACACTGATTACATATAATCATTTTATCTTTAAAAACAAACAACATGAAATCCAACCAACCTGTTAACATAAACATAGCAAATACTGAGGGTAGAATCATATAATATTAATAGAATTTCTAGGAAATATTTCAGAAATATGGGAACCAGGATTAAAGAGCAACTAACTGAGGCTTTTGTGAGAATCATGTATTTAAAATTTAATAGTAAAAGTAATTAACAGGTAATTGTCAAAAAATAACATAAATTTAAGTGGGAGACCATGTTTAATCCTAGCATTCTAGCAAATAACTAAATAAATGCAATGAAAAGAAAAAAATAGATTTATCACTGATACCTATTATTGTAGGAAAAAATAATTTTGTTCAATGTTGTTATAGGGATCAAAAACTGGTTACACTGTACAGGGGAAATTGTACGTGTAAAGATAAAACATGATTGTATCTTTCCAGTTGAAGTTCCACGTCTAGGAACCTGAGACTACTAAGATATGGATATTAATAGGTGTTTATCAGTTAAAATTTGGGAAAAAAAAAACCCAGCCTTACAGCAAGGGATAAACAAATTTTGGGACAGCCATAAATAATATGCAGTTATTAAAACTAATAATATAGATATGAAATATTTATCTCATAAATATTTAATATTTATTAAATTAAAAATTAATTACAGAAGAACACAGATGTATATATAGTATGTATATATATATATACATACTATATATACCTATATATAACATTATATTTACGGTTTCACTTTAACTAGAACAAAAGTCGTCAAGTATTCACAGACTCAGTCCTATACCCATCAAACCAAAGGAAATCCATCCCACAAAATAGGCTTTCTCCCTTCCCCTGAATCTTGGCCTTTTGTGGGTACTTTAGAAAATGGAAGTGGCTGGCAGTCATTGAAAAGGGAGTCTAGGACACACACGTCATTCATCATCAGGGAAATACAAATCAAAACCACAATGAGATACCACCTCACACCTGTCAGAATGGCTAACATGAACAACTCAGGAAACAACAGATGTTGGCGAGGATGGAGAAAAGGGGAACACTTGCACTGTAGAGGGAATGCAAACTGGTGCAGCTACTCTGGAACTCAGTATGGAGGTTCCTCAAAAAATTAAAAATACAACTACCCTACAACTCAGCAATTGCACTACTAGGTATTTATCCAAAGAATACAAAAATGCTGAATCAAAGGGGCACATGCACCCCAATATTAGCAGCAGTGCTATCTACAATAGCCAAATTATGGAAAGAGCCCAAATGTCCATTGATTGATGAATGTGGTATATGTATACAATGGAGTATTACTCAGTGACCAAAAAGAATGATATCTTGCCATTTGCAACAATGTGGATGGAACTAGAATGTATTAGGCTAATAAGTCAGAGAAAGATAAATAGCATATGATTCCACTCATATGTGTAACTTAAGAAACAAAACAGATGAACATAGGAGAAGGGAAGGAAAAATAAGATAAAAAACAGAGAGTGAGGGAAACCACAAGAGAATCTTAAATATACAGAACTGAGGGTTGATGGAGGGGTGTTGGGTGGGAGGATGGGCTAAATGGGTGATGGGCATTAAGGAGGAAACTTATTGGGATGAGCACTGGGTATTATATGTAAGTGATGAATCGCTAAAAATAATAATAAAAAATAAAATAAAATGGGAGTCTAGGAGAATTTCTACATTGAAAACAGTGGAGAGCAAGACACAGAAGAAAGCAGAGGATAGATCCAAGAACAAAATGGGAAGGGTATGGGAAGAAAGAGCTTGTTAAGAAATTTATAAGGTGAGTATTGAAAATTTAAGAAATTGGTGGGGAGGAAGTGAGGAAGAGGCACTACTATCATATAGGTTGAGACACTAAGATGAAAAAAGGAAAAAAATTTCAAAAGGTTTACTGTGAGTTAAAACTGTACTCTACCAGCAGTGCATTCTTGAGAAGTTCAGGCAAATAAGTTGATCTCAAAGTTTAATTTTTGTAGGACACTGTTTCTTTCAATGTAATTTATCGCCGAGATTAACTCACAAGGTTACTATTCACTTTTATGCAAGTTAGGTAATTGTATAGTTTTAATAAAAAATAATTTTAAGGTAACTATTGAAATATTTACTTTTTCTTTTCTAAAACCAAGGTAAAACTAGATGTAGTTTCATTCTTCTAAAGAGATTTATAAACAGAATTTCTTTGCATGTTATTTTATATATTCATGTACACACACACACACACACACACACACACACATCCACACACACATATGGCTGGTGTTGAGAGTTTAGTTAAGCCACACTATGGTATTACTGCTGTGGCATCCATTTCATATGGCCAAGTGTCCTGCAGGGACACTGAACTGACACTGGGGCCTCATGTAAGCATGCTACAGATAGCAAGCAGCCTGCAGAATCACAAACAAATAGAAGTTCTTGATCTGACTTCCCTAACAGCCCTTATGATAAATAATCTTCCTTGCCTCCCACGGCATTCCCTTAGATAAGACCCCTGTGGAACTTGCCAAACCCCATTTTTGGTTTTAATTGATCAATGTGGCCTTAGACTGGGAACTCCAAAGCACTCCATCCATAGATTCTTATGAAGGCACGTTCCCAGATCCTGTCTCTCTCTCTCTGCCGGCAGTCTGCCTTGAACTCCCTGTGTTGCTCCTTGAGACATGCTACATACTTCCTCCAGGCTTAGTGATTAATACACCTCTCTGTTTCAATTTCTCTTGTGGTCTTTTTTTGAACCATGCCTCACTATCCAACACCTCAGGGCTCTAATTGACAAATGTTAAATTTAACAAAATCTTAACATTTTTTAATATATATTTATCATATAAGCAATAGTATTTCTGAATTTTATAAGAAGAATGGGTCTTCTGATAGAAGTAGTAAAGCCAGCACAAATTCTGGATACCCAACAGATCTTCACAAGGCACATACTTATAGAACTTGACTGAATCACAATTACAGTAAGAACCCTTTATTTTATTCTTCCATTGGATCATGAGAGTTTAAAACACGGACTTTGAAGCCCAGTAGACTGAGGTTTAATTAAAAACATGACTTTATATTTATGGGAGCTAAAAGTATTACTGAGCACTTCTAAACTTCAGTCTTCTCAAAGGAAAAAAATAAAGAAAAGCAATCAGCTTAAGAGTAATGTACCAGCTATCCTCTCCTTTAATATACTTTTCTACCCAAGGACTTTCAAGTAAATCTGTTTAGCTAAAATAATACATATCCAGTCCTAGCTGCAAAGGAATCTGAGGATCCCAGCTCTTTAATCTAGGTTCATGGCCACTCAAAACAAAACAAGATAATTTTTTAGTGAAGAAGAAGAAGAGAGTATATATTTAAAAATACTTAGGCTTTTATATATAAATAACAATATCTACCTCACAAATTATTGTCATAAGTATAAAATGTGATTATACATATACACACATACACAAACTGACCATAATGCATTATAAAGAGTGCACATCCATAAAACACTATGTAAAAAACTGTCCTCAATTTTCCTCAATTAAACAAAAGATATAAAAACCTACTGACTTTGAAAACAGTTGTTTACATTGCAAAAATTTTTTTCCAACCAGGTCACACAAGTCTTGGTAATGATACCAGCAGAACTTTTCTATAATTTTACACATGCTTTTAATGCACTCGTGGATTGCGTTTACTTTAGTGTGCCTGATGTAAATAAGATGTAATAGTGTTCTTGATTTTAAATACAGTATTTTTAAGTTTTACAAAAAGTATAGTAAGCTGTTGGATGGCAATGGGGATATAATAAAACTCTTGAAAATTTATGCATAGAAAATTTAAGTTACATTGTGTATCATTTGAAGAGGCAAATGGAGGTTTAGCTCTAGGAACTATTCTAGCCTACAGTACCCAAGTTTTAAATTTTATTTAAATTCATTTTACAATATCTGTACACCCAGAAAAGGCTTTTGTTCCAGAGAACCTCCTAATCTGTGCCCACTATCCTAGCTGGTTGCAAATGGGTTGCAGGTATGCCTAGAAGTGGGCTCCTCAACCCCGGGTTTTGCTACGGTCCGTGGGCTAGTCTATTCCTAGAGCAACTCTTATCTCTTTACCCTAGTATCCAATAATATAATTTTTTAGATGTACTGAAACTATTCATGTACTTATGCTCCATCTCCCTAACTAGATTGTGTGTCTTAAAAGCAGGGAGTGAGTCTTCTTTAAGAGCCTACATGATTATGTAGAATTTATGCTTACCGAGGATTGTGGATTTATAATCAATATAAATATATTATCTCTGGCATTTATGATCTAGGCACATATGCACTAATAAATGTTATCTATTTTGTTAAAAAGAAAGTTTTGAAGATCTTTCCTACTCTTGATGATATCTGCACTATCTCTTGATGAAACTGTATAGAATAATTTCATGAGTCATTTATATGTTCAACTTGTACTCACATTAATCTTTCTTTTCCATGATCTCTCTTTTATAATGATTATGTGTTAAATTTTGTCCTCCTGAGATGAGACCAGGACTAATCAACCACACCCTGTGCTTAGTTATGGAATTTCCAGAGCTTGGATGATCTTAGAAATCGAGTGTTCCAGCACTCTTATTTCACAAATGAGGAATCCAAAATCAGAAAGGTTGAAGTTTTCAGTTCAAGAAATAATGTTAAACATCTGTCACATGCTTAGCCCCAGGCTACATCCTGAGGATAAATAGGCAAATTAGAAATAATCACATAAGGATTAAATGTGATATTGTATGTAATAAATATAACACAGCACTTAGCATGCCATACTCACTCATAAAACAGGATTTGAACATTTTACATTTAATACTGTAGCTTCTAATTTTCCTAGATTGAGGTGGAGAAAGGCCTGAAAATTGAGGGGCAGATGAGAATTCCTTAAAGATTTCACTCTCAGGCTAGTACGACACTCTAACATTATGGCTGTTCTACAATTACACAGCGAGTGAATGAAACTGGAATTTAGCTAAAGTGTCTTGACTCCTGTTTGGTGGGTTTCTCTTCTTCTTATGTCCAGCTACAACTCTACTTAAAGTTACATTATGACTTACAGGTTTTTACAGTTAGATATGAATATCACGATGTTAGAAAGCAGGGAGAAAAAAATAATGGAAGAGAAGTAAGGAGATCTTTTCTCAATTATATGATACAGAACATAGAAAACATATCACATTAAGAAAATACATGTGTCATAAGAATGATCAATTATAGGAAACATAATCCTACTCTAGACACCTCCAGTGCCTTCTAGCCAATAAAGACAGAGACCATCCATGGTCCTGTTTGCCTCTTTTTCTTGGACTATTTTTAATTCAGATTAATGATATGCAATCAGTTGTAAATAAATTCTATTGATACCACATCAGCAAAGACTTTAGGACTTGATTTTTTTTTCTATCTCCACTTTATTTGATGTACCTTACCCCCACCTAACCAATGAAACAGTCACTTATTCAGCTATGTCTTTCGAATGTCTGTCTGCCCTTTTCATATTCTTCTTTGTTCTTCACATTACCATCAATTACCTTCCTTTAAAGCATATCCAAAACACATCCTTCACTCCTGGAAAACATCTATAGGTTCTTTGTGGTACATGAGCAAAAATTCAGATTTCTTCAGCAGGCATAAAATAAACCTCTCACTCCACTCGATACAATCTCAAAAACTCAAAAGCCTAAAGTTCCTTGCCCCCTATCAAGCAGCTAGAAAGTTCTGCTGATGTAGTTTGAATAACTAAATGTCTTATCTTGGGTTGCTGTAACAAAATGCCATACACTGGGTGGCTTAAACAAATGACATTTATTTTCTCACAGTCTGGAGGCTGAAGTCCAAGACCGAGATGTCAGCATGGTTGGGTTCTGGTGAGTCTCTCTTCCTGGCTTGTAGGCTACCCTCCTACTGTGTCCTCACATGGCAGATAGAGAGCAAGAGCAAGCTCTCTGATGTCTCATTTTATAAGGGCACTAATCCCATGATGACAGCCCTACCCTCAGGACCTCATATACACTTAACTACCTCCCAAAGCCCCATTCAAAATACCATCACATTGGGAGTTAGGGCTTTAACATAGGGAGTTAGAGTCAACACATGGATTGAAGGGGACACAATTCAGTCTATATGACTAAACTGTAATTATTGCAAGTGAACTCTTGGTCTCTTCTAGTAACAACTTCTAGGCAAGGATATTGCTTTAGTTATCAATTTTCAGCTCTTTGTCTAATAAGACAAAGAGTTCAGTCAACACAAATGAGTTTAAATATCTCTTTCATGATCCCAAATGGAAAGGATAGCAACACTACTAAAAGAATGAAAGAATGTGTTACAGTTTGGAATGGTCTTATTTATTTTTTTAATGTTTATTTATGAAATTTTATAATGTTACAATTTATTTATAATGTTATTTATTTAGAGAAAGAGAGAGAGAGAGTACATGTGTGAGTGAGTTGGGGAGGGGCAGAGAGAGAGGGAGAAAGAGAATCTCAAGCAGGCTCCCTGAGGCCAGTACAGAGCCTGACACAGGGCTCAATCTCACGAACTGTGAAAAAGTGACCTGAACTGAAATCAAGAGTGAAATGCTTTAACCAACTGAGCCACCCAGGCACCGGAAGGAATAGTCTTATTTCTTATCAGTTCTCCCACACAGGTTCTGTAGTAATTTAAAAATAGCTACAGGAGTTATTTGGAGGTAGGGTTGGATTGCCGGATTGAATTTAGAGCCAGGTTGAATTTGCTGCTTTTTTCTTGCCTGAATGGAAGTCAACCACGTAGTCTTAGGTTTAGGAGCTGGACAATGGTGACATCCCACAACAAGGGCAGTGCTGTCTTGATGAGATTATATCACAGAAGTAGTATAGACAAGAACTAGTGGGCCAGTGGGTAAGAGAATCTCAGGCTGGCTCAGATATGTCTACCCAGAAACTCTTCCTGGTTTTTCAGATTAAAGAAGTCATTTCTCCCTCCATGTGAAAGAGGTAATAAGGGATAATAAAACGTGGGGGCAAGGGCAGATACTTATCTACTACTAAAACTTTCCAAATTAATGAGCTAAGGCAGAAATGTGAAGAGGTAAACAACTGTTTCATTTTGTTTTTATTTCTGGTTTACTTGTTCATTTGTTTTCCTTCTAGAATGTACACATAAAACTCTCAAGCAGAGAATGAAAAGCTGTCAATATTTTTTTACAGAAGAGCTTTTCTTTGTTTAGCAAAATAAATGGATAAACTATTTATAATGTAAAGTGAGACTCAAATAGCATGGTTTGGGATAGGACAAAAAGAGAGATCAAACTACACTGCTTAGAAAATGAGTAAGAATGGTATGGAGGCATCATAGAGGAGAGGAGAAAGAATGGAAGGAGAAGAGAAGACAGTTTTACAAAAGTAATGTGTTACAATTTGGAGAAACTTATTTCTCACCTTTTTCTACCAGTTAGATTTTAAACCAATTGAGAAATTGCTACAGCAGTATGGTAAGAACCAACATATTAACTTTAGCAGGGGTAAATCTGAATTGGAGAATGTGGAGCCAAGCAGGACTTTCCCCTTCTTCTCTTCTTGTTGAACTAAAACACACACCAGCCAAGGAACAAAGTATGAGACTGGATATGAACAGTAAAATCTTGGATTTACCCAACTTTTATTGCTGTTCATAGAGGGATAATTATCAAGAAATCTTAGATGCTGACCTGGCTGCTACGTGTGTGGTGTTTCACAGTGCAACTGAGAGAAATAATAGACAAGCAGATGCAATGGGAAACTGTCTGAGGAGAGAACATGTCTTTTGCCAAATACACAAATAGTTTTAAGGGTGGTGATGAATGTGAATAGCTGGGGTTTACTGTGTAATGGAGGCCTTGGGGCAAAAATAGGTATTCCAGTCCAGATGTTGAGATGATAACCAGTCTATTGGCCCTTCACATCATTAAGCCTCTAGAAGGAGAGAAGAGTATGATTTTCAAAGATAGTAAGGCTTCACTCTTCATCATTAAGGAGAAGGATCTAACAGAGACACATATGTAAATTCCCCAGAGATGGAGGAGATGCTAAGTAAATTGAACTGGCTATTCTGAACATAGAGTTGGTAGGTGTCTGTCTAATTCTAAGGCAAAAGATGGGGGAGGGGATTCAACATACTTTCCTCAGTACCATGTTCAAAGCTGTCTCAAGTAGCCGATCTGTGGTATCTAGGCTTTGTTAGCAGTGTAGGAAACTAAAGACATTATGATTGGCCACAGTCTCCTCCAGTGATTTGCAACTTTTA
Organism: Leopardus geoffroyi; assembly: GCF_018350155.1. NCBI lineage: Eukaryota > Metazoa > Chordata > Mammalia > Carnivora > Felidae > Leopardus > Leopardus geoffroyi. The sequence goes on from NC_059331.1 coordinate 85,769,711, forward strand.
GGGCACCAGCAGAATAAAGTCTAGGCATGGCAATCACTCTTCTAGAAGGTACTGTTATCACGACAATAGTGAAGTGTCTTCCTCACGTGTTTTACAATTCAGGACTACAGATGGAAGAACATGACACACAGTGAGAACACATGGAAAGGAGGTAATGAGATCATCTAGCCATGTAAGACAAAATAGTAAATTTTGGATAATAATGTCACTGTGACTTCAGTTTGTACCCACAGCCATGTTTGGCTAGGTTATTAGGTTACATTTGACTTTCTTCACTGATTTTCTTCCCTTTTATCACCCTCCTGATATGCATTCCCTGTCTTTGATGGATACAGACTTGTATGATTTCACCCTTCATTCAACTTTTAGTAGAGGAAACAATGGTGCCAGGAAGGCTAAGAAAGATGGCACACAGTGGTGAGAGGTGACAGTCTCAGCAGTGGTGGGTTCATGTGGCAGCAGGAGGAGCAGCAGCTGTTCATTCATTCTTCAGTGGTATGCTGATGCAGCACACACCGGTAAGAACATGTACTTTTAACAGTAAATTTTTTTTAATTAAAAAAAATTTTTTAACGTTTATTTATTATTGAAAGACAGAGAGAGACAGAGTGTGAGCAGGGAAGGGGCAGAGAGAGAGGGAGGCACAGAATCCAAAGCAGGCTCCAGGCTCTGAGCTGTCAGCACAGAGCCTGACGTGGGGCTTGAACTCACAAACAGTGAGATCATGACCTGAGCCGATGTCAGTAGCTCAACTGAGTGAGCCACCCAGATGCCCCAACAATAAATTTCTTAAGGGGTGCTACTGACTTGTTTCTCTCTCATGCGGTAATATATTGTTTATAAAAATAATCAGATAGGACCTGAGTGTCTTGGGGTGTGTGTGTGTGTGTGTGTGTGTGTGTGTGTGTGTGTGTACTAGGTTCTGATTTCAATTTATAAGTCTTCTTTACTCAGGTGATTGCCACTTAACTAGCATGGATAGGAAATTGTTCTGAATAATCCTTCCATAGTTTAGAAGATCAACCTCATGGGGCATCTGGGTGGCTCAGTCAGTTAAGCGTCCAACCTCAGCTCAGGTCATGATGCTGCAGTTTGTGAGTTCGAGCCCCACGTCAGGCTCTGTGCTGGCAGCACAGAGCCTGGGGCCTGCTTCAGAGCCTGAGACCTGCTCTGTCTGTCTGTCTGTCTCTCTCTCGGCCCCTCTCCTGCTTGTACTCTCTCTCTAAAATACATAGTAAACATTTGGAAAAAAAAAAAAAAGATCATCCTCATTCATTCATAGAAAGCCTAAGAAAGGAAGGAATCCCCCCCAATTATTACCCCCCCCAATTATTACATTTTGGTACCAACCATCATACACTCTAGTCATGCCATTCCTTGTCTTTTTTTTTTTTTTTTTCAAAAAAATAAACTCACTTGGAAACATTTACTAATTTTTTTAGTTAGATTTGAGAAGCCATTATCTTATTTAAAATAATAATATACTTCCACCCCACATAAAATACAAATATCTTATAAACATCTTAAGTTTCCATGAAACATGTTCAAATGACAAACACATCCATGATTCTTGCTAAGGCAAGGATGTCAATAATCCCTCTGTGCAGTCAATGCCCAGAGGGCATTGTGTCTTGTTTAGATCATGCCACATTGAATTTTTCAGAAATAAAGTTCATCTCTCACATTACGTACATCAAGATGACCATAGAAAAGAAAATATAAAAAGGAAAACATGTGTCTATCAGAAATAATAAGAGCAATGATATACTGAGGATGACTTATAATACCAAGGACTACAAAGCAAAATTAACCCATCTCTTTCGAGTTTACTCAAAGAATCTAAAAAAGTGTTTTCACAGTTGTCAGAAGCTTTAGTCGACAAGGAGTCCAGCTGAATAAAGCAAAAGAAAAAGTGGTTGGTAATATGAGTTGACATCAAAAGTTTTATGGAATTCCAAACTTGAGTAGAATCCTGACAAAGGAATATAGAAAATGAAATAGAACATCATACTATTTCTTCTTTTGGGCTTGAATTAAGTATACATTTTAAAGTTTACCTACAAGTTTTAACCACAAAATTCACACTTAGCTTGCCCTGAAGTACTAAGTTAAATAAAAAAATTGAATGTGACGACAATAATGTCTCTAATAAAGGAAGCTGTTGTAGGAACTGGCAAGCTTCATTGGTAATTAAGGCTATTACCAAAAACAAAAAACAAAACAAAACCAAAAAAGCCCCAAAACAAAACCAAAAAGTGCTATAACATTAAAAAAAGGGTATTTATATATAATAGTATAAAGTGAAATAGAAGCTTAGGATCATCAGGACAAGAATAAAAAAATCATGAGGATATTAAAACAGAATTTTATAATTACTGGCTAAGTATTTCAATATTCTGGTTGAATTAGCAAAGCTCTTTTTATAGGAAGCAGTTTTCCCATTATTTTGGCTAAAAATGTCTTGATCGGCAAAGTTATTTACACAGTGAGAAAGAACTTTAACATTTCTTAACTATAACAGATAGATGAGATAGATAGATAGATAGATAGAGAGAGAGAGAGATAGATAGATAGATAGATAGATAGATAGATAGATAGATAGATAGATAGATAGACAGACAGGCAGGCAGGCAGACAGACAGACAGGTTTTATGGTTTGTTTTTTAAATTTACAACTACTAAAGCACACTTCTGATGTTTGACTTCCCATGTTGCGTGACCCAGGGAAATAATGCTCTGATAATTTGGATTTCAATTAATCTGGTTCATGTCACAGTTATTTCTCATCATAAATTAATAAATTCTCATACTTGTGTCAGTTCTCTGAAGAACTCTTTATTCCTGAGCACTGAAAGCTGTTATTTTATTTATTTATTTATTTATTTATTTATTTATTTATTTATTTATTTATTTATTTATTTTTGAGGCATGGGGCCAGATCCTTAGATCAATGTTTTGCTTGGTAAGGCCCAATCAAGTCAGCAGACTTTCTGTAGACACCAGTGCTGGGACCCATCTGCTTGCCTGCTACTCATTTCTTAATTTGTATGTATTACTTATAGTAACTGTAGGCTTTTGCCACCTTAAATTGTTATTATATGGTTGCCATATGGAAACACTAAACTAATAATTCCAATACTTTTTCTCCCCTAAGGGCAACATTAGCTGAAAGAAAAAACACTTTAAAACAGAACCTGTATGGACTGTTTTCTTCATTTATTCCTTTGGTTACAAATATATGGAGAATACTTCCGTGTTGTAGAAATGATATCAACATTGTCAATACAACAGTGACCAAGTTAGAAAGAGATATCAACATCTTGGAGTTTATGGTTATGTGGTAGAGATTATTAAATACAAAATTATTCTGTGTTGTTGTATGATACTAAATTTGTCATGTAAGTACATTTTAATAGAGAAAGTGATGTGTGTAGGTCAAGACCAAAAGAATGAGTGGAATTTTACTAGGAAAAAGCACAAGTGGAGTGGCACAGTGACCTTTATTTTGACAGCAGAAATTTATTACTATGCCATGTGTCAAACTTAGTCTCTGAGGACGCAGCAGTGGACCAAACATACCAGATCCCTATTCTCATGGGCTTGCATTGTGTTTGGGGAAACAAAGAAAATCAACTTAACAACCTATACGTAAACAATTTTAGGTGGCAGCAGTGCTATGAGAACTAAAATTGGGTTGTAGTGCACTTATTGTTTGCATCCGCAGCATTGATTTGCTCTGATGTTTGGCGATTTATTCTTTCCCCATATAGCTCATAGACCTTTGAAAATCTGATGTCTCCCCTAGGAGCAGGTATGAACACGATTGTTCAAAAAGTAATTCTGCTCCTTTGCAAGCAATTTGTTGAGCAACTCAAAGCTAATTAAAACAGTTTTTTAGTTCACCTGATCTTAAATGTTGGTTCAAGATGGTAATGTAAATAATTATAGCCAATTAAACATGAGAGGAAGATTGTGCTGACCCACTGTGAAAAAAAAGAAATTACCTCCCTTTTAAGAGAAAGGGGAAAAAATGGCCTCTTTGCTATCCAGCCACCTAAGCCAGTGATCACACTTATTTAAGTCACTATAATTCCAAATTTCTTTTACTCATCTGAAAACACTTTAAGTAAAACTGGAGACACATCTGATGTATTAGAAAAGGAGTGAAAAGGAGAACAAGGAGAGCATAAATTCTGCTTCAAACTGGCTGGTTAAGAATGTACATTTTTTTTTTTTTTAATGTTTACTTATTTTGAGACAGAGAGAGAGTGAAAAGGAGAGGTGCAGAGAGAGGGAGAGAGAGAGAATCCTCAGCAGGCTCCATGCTGTCAGAGCAGAGCCTGATATGGGGCTCGAACACACAAATCATGGGATCATGACCTGAGCTGAAACCAAGAGTCAAAGGCTCAACCAACTGAGCCACCCAGGTGCTTCAAGAACTAACTTTCTGAAGATAGTCAGCCATGAGATGCCCTGAGAGCAGACCCTTCCAGGAAGCATAAGGAAAAATTAGATAGTCACAAGGTTCAACTGAAAATAAGGAAGTGTTACACTAGAAATGAGTGGTTCTGACAATATCAGGCTTGTGAGTCAGTGGAGAGATTTAAGATTAATTCTAAGAGCCATTCAAGTATTTGAAGTTTGGGGATGACAAATTGTCTTTTTTCTTCCATGGAGTCTCCTGTTTTCAACTACCATTAAAATGTGTTATATATTTTATAGCAATCACATGTAAAAATATAATTTTTTGTCAAGTTGGCTAATATACAGCGTATACAGTGTGCTCTTGGTTTTGGCGGTAGATTCCCGTGATTCATCATTTGCATACAACACCCAGTGCTCATCCCAACAAGTGTCCTCCTCAATGCCATCACCCATTTTCCCTTTTCCCCCTTTCCCCCCCATCAACCTTCAGTTTGTTCTCTGTATTTAAGAGTCTCTTATGGGTTTGCCTTATTCTCTGAAACTATTTTTCCCCTCCCCTTCCCCCATGGTCTCCTGTTAAGTTTCTCAAGTTCCACGTATGAGTGAAAACATTATATCTGCCTTCCTCTGACTGACTTATTTCACTTAGCATAATACCCTCCAGTTCCATCCCTTTTGTATAGCAACCACATTTAATTTACAGCGTAGGTGAAATTAAAATGGAATCAATATCATCCTTATGGCATGTGAATTTGTCTTATTTCAAAAGTACTTGATCACAGGATTTTTTTTTTTATAGAATGCAATGACTTTCAGTTAGTAAAATTAAGAAAGATGTGAAGATTGAAGACAGTATAATTTTAATGAAAAATAAATTAAGTCTGGAAAATTTGTCCTTTTAATTACTATAGAAGTCAAAATAAATTAAAGTTGCAGGATATAACTGCCAAATAATATCTTTAATGCAAAATAATACCTTTACAAGACAGCATGGTACTAAGAATGGAGATAACAGATAATTACGGAGGCAAGGCTTAAAGAGGTGAGAATTTTTAATTTATTTAGAGATAAATTTGCTGGGAAAGTTTAAATGGCTTTTCTACACTTTCATATCACTACTTTTAAGAAGTTATACATCATAGGGGCGCCTGGGTGGCGCAGTCGGTTAAGCGTCCGACTTCAGCCAGGTCACGATCTCGCGGTCCATGTCCGTGAGTTCGAGCCCCGCGTCGGGCTCTGGGCTGATGGCTCAGAGCCTGGAGCCTGTTTCCGATTCTGTGTCTCCCTCTCTCTCTGCCCCTCCCCCATTCATGCTCTGTCTCTCTCTGTCCCAAAAATAAATAAACGTTGAAAAAAAAAATTTAAAAAAAAAGAAGTTATACATCATAAATATTTTTCTTTAATCATGTATAACTTCACTAAGATATGCATTACAAAAACCCAGTGATTAATTTCCACAAATATATCCTTAATTCCTCTGTATACAATGCATTATGTTAGGGACTTTGAAGAGAAATACAAAAAACAAATAAGATTCTCTTCCTACATGGGGCTCCTGGATGGCTCAGTCAGTTAAGCGTCCGACTTCAGCTCAGGTCATGATCTTGCGATCTCTGAGTTTGAGCCCCGCATCGGGCTCTGTGCTGACAGCTTGGAGCCTGGAGCCTGCTTCATTCAGATTCTGTGTCTCTGTCTCTCTCTGCCCTTCCTCTGCTCATTCTCTTTCTCTCTCAAAAATAAAGAAACATTAAAAAAAAAATAATAAAGATTCTCTTCCTACCATAAAATAGCACACAATTTCAAAGAAGAAAAAAAAATTAAAATAGAAAATCATATAAAGTAGAATGAGATAATTTTGAAAGAAGTATAAAAAGGAACTTGAGAAAGATCACTTTTGCTAGAGAATCAGAAAAGATATCATGGACAGGCCTTTACGAAGAGTCTTCACACATAAACCACAGGTACTACAGGTGGGTCAGAATGTTTAAGAGTGATTTTTAATTAAATATTGGCCTTTTTAGTAGATGTAGTGTCATGCCTATAGGATTACTCATGTTTGATTCACCACAGCTAATCTCAGAAAATAATTCATATTTAGACTCACCACAGGACAATTGTCCATATATCCTAATGTACTATATACATGAAGGTTAAATAACAGAAATATATTTCCTGATGTCAAGAAATCAGCAATATTGATGAAAGTCTAGAGTGGAAAAGAGAATTTTGCTGATTTTTAAAGCACTTTTCTGAGAGTAACTAAGTGACAGGAAAGTAGACAATAGAGACTACGGGGCATCCAGAGAAGCTGTGAAGTGTGTTATAAAAGAATTATAATTACAGTTGTGCAATTACAAGATCCAAGTGGATGTTGCTAAAATCCCTTTGTCCCTCTCAGCTTTAGCTTTAATATTTGTAAACTGGCAATATTATGTGCAGGGTTGTTCTAAAACATGAAAAATATATTAAATTATCTTTTAAGCTCTAGAATTGTATTGTCCAACATGATAGCTTCTAGCCATATGTGGCTATTTAACTTAAATTAATTAAATTTAAATACATGTAAAATTAAGTTCCCGGGGCGGCTGTGTGACTCAGTTGGTTAAGCTTTTGACTTCAGCTCAGGTCATGATCTCACAGTTTGTGGGTTCAAGCCCCACGCTGGGCTCTGTGCTGACAGTTCAGGGCCTGGAGGCTGCTTCAGATTCTGTGTCTCCCTCTCTCTCTGTTGTTCCCCTGCTCATGCTGTCTCTCTCTCAAAAACAAATAAACATTAAAAAAAAAAAGTAAGTTCCCTACTCACAGTAACCACATTTTAAGTACTAATAGTTACATGTGGATAGTGACTACTATATTAGACAGCAAGGACATAGAGTATTTCTATCATCACAGTAAGTTTCATTGGGCAGCACTGCTCTAGAATGCAATACAAATATTGATTGCTTTTCTATTTGTTTTCATAGTTACAGAATAAGATATTCTAGTTAATAAATGAATCCTTTAGGCAGAAAAAACCTAGCCATAGAACAGATAATGAAAAGGGGTACAAAATCTACCTTTATAAGAAAATATCTCATTAGTAAACTATATACTATTTTTACAGTGCTATGTGTTAATTTTATCAAGAACATCAATTATTTTTCTTGAGACTCCATGAAGAAAATTTATAGGCTCAGAAAATGCAATTTTGAGTAAAATCATTCTGTAGTCATTACGTAAAAGTAGAAACCATATTGTATTTTAGAAAATGCTCCAAACACTGTGATATATATTTTTAAAGTTTTTAGTGTATAACATACACAATACTAAAATGCATAGATCTTAAGTTTATAGTTTGATGAGTTTTCACTTATGTACACACTCTGTAACTGCCACATTTCCAGTCCCCAGAAGGCTCCCTTGTAGTCCTCCCACTCAATAAATCCCTCTCCACAAAGATAACCGCTCTTATGACTTCAATCAGTAAGAGATTAGTTTCATTGGTTCTTGACTTCATGTGAGTGGCACTGTATGTTCTATACTTTTTTTGTCTGGCTTCTTTCACACAATATTATGTTTGTGACATGAAGCCATGTTCTTGAAAGTGACAATAACTAATTCTTTTCCAAAAATAAAATATATTTTGCTACTAAGCTCTCCTGTTCCAGAGAAGTGAGGTCAGCATCAGAAAGGCAAGTATAGTTGCCAAATTGGTTTCGATGTTTTTAGCAAAATGTCTTCCCGCAGTTCTATTGTCTATTAGCTATAAATATTGTTAAGAACTTCCTTAAGGGAATAGAATTACTTTCCTGACTTAACTTTCCCCCAAACATCAGTGTTCTTATCTTTTGAAAACTGAACTGAAAGCTTATTCTCCCAGGTGACCACCATCTTCTCTGAAAACAGTGATTCCCTGTAACTTCAAGCCTTCTGTGAATTTCTAGTTCCCCGAAGTGGAGGATTTCTGTCCATATTTGTATCATTTGGACATGGCAATTAAGGCAAAGGACAAGAGATGTCTATAAATCTAGGTGTTTCGGATCCTCTTAACTTTTGTGTAAAAGTAGTTGTGAATAAGATTGCTTTTCTAATCCCTAGATTTACAGTCCTGTTTAAAGATTAGAGAACACATAATTGTCCTTGTGAATATCCAACTATCTAAACATTACATCTGGATAGGTTTGAGCTTTAAAAGATTTCCTATGTAGAGAGTGGCGTACACAAACACAGTTACCAGTTTTTAAATTTTTTTTTTCAACATTTATTTATTTTTGGGACAGAGAGAGACAGAGCATGAATGGGGGAGGGGCAGAGAGAGAGAGGGAGACACAGAATCGGAAACAGGCTCCAGGCTCTGAGCCATCAGCCCAGAGCCTGACGCGGGGCTCGAACTCACGGACCGCGAGATCGTGACCTGGCTGAAGTCGGACGCTTAACCGACTGCGCCACCCAGGCGCCCCAAGTTACCAGTTTTTAATACATGCCAAGTACCCTGATATACCTTATATAATCATTATTTTTTAAAAAGTTTATTTATTTTGAGAGAGAGAAGGGGGGAGGGACAGAGAAAGACAATCGCAAGCAGGTTCCCCACTGTCAGTGTGGAGCCCTATGAGGGGCTCGAACTGAACTCATGAACTGTGAGTTTATGACATGAGCCGAAGTCGGATGCTTAACCGACTGAGCCACACAGGCACCCCTATAATCATTATTTTGTATAAAACTCTTTCCATTCCTTTTGCACACCTATGAGATTTTGATGTAAGAATTATTTTCCCCATTTATAGAAAGAGAAACAAAGCTCACAGAACTTAAATAATCTCTCCCAATGAAGTCAACAACAGAGCCTAATTTCAAACTCCATCTGACACCCAACCGTGGCTGCAATTGCCATTTTTTTTTTTTTGTATTTTATTGGGAGTATAGAAATTGTATAGATTTAAAAGCATATCATAGATTCTGTGCATCTTCATATCTGGATTTACACGCAAAACCAGTTCCTCTGAAACTAGAATCAAATTTAGAGAAGAAACAATTTATCGAACTGTAAAAAGCTAAAGACTAATGCTAGCAAAATGGAATTACTCTAGACATAGTGTAACTTGGAAAAGAAAAATTAAAATATTATAGATCCCAGGTGATGTTTATACATTTTTGTAATTTGTCAACTATTTATATAGTTATAAAATACGAAATTGTATTCTATAAATTGGTTATGCAATAATGGAGACTTCCGTGTTTCTTTTTTATAATCCTAGAAAAAAGGATTTCCCTTATTAGAGCACAAAGAAATGGCAAAGCCATGGAAATGAGGACTTCCATCATATTTGATAAATATTGCTCTGCTGCATATTGGCGGGTAAAATTTAAGATTAACATAGATGGGTATTATTACTATTAGCATACTGGCCAGACACATATTAATCCAAAGGTGGGAGATGGGTTAAGCTGGGCTGGAAAAGTCAAAATAATGAATGTAGAACATGGTATGCTGCCAATAAGTTGACAAAATTTAGACCTCTATTTCAGGGAAAAAAAATCCTTTAAAAATATTTTTAAAGATAAAGGCATAATTGATTCTCTTTTGTCATGTTACCTTCTCAGCAAATTTAAGAGCTATTAGATACACAATGTTGCACATGGTAACTATAAACATACGAGATAACAAATGACTATTGTCTTGGTCTCTAGGATTCACTTTACAGCAAACTTGGAGATCGAAATATGGAAGCAGTTACATTTCAGTATTTAATACGGATATTTTGTTGTCTATTTCTGAACTTTTAGCTGTTATCTAAGGTTTTGCTTTCTTAATTAGCTTCTTTTAGATAGATGAAGTCTCAAGAAACAATTAGGTTCTTATTCATAGACTGATTTAAAAATGTGCAGCTGAATGTGGGGAGTGGTGAGAAATCTGTACAGAGTTGTTAATGAAGTTTGCCTTCCTTGCAAAATAGTTCTTTTCAATAATTTCAGAGTACTGAATCAGTGAATCTGATATGGAAATATGTTTTGAGTAATCTAAATAGTTCCCTGTGATGCTTACATAGTAACTAAACTTTTTAGATAAATTCAGCAAATAATGAATAGAAGTGGGTTCTCCCCTTTAATAGTTCAAGAGGAGAAAAAAGGCCATGGCAATGTTGTAAGAAATCAGCTTTAGATAATTGGTCTGATAAATGACTGGATTTCCACTTGTAGGTCTTGTTTGGCTGCCTTGTTTGACTGTGGAAAGGATTTTTGTTTCTGAGACTTAGAAAGGCAGATTTTTACAAAAGACAGTTCTTGTGACTTAATTGATCTCTCACAGGGAGTGTGTTCCAGCTGAGGAGGCCAGAGAGTATTTTCCATTAGATCAAGCTCTAAAGCAGACATTTATGGGGGAATTCTTCCATTCTGCTCTCAGCTGTTACGCTAGTTGGTTGGAGTTTGCTGCCAGTGAATAAAAGGTCATGAGTTCAATACTTGAACAGATCACTTTGCTTCACACAGAGAAAGCTCTGTAACAGGCACAGATTACAGCCTTATTCCTGCCAGTGCCAGCTGAGCTCCAAGTGTGAGGCTATTCCCACAAGAGGGACCTGGCTCTCTAAAGACCCGATGGGTCTCCCACTGAACAACACATAAATCCTCATCCGCACCAAATAATTTCTGCTAAAATGTAAAAACAACCAATCACAAAGAAAATGGCTTCAACCTTATTTGAGTGTTTTCTGAAAAAAAAAATAATTGTTATGAATGAAAATTAACCTTGAAACACTAGTGTCCAAATTTTTAACTAGGGTATTTTAAAGTTGTGTTTTTTATAAAGTGGACTAAATTTTTTAGGGGTGAGAATAAAATATTTCTGGTCCCAGACATTAAAGTTAGGATGTGTAACAAAAAAATCAATTAATAGTTTTAGAAGAATATTTTGAAATTATATCCATATGTGAGAAATTTTAGAAATTTGTGACTTACTACGCCACAAACTTCAAATGCATCTATCCAGTATCATCTTTGAAACTATCTCACTTAATTAAATTGGTATTTTCTCAGTTCTACATAAGAGAATTCTGTTTTTAGCTCCTATTGTGCATTTTTAATGTACAAAATGAAGGGAACTGAATATTACTTGATATTGACCTTGACTTAACCCTCATCCCTCCCACCAAGTAACTGGTAACTAAATCCTTCTAATATTATCTCTGAAGTATCTCTGGAACCAGACATTTTTGTGTCTACATATACTGCCAGTACTTTAAGGCATAATCCTTCACTTGAACTTCATAATCCTATTAGCTGGCTTGCCTACAAAATCGGTCATTTTTTCATAATGATCTTTCTAGAACACAAGTTTCACTAAGTAATTTCCTACGTCCTTGTTCTCCATAGGACAAATGTGAGACTCTCCGTGATCCATGTTCTGTCAAGCTCAACTTGGTCTCTATGACCCAGTTATATTGAATTGTTGCAGTCTCCCAAATATATGTATTTGCTAATGGTTCCATTCACTCAAACAATATCTAAAATTTGTTTGCCTATAACGGTGATCCCCATTCACTTTCCCCTTACAAAACAAACAAACAAAAACAACAACTAAATTTTTTGCTTCCTCTATATAGCAGGCACATACTTGGGGTTGAGTGGGGGCACTGGGCCCCTCTACAGCTCCCATGGATGAATCGTGATTACTCTAAGCCCACCATGGTGTTTCTCGCTCTCCTAACCTTTCCTCTAGCCAGAGATCACTTTTAGTATAAGCATGTGAGCCAAGGCTCTAGTAAAGTTCCTCTCACTTTTTAAAAACAATTTTTTAACTTTATTTATTTATTCTGAGAGAAAGAGAACGAGCAGGGGAGGGGCAGAGAGGCAGGGAGAGACAGAATCCCAAGCAGACTCTGCACTGTCAGTACAGAGCCCGACGTGTGGCTTGAACTCACTAACAATGAGATTATGACCTAAGCTGAAACCAAGAATCGGATGCTTAACCTACTGAGCTACCCAGGGGCCCTAAATTCCTCTCTTAAAGCAAGGAGAAAAGAGCAGAATTTCCTCTTGTTCCTACTATTGGTTGATATACTGGGAGGCTGTGATACTGTAAATACTTTGAGGAGAAGAACTCAAGGACAAAAGCTAACTTTCTCTTTCTGTTCTCAGAGAAAAGAAACGTGATGTCCACAAACTACTGCGTTAACGCTGGACGTTATCTATCTCCAACCTTGCTATAAGAGATGTCAATTTTCATATTATTTGAGTGAATTCTAGATGTGCCTTCTGTTATTTACCATTAAAAGCATCGGAATTGATACAAATTCTCATGGTTCTTAAGAGGCATGTCTTTACTGATACATAGTTCACTTTTCCTAATATTCACTTCATCTGTGAAGACTTTCCTTAATTCCTACCCCCTTAGAATTCAACTTTTTTGTGTCATTAAAGTTTATACATATAGTTTCTACATGTACTTATCAGGTAGCATTGAAATACTTTGCTGACAAATCCAAGACATCTCTGTGTACTTGGCACATAGCATGTTCTTACTATCTGTATATGAACAAAGCATGAGAAGATGGGTAACTGTTTAAACTAACTAGTTTATTTAGGCTCATATGTTTCCAGGACAGGCCTCATATAAATAATAAGGGAATATTCTTGTAAGTGAAGATAAATGATGGTTCGATGAGCTTTAAAGTGGTATTTAACCATCAAACACCAAAGCCATAGGGGGGAAAAATCACATTTCAAGATAGTATTGATAATACTACATAATTTTGAAATTGACTCTAACATCTTACACTAATTAAAAAAAAAACAAAAAAAAAAAAACAAAAAACTTTGCCCTCCAAAGCTCTTCATACACATAATTACATTTTTTTCATGATACCTTCAAAGTAGGAAGAGCAGTGTTTTTATGTACATTGTTCCAGTAGTATTCCCTTAGTTATAGAAAGGATAATTCATTTACCCAAAGTATTAATCTCCCTGGAGCCTCCTTTCCCCAAGCATCTTAGGTGTACAACCTTTTCTCACATCAGTTCTCTTTCTATCTCACTCTGTCTGGGCACAATGTTGCATTAATAGGACTCCACCAGTGGATGAGACTCACAGCTCAGCTAGAGTGCTGCTCAAATTGTGTCCCTCTACCCCTGCATCAGAATCTTCTGACACTCCTGTTAAAAATTCTGGCTCCTGTGTCTCATCCTAGACCTTTTCAGTTACACTGATTGAGTTTGTTTCAAGCTGAGGAAACTATGATTTTTAAAGTGTGTTAAGGAATGAAGACGTAAGTCTAAAACCATGATTCTGTGACTTCGTTCATACATGCTTTTACTTTTTCACAGCTGCTATCACTTACCCTGATCCTTATTTATTTTCTCAGTCCACGACTATTGTTAGAGGAAGACTTACACCTGTCCCTTCTGCTGCCTGTCCATCAAGACATGCCCTTTTATGGGAGGTGTTCTGTGCAGTCCTGGTTAAGCAGACAGTATAAATACAAGTGCTCTCTGGGAGGTTAAATTCACCAGTCCATACTGAAGTATGCAGGGCAAAGTTGCTCTCTCACTACCCACTTTCTATTTTGGCAGATGAGGTGATGGTTGCTATATCCCCACATATTGGGGCTACACTGTGAGGATTTAGTTTAGGGGATTCAATTCTCCTTACTTGACAAAGAGAAAATTTTCTTTGCCATGTTGTGCGTAAGCCTATTTGTTTAGTGAATAGTGAAAATTCAGTTGTATTCATTTTTTTATAGATGCATAAAAAATTACCAGAGACTTAGCAACTGAAAACAACACAAATGTATTTTATCTCCATTTTCATGGGCCAAGAGTCAAGTATAGCTAACTGGGTACCCTGCTCAAAGCCTCACAAGGGTACAACCAAGTTGTCACCCAGAGACGGCTCTTAGTTAATAAAGGCTCGCCTCAAATTCCTGTGACAGAGACCCCCTCACAACATGGCAGCTTACTTTTTCAAGGCCAACAGGAATATCTTTATGACCCGTAAACCTTCCTGTAAACCCTCTTTTAAACTTGATTATGTCAAGCTCACCCAGGAAATCTCACTTTGATTAACTTAAAGTTAACTGAGTAGGGGGTATGATTACATCTGCAAAGCCCCTTCACCTTTAACGTAATCTAATCTAATAATATTGTAATCACAGGAGTGAAATCCATCATGTTGATAGGCTCCACTTGTACTCAGGGTTGAGGACTTTACAGGTCATGTATACCAGGAGGCAGGAGTCATGTATACCAGAAGTCATGTATTTTGGAGGCAACTTTAGAATCCTAGCTACCACAGCAATAAATATTGGGTCATTTTGAATATTTTTTTTTGCATTGGCTATTGTTTTTTATTAAAATACATGTAAATGTAAAAAAAGGTGAAAGAAGACAAACGTGTCTGTAACGAAAATATGTCTATCACCACTGCTTTTGGTCTCCTTCTCTGTTGACAACAATATTTCAAAGATTTTTATGTAAGCTTCCATATTATTCTATGCATCTATGTGCTAAAACACATTTCACATTGCTTTGGTTTTGCACTTATGATGTATCTCCAAGATGTATCATTAGCGGTATACATGTATCTACCACATATTTGTAAATGTACATATTTACGTACATATACTTATAGTATTATTCCATTGCAGATATACCATAAATTATTAATCTACTCCTGTATTGACAGAAACATTTATTCTTTTATTATTGTAAATATTTTCATTATTTATGTCATTTTGCATGTGTTCATATTTTATGGGATAAATTCCCAGAAGTACAATTCAAATAGGAAGTGCTCTTAATATTCTGATAAATACTGGCAATTTTTTCAAAGATGTTGTATCAAGTTACACTCACAGTTTCCTTATAATATTGCCAATACTACATTAAAAACTTTTTAGCTTTCTAAATCTGGCAGGTGAACAATGACACTTCATTATTGCTGTAATCTGTAAGGGTACATTTGAAAAGCTTTTGATATATTTAAAAGCCAAATTATTTATTTATTTATTTATTTATTTTATTTTTTTTTTTGATAAATTGCCTGTTTATGTCCTTTACTAACTTGTATCCTATGGCATTTCTTGGCACATTGTGTAATAGTTAAGGAAGAGGACTTACCCCAGTCCGAGAAGCAGAAAGTACTCTTTGATACCTTCAAAGCATCACCAGGAAACACTGATTAAGGTGTCCATCCCATGGGATGCCTGTTCTCTCCTACCTCCTTCTCACTCCTTTCTGCTTTATTGTATCCATGCTATTATAAGTATGTAGCTTTTAAAATGCTTAAGCTGAAATAAATAAAGGGCCCAGACTGAGAAGACCTGCTTTTGATCTCCAGTTGTGATATTTGCTAACTATAAATCCTTGTATAAATCATTTAACCTAGTTGAAGCTCAGTGGTTTTGAGGCTTAAATGATATAAAATGTGTGTGAATGAAATAAGTTAAATAAATTGAGTATTTTTTAATGTTTATTTATTTTTGAAGGAGAGAGGAACAGAGTGTGAGCAGGGGAGGGGCAGAGAGAGAGACACACACACAGAATCTGAAGCAGGCTGCAGGCTCTGAGCTGTCAGCACAGAGCCCGAGGCGAGGCTCAAACTCACGAGCTGTGAGTACATGACCTGAGCCTAAGTCGGACACTTAACTGACTGAGCCACCCAGGCGCCCCTAAATAAATTGAATATTTAAAGAAAATAAGTCTTTTCACTTTTTGCCACTGGTCTACTATATGATGCCAGCACGTTCTGAAAATTCTTATTAATTCTAATCTAAAAATGCAACAAATGAGGTAGCACAAATAAGCATACCCAAATGTTAGTCTTTTTTGCTACTTATCCAGAGGCAAAGCGCAAGCCAGACTACAAAAGAATGTTTTGGGAGTTTGAGGTCCACAATGCCATTAGAATGCAAGATTTTCAGGAATTTTTTTTCTTAAACTATTCAAAACATTAATCAATCTCATCAATTTGCATTAAAAATGCTTATTCTGAGAAGTTTCAAAATGACTACTTTTTCAAACATGAAGAAAAACAATCTTCTGGTCTATGAGAATATGACAAATAAAAGTAGGTGTTCAAACGACAGACAACACCTGAAGAGATTAGTAAAATGGACAGAAACAAAGGAAACTGTCTCTTTGAAAAGCTTGAGAAAAAGAGGATAAAATTACACTGTCATTGCACTCCTACTGTTATTAAGGCTCAAGTAAGACAGGAACCTTAAAAGTTTCCTAAAACGTCTTTTCTGTAAAATATTTTATTAACAATTTACTTTTTAATCAAAAAATTTTATGTTTTTATTTTTGAGAGAGAGAGAAAGAGAGAGAGGAATTGTGAGATAGTACTCTGAGACAAAGTCAAGTCGGACACTTAACTGATTGAGCCACCCAGGCACCCCTATTTTATTTAAATGTATAAATTGTTACAAGAAAATCACCATTGAAAAAATTTCTCTATACATTAATTTGGAAGGAAATCCTTAGCAATTTTAGGGTTTACACTGGAAAACTACATGTAGGATCATAAACATAATGGCCAGCATAGGTTCCTGCTCCTCCAGTCCTCCGGCCTCCACATCTAGAGGGACTTGAATTCCACCTGCAGATTCAGTCCCACCTCAGGCCATTTCAAACTGGAAAAACAAATGAGGGCAGATTCAGGCCTCAGCATGAAGGCAGGCTTTCTGCTGGTCTCTTCCACTGGAGTAAGGAAATGTGCATAGAGTCATTTTACGGGGACTTGATGGGGTGCAAAGGCTTATGGAGATTAATTCCCACTAGTCCTGGGCTGGAGGTCCGCAGTGATGTCAATGTCCAGGAAATGAGGAGAGGCTGCCATAGTCCTTACTAAAAGTTAGCTCAGAAAGACAGGAGATGTTTGAAACATCCCACTCAAGAGTAAAAACAAGTGTAGGATGCTCACACATACCTTATTAAAACACATTCAGGAAATATACAGACTTTAAGAACTCCACAGGATATGTAACTTGGTCATGATTGTTCTTCCATCTATCTTACAGTAAGACTGTAAAATGGAAGGGAGTTGTATGCATGATTAAAAGTAACACAGACTTTGGAGGAATGGAAGACAGGAGAGCTGAGGAGAATTTCTCTCTACTTAGCCTGGGGTACCCTGCCAGAAAATTACCTCCTTAAAAGCAGAAGATGAGTCAGACTTATACCTATTTGCACTGAATGAGTGCATGAATGAGGAAAGGTGTCAACTTTATGTAACAGTGTCTGAAACCTGATGTCAGGGAGAAAAGGACCGATGAAGCTACTTGGCTGGAAAATTAACCTAAAAGATGCTTAGCAGAGAGGGCTTTAGAATTTATGACATTTCCCCCCTCCTCTTTGTATTTCATTTTTCACATCCCTACCTTATATCTTTATACTTGAATCCTTCAGTTGACTTCGTGCCTGCTATCCCAGTCCTTTTGAGTCTTACACCCACTGTCTTCCACACAATCAGATTAAAGTAGAAGTCCATTCATTGACATTTGTGTGCGTTAAGCAAGTTGCTTACTTGTCTGAGCCTCTATTTCCTCATCTATAATATGGTAATAATCATACCAACTTCAATGGCTTTTAATAATTTCAGAATGCCTTGCACATTGAAGAGAAATTATTACTCTTTTTATTTTCTGTTAGTCATAGGAGCATTTTGCCTAGGTTTCTGAAATTGCTTGCTAAAAGCAGTGTACCATCTGAGATTTCCATCTGTCACCTTTGTCCCATCCTCCAAGATCCAGTCTATCACTAAGGTATGGGTCTCTCTGACAGAACATGCTTTTCTTGTTGGAGTTCCTTGCACTTGCTGCTGTTGAAACCTGTCCTGACCACTTGTAGCCACCATCATCTCCCAAGAGATCTATCAATATCCAGCAGCTGGCCACTTCCAGTCTGGCTACCTCACTGACTCAAGGTTCCGGCACTGGTTTTACTCAGTGAACGCATTATTGAATTAAGCAAAAACAAGTGATAAATCTAACACATATTCAAGTGAAATTCAACACAGGTACAGTATGTAAAATTTCTTCACTTCAGCCACCCTATTTTTAGATAACTTATTAACATACTTTAAACTTCCACAGTGCAAAACTGGAAATTGCTAAAGAAATTGCCACGGCTTAGTATTGCAAAGGAATTTAAAAGAACTTTACCATTTTGATTAATATGCCTTGTATATTCTCACATTCTTGCTTTTATTTTTTTTTTAAAGTTTATTTATTTATTTTGAAAGAAGAGTGTGTGTGTGAGCAGGGGAGGGGCATAGAGAGGAGAAGGAGAAGAGAGAGAATCCCAAGCAGGCTCTGTGCTGTCAGCATAGAGCGTGACGTGGGGCTTGAACTCACAAACCATGAGATCATGACCTGAGCTGAAACAAAGACTTAGACCCTTAACCAACTGAGCCACCCAGGTGTCCCTCACATTCTTGCTTTTAAATTTAATATGGAGCTTATGCTGAGTTGTATCATAGAACTGGACTTACTGGTCTGGCAGACTCTCAAAAGATTCAAAATCCCAATTACAGACATAGTGTTTTCCAAAC
Organism: Leopardus geoffroyi; assembly: GCF_018350155.1. Classification (NCBI taxonomy): domain Eukaryota; kingdom Metazoa; phylum Chordata; class Mammalia; order Carnivora; family Felidae; genus Leopardus; species Leopardus geoffroyi. The sequence goes on from NC_059331.1 coordinate 85,788,662, forward strand.
CCCAAAACACACACCCACACATACATTGCAAGAAAAACCTATTTCAAATGGTATTTTATTCTACTCTTTAGCAGTTTTGTTTATACTCCATTTAATAGAGTATAATGCTGTTATTATTACTATTAATGTAGGGAGTACAACTGACTTTTTTCTTATTAGCAAAGAAAATGAAAATATGATTGTTCCACCCAACTCCATGTACCCGAGTTCTGGGCTTTCCTGTCTCAGGTGGAAATTATTTGTGTTTGTGGATAAATAGACAACTACCCCCTGAAGATATCCTTCCCAGGTTTTTAGTTTGGAAGGTCTAAGCTTTTGAGGCTGTAATGTTGGATAAAGCCTACAGGGGTTGGAGGCCATCAGACCTCAGAAAGGGAAGAGACTAACCTGATCCTTGGTGGTTACTGAGATGGTGTGCTTTAATTCAGCTATTCATGAAGAAAGAGTGTGGGCCCCTGAAAGTGCTCAGGAGTGCCCTGTGCAGGGTAGTCTCTGAGAGCTTTAGCTATGGACATTTAGCTAGTGATTCTTTAGGCCAACCTTGCGGTCAGTTAAGAGGGACACTATAAGGGAATCTCTAAGCAGCATAACAATGATTAGTAGAAGACCATGAAGAAAAATAGTAGTGATAGTGAACAGCAGAGACTGAAAATCCAGACATTTTCTTCATTGTTTTACCCAAGCAAAACCATCAGTTTGTTATATACTAACAAAGAGAGAATAAGAAGGTTGCAATCATGAGCTGATATTGGCCTTAGAAAGTAAGGTCACAAGTTTTCTTTATCTAGAAGAAATACTCACTGCTATAACCTGTTATATGATTTCATGTGTTCCATGAATCTGTTCCATCTATACCCTCATTCACATATACATTTAGGAAACTCAAGGGTTTATCCTAGAATTACCATTTCTGCCTCAGTCTGAAGCAAGACTCAACAAAAGGCTTCTAAATGAAGTCACTCTATAATGAGTACCTGTGAGCATAGAATACTTACACCTGGCAGGAAATGTAAAGAACAAGTCAGATATCAGTCACTCTGAGTCAACCAACCAGTTCAACAGTGTTGATTTTGTACATTTCAAATTATGGAGCCAGAGGCAAGTTTGTCTCACATGGCTACAGAGACTTGCTTAACTGTTCTCTCTGGCACCTCTTCCAGATAGATGCAGAACACAAAGGCACATCTTGGTGACTGTATGGAAACTTAGTGCAAAACAGAAAATTATACCCCTCCTCCCACCATGTCGCTGTGACCTCATGGTAAAGTTTTAGGGCTTGATAAGTGGCTGGCAGGCTGAATTTCAGCTATCACCTTCCTTATGGGCTAGGTGGTCTTGTATAGGAGACTCCTACACAATCCTGTGTGGAGCTCTGATTCCTTGTCTAGCTCTCTAAAACTGGTCTTCCTCAAATAGCAATCTATAAGCAATCAATAAACCTTTGAGATAATTTTTAAAATAATTGCCCTCATTTACCAATGATTTCTCTGTTAAAGACATCAACATACATACATAAGCAATGGAAAATTATTTAAACAAAAGTAAGAATCGCTTGCATATATTTCACAAGGCATATTCATCAACAAAAGATAAATGGTTTTACCATGTAAATTTAAAAATAAAAATAGAATTGAGTACATCATACTTAGAATAGAGAAGCAAATACATATTAGAAAGAAGCAGAATGTTGCTTGTGTGGATCTGAAAGAGGAAAATGGAGACTGCACAAAAAAATGAAGGGAGAAAATAAATACTATGGTGAAGAAATGCCTTATCTAATGTCTTTAAGATATCCTTGAACATAAACTAAACTGTCTTGATTATGGTCATGAGTGTGATAAAACAGTTTTCATATCTCTGAAAGGATATTAGCTTTTGGTAATATCAAGATAATAGAACATTGCTGGAATCAGGAAATATTTAAAACGTTGCCGTCAGTTGTTATAAAGGGAAGACCAGGGAACCATTATTAATCCACTTCATTCATGTAAGGACTTGTTATCCTGAGAATGCCGAGTATTCATCTCCCTAGAGACCTTAAACAGAAAAGCAGTATTTAATTAGAAGAAACACATTTCTGTAGTTTAAAGAAAAGAAACAATAATCATGAAAAAATCAAAAGAAAAAGGTGAGAGTGGGTAAAATAATCAGAGGTTTATTACGTGCATTACCATTTACTTTTGGCTCATTATGTATGTTATTATTCAAAAATAACCCTAAAACGTCAATGGTTTGTGACATTTATTTCTTGCTCTCATTTTGTGAGCACCACAGGTCGGAAGCAGTTCTGCCGGGCTCAGTTTAAGTTTGGCATGACTTAGTCAGGCTTGGCTGTGTTTGACCACGCTTTGCTTGACTTGAGTCTATATGTTTCTTCTGGAACCTAGGCTGAAGGAGTAGTTTCTATCTGGGATATGTTATAAGGAAGGATGACATGAGCAAGAGGACAGGAGCATGCATTTAAATCTTCGGTTTGAACATGACATCTGTAACACCTGCTCATATTCCTTTGGCCAAGTTACATGGCAAAGTATAAAATCAGTGAAGCAGAGAAATATAGTTTATGTATTAGTTTTTTTTTTTTTTTTTTTTTTTTTGGCTGCTGTAACAAATTACCACAAATTAGTTGCTTGAATCAAAAATCTATTCTTTCAAAATTCTGGATGCCAGAAACCTGAAGTCAGTGTCACTGGACTAAAATAAAAATGCTCATCAGGTGGCACTCCTTTCAGAGGCCCTGGGGGAGAATCCATTCCTTGCTCTTCCAGTATTTAATGGCTTCCAGCATTTCTTCACTTGTGGCCATATCACTCTAAATCTTTGCCTCAGCCTTCACATTGACTCCTCTTCTGAATGCAAGCCTCCCTCTTATAAGTGTGACAGGTAGAGCCAGTACAGATAATCCAGGATAATCTCCCCATCTCAAGATCCTTAATTCAATCACATCTTCAAAGACCATGTTTTCCCCCAAATAAGTTAACTCTAAAGGTCTCTGAGAATAGGAGTTGATATCTTTGAGAACCATTATTAAACCAACTACGATTTATCTATAGAGCAGTATGGCAACAAAGAAGGAAATGAAGAGTACTAAGCAAATTAAACAATCTACCACATATGCTGTATGTTAGGAAAAATTGTCTGCTTTAAGAGTAAGTTGACACTAATACAGGCAACCATGGTACACTGCCATATCATTAACTTTGAAAACCTTTAACACAGTGCAGAGATAACCAGTTTCTTGCTTTATGAAAAGCTTGCTTATAGGCAATGATCACTGGTCCTCTGGTGTAATTTTCAGTTCTCTAATTAGGGGATCTTTAGATTCATTTTCTAATCCTAATATAATTTAACATAATTATAGTTACTAGCCTTTAAAGCCATGTACTTTTAAAGACTTTGAAGTTTCATATATTGTCTTTTGAAAAATAAAATCATTTGTCTCCTTGAAAGTAGGTATTAATGAGTATTGGATGGTGGCAGAGGTCACAGGTGAGACTGTTCAGTGAGATCTGGAAAAATGACTGAAGGCTTCAAGGAGGAGTCATTTTGTGATCCCAAGCTCCAAAGGGTTTCAAATTTGGAAACAGATTTAAAAAACCACTTTGAAATAATTTTTATGAGAGATTTTTTTTATCTACACGAAGTGTTTCATGTCTCTTATCTTACTCAATATCCTCTATGATTATGAAAGTCAGTTATTACCATCTTCCTTTTACAAATGAGGAAACTGAAATAAAGCAAGATGAAATTACTTTCCTAACATATTGGAAACTGTATTATAGTCAGTGTTATTTTATGACTATCAGCCAAGTAGTTATTAAGGAATTGTGCACGCTCAATATAAAGAAGATAAAATGGAAGGCAGCAAAGAAATGAATGTCTCAGGGTCTGTATATAGATATAATTTTTAGAAACATAGAGGTTAGTAAATGATAGGCAAGGAGTGCATTTAAAGTATAAAGTTAATGCTGCTTAAGGATTAAGTTAAATAAAAATGTTAAGTCTTTAAAAAGTCACCAAGTGAACTTGGAAGTATTATAGAACATTAGATAATTATCTGAAAAGACACTGTCTTGGTTGGTTTAAACTGTTAGCTAATGCTCTTTCAGTCCTCTTTCAGCTTTGCAAGTTGCCTTCTAAAAAAAAAAAACTGTTAAAAGATTAATGTTGTGAACATAATACATACCAACATTTTCTGCATTGGCTCTTGCAGTAGAGATGGATTACAGTTTATCTGGAACCCGTGTTTCTACCTTAGTGTGTAATTCCCATGGGTTGAGAGAGGATGCTGTTCCTTGGCAATCATGCTCCACACAACTTGTAAATCTGCATATCGCCTACTCTGTCTTTATGTGAACTCAGTAGAAAAATATGTACATACGACTTGTTCCATTTCACTTCCCAACCTCTGAACTATAGAAAATAACAAGTGTTATATGTAACGCTTGTGGAGAGCTCATGGATGTAGTAAAGCCGAGAAACTAAAACTCAAGGGAGAGATAAACCATGACTTAATAATGCTGGATCCTTTTGCAGGTAGTGGTGTTGATAGTGAGATCAAAATTAAAAAAATGAAAGATTATAAAAATTATGTTCAGTGGATCACTTTTATGTAAAATAACTTTTACCAAATTAACAACTCTGTAAAACCATGAATTCCTCAAAGACAGGAATATGACTTATTGCTATATTTATTTCTATTGTCTAACATAGTGTGATTAATAAAGATACAGATAAACTCATTACTGATTAAATTGTACAAAAATGAATTTCAATCTAAGTTTGGAATTTGCACATTATATGTTCAATTTATAATTAGACTGCAAAGATTAATCTTCCTGATTGTTTTGGTTTAAGATGTCTAATTGACTTTCAAGATTAGTTAAAATAGTATAAATGACTTTAAATATACAATTTTAATGCTGATTGAATCTTACTTCAGGGATGTTTCTATTAACAAAAAATGCTCTTTTATCACAGAATTGAACTAATCATTTTATTTCAATGTGGGTTAAACTGAGCCAAACCACCAGTTTGGCATACATATTTCATTGAAGTTTATAACTGCTATCTGAAAAGTAGCCTGGCATCATGGAGATAATCCTCAAACTCCATTTTGACAGTCTAAGTTAGGAAGCAGATTGAGATGGTGTTTTAGATCAAACACTCCCAAATATATCCACAATCACTTTTGCCTGGACTACCCAGATATTTATTATGTGGAGCTGTCTTAAGTTTTGGTCTCCACATCTGTTCTTGGACAGTAAACCCTAGAAGCATAGTTTTTTTTTTTTTTTTTTTTTTTTTTTTTTTTTTTTTTTTTTTTTTTTTTTCCAGAAACTATGAAGTAGTTATTTTTCAAGTAGTTTTTCGTAATGTTAGATCCATCTCATCCTTCACTGTGTTTTTGGAAACAAAGCCAAGAGAATATGTCTGCTATGGATATGATATATAGAATCCATTTAAAGTAAGGTCAAATATTTCACATAAACATAAGAATTTAGGGATGTCAGATCTGCAACACCAGGGAGATTTTGTAAAATGATTATAGATGAAATTAAAAGCCCTTTCATACATATATCTATATCTATCTATACATATACATATTTTATTTTGGAACATCTAAAATATCAGTATCTTAAACACATATATCATGAATATATATCTATATCTATACATTCATTTACATAATATATATTGTCTTTATATTCAAATAATGAGCATTACTATTTAGTTAAAATAGAGCTTTAAAATAAGTGAATTGTAGGCTGGAAAGTGATCTTAAAAGTTAACTTCCATTTGGTAGAGCAATTCCCTGAAAGAGGTCATTTGATGATCATTAAATGGGGCAGGAACCTCATTTCTCCCAAAGAATTTAATGTTATTTTTGAATAACTGACCTGTTGTATTCATCAAATATTCTGTCCTCACATATACAAGTTTCTCAATAATTGTATAATGAATTAAGAAATTCCAACTCACTTAATCCTTAACTTTCATCCATTATCCCTAGTTCTAACCCTCTAACTACACAAAATCATCTCACCCTCTGCTCCATAATGCTGAAGGTAGCCATTTGGGGCCTCCAAGTCTTCACCTTTCCAGTATAAACATACCAGTGAATAAACTTTCCCAGGGAAAAATAGATTTCACAAAGGATATTTATGACAGTCTGTTTCTCTTTTCTTCAAATATGAAGCACACAATGAGATGGCTGATGTGCAAATGAAACAAGTGAATATACTCGAGTTATATTTTTATTAATAAAAACCAAGATTTTATTTTGTGGGTCTTATCAGACTGTTAAGTTTCACAGTCCTTGTGGTTAAAATTATTTCTGCTAAATAGAAAAAAATAAAAAATAAAAAAATAATTTCTGTTTTAATTGTTCTTCCTTGTGCTTGTATGTTTGGGTTTTTACATTTTTTTTCATTGTTCACTGTTGAGCTGAGTTTTAGATATCCTGTGCTTTAAAAATCAGTAGTAACAGAAGCATAGCATGCTACCATCATTGCTTCCTACCAGACCCTATAGCAAATATTGAAAATTAATTATAGTCCTCCCCCCGCTTTTTTTTTTTTTTTTTTTTGCAAGGAACAGATGCCAGCTCAGATTTTTCCTTCAGTCTTTTAGTGTTGACTCATAATCCTATACTCCTTTGTCTTCACTTTTAATCTTGACTTCAGGATGTATATTTAGATGTATTACATTAAGCCATGTTTGTACTGCTATGTTGAGATGGTTTTAATGGCAAATTCTTCCAATTAACCTATAAGTTATCGTTCTTAACTCATTCTCTGAAAATGTGATGAGCCTTTTTTTCCCCAGGTAGTCCTAATCTGATATTGGTCCATTCTTCTACTATTTTTAAAATGTGTATTTAGCAGACACTTATATTTCTTTCCATTTTTAAACTACTAGACCTCACTGTGGACCTATTAGTTGTTGGCCATATTTTCAACTTTTCACGTCAACTTTTTTCTGGAAATATCTTCCTCCCTTTCCATGTGATGATAGGAGTGGAGATAGGCATGCTACTTTTTAAAGAGGGAAATGTTGGGGTGCCTGGGTGGCTCAGTTGGTTGAGCGTCCGACTTCGGCTCAGGTCATGATCTCACAGTTCGTGGGTTCGAGCCCCACATCGGGCTCTGTGCTGACAGCTCAGAGCCCGGAGCCTGCTTCCGATTCTGTGTCTCCCTCTCTCTCTCTGCCCCTCCCCCACTCACACTCTGTCTCTCTCTCCTTCAAAAATAAACAAACATTAAAAAAAAATTTTTTTTAATTTTTTTTTCAACGTTTATTTATTTTTGGGAAAGAGAGAGACAGAGCATGAACGGGAGAGGGGCAGAGAGAGAGGGAGACACAGAATCGGAAACAGGCCATCAGCCCAGAGCCTGACACGGGGCTCGAACTCACGGACCGCGAGATCGTGACCTGGCTGAAGTCGGACGCTTAACCGACTGCGCCACCCAGGCGCCCCCACAACACTGTTTTTTAAGCTTTTTCCAAGCTAAACATCTGGGATATAGAGAAAACTCACACCATGGATTATGAATCATGAAACTGTGGCACACATGTCCTTTCAGACTGGGCCCTTTAAGAGGCACTCTGGAATTTCTTAGAAGCAAAATGCTTGAACAGATATTGGGAGTTGGAAGTGTAATAATTTGAGCTGTTAGACTCAGATCCAGGGATGCTTAATATCCTTCAGAGGGAAAAAAAAAAAGAAGATCCAATAAAGGAGGACAGTCACTGCAAAATCAATATAATCTACAACAAATGCGTAACAGAGGAGACCTGAACGAACCTTCATCAGACTTAGGGAAAATTATTAAATCAATTAAATCAAATTAAATCAAAATTATTAAATAAAAAAATACAGTAAGTTCAGTATCTCCTAGAATTTTAATAAAAATAATTTAGAAATATTTTATACTATTAAATAACAGTATTTTTGTTGTACAATGATTGCAAATCTATGTTGAATAAATGTCTCTATTGAAAATATATTTATGTTTCTATCACCTGCAGTTTTTTTAAGCAGTATTCTGATATTATCCCTGGAGGTATGTCATACCTATCCTATAGTACTATATTTTTTCTAATCCATTCATTATTTCAAGTTATCTATGAAATATAAAATATTCAAGGTATTTTTAGGCACCAGGGGTAAAATTTGCGTTTTGGAATGAGGCATACATAGGAATATTCTCAATATAGGATTAGTCCATCCTATCAAATGTCCTAAGAAATTATTTTGACTCTACACTTTTTAGGTTTATTGAGAGAGAGAGAGAGAGAGAGAGAGAGAGAGAGAGAGAGAGAGAGAAGGCAAGAGAGTGCAGAGGAGACAGAGAGTCCCAAGCAGGCTCCACACTGTCACGAATCATAGATTATGACCTGAGCAGAAATCAAGAGTTGGACACTTAACTGACTGAACCACCCAGGTGCCTAGACACTACACTTCTAAGTTAGATCTTGTTTGGAAGAATAGTGTTTATTTTATTGCCTCTTTGACAGCTGGAAATTTGTATTGATGTGATATACCTATTTCAACTAAAATCATTTTTATCTTCCATACATAATTAAGTCTGGTTTTAACTCATCACCTGTTCTAACTCTAGTGCCCCCCCCCCATTAAGAACACAGCTCTCTTAGCTATCTACACCTTTTCTATGAAATGGCTTTCACTTACTTTTCATAAATCTAAACTTATTTCTTCTTCTTCTTCTTCTTCTTTTTTTTTAGTTTACTTATTTTGACAGACAGAGAGAGAGAGAGAGCGAGCGAGCGAGCTGAGGACAGAGAGAGGGAGAGAGAATCCCAAGCTTGAACATGGGGCTTGTACCCACTAACTGTGAGATCATGACGTGAGCTGAAATCAAGAGTTGAACATTTAACTGACTGAGCCACCCAGCACCCCAAAAGTTTCTTATTTTAAATGAGTGTAAGGATCTGATTACTTCATTATATCTTCTAAGGTACTTGCAACCAAACATTTATATATTTAAATACATATTTGTAATTCGTGTTTGTAATTTCTTTCTTTTTAGTTTCCCTTATATTTTATTTGAGTCACTGTGACAATTGTTTTCAAATTATGTACAAGAGTATATAATCATTTTTACCTATAAATTCATTAATTAAGAAAAATTATGTAGTATCTGTCTTATAGAAGGGTCTAGTAGGGTTGAAAACCACTGTTCTATAGCGTATGAAAATCTTTGAGTACAGGGGAATACATGTGTCCAGAGCTAGCTTCATGGACATGATACCTATACATTTACACAGAATCTTATGCTTAGAAGGCCCCCACCCTTAATTTAACGATCTGCTGTCACCATATTAAAACTTATCATACATTTGGAACAAAAGCCCCACATTTCATCTTGCTCTGAATCTTGCAAATTACTACAGCGAACAACTTGAAAATGGCCCACAGAAAATACTTATATTACTCTCCCTTGAATAAACATATTTCTGTATTCCCTTTCAGATTATTTTGTCAGTTACCAACCTCAAAAATAAGTTGATAATTTTCCCAATAAATTATTATTCTTGATCCATTCTTCTTTCTAGAGCTCCATATCATGTGTTAGAGTGCTTAATGAACAGACACCTACTCAGCTTCTCCCTGCATATCCAAATCTCAGTGACCAGCAACATCAGACGCTAATGTACCAATTTGTACTCATTAAGCTTCCCTGTGCCACATCAACTCCCTCCTTTGTGAACTAATTGATTCTCACTGTAATGATTTTGGTTTCTCAACCAATTATTTGCAGGCCATGTCTTGGTTCATGCATCAATTCATCCACATTATATACTCCTAACCAATCTCTTTTGATTATTTCATAACACTATAATTCAACCTCTAAATGACACTGCCTTTAAAAAACTTTGCTTTATTTAAAACATATTTTTTTTTTGGGGGGGCGCCTGGGTGGCGCAGTCGGTTAAGCGTCCGACTTCAGCCAGGTCACGATCTCGCGGTCCGTGAGTTCGAGCCCCGCGTCGGGCTCTGGGCTGATGGCTCAGAGCCTGGAGCCTGTTTCCAATTCTGTGTCTCCCTCTCTCTCTCTGCCCCTCCCCTGTTCATGCTCTGTCTCTCTCTGTCCCAAAAATAAATAAACGTTGAAAAAAAAATTAAAAAAAAAAACAAACAATTTTTTTTTAATGTTTATTTAGTTTTGAGAGAGAGAGAGAGACAGACAGACAGACAGAGCTGTAGGGGAGGGGCAGAGAGAGCGAAACAGAGAATCACAAGCAGGCTCTAGGCTCTGAGCTGTCAGTACAGAGCCTGGTACGGAACTCAAACTCACAAACCGTGAGATCATGACCTGAGCCAAAGTCGGATGCTTAATCGACTGACCCACCCAGGCACCCCTAAAACCCAATTCTTATTATTTATTTATAGTACATTAAATTTTTAAATAGTACACCACATATTTCTGAATAAAATCATATCCATTTGATATGTTGCTTTAAGAACAGTTTCCCCCTAACTCTTCAGTCTCATTTTTGGTATCTTTTATAAAACTATACTTATGTTTTAACCAAAGTGAACTTCCAGAAGCTTCTTACAAACCTTGTTTCTTTAAGCTTCTGTGCGGCTATCTATGCTATTTTGACTGGAGGATCCTCAGTCGTCATTATTGTACTAGCTGGATCCTCTTGAAGGCAGATGTTAAGATGGAAGTTGGAAGTATATTAGATTTATTGGGGATAATGCCTATGAAAGATAAATGGCATAGGGAGAAGTGAACAAAGAAAGCCTTCAGACTGGAATGCAGGTCTGATCTCCTTTATTCAAAGAAGAGGAAGGAGGACTGGGTATAGCACAACTATGAATAAGTCTTAGGCACCTCAGAGAAGAACTCTTACATCAAGTTTACCTTATGTAGAGTACCACATTGGGCAGAAATGGTCAGGCCCTGGCATCCCCACCATGTTTTGTTATTGGCTGCATACCATGAATTTCCAGGAGAAGCATAACCTAAGCAAAAATGCTGTGGTGGGTACTGAAAGCAAATGATTGGCAAGTTGTCTTTTAAAGAGCAAATGAAGAGCACATCTTCATGACTGCTACAATTTTCCAAGACAAATACTTTGTTGGAATGTGACAGAGAATAAATCAGCCAATGCATCAATTAAGAACTCCAAATAATCCTTTAAACTCAGCTTGAATAGTTGAGTTTTGAACTTTGATCTTTCTGGAAGGATTAATGTACTCCCATAGTTCCTTAAACATTTCAGTACTAAAGGATACTAATAACATGATGTGTTGATGCTTGTGTATCACTATTAACCATGAGACTTGCCCCTAGCAATTTGTTTGAGTATGATCAGAGTGTCCATATGACCGGCTGGTTGTTAATAAGCCCAGGAAGAAGAGGAAGTTACCAGAACCTTGGCAGGAATAGGACTGAGTTTGAAGAGAGTCAAGGTCCAGGGGACAATCATAACAAGTCTACACAGAGGTACAGCAGATTCTGTTTTCCCAAGGTCTGTATCAGCTACATGAATGTAAATTCCAGAGAATTCTTTGGCAGACTACAAATTCTCTTGAAATACATATTTATAATATACCTTTTAACATCCCCAAATGAAGATCATAGATAAAATAGCCTACCTACTCTCATAGCATAAAAAGGTCAACATTATGCTCTAATTATTCTCTAAAGGAAGAATCAAAGGAATTTGTTATAATGTGTACTGATTATTTAAATCCTCAGTCATTATTATACTAGAAGACATAATGAGGTAGTCAGATATAGATAATATCACTGTGCAGCTACAATTATATAATTATGTGTCATAATGTCAACTCGGTTACAAACTGTGGCAAAATTTTCCAAAATGGAAAACAAATTCCTTTGTAAAATTCTAATCAAATTTGTTAATTTCAATTTTTCCTAAATTGTGTTCATATTATATATGAAAATGTGTTTATATATAATGGAGTTATATTCTAGTCTTTAATAATTATAAACAGGCCTTTCATCTAGATGGATTATTACAGGACTGTCAAAAGTAGCAAAAAAAAAAAAAAGGGACTATTTTTAGGCATTTTAGACTATTCACATTCTGCAGGATGCCTAATATTCCTAGCATTGGTTCTGCTTAATAATTGTGAAACCATAAGATAACTCCATACATTTTCAGAATGTCCTCTGAGGTCTAAACTCCCAGGACTGAGAACTATTATTCTAGGGAGTGTGTATAGACATGATGTAGATTTTCTGCAAGATAGGCACACTATGATTTCCAGTGTAACTCTAAAATACTGATGAAGAATCACTTTTTGGGCACCAGTGCCCTGGGAAAATGAGACATCTATAACAAAGAAGAAATTTTGAAATGGAATTGGAGCTAAGCAAATGTAAGGGTGATAGGATAATGCTGGTTGGATGAAGGAAGAGTTTATACAAGATCCTAGAATTAACAGAGAGATAGCAGTCCAATGGAAGAAATGGTAGGTTCCAGAGGATGGTGGAAGGACAGAGAGACAGTGGGGTATAGTTTTGAAAGCCATTTTGCCTAGTTTAAATCTTACCTAAGAGCAATGGAAGCCATTGAAAGGAACGGTAAAATCAGATTGGCATCTTGTAATCTTGACGTAACTTGGAGTGGGGACAAGCTTGGAGCAGATGGTATAGTCATTTTCTGATGATTTCAAATGAGAGTTGTAGTTCAAGTGAGAGATGTTAGTGCCCTGGATAGGGTAGGCCCTGGTTATGGAGCAGAGTTGGCAGATAGGAGGGTTGTTTAGAAAGCAGAATTCACCTGACCGTATGATTCACGTGACTGGGTGTAGAAGGTGGGAGAGAGAGATGAGTCTGGGATTATTCCCAGGAATTTGGCTCCTGCTGCTGGGTTAAAATATTCTTCTTAATATTAGGAACAGGATAGGATATGAATAGGCCATTAGTTTGAAGGGCAACAGGGACACAACTGGGAAGACAGCATGGAGTGAAATTAAGGAATATTTAAGGCAAATGTAACAATTTTCTTGGGCCTATCTGGTTAGTTATCTTTATTTCTCTCTCTCTCTCTCTCTCTCTCTCTCTCTCTCTCTCTCTCTCTATCTCTCCAGCCTCCTCTCCAAACTGGCCACACTAATTTTTCAAAGGACACATTCCATGTTTTTTGCCAAAATATTTAATTTTATACATCAAAATGGATTTTAAAATCATGTCAGAATTCAGATGATATGATCACATCTGTGTATTTAGTAATAATAAAATAAACACAAAACAGAATAGCATGACTGTAGTGCTGACGTTATTTTGTACACAGACCATGTAAGACTCACTGGCTTAAAAACATCATGATTTAGATAGTACAAATAATGTATGAGATAAACAAGAGAAATCAAGAAACATTGCTCTGTAGATTCTTTTATTTGATAGAAACCAAAATTTGATTCTGCAGGGCAGAATTGGTAAGAAAAAAAGCTAAAAGTAAATTTCAAGACTTAAAAATTCTACATCCAGATGGGTAAAGTATCATATTGACTGCAAATAATAATGAAATCAACTTCTTTAAAAAATTCAAATTAAATAACCTATGATATCATGCCTCTGTAATACTACAAATGAAATAATAGCCTTTCCAGACAAGTTTTAAGGAACCTAGACTAACTGGGAGAATACAAACACATGCATTCATTTTATGTTGTAACAAAGCCCAAAGAAGATTTATAATGCAAAGAAAATATGAGGAATGATCTTCATTTGTCACTTTATTTAAACTTTGCTGCTGATGGAAGCAATTTTTAATCAGCACTGTTTTGCTAGTCCTCTTAATTCTGAAGGTTTTTATTAACACTTTTATTTTAGGGCCTATTAGAATTAGCTGATTTTATAGTAATTTTTTCTTATGTCTCTGTGCCTCCCTAGATCTAAAAACCCTTTGAGGATAAGAACTGTATCTTATGCTTCTACTCTCCATAACACTAGCACAGTATCTTGAATGCAGTAAAAACTAAATGAAGGTATATATTTGATCAATTTGTATACTGAGGATTTTATCATGAATCAAAATAACATTCTAATTTAACCTGACACAACTTGACAATAACCATGTTATCTGTAGGAGTTAGACTCGGGACTAAAACATTTTGCTGAAACATGATTGGTTCTTGATTCATATAATTAAAAATTTATGGCACACTTTCATACATAGAAAAAATATTGGGAAGACTGGCAAAAGGATTTTTTTTCCTTTTGCTTTGAGATTCACGATTAAGAGATTTTCAACAGCATACCAACAATAACATTCTAGATTCTTGTGTTCTATATTTTATGTCCTCTGGAGACATATAATAGATTCTTTAGGTGAAATAAAGTTTAAGTAAGTAAAAGCATGTTTACCCAAACAATCTCTGCTTAGTAACGTGAGTTTTCATATCCAATGAACTCTTGCCAGGTTGTAGACAATAAAAAGCAATAAACGGGATGAAGACATTTCTCCTTTCAAAAGTCTGTTTCCACTTTAAAACATTTCTAAGGATGTGTTGTGGTAAAATGTATTTTCAGTTGGCCTTTTTTAATTCTTCTTCATTTTGAGAAATAAGGACAGGGATGGGAATTTTTATTTGACATAGGATAAAGTAAGAAAAAAGTATTACTGAATCCCTATATTCAATAATTCTATAGTCCAATGAGAGGAAAAAAATAAACACAATTAACACTTAAAATATTTAAAAATACAAAGAAAGCAACAATCTTTGAGTGAAACTTCCCAAATGAAAATTGTATCCATCTCCCTGAAAAAATATATATATAATTATATGCTCCTATGTGTGGTATTTTTTGTTTGTAGTTCTCTCAATCTCATGCATTCCTTTTCAGTCAAAGATTATCTTTGCTCTCTTCCACTGCAAACTTCAAATATCAGTAGCTAAAATTTTTATTTGTAGGTTTTTGGTGTAGTTTTACCTTCTTTTGGTTATGAAACAGATAGGCTTTTCAATGTTGCCTTTTACCTGAGCTACTTGGTATCTGTTATGACAAATGTTATCCCCATGTCATCCCACCCCAGGTTTAAAATACCCTAACATCTGAAAGCTTCTGCTTCTATTTGTGGAATCATTCTTATCATTACCTTATTCTATGAAGTGTCCATGCAACTACTAGTCCTGTGTTTTAAATCACATTGGGAGGGGTAGCTTGAGAGTGGAGAAGGGTCTCTAACAATATCTGTTGGGATGACCAGGTTTTACACAGACAACTATTTATTGGCCTATTTACAATGTCTGTACGCACAATATGAAATTTCATCTAAAGAAATTAATATGAACTGCAGGGATTATCTTTGCCATGACATTTTAAAAAATAGGTAGATGGATTCTGACAATATATATATATATATATATATATATATATATATATATATATATGGAAAAGCAAGGACAGTCACTAAACATCAGAGACACTTTAAAAATCTAGAATACATAGAAAGCTCTGAAGTTGTTTTTTTTTTTTTCCTAATTCCTTTCCCAATACATATTCTTTATTATGTACCAGAATTTTTATAAACATTTGTAAAGCTTACTGGGACACTATCCCCCATCTTCATTTTCATGGTTTCTTCTATCACTTGGGTTTTGCTAAATTGTAAGCACCTTGAGAGCAAGCATCGTGTGTTTTTATCATTTCCTAAAAACTTCAATTTTACGGACCTCACGGGAGTACCACAGAACATTAAGAAACTATAGAAGAAGAGCAGCTAAACTTTGGGCTCTAGTCTCTCTAATGTTAAGATAACCTTCACATTGGGGTACATGTGGCTCAGTCGGTTAAGTGTTTAGCACTTGATTTCAGTTCAGGTCATGATCTCACAGTTTGTGAGACTGAGTCCCATGTCAGGCTCTGTGCTGCCAGCATGGAACCTGCTTGGGATTCTCTCTCGTCCTCTCTCTCTGCCCCTCCCCAACTTGCATGCTCTCTCTCTCTCTCAAAATATAAATATTTTAAAAAGGGATAATCTTTGTATTAGGTCTTCAGAAGTTGTACAGTTATATTTGCATGCCATTGAGATTTAATAATCTGATTTGTTATTTGTACTACAAATTCTAAGTAATGCATTTTTTGTTTTCAAAAGAGATGATGTATAGAGTTGATAACATAGAAGAATTTTGTCCATAAAAATATATATACCCATGAAGGCAAATTTCTGAGTTTATTAAATTAATAGTATTGAATTACCCTGGTAAAGCTAGAATTCAAATCAATCGAAGAACCATCGTGCTGCTGAAATTTCAATTCAAACTTTGTTAGGATCACAAAATGTGAGAGGTCAAACTTACTATATACAGTCTTTCTAACTGGTATTAAGCAATCTAGGTAAATGGTGAATACATTATACTGCATAGTTATGACATATATATGAAAAATTTATTCCCTCTTTATAAAAAATTTTCATTATAAAAATAATATATTTCAAGTTAATAATTTTTTTCAGGTTTATTTTGTGAAACACAGGATAGATCAATCCCTCTTCCCCCTCCCCACCCCAAAGAAAGGTTTTGGCATTTTCAACAAATTGAAGCAGAATTCTCTAATAGTATAGTCTGTTAATCTTTTATGGTGGCATAGAACATGAAAATGATTATGTCCCTCTTTTAATTAGGGTAAGATATTTTTAAATACTAATATATGATGATCTCTATCCCCTTCTAAAGTATAGGTCTGAGAAATAAAATAAATGCCTGAAAAAGCAAAGCTCCCTAATAACTTCCATGGCTCTGTGGTCACAAACTCTAGGGTAAGGGAAGCTGTATCTGTTCACTACCTTATTTAGATGAGCTGCCATAATTTTTATAATGGAAAATATGATGTTTTTAATTTTTAATTTTTTAATATGGCAATGCCCATTTTAGAGTTTATTGATGTGTAAGAAATAGCTTCCAATTTTATACTGTAAGAATTTCAAAGTATAAAAAAATGTTTACAATAGTCATCTATATTTAATTTACAGACAGAAAAAAAAAAATGGAACACAAGTATTCTTTCTTCCCAAAGATTTTGAAACACAGTTCTAAACAAGATATAACTGCTTTTCTATTGTGTAGTGTTATACATAGAACTTTAAAATCTTCATTTCTCAAGGGAGATAATTATGTTAACCTTGCAGGTATTTGTATTCTTAAACTGAGAAAGCAAATGTGGAATGCTTAATGTGTGGCTGTCATATAAATACAAATTCCACATGGTATAGCTTAATGCTACCTACTGTTTTTTTCTCCTTCAAATCAGAAGTTCAGGAATATTTTACTCTCAAGACCTGTTTGTAGTGCTAAAAATGTCTAAACACTCCAGAATTTTACTTATGTGGATAACTGTTGACATATTTAAAGCTGACAAAACTTTATATTAATTCATCTGAAATTACAATAAACTGATTAAATATGAACATAAATAATGGATTAAATATGAACAGAAATAATGCGCTAAAAACTTGTATTTCCAAACAATTTTTTTTTAATTTTTTTTTTTCTCAACGTTTATTTTTATTTTTGGGACAGAGAGAGACAGAGCATGAACGGGGGAGGGGCAGAGAGAGAGGGAGACACAGAATCGGAAACAGGCTCCAGGCTCTGAGCCATCAGCCCAGAGCCCGACGCGGGGCTCGAACTCACGGACCGCGAGATCGTGACCTGGCTGAAGTCGGACGCTTAACCGACTGCGCCACCCAGGCGCCCCAGTTTTTCCAAACAATTTTAAGAAAGTGATAGGTCCCATTTGAAGAAAACTGGCCTTACACAGATTCACAGTTGGAAGAGGTAAGACACCTTATTAACCTTTTAGGTAATGGTGGATATTCTTTTCATGATACAAGAAAATAACTCTACAAATAGTTTCTAAAATGTTAGTTGTAATGTAGCTAAATTTCTGTTGCCTAGTTGGTAGTAAAAAAGAAAAAGAACTGAAACAATATCAATAAATATTTCATATTTTGTTACATTAAAATCAACTGGCCTATCTTACAATGTTACTGGATTTTATTGGAAAACATTTGACTCACTGCAATTTGCAGATCTTCTAAATGTTGACCCTTCCTTTCTTCCTTCTTCCCTCTTTCCTTCCTTTCCTCCTCCTTCCCTTCCTTCCTTCCTTTTGATTCCATACTCATTAATAAGCTGTATTAATTTAATAAATATATTCACTGAAATGTTTGAAAGTCAACCTGACATGAGAGGATTTTGTTTAACAAGACTAGGCAGACTGAGCCACACAAGCATCCCAGAAAAGATATGTATGGGGGAAAAAAATCATGTCAGTATGAGATAGGAAACTCATACATATGTGTGTGCATTTAAACACACATAAAAGGAGGAGGGGAGTACCCGACCAAACAGTATACTAAAGATTTATATTTTTATTAAAGGAAAGAACATTGGTTCAATAAAGACCTTCTAAACTTGTTTTAAATTTGAACTACTAGTGTCTTTTCAATACGTTAGTATCACCTTTTTTTCCCTCAATGATATTATTACCTATAACTCTTCCAAAGTTCTTCATTAAGAGTAGAAACTAAATTAAAGTTTGCTTCCAGAAACAGGAAAGGAGGGGCACCTGGGTGGCTGAGTTGGTTAAGCATGTGACTTTGGCTCAGGTCAAAATCTCAAGGTCAGTGAGTTTGAGCCCTGCACCTGGGGGGCTGGGATGAGCTGGGATGACAGCTCAGAGCCTGGAGCCTGCCTCAGATTCTATATATGTGTCTCTCTCTGCCCTTCCCCAGCTTGCGTGCTTTCTCTTCAAGAATTATAAACATTAAAAAAATTAAGAAAAAGAAATATGAATGGAACAGTTGCAAAGTTTTGGTTCTATCAGTACAGAACACACATCTGAAGAAAAATAAGTCCGTTTGGAGGATAGTTTTTACCCTTGAAAAGGGTAAAAAGTGAAGGTAAGTGAAAGATGTTAAAAAAAGTAACATCTTAATTTTTTTTACGGGAAGTAGAGTCATAAATTTCTTAACTGAAATATTTCTACACACTCCTATATTCATAAAGTGACCTAATGGGGGTGCCTGGATGGCTCAATGGGTTGAACATCTGACTTTTGGTTTCGGCTCAGGTCATGACCTCCCAGTTTTGTGAGTTTGAGTCCAGCATGGGGCTCCGCACTGTTATCATGGAGCTTAATTGGGATTCTCTCTCTGCCCCTCCCCCACTCATGCTCTATCGCTCTTTTGAAATAAATAACTTAAAAAAATAAAAAGTGACCTTATGGGATATACCTTATGATGGGGTATACTAAAAGATTCTGAAGTACAATGTAAATATAATAACAAATTGTATTCCATGGAAGACATTTTTTAAAAACCAAGGAAAATATATGGTGTCATGTGTCTACAGAAAGTTAACACTGTTTTATGAAGAATAATAATACCATGTTGTTTTACCTTACCAGTCTTAATGCATATTGTAGCACACGAAAAATATAACCACTCAAAACAACCCGTTTTTATTCAGAGATATGTTGTTATTAGGCTATGCATGTTATTATGCAGTAATATTATGAATGATAAGCTAAATGGTAGATCCAATTACTAGAGTTAGAGGATTTGTTTTCCACAATTTTGAAAAAAAAAATTCCACAATCAAAAAAAATTGTGTGATTTAATAGAAAATTAAAGAAATATACTTCTAAACTATCAAGGTATTTTGAGCATCAAATGTATATAAAGATTCTTTAGAATGTTTTCAGTGTCACTTTTTTTTTTTTTTTTTAAACATTAGGTACTTTTCCTTATTATCCCAATTGCTGAAAAAGCAGAGAATTAGTAGTAAACTGTATAGGGTTTAAGTTAGCTTTTTTTATGTTATACTTAGGATCCTGATGGAACTGTTTCTTTCTCGTAACTATTTAAGTCATCATTTGACTTACATGATGTGTGTGTGTGTGTGTGTGTGTGTGTGTGTGTGCACGCGCGCGCGCATGCGTTTATGTTTTATGTATGTAGTTATAGTTTCTTTCTGCAAAAGTATTCTTAGGAGTATTTTCACAGTGTTACAATGGAATCCAACTTCCATTTTCCATACTTTTTGAAAATTTTACTCAGAAAGTGAATAGCTTTTCAGAAGTGCTGTATTTTGTAAACTGGCAAAAAGCCAACAGCAATATATGGAACATGCAAGATTTATAAGTGATAAAGTTAATCATGTGAGACTTTATTATAGACCTTTATTTAGATCTATTATTGATTTAAATTTACTCTCTTTATAAGCTATTTTCTTAGTATAAGTATAGCTTTTCTTATTTCTATAAAATAAAAGGTGTAAGAAAAGTATCTTTTAATTTAAATCACAATAACTTTTCTGGCAAAGTTAGTGTTGAAAAGAAGTTGAACACATCTCATAAAATTATGTTGAATCTATTCCATGCTTGCTGAGTATGTAACAAGTATTGTATCATTTTTTTTTACAGGAATGGTATTTTACCTGATTAAAATAATTATATTAACAATTAAACAATTATGAAAAATTTGACTTTGACTTAATTGTTTTTTTATTTTTTAATTTGCTTTCATTTGTAGCTTTGTGAACAAGCTTGGAAGAACAATATACAAACAGTTACTAATGACGTCCACCTATCAATGTAATCAAATAAAGCAGATACATGGAAAGGACAAAAAGTACACTGTAAATATCATAAGCCAAATAAAAATTTTGCATTTCTAAATACTTTATTTTTAAAACCAGAGTACAGTATAATGAAACATTTAAAAGTCCAAAGTTCTACTCAGTTTCAGTGTTAGTCATTATGAAAATTATTAATATTAATCCTTTTTGACATATTGGCCACTCAAAAGCCCATATTTTCTAGAGAAAATTTACACAAGACAGTGTAAATGTACCATTTTCAAAGGGCAGATCAATGTTTTCAATTTTATGTATAGCTCATAAAAGCTATACTTGAGGTCACTACGTTTTTAGAATTTACTGTGCATATTTTCAATTCCTAGCTAACTCATGTTTAATTGTGATTTAGTTTTTGATTAGAATGTAGAAAAAAATGTAATACAACTTATATAGATGTGGTTGGCCTGTTTAAGTTTCTCTAAGATAAGCAAAGAATTCTCATATGTTTTTGTTTGACTTCCTTCATCCTCTCAGTCTTTAATTCATTCATCAAACCTACAGCAAGTATTTATTGAACAAACTACATAGCAGTCAAGTTCTGAAAATAATTTCAATTAGAAGTTGCTTTTTGTTTTCTCAAATTGATTTTTTACTTCAATATGTTAAGTCATCAATTTTTGACTATGTAAACTCTCAAGTTAATTTGTATAGTTAAACATTATGAATCATGTAGCTTGTGGAGAAGTGACTGTCTCATTTATATTTAGGGATATGATTCGATTTTTCCTTTTTTAAAAGCTATTGCTATTTTAGTGACTTCGACAACTGAGAAGAGTGCTAATCCAGTCTTTATTTAAACTTTGTTTAGTTGTTTGATCTCTTGACTTTCTTAAACATTATACTGACTGCTGTACTATATTTTTTTATATAGGCAGGATGTGCTCATCATTAACAAAAATATATTAAAATTTCATTTTGTAATTCCTGCCCTAAACACAATTTTTATTTGAAGCTCTCTGTACAGAAGTTCAAGGGCAGATAAAACAAAATTCAAGCCCATGTGGAGATTACATTTCATTATTAATATGTGTGGATTTTAATATCTTGCATCATTTAACAATCTAAGAAATCACTCATATTCTTCATGATTTTAATTTGTAGTATCATCCAAAATTAGTAAAATAATTTGGTTTTTACTTCAGTCTAATTTCCTGATAATTTTCTGTGTATGAAATAGCAAAGAAAGGAATGTTAGAAGTTCCAACAGGTCATCCTGTCATATGAAGAAACAATTCAGGAAATCTTATTAATAAATCTAGCAGCAAATTTGTTTGAGGATGAGATCAATGTTGTGGAAATACAGCCAAAAGCATTCTTTAACTTCTTTCTTAATTTTTGCTTTGATCATTGCACAAGATAATAACAGAAGTATATAATTATATGAAAAAAATTACACAACTGCCTCTTGGAATTAGTGGTATCCTTTTAATCTTAACCCCTCCACAATTCCATATAATTCATTTGCTACCATTTTATGTATTGTTTTGTCTCAAATATTCACTCTCTTCAAGAAAACCACCTGTTTTACCCAAGGAATAGAGTAGATTTATCAAAGACATTTGGCAAAATCTCTTTACAATTTGGTCTCTAGTTCTGATTTCTTCAGGACAAATCATAATTTGTTTAAAATAGCCTTTAGGGGCGCCTGGGGGAATCAGTTGTTTAAATGTCTAATTTTGACTCAGGTCATGATCTGATGGTTCATGTGTTTGAGTCCCTGGCAGTGCAGAGCCTGCTTGAGATTCTCTCTCTCTGCCCTGCCTCACTCTCTCTCAAAATGAATAAACTTTAAATAGAATAATGTAGCCTTTAAAAAAAAAAAAAAGCAAAAAGGGAGGTAAAGAGAAAGAGTAAGATGAGTAGGAAAGAAATCCTAGACTTCTATTATCTTCTCTACTACAATGATTTACTTCAAAAAGAGTTTACGAGGTAACACAAGGTAAGTAAGTCAATCTAGTAGCATAAAATCTTACATAAATAAATATATAAATAAATAGTTTGGACAATAAACACATCGCAATAGGAGACAGGAAAAGCATAGTTTAGAATCATAGTAAATCCTTATGAAATATGTGTAATTTATTATCCTCCATTCAAACCAACTTACAAATTAGAAAAATAATTTTCCTCAAATTATGCAGATGTGAGAATTTTATTTTTTTCTCACAAACTAAAATGTATAATTTTTACCCAGATATAAAATAATAATCTCATCCAAAGTAGACTAAAAATTAAAGAAATTTGTAAGCTTAATTATTACTATACTAATGACTAAAGCTAGACATTTTATTAGATTTTTTAAAAAGTTTATCCATTTATTTGAGGGAGGGAGAGAGAGGGAGAGGGAGAGAGAGAGAGAGAGAGAAAGCATATGTACAAGCAGGGGAGGGGCAGAGAGGGACGGAGAGAATGCCAAACAGGCCCCATGCCGCCATACAGAACCTGATATAGGGCTTGAACCCATAAACCATGAGATTATGACCTGAGCCAAAACCAAGAGTCAGAGGCCCAACCAAGTGAGACAGCCAGGAGCCCCCAAAGCTAGACATTTTAAATAATTCTCTTATTTTTTACTTTTGGCTTCTAGATTTTTTGGGGGGGGGGGGAGGGGGGAGGTCCTTACTATTGCATCTTGACTTTCCACTCATCTTACTTGGAAAGGTGCGAATTTTTCATTGAAAAATGTACGTTGCCTCACTTAGTACTGTGCTTGTTTTCTAATACATTCTCATTAGATTTAATTCTTACTATGGTCTGTTACTTAGGAATTGGTATAACTAACTCAGTGCTCCAAAAAGTCATGTGCATGATGCCAATTAATTAACACAACTAATGTATCAGAGGACCTGATTACATATAAAAGAATGCCTGTATTAAAGCAATTTAATTATATGTCAATAGGTAAATGACAGCACCTAAAATACTGCTTTGAATATAAATGATACAAAAGAACTGGTCTTAGCAATAACATCATGATTGTGTTAAAACAGTGCATCTCAAACATTTTGTGCATATGAATCAGCTGGGGATCTTTATAAAACATATGGTCTACAGTGGGGCCTGAGATTCTGCATACCCAACAAGTTTTCAGGTGACGCTGATTCTGCTGGCTAATGGGTCACATTTGAGTAGCAAGAATCTAATAGATCTCCTCATCTGGATCCACTACAAATCCTATTCTGGTGAAATTAGTGTAGAAATAAAACCAATTCCTTACACTTAGATCAAGCACTGCATTCAAGAGATTTCATAAACACTGCATCACTTAGCAATCTTTTTTAAGATAGCAAAAAAGTGACTCAGAGAGTTTGAGTGATTTACCCAAAGAAACAGATAATAATTAAAGAGATAAATCTGAAATACGTGTTTCCTAGATGTGAATCCTTTCCATTGCATTCAGCAGTTACAAAATAATTTAGCTTATTTCCAAGCAGCAAATGAATTTTTTTTTTTTTTTTTGGAAGCAGGTAGTAAAGGGTTACAGTTCCATTTCTTCTTTGTGCAAATAGTGACTTGTGGTGTTTATTTAATTCCACTACTTCTGTGAAACATCACTATATTTAGTATAGTTATCTATTCTGAGCACCTAAATCAAAATTTTTCAATAGAGGTGATAAATTCATTTTTGATCCTCTTACTCTTAAAAGCAGACATTTTGACCAATCGATAAAGCTTTGACACCAATTCTTTGTCCAAACACATTTATGCAATTGAAAATTCCTAAAGATAAAATTTTTGAACTCCCTCTAGAATTTATCATTTAATGAAAGGCCAATATTTTACTTCTTGAGTCTGCTATTTCCCGTCTAGACAACTACAGAATGGTAGTTTCTGGATAACTGCTGTTCTTTCAAATATGATTTCAAAGCTTACAAAATGGTCCACTTGTTTTTTAGACCATGAATTTTATAGAGTAAAACTTTTCTCAAATAATTACACATGTTCATGTAGAAGTCTTGTTCATTCTTTTCCCTACTTGTCTATCCTTATCAGGATATATTGTTACATATTTCAGATTCTTTCCACAATTTCCACTAAGCTTTTGGTAATTTTTATATTAAGGGGGAGTCAGACTAATGTTAAATATTTGAAACCAGAATATTTTTGAAGTGTATATTTTCTCCAGAAACATAAAATCTGTTTAGGTTCTAATTCTATTAAATAGCATATTATACTAAGTGTAAAAAAAAAATTCTTTGTTTTCTCTCTAATCTCACTCTTTAAAAAGATTTAAAAGTGCAGTGCACATTTACATGAAAGAACTTTGTAATAAAATTGATCATAGTAGACTAAATAAATACTTCACTCTACCAAAGTTAGGTGTGGTCTAATGACATTATTAGAATTAGTAGCATGGACCATTAAAGAGGAATTTCCTAGGTTTGGGTGCTGTCAGAGCATAATTCCAAATAGAAGTTAGTTATATACACATAAAACACTTCCTTTTAGAACTGTATGAAGTTAGATATGCTAGGAACGGATGATGATGTTTAGTTACATGACTAGTTTAGAATACATGAATAGCTTCTTTAGGTGGTATATCTATCTATGATGACCCTCAGAGATATTTACAGCTTTGTTCTATTCACTTCTACCTTAGCTACTTATTACTAAAAGAAATACATATTTCTGATATGACTTGATTAATAACAATTTGTTTTTATATTTAAGCTTGATTTTAGGCCTATAGTTGAGAACTTAATTTCTCTTGTTCAGGACTCTTATGTGTGGACCATTCTTTCTCCCTAAAATAACATATTATAAAATAATATCGAAAAAAGCTTATACGATTTTAATAAAATTTTATATAAAATGTTGGTTGCTTTAATATAAACATTATCTAATAGAACAATAGCACTCCATTTTTGGAGGTCTGAAAATGGATTAAAATGCATTTAAATGTGAACTGTGAAATTTTTTTTTTTTTTTTTTTGAATGGCAGCTCTCATGAACCGGCTGCCCCGCTGTTCTATATTGTTTTGCTTGTTAAAGCAACTTCTTTGGATGGTATTACTCATGTTATCTATGGAATGCTAATTATGTTTTAAAGAGGAAACCAATTAAATGTAGTCTACACATTATTCTCATTTTGTGTTTTATTGTAAAAATTAATCTGTATATCATCCAGGTTTTGTTAATATTATCTATAAAAAACTATTTTAATACTTTCTAAAAACTAAACTGATTTTGAAATGCAATTAAAAGAGATTTAGTACTTTCTAAAACATTACCTCATGAGTCTCTGATTAAATGGGAAACATGCATATATTTGTATTTGATTATAAAGATAAGTGTTAAGCCCAACTTTCTAGGACATTAAAAAAACAAAAAACTTAATATAATTTGATTTCCATGGGATAAATTGAAAACTTTGGCAATTTTTCAAGATAGAATTTTAAAATAAAGAGGTATGTATTTTTCAGATAGATGTATTAACATTTCACACTTTCAGTAAAATAAATTTGATTGAATATCTTATATATATATATCCTTATAATAAGAGAGTAATATGAAAAATATTCAACTATTCAATAACCTTAATGGTATGAGCTCTTACTAAACAGAATAAACATTAGTCTTCTCAGAACAAAGTTCAGGAGTGGAAAACTTGTGGGGACGGTATTACAACCCTGTCTATAATGTAAAAAATGATTTTAGAAAGTGATGGCCCATTACTGAAGGAGGCTAATGTAAAATCAATTTTTTCATTAATTTCTGTGCATTGTAATACCCATGAACCAACTGCATATGTATACCTGTCATCTTTTCACACTTCCTTTTGGATTTACCCATCTTGCAAAGAACTTACTATATGTGGCTCAAACTTCTTCATTTGTAACCTTGAAATTCTTGAAGTGATGTGATTTGGTTGCACACTGATATGTGTCAGAACTTTAAACCTCCATATTATTTCTCATTTTCTAACACATTATTGGTATAACTTAGATGCAATTTAGTTGCTTCTGTATATCTTTTTTTTAATGTTTATTCATTTTTTTTGAGTGAGAGAGAGAGAGCGCGCGCACACATGTGCACACATGAACAGGGGAGGGGCAGAGAGAGACAGGAAGACGCAGAATCTAAAGCAGGCTCCAGGCTCTGAGCTGTCAGCACAGAGCCTGATGTGGCGTTCGAATCTATGAATGGCAAGATCATGTCCTAAGCCGAAGTTGGACACCTAACCAACTGAGCTACCCAGATGCCTTCTATATGTCTAACTTGTAAAACATATTTTATTTTGAAGAGGAGGGGCCAAGATGGCAGAGCAGCATGGAAGTTCTCTGCTTCTCTTGTCACTGAAATGCAGCTAGATCAGCACCAAACCATTTTGCACACCTAGAAAATTAATCTGAGAACACAACAATCTGCATAACTTGAGCCACAGAACTCAGCAGTTATGTGGTGTAGAGAGGTGAATTAGGGGAGAGAGAAGTCCTGGAGGGTAGGGAGCTGTTTTTGTGGAGAGAAGACAGAGAAAGGGAGTAGAGTTCAGGAGAAGCTCTTCCCCAGAAAGTAGCTGGACAGAGAGTGGAAACACCCACAAGTAACTGAATAAGAAATGGAGAAAGGAGAGGGTTTCCAAACCATTAGGACTCTGTAACAATGGAGTGGGAAATTCTGCAGCCCAATACCTGGTGGAGCTCTGGTGGGAAGCATGAATCCCCAGGAGCAGGCAACAAGATCCAAGGAGTCCACGGGCCACAGGGGGAGAAACAGCTCCCCTGCTAGGAGGGCATTTGGAAGACGCCATATGGCTTCCCCAGAGGCAAAGATCCCAGCAGACCCTGGAGAACAGCAATAGCCCGGCAGGCTGTCGGATTGGATGTGGACAGTGTAGAAGCAGGGAGTGGACGGAAGCCAGAGACAAAGTTAAAGGTGCTTGACTGCAGGTGGGTGAGAGCACAGAGTTCTGGTGCTAGAGACTAGGAAGCTGGGGGACACCATTTTCACCTCCCCTGCACTTGCACATATACTGATCCACCCGAGTAAGCTAAGCAGTGACACCTAGTGGTCAACGAAGCCATCACACCAAGCCCTGTCCAACTGCGCCAACCAAACCCTAAAGGACCACCACAAGTCTCTCCGCCTGCTTAGTGACCGACTGTAAAGTGCTTCGTAGTTTGAAGTCTAGGGGAAACTGGATGTAATTTCATTTAGATTTTATTTTGTTTAGTGGTCCATCTTTTCACTTTTCTTATTCTTGGATACAAAAAGAGAAAAATTATTTTTTTCATTTTTATAAAATTTTAAAAAATTTTTACCATATTTTTAATTTTTTGGTAAAATTTTAAATTCTATGTTATTTTCTTTATTTCATTTTATTCTATTTTATTGTGTGTGTGTATATATATATATATTTATATATATAAATTTTTGAATGTTTTGTTGCTTTTCATTTATTTCCCCTTTTTCTTTCAATAACCAGACCAAAACACACCTAGGATATAGCTTCCTTTGATTTTTGTGATGTTTTTAATTTTTTTAATTTTAATTTTTTATTTTATTAATTCTCTTTATTCCTCCAAAATGATGAAATGAAAGGATTCACCCTAAAAGGAACAACAGGAAGAAATGTCTGCCACAGACTTAACACAGATATAAGCAAGATGTCTGAACTAGAATTTAGGATCATGATAGTAAGAATACTATCTGGGGTTGAAAAAAGCATAGAATCCCTTTCTGTGGAGATAAAAGAAGTAAAATCTAGTCATGATGAAACTAAAAATGTAACTGAGATGCAATCTTGAATGGATGGCATGGAGGTAAAGATCAAACAGCAGTGAACCAATGATACGGAAGACAAAATTATGGAGAAAAATAAAACATTAAAAAAAAAGAAGAAAACTAAGGCAAAAAAAGCATGATATAAGAATTAGAGAATTCAGTGACTCATTAACAAGGAATAAAATCTGAATCATAGGAGTCCCAAAAGACAAAGAGAGAGAAAAAGGGATAGAAAGTTTATGTGAGCAAATCATAGCGGAAAACTTTCCTAACCTGGGGAAAGACACAGACATCAAAATCCAGGAAGCCCAGAGAACTCCCATTAGATTCAACAAAAAAAAACGACCATCACCAAGGCATATAATAGTCAAATATACAAAATACACAGACAAGGACAGAATCATGAAAGTAGGAAAGGAAGAAAGTCCTTAACCTATAAAGGAAGACAGATCAGGTTCGCAGACCTATCCACAGAAACTTGGCAGGCTAGAAAGGAGTGGCAGGATATATTCAACGTGCTGCATCAGAAAAATAT
Source organism: Leopardus geoffroyi (assembly GCF_018350155.1). Lineage (NCBI taxonomy): Eukaryota > Metazoa > Chordata > Mammalia > Carnivora > Felidae > Leopardus > Leopardus geoffroyi. The sequence continues at coordinate 85,817,575 of NC_059331.1, forward strand.
GCAGCCAAGAATTCTTTATTCAGCAAGGCTGTCATTCAGAATAGAAGGAGAGATAAAGAGTTTGTGACCAGTAAACCAGCCCTGCAAGAAATTTTAAGGGATCTCTAAGGAGAGAAAAAACAAAACAAAAAGGCCAAAAGCAACAAAGACTAGAAAGTACCAGAGAACACCACCAGAAACTCCACCTCTATAGGCAACACAATGGCAATAAATTCATATCTTTCAGTAGTCACTCTAAATGTCAATGGACCAAATGCTCCAATCAAAAGATACAGGGTAACAGAATGGATAACAAAACAAGATCCGTCTATATGCTGTTAACAAGAGACCCGCTGTAGACCTAAAGACACCTTCAGACTGAAAGTAAGGGGATGGAGAACCATCTATCATGCTAATGGCCACCAAAAGGAAGATGGAGTAGCCATACTTATATCAGATAATCTAAATTTTAAAATAAAGATTGTAACAAGAGATGAAGAAGGGCATTATATCATAAATAAAGGGGTCTATCCACCAAGAAGATCTAACAATTGTTAACATTTATGCTCCAAACGTGAGAGCACCCAAATACATAAATCAATTAATCACAAACATACAGAAACTCATTGATAATAATACCATAACATTAGGGGACTTCAACACCCCACTTATAGCAATAGACAGATAATGTAAGAGAAAATCAATAAGGAAACAATGACTTTGAGTAACACACTGGACTGGTTGGACCTAACAGATATATTCAAAACATTTCACCCTAAAGCAGCAAAATACATATTCTTCTCGAGTGCACATGGAACATTCTCCAGAACAGATCACATACTGGAACACAAATCAGGCCTCAACAAGTACAAAAAGATCGAGATCATACTGTGCCTATTTTCAGACCACAGCACTATGAAACTAATATCAACCACAAGAAAAAATTTGGAAAGACAACAAATACTTGGAGACTTAAGAACATCCTACTAAAGAATGAACAGGTTAACCAAGAAGTTAAAGAAGAGATTAAGTACCTGGAAGTGAATGAAAAAGAAAATACAAGAGCCCCAAACCTCTGGGATGCAGTGAAGGTGGTCACAAGAGGGAAGTATACAGTAATCCAGGACTTCCTAAAGAAGGAAGAAGGTCTCAGATATACAACCTAACTTTACACATTGAGAGCCAGAAAAAGGACAGCAATAAAACCCCAAAACAGCAGAAGATGGGAAATAATAAAGATTAGAGCAGAAATCAATACTACTGAAAAAAAAAAAAAAAGTAGCAAGGAAACCAGGAGCTGGTTCTTTGAAAGAATTAAAAAAAACTGATAAAACCCTAGCTAGTTTTATCAAAAAGTAAAAGGGAAGGACCCAAATAAATCAAATCAAGAATGCAAGAGGAGAGATGAAATCCAACAGTGTGGAAATACAAATAATAAGAGAATATTATAAGCATTTATATGCCAATAAATTGGGCAATCTGGAAGAAATGGACACGTTCGTAGATACATATAAACTACCAAAACTGAAACAAGAAGAAATAGAAAATTTGAACATATCTATAACCAGTAAAGAAATCAAATTAGTAATCAAAAATCTCCCCCCCCAAAAAAAGAGTCCAGGGTCGGATGGCTTTCCAGGGGAATTCTACCAAATATTCAAAGAAGAGTTAACACCTATTCTCTTGAAGCTGTTCCAAAAAATAGAAATGGAAGGAAAACTTCCAAACTCATTCTATGAAGCCAGCATTACCTTCATTCAAAAACCAGACAAAGACTCCACTAAAGAGGAAAACTATAGTCAGATTTCCCTGAAGAACATGGATGCCAAAATTCTCAACAAGATACTAGCCAACTGGATCCAGCAATACATTAAAAGAATTATTCACCATGATCAAGTGGGATTTATACCTGCGATTCAGGGCTGGTTCAATATTCTCAAGTCAGTCAATCTGATAAAAGGACAAGAACCATATGATCCTCTCAATAGATGCAGAGAAAGCATTTGACAAAAGACAGCATCCTTTCTTGGTAAAAAAAAAAAAAAAAAAAAAAAAACAGGGAAGTAGGGATAGAAGGATCATATCTCAAGTTCATAAAAGCCATATTTGAAAGATCCACTGCTAATATCATACTCAAGGGGGAAAAACTGAAAGCTATCCCCCTAAAGTCAGGAATACTACAGGCATGTCCACTCTCACCACTGTTATTCAACATAGTATTGGAAGTCCTAACCTGAGCAATCAGACAACACAAAAGAATAAAAGGCATCCAAATTGTCAAGGAGGAAGTCAAACTTTCACTCTTCACAGACAACATGATACTCTATATGGAAAACCCAAAAGATTTCACCAAAAAACTGCTAGAACTGATCTATGAATTCAGTAAAGTCAAGGATATAAAAATCAATGCACAGAAATCAGTTGCATTTCTATACACCGATAATGAAGCAGCAGGAAGAGAAATCAAGGAATCGACCCCATTTACAATTGCACCAAAAACCATAAAATACCTAGGACTAAACCTAACCAAAGAAGGTGAAAAATCTGTACACTGAAAAGTATAGAAAGTTTATGAAGAAAATTGAAGAAGACATAAAAAATGGAAAAATATTCCATGCTCATGGATTGGAAGAACAAATAGTGTTAAAATGTTGATACTACCCAAAGCAATCTACTATTCAATGCAATCTCTATCAAAATAACACCAGTATTCTTCACAGAACTAGCACAAATAATCCTAAAATTTGTATGCAACCAGAGAAGACACTGAATAACCAAAGCAATCCTGAAAAAGAAGACCAGAGCTGGAGGCATCACAATTTTGGACTTCAAGCTGTATTACAAAGCTGTAATCATCAAGACAGAATGGTACTGGCACAAAAACGGACACTTAGATCAATCGAACAGAATAGAGAACCCAGAAATGGACCCACAAACATATATCCAACTAATCTTTGACTAAGAAGGAAATAATATCCAATGGAATAAACACAGTCCTTTCAGCAAATAGTCTTGGGAAAACTGGACAGCAACATGCAGAAAAATGAACCTGGACCACTTTCTTACACCATACACAAAAATAAAGTCAAAATGGATGAAAGACCTAAATGTAAGACAGGAAGCCATCAAAATCCTTGAGGAGAAAGCAGGCAAAAGCCTCTTTGACCTCGGCTGCAGCAACTTCATACTCAACACTTCTCTGAAGGCATGGGAAACAAAAGCAAAAATGAACTATTGGGACCTCATCAAGATAAAAAAAACTTCTGCACAGTAGACAATCAGCAAAACTAAAGGTCAACCAACAGAACGGAAGATATTTGCCAATGACATATCAAATAAAGGGTTAGTATGCAAAATCTATAAAGAACTTACCAAACTCAACAGCTAAAAAACAAATAATCCAGTGAAGAAATGGGCAAAAACCATGAATAGAAACTTTTCCAAAGAAGACATCCAGATGGCTACCAGACACATGAAAAAATGTTCAACATCACTCACCATCAGGGAAATACAACACAAAACCACAATGAGATACCACCTCACACCAGTAAGAATAGCAAAAATTAACAACTCAGGCAATGATGGATGTTGGTGAGGATGTGGAGAAAGAGGAATCCTTTTGGTCTGCTGGTGGAAATGTAAACAAATACAGCCATTCTGGAAAACAGTATGGAGTTTCCACAAAAAATTAAAAATAGAACTGCCCTATGACCCAGCAATTGAACTACTAGGTATTTATCCTAAAGGACAGGTGCTGATTCGTATGGGCACAATTACCCAAATGTTTTATAGAAACACTATTGACAATAGCGCGCGCACGCGCGCACACACACACACACACACACACACACACACACACACACAGTGGAGTATTACTTGGCAAGCAAAAAGAATGAAATCTTGCTATTGCAACAACGTGGACGTAACTAGAGTGTAATTTGCTAAGTGAAGTTAGTCAGAGAAAGACAAATGTAACTTCACTCATATGTGGAATTTAAGGTACAAAACAGATGTCACTGGATTCTACTTCTGAAATCGTTATTGCACTATATGCTAACTTGGTCGTAAATTTAAAAAAAAATTAAAAAAACAAAAAAAAACAAAAAACATTTTATTTGATTAGTGGTATCATTTGATTAAGTTGTGTATTACACTGGTGAAGATATCCATTCAATAAAAATTGATGAAGGGCCAATGTGACTTAGGAAAAGTAATGGCAAATGGGACAGATGATGAAAATAACTAACATGATATAGCACACAGCAAATAGCAATTTATGTAATAAATATAAATTTACCAATTTATATATGGCAAATTCCTTTACTATATGGTAAATAGTACATTCACCTAATCCTCTTAATTTCTAAGAGGTTAGTAGATACTCTAGAAAGTTGCTGTTATTGTTATCCCTGTGTTTCTAATGAGCAAACTAAGGCACAGACAGGTTGATTAACTTGACCAAGGTCACATATGGCTAGTAACAATGGAGCTCGAGTTTTTGCCTCCAGTTGGTCGGTACAAGAGTGTATGATATTAACCATTTTGTTGTACTGATTTTCTGGTTTTAAGTAGGACATTTTATGGTACCTTGGAATTTGACTGATGCCTCAAAACTGAAAATAGAAAATAAGACTTACACATTATAGATATTCTAGCTACAATCAAGTTGGACTTACTAAAGTAATGAACACAGTTCACCCATGTCCACAATATATAAGAGAACACTAGAAACTTGAATGAGTGACTTACTGACAGAATGAGTAATCACGTTAGTCAAAGAGCTCTATTTCTCTTTCTTCCCCCAGTTGCAACCTCAATAGAAATGAGGAGAGCTCCAGAAGGGTATTTTGCTACTCACTCCACTCCTGGATTCTTTCTAAATAACAGAAACTCATTAGGTCACCTCTGGGCATATAGGCTAGAACACATTTAGATAATATTCTTGAGCAAGTTTGACATTCAGCTCCATAATTCGGGGAGTATTTACGAAGAAAGCAGCTGGTGTGATTTTTCATCTGGGTCCACTGGGCAAGGTAAGGAGAAAGTCATGCAGTGCAAGCACCCTGAACCCTTGCAAATGACACATGGCAATGATGTAGGAGTGATCTGTTGATTTAGTGAAAGCTCTGCAGAAATAGCCAGGCACAAACCATCTTGACAGCATCCTTTGCAAGAGGGTGTTCTTTTGGGGAAAAGGACTAAAGCAATGGTATTCTATGGAGTATTTCCACAAGATGGGAAACTGAATAGAACCATGAAATATGAGGTATACACCGATGCCTTAAAAAAGTACAATATAATCAATGAAAGAATTACATTTGGTACATGACATACAGAGTACTCAGATGATATCAAAACCAATCACAAAAGATATTTCCCCATCTTTTGTCAAAATACACCGGAGGAGGAAATGCGACCCAGAAGCAAGTGTGAGAAGGACAGGAGAGAAAGAAAAAAATTTTTTTTATTAAAAAAAAAATTTTTTTTAACATTTATTTTTGAGACAGAAAGAGACAGAGCATGAACAGGGGAGGGTCAGAGAAAGGGAGACACAGAATCCGAAACAGGCCCCAGGCTCTGAGCTGTCAGCACAGAGCCCGACATGGGGCTCAAACTCACGGACCGTGAGATCATGACCTGAGCCGAAGTCGGACGCTTAACCGACTGACCCACCCAGGCGCCCCGAGAAAGAAAATTGAGACCATGCTTGCCTTCCTGCTAACAGTCTCCAAGCCAAGTCAAAGCTGCATTGGCAGGTGGGAGAAGCTTTGCATTGTATGAGAGATTTAAGTTTTAAATGAAACTGGATTGGACTTTTTAATACCAAAAGGAGTCAATTACTAAATGAAACTTGTTCTTACAACTGAAATGTATAGCAAAAGATTCCATCCAGAGCAGAGAAGGGAATAACAGAAATATTTTAAGGCACTAGTGTGGAGGAAAAATGAGAGAACACCGTTTATTTTTCTAAATCTGTAACCTCACTGGATTCAGTCTACTTATTAAAGGGCTTAAAATACATGTTACCTCCCCTCCAGAAGCTCATAATCCATTAGGGAATTATCACTGTACGAGTTTTTTCAGTATTATGTGAGAAGTGAAAAGCACGTGGATTTATTAACAGAAGTACTTAACTTAGCTTATAAGAGATACTGATATCCAAACGATCCTTAAGAATGAATCTATTAGCTAGGTAGAGCAGGGCATAGATGCGGTGATGTCTTGTAATTCGTGTCTAGGCCAACAAAGTACTGTTCTGTAAGATTCTAGGTAAGAGAAAACATGCCATTCTGAGGAAGTCCGTTCAGTATGAACACTACTGTCTGGCTGAGGATGGCATCTCAACACATTATGTGTGAGAAGTCTGAGTAAAAAGGACCATAGCATACCATTTTAAAGCCACGCCTTGTTTTATTTTTCCTCTTTGCAAAGGAGTTTACTAAATGTGGATAGGAAAATCAATAAATAGATCTCAGAAGCCCTGCAGCAAAGGCCCGTGAGGGCTAAAAAACATACTTAAAAATTTCAAATAAAAAGAAACTTGGGAAACAGCCATTTAAGAAGTTTACTTACCGGATCCAACAGAAACGCCACACGCCCACAAGCACCATCAAGGACATCCAACTATTTGGGCCAAGATGACTGTTCCTTCTCAGTCTCTTCCCCGGAAAAGGGGCCCGATGAGACGCCTCCTGCTCCCCACCACCTTGCTTCTCCCTTTCAGTGTGGCTCCACTCCGGAAGCGCCATTTTCTTACGCCGGCAAGGAGGCGGGAGTTGAGCGCTTCCACGTGCTCACAGTTAACCGCTTTTTACAGGCTCACTTTCGCCCCCACCTGTGGCTTGTTAACGCTAACCCGGAACAGGTTCCACGTGTGCCCGTGGGTCTTACCCACCGGCAGTTTTACTTCATGGGCTCTCATTTGCTGGAAACCCTGGCTGAAAGGGCACGGATACCTGTGAGGCGCCCCCATGCCACGACAAACAGCTTCTCCACGAAGCAGGTTTTACGGGTGACTTTCCTTAGGTCGTCCTGCATGGAAAAATGACATTGTTGAAGGAGTTGGTCCCAGCCGGGTGGCCCCCTAGGGCCATGCACATCCACTGAAACAGCTGCTTTTGGTGAAGAGATGTTGGTCTCTCCCGGGCATCGGGGCCAGGCCCACAGTGTGTTTGTCTGAGGCGGAAATCTTCAGCACAGCCTGGGAGTGCTCCAGCCACTAGCCAGCCACGGAACCGCCTAGATCTCGGAAGGCAGCCACCTCACTCCCCCCTTTGAGGGGATCTTTTTCCCTGGGGCAGTTCCAACGCTGACGCGCTGCACGTGGTATTCAGCAATTCACATGCGGACGTACACGCAGCCTTCCACCGCGGCGCTACTGATACCCCAGGCGTCAGCGTCAGTGAACCCGGCACCAGCTGTGACGGACTCTGCGAGCGAAAGCTGCCGAGCTGGCGCGCCAGCTTCAGCGTCTTCAGGTGCTGCTGCTCTACAGTGTAGAGAAGTCAAAGAAGACAGGGGAGTCTGTCTAGCCTCGACAGGAGGGCTATCCAAAATGTCAGCTCACTTGGTGGACACCCGGGTGGTGGTGCCCATTCCATCCGTTTCTACCGGAAGCTGTTTTGAGAGTCCACTTCTCCTCGTGGTTGTGGAAGCCGGACATGTTCGTGGGGCACTTATTGCCCAGGGCGCGGATCTCATCAAGGAATTAGATGCCAGGGGCCCTTGTGGAGCTTCCTTGGAGGGGCTCCACAAATCAGCGGCGTGTTAGAGGCCTGGGTTGACCTCCGTGGACGTCGGGCTTCTGTTGTCGGGAAGAGCGTGGGGTTCTCCCGTGCCACGGCCTGCCTGGGTCCCCGTGTCTTCCCCCAGCCGAGGCGGTGGGCTGGCGAACCACGGCCGGCCCTTCTGAACTTTGGCGCCCCACCGCTGGAAGCATGACAGCCTCTTCAGATAATCCACAGCCTCTGACTGCTAGTTTGGCCTCATGCATTCCTGCTGTGTCTCTGAAGGGGACTCCTTGCCACATGTCGCTGCCCACAATCGTGAAAGAAGACGTTTAAAGTTGATGAAAAGCCAGCCCTGAGCCTTCCTTCTCTTACAGACATTGCACTCAGCTGGCAGATGACACAGCCAAGCCCACTGCTGCCATCCTGAAGGCGAGGAGGGTATTTCCAAAGAAGTCCAAAGGCTTATAGGAAACTGGGATCCTGACCTTGCCTTCCTTCCACATTCAGTTCATCTTCAGCTAGTCTGAAAGCTTCTCTTCAGATTTGTGGGCATTTGCAGCACGCAGTCAGCGAGTGCATCCAGGGCAGCCGAGGCACCTGGAACACCACGGTGCCGGCACCGTCCTTTGCCGGCGTCTCGGGGACAAAATCGGCCCGGGAGATGGCCCCACTGGTGCTGAGCCAGTTCAGCGGGCTCACCACGATGGCGATGAGGAAACAAGGTAGGGAGCCGCTCGTGGTACTCGTGGCCCTTCCTCTCATTGTGCTTCCTTTCGGTCGTCTTCAGGGGTCCTCACCTTGGATCTATCATTGCTCGCAGGCCTCTGCTTAGTCCTTGAGGTGTTCAGTTAGTAAGTACCACCCGATAGTATCCAGAGCCTCACTGGACACTGGACTAGGTGCTCTATCAACAACCTCTGGCAGACCCCTTCTTTCAAGGGATAGGGGTTAGTAGGCTCACTTGTACACGTTGAGGGGCCAGGCCTCCAGCCCGAGGTAGTAGGGGGGACCCACAGAGGCCTCAGGACGAAGTACAGCCTCCTCTCCAAGCCGGCAATTGCAGGGGACCCGGGCTCTGGCGGAGGGCTTGACTATTCATATATATATATTTATATATTTATTATATTTATTTTTTTTATTTTTTTTTTTTAAAAATTTTTTTTTTTTCAATGTTTATTTATTTTTGGGACAGAGAGAGACAGAGCATGAACGGGGGAGGGGCAGAGAGAGAGGGAGACACAGAATCGGAAACAGGCTCCAGGCTCTGGGCCATCAGCCCAGAGCCCGACACGGGGCTCGAACTCACGGACCGCGAGATCGTGACCTGGCTGAAGTCGGACGCTTAACCGACTGCGCCACCCAGGCGCCCCTATTATATTTATATATAAATATACATATAAATATACATAAGCGTATATATTTATAAATTAAAATATATATTTTTTGAGAGAGAGACTCTGCGAGTGGCGGAGGGGCAGAGAGGGAGAATCCCTAGGAGGCTCTACACTGTGAATGCATAGCGGGATGGGGGCTGGAACTCACAAACCTGTGAGATCATGACCTGAGTGGAAACCAAGAGTCGGACGCTGCACTGACTGAGCCACTCAGGAGCCCCTTTTATTTTTTATTTTTAATCTAGATTTTGACCACTTTACTTTTTAAGGGGAAGGTATTTTAGCTTTCCCATAATTTCCATGAGCTTTCTCCCCTAAAACACCCCCCCCCCCCCGCAGACTTCGTAAAATGTGGTGCACTTGCTATTCTAATGAATCCTCAAGCCTCACTCCCTTTCCAGCTAAATAGTTGACTCTGAGCTTGTTTCTTAGCGAAACTTTGGGGCCACTTGTAAATATTATCAACCTTCAGGTTGTATATACATACATATTTAGAGTACACTAGTACAACTTTAATTTCATTGAATCAGTGCTTTCGCATTTTTTAAAGATGGTTTCTTCCTTTCCTGTTTTAATGAATACAGAAGTGCAATAACGACTTGATAAACCTGGGGAAATTATTTAAATGACTAAAAGCCTGTAATATGTTTACTAAGAGATGTAAACACCAGATGCTCAGCCTTCCTGTTTCTATGTAAAATGTTCATTAATAGCAGTTATTACTTTTGCAACTGTCCCCAAGGCTTATGAATGACAAGAGTTTACCTCATTTTGTTTAGCATGTAATGCTTGGCTCTTCCTTGAGAATTTGAATCACATTATACAAGCTGTAGGATACTACAGAAAATTTACATTGAGGGAATACTCAATGGTCTAGGTAAACCGATATCTAGGTTGAGTTCTTAAGTGTTTAACAAAATTACACTTGCATCACCTGGGAACATTTAAAGGGACGCTTTGATATAGAAGGCAGCTATTGTAGCACTACTCCAATTTATTCAAAGAAGAATCAAGTGATATAAGGGGAGGAAATGTTTATATTCAGATAACCATTACCACTACCTGGTGATACAATGAACCTTCTTTCCTAGCCCGGGGTATTGATTTGGGAAGCATAGTTCTTTTTTTGTTGTGTGTGAAAATCCAACTGTTCAGGGCTACGTGTGTGTCTTGTCCACTTTTATAGGAGAGGATTGGTCAATTTCATTTTATTCAGAGGTTAAAAAGACAAGGTAAATTTCTCTACAGAGTATACATGTTTTATCCAAAATTATGCTTTTAAAATATATAGAGATTTTTAAATACTAGTTGTAATTAGGTCATGTAATCACTAGCAATTTTAGTTTTTAAAAATATAATCTCATTTGATGGTTACGATATTAACAGTTTTCATTTTAGCTGTCACATAATGGGGAAATGCTGAACAGAACATATTTTTCTCTTGGAATACTCTAAAGATGATCTGCTGATTCCTTTTCCTAGGTGTTATGTAAAGACTGATTAGAATCAGAAAGACAAGTATTGAAAATTTACACTATAATGTATTTATGTGCTGGGAAAAAAAAGAATGATTATCCTAGTTATGTTTAAATATAATTTACCACCGACAATGAAGCATTTTTTATTTCCAAATTGGAAAAAAGTTTAGATAAATTTATAAAAATAGACATCTTTTGAAAATGCAATTCCCAGAATATCATGGGTGAAATCTCCAGTAAAACAGCTAATATCATTAAACATATATAATATATATAATTATATAATATACATAATTATATAACATATATAATCATTAATGATTATATCATAAACACGTTAATAATCTGTACCCAATGACTACCCTAGTGGGGAATATTGTATACAGTTAAAAAAAATAATAATGTGAAACACTGATTTTTAATTTCCTTAAAGTTTAAGAATAAATACTGTTACTTTTTTGTTATATTATCTTTAACAGGTTAGAGTTTAAGAAAGTTCTTATCTGGCTGCAGGCATCAAATAAAATTGTATATACATAGTAAGATTAAAATATATAGTGTACAGTTTTCCTGCTTTTGAAACATTCTTAAGTTTCTAAATTGTCAATTCTGCTCAGTTGTAGTTTCTTTTTTAAACATAAATGTTTTAAGTATAATATTTGACTACTCGAGTATACGCTTATTTTTAAAATAAAAATTTACATAACAAAGGATTGGGTACCACCATTGTATTATGACTTTTATTTATTTTATTTTACTTTTTTATTTGAGTGTCGTTGACAGACATGTTGGGTTAATTTTAGAGGTACAACGTAGTGATTCAGCTTCCCTATACCTGTGCTGTGCTCACCACTAGCGTAGCTACCATCTGTCACCATACAATGCTACTACAGTATCATTCACTATATTCCCTATGCTGTGCCTTTTTTTCTAGTGATCTATTTATTCCATAACTGGAAGGCTATATCTCCCATTCCCCTTCACCGATTTTTCCCATTCCCCTCACCCTCCTATCCTCTGGCAATAAGTTTGTTTTCTGTATTTACAGGTCTGATTCTGCTTTTTTTGTTTGTTCATTTGTTTTTTAGATTTCATATGGGAATGAAATCATATGATATTTGTTTTTCTCAGTCTGACTTATTTCAGTTAGTACACTCTAGGTCCATTCATGGTGTCACAAATGACACAATCTCTTCCTTTTTATGACTGCATAATATTCGTGTGTGTGCGCGCGTGTGCGTGCACTTGCATATATGCGTGCCACACCTTCCTTATTCAGTCATTTATCAGTGGACGGTTAGGTTGCTTCCATATCTTGGCTATTGTGAATAAGTCTGCAATAAACATGGAGGTGCACATATCTTATTGAGTTAGTGTTTCTGTTTTTTTTGGGCAGATACCCAGTAGTGGAATTAGTGGATCATAAGGTATTTCTACCACTAAATTTTTTGGGGAGCTTTTATATAGTTTTCTACAGTGGCCGTACCAATTTACATTCCTACCAACAATGTATGAGGGATCCTTTTTGTCCACAACCTTGCCAATGCTTGTTTTTTATTTTGGCCATTCGGATAGGTATAACGTGATAGCTCATTGTGGTTTTGATTTGCATTTCCGTAATGATTAGTGATGTTGAGCATCTTTTCATAAGTCTGTTGGCCATCTGTATATCTTCTTTGGAAAAATGTCCATTCAGGTCCTTTGTTTTATTTATTTATTTTGCGTTGAGTTTTGTGAGTTCTTTATATATTTTGGATATTAGCCTCTTAGATAAATCATTTGCCAATATCTTCTTCTACTTTTCAGTAGGTTGCTTTTTTGTTTTTTGTTTTTTGTTTTTTTTTTTTTTTTTTTTGGTGCTTTCCTTTGCTGTGCAAAAGCTTTTCATTTTGATGTAGTCCTAATAGTCTATTTTTGCTTTTGTTTCCCTTGCCTCAGGAGACATTATCTAGAAAAATGTTGCTACAGCTGATGTCAGAAAAATTAGTGACTGTGCTCTCTTCCAGGATTGTTATGGTTTCAGGTCTCACATTTAGGTCTTTAATTCATTCATAGTTTGTATGTGTGTATGGTGTTAAAAAGTTGTCCAGTTTTGTGTTTTTTTTTTGTTTTTTGCATGTAGCTGTCCAGTTTTCCCAGCACCACTTAATGAATGGAATGTCTTTACCCTATTATATATTCTTGCCTCCTTTGTCATAGATCAATTGACCATATAAACATAGATTTTTCTTCTTGGCTCTATGTTCTGTTCCATTGATCTATGTGTCTATTTTTGTGCCAATACCATACTTTTTGATTACTACAGCTTTGTAGTATATCTTGAAACCTAGAATTGTGATATCTCCAGCTTTATTTTTCCTTCTCAAGATTTCTTTGGCTCTTTGGGGTCTTTTATGCTTCCATATAAATTTTAGTATTATTCTAGTTCTGTGAAAATGCTGTTGTTATTTTGACAGGGATTTGAAGCTTATTAAAATACAGTTTTTTTCCCATAGGGTTATAAGATAAATGATTACTGAAAATAAAGAAAATGAATATTTTATAGTAGGATGGTACTTCAAGGTGCATCTTCTTGTGGAAAACAAACAAACAAACAAACTTGTCCATTGGAGTCAGAAATAACTGAGCTTGTAACCTAACTATGCCATTTTTGAGCTGTGTGAAATGGTTAATTATGTATTTTCTCTGACCCTCATTTTCCCGTTTGTTGAAACGTTTGTTGTAAGATAATACCACTTAGGTTTCTGTGAGAAATTCAATTGTATACAAAATATATTAGTATAGTGCTTGGCACAAAGTAAACAAAATGATGCCATTTTCTTTCTCCCAGGATGTGCATACTGAATAATATAATAGTAGAGGCAACCAAAAATAATCTGTGGGGTAAAAAGAATAACAACTTTATTTGAAAGAAAGACTTTGAAATATTTATGAATACGGTCTAAAGTGTCATTAAAGAAATATGTGAGTGGGAGCAGGATACGTTATTTTAAAACATAACCATTATACCACAAATGACACTATAGTTCATACTGTGATACATGCTTTTTTTCAACTCAGAAAGATGCTTTAGCTCATCCAAACAATCTTTAGAATTGTGTTCTTAGTAACTACACTAATAGACTGTATATATTAAGCAATTTGCATATCATTGGGATTATATTTCTTTATCTGTAGAAACAGGGTGAAATATGATAGAAGTATCTATATATTTATATATTTATTGTTGTTAATCAGGGTTTTCCAGAGAAACAGAACCAATAAATACACACACATATACACACACACATAAATGTAGATACAGCAAGACATTTATTGTAGGAATCGGTTCACACAGTTATGGAAGCTGAAAAGTCTCATAATCTGCCTTCTGTAAGCTGAAGAACCAGGCAACCTGGTGATTTAATTCAGTCCTAGTCCAAAGTCTGGGAACCAGGAGCTCCATTTCAGGGGGCATGAAAACATGGACATATCAGTTGAAGAAGAGCAAGAGCGAACTCCCCACTTGCTCTGCATTTCTGATGTATTTGGGCCCTCCAATCAGCAGTTGAATTATGCCTGCCCACACTGGTGAGGGCTAATCTTCTTTAGTCAGTCTGATTCAAATGCTAATCTCTTCCAGAAATGTCTGCACAGACACACCAGAAATGATGTTTTACCAGCTCTGTGGACATACCTTAGTTCAGTCAAATTGACACATAAAATTAACCATCACCTATATCTATATCTATCTATACTCTATATATACCTTTCCATCATTTGCTATTGATACGTGGGTAAACAGATATATATGTGTGTGTGTATATATATATGTATATATATATGTATGTATATATGTATATATATATGTATATATATATATATATGTGCATATATATGTATATATATATGTATATATATATATGCTGTTGATATCTGTTATAGATACAGTAACTTTAACTTTTGCTTCAAAACATAATCTGCAAAATATATACATGTTTAGAACAAGGCAAAAGTTTATTTAGTTTTATTCCAAATTTACAAGAAACCAGATAATTTACCTCTGCATGCAAAGCTAATCTTGCTATGAATGGATTCAGATTCAGGACATCTGTTTCTTGTCAAGTTCTTAAGTACTTCCTGCATTATTAGATTTGTTTATGTGTTTTTATTTTATTTTTCCAGGTGTATTGTATTATAAATGACAAAAAGTGTAAATAGGGTATACAACATCATGTTTTAATATATATATATATGCTTTGTGAAATGATTACCATAATCAAGCTAATTAACATATCTATCACCTCACACACTTGCCACTTAAACTCAAAATAATGCCTTAAAAAACATACTAGTGTTAGCAAAATATAGACTGGTGGAGTAGCAAAAAGGACAAAGAGGAAGAGGAGAAAAGGACAAGGAGGAGAAGAAAAAAGCTCTGCAGTACTCTTTCTTTTTTCACAGCTGGATTTAGATGATTTGACATATATATTCTAAAGTGATTACCATAATGAGGTTAGTTGACACATTCATCAGCTCATAGTTACCTTTTTTTTTTTTCTTGTAATGAGAATTTTGAAAAACTGGTATTCTCTTGGTATCTTTCAAATATATAATACAGTATGGCTGACTATAGTCATCAAGCTGTACATAAGATCCCCAGAATTTATTCATCCTACAATTGTAAATTTGTACCCTTTGACTGTCTTCATCCATTCTTTCTACCCACACCCTTGGTAACCTAGAGGATGACACATTTGTTTTAGAGTAGTTGAAATTTTCAGATATATGTATATGTATGTGTGTGTCCATGGTGAGGAAAAGCCCGTTTAAAGGATACTGCAAGTGAAAATAATAAGTCCACCTGATGTACTTTTAAATTATTAGAGCAAGGTCCTTTTAAGTTTTGTAAGGAAAATAGAAATCTAACTTTTGAGTACCTCCATTGTAGCATGCTTTGTACCATTCTGTATTCCCCAGACCCCTGTGATTTCACAGATCTTAGAAGCAAATGTTGCAGTTATTTTGTTCTCATTCATGTAAACTATGTTAACCACACAGCAATGCATATTTATACTAGTCTGTTTCCTGCCACACAAGTCTGCTCTGTTCTCGTTCCTGTACCCCAGCCGGCCGCTGATATACAGATGCACATGGGCACACACAGGCATATACACTAAAGAAAGACTTATGTTTCTGCTTGATGACTAGCTCTTAAATATATATCCTTTGGCTGTGGGAGTATCACTAAAACATACACAGGTAGAGACATTTGTATAGAAAGAAGCAATGTCAGGTACAGGAAGTTAATGCTAGAAACTAGCCACCAAATAGGATTAGCTTAATTTCACTGGAGATTTTTCCTTCAGATATTAAACTTTCTTTCCTCCTGTGAAGATTATTATTTCGTATCCCAAACATTCAGAGCTAACTGAACAAAATGACCTTCTTGTCTAGACATTGCCTAATAGACCATGGGGAATGGGGAGGGAGGACGGGGAAGGTTTGTAGCAGAAGAAATATCTGGACAATCAGTTAAATGTGTCTGCATGATGAAATATTTTCAGAATAAAAGTATTGATTGGACTCCACATGTACTCTCTGTAGAAGAGGATTAATTGACGGTCTATTCAAAAGAGCACATGGGACTTTAAAAACTTTATGAAAATAATGCATTTCTAATCTTGGGGAGACTTGAGTAATTTAGGTATAATTAAATAAGCAGTAAGCATGTAAGATTGTGGATTTACAGAAAATGGAAAAAGATAGTGCTACTTTATTCTGCTATTATATATGCAACCTAAATAGAATAAAATAGAATTTGCAACGATACAGAGGTTCACCCAAACTAACTCCTTTTTCTTATAAATGTCGTTCCAAAATCTTAATGTGATTAAAAAGATTTTGAGAATGCAGAACTTGTATGTACCTCATTGGGTTTTAAATTCCCATGAAAAGCCCCTTTGTTCTCCATCCCTAGAGTGCCTCTGCCCTTTTCATCCATAACATAAACTACAACTACTTTCATATTCTATGCATTTTCCAATGCTTCTTTGTCATTTATATGACAGAGAAGTATATAATAATGAATGGATAGGCACAGCTTTACATTTCTGATTTCAACACAGGAGAATTGTTTACTAGATTAAGTGGAGGAATTTTGTTGTGGAAAATTGGTAAAAAGTGAGGTATAGTAGTGTGGAAAGCAGAGACTTAATGTTCAAACATATAGTAAAGTGCAGATAAGGGAATATAACCTAAAAGGAGAGGGAAAGATGAGTGAGACAAGAACTAATGGGTGGAGATAGGAGAGTTTGGAGAGTGGATGAAGAATTAATTGGGAGGTGATGGCAGTTTTTTCCCCTCGTTCCTTGTGTGTGTGTGTGTGTAAGAGAGAAAGTGGACTTTTAAGAAATTGTACTATGCTAAGTAGTATCCCCATTTGGCATTTTCAAGAAAATTCATAAAGGTAACTTGATTTTATATTGTCTACATCTGTAAATACTATATTTGGATCTTGTAAAAGATATTTTTAAAAGCAAAATCATCACTCTCATACAAATATAAAATGAACATGCATGTGTCAAATATTTAACTCATTTAATTAATAAGGGATACATGAAGATGCTACAACTCGTTCATATGAGACTTCAAATCACTACACGTATGTTGGTAAGTCAGGAATACCAAAATGAACGTATAAATAGATGCAAATTTTGCTTTTTTCGTAAGAATGGAGGAAAATAAATTGTATCTTCACTAGAAAGAATTAATTAGTATGTGGAAAATAATAATGTGCAATACTATGAATTGATGGAGACACCCTGGAGGGGTAAGTTAGTCATTTTTGCCTGTTTCAAAGTCTTTCATGATTTTTCCTGGCTGTATGAACCAGGTTCATATTACTTTTAAAATTAGAATGTAGGAACAAAGCATTAAAGATGCCATATTTTTGTACATTGAAGAGGAAATAAGAGCAAAGCCAAAATGTTACTGGTTCAGCTCCCTTTTTCAATTTTACAGTGGCTGTGTGGTATAATAACTCCTCATATTCTGCAAGTTATCTGACTTCCCATCTAAATAAATGCTTTAATTATTATACTGAAAACTCATATTGGTAAATTTTCCACTGCTCATTCTTACTGTATCAACACTCTCTTCATCTTCCCAAAGGTTAAGTGAAACGTCATGCAGATGATCTGTGATCTGTTGTTCTTGTCCCATTGGAATGGAGACAGAAGTGAGAAATAGGGAACACCAATTACAGGGATTTAATCTGTTTCAAGTGACGTTCTCACTACCAGGTCCTTAGTGTTTTAGAAAAATCACATTAATTTGCCTCTTAATAGGGTTAAACACAAAAAACATGAGTTATCTTAGCAGTTGGATGACATTAAAACTACACAGTTGCTTTTCTTCTTTTCTGAGAGGCCCTTGCACAAAGTGGAATTAATCACTAATTTGAAAATTGTAGATGATTGTTAAAAGTGTTGATGAATTCACAAGTGTAATACTATCAATTTATTTGTGGTGCTATACCATTATCTACTGATTTTCAACTTTTATGTAAAGGACTTGTAATTTAAAATAATACATTTTAGGGGTGCCTGGGTTGCTCAGTCGGTTGAGTGTCTGACTTTGGCTCAGGTCATGATCTCCCAGCTCATGAGTTTGAGCCCCACATCGGGCTCTGTGTTGACAACTCAGAGCCTGGAGTCTGCTTTGGATTCTGTGTCCCTCTCTCACTGTGCCCCTCTCTCACTCATGCTCTGTCTCTCTCTCTCAAGAATAAATAAAACATTAAAAATTTTTGAAAAAATAATGCATTTTAATTAAATGTAAAGTGTGACTATAAGAAAAGCAAAAGACAAAATATTTTAACATTGATTCAAGACTAAGCACTGTCTTTAACATAAAAACCTATATAAACACATACCACACCACATCATGAAAATGGGTTACCAAACTGTTTCTGGTTTGCTTCATCTATGTTAATACTTTCAGTTAAAGTATGATATATATCCCTGTTGAAGTGATGTAAATGTAGGAAGTTTAGTCTGAGAAATATTTGTATAATTTTTCTTGTTTTGTATTTTGGTGGTACTTAGAAAATTAGATTAGTCACTTCAAAATAGTTTTGTGTCATTTCATAAGTGATTTACTGCATGTAGATATTAAGCTTTAGTTCAGGGTTTGTACCAAATAAATCACTGAGAGTCAGTAGGAACACATTTCCATAAAATGATTTAGTACATTTAACAACAACAAAAAAAATAATTTGAAGTGTTAATTTTAATTAGTTTCTGGGTAAGACTTACATTATTTAACATTCTTGCTTCAAATTAGCCATGGAGAACATAAATTTTATGACTTGTTAAGAACAACTTACTATGAATTTCCCAGAAAACACCAAGCATACAAGATTATATGGGAAACACAAATTTAGTAGTCTGTTAACAACAAAATACCATACTGAGAATTTTTATACTTCTACCTTGAGGGGTAAAAAAGCCATAAAATAAATGCTGTTAAACATCAAATTAGACTCAAAGAAACATCCAAGCTTATTAATGATCATTAAAGTTATTAGATCTATAGTGTGGAGAAGTTTGTAGTTTAAACCCTTTGCTTTTAAACTAGATACCAGCTGTTTAATGTGGTATTTCTGAAAAACCTCTCTCCTTGACCAAACTTCAGTCAGACTCCTCTGAGTTCTTTTAAAGACTAGGCCTCATCCTTGGGCCATGGCTTCAAGCCTGACTAGCCTAGTTGTTACAAGACTTATGCTAAGTCAGTTTAGAGAATCTCCCCCCACCTCAATATCTGATCATCCTGATCTCCCTATACCATAAAGTCTGTTAAGAAGATTTAGCAAAAATCTCCCCTATCCTTGATGTCATCTCATAATTTCTATCCACTGATGACCTCTACCATACCTGTTCATGAGCTGTTAAACTCCATTTGTCCTTATTGTATTTACAGTTGAGCTAGAACTCTCTCCCCTGTTGAGATAAACTTGATAGTTACAGCAATGGTTTTGGATAAGGTCTTTCTCACTGTGTTTAACAAGCATCAGACTAATTTTTTTTTAACAGTTTGAAGGATGTATTAGAGCCAGTGTAAAAATCAAGAAAGTGCCTTAGATGCTAAAAATTTTTGAAAATATACAATTAATTATTCAACCTTTAATTTTCTCATGTGTAATTTCAAATTTTATTACCAGTGTTAAATATTCAAATTTTTTTATGAAAACAAAGTTAATACAGATATTTTAATGTTCAAATTCTATATAAGTGCATCAGTTTAAAAATTTAAAGACAATTTTCATGTTTCATAGGAAACCTGTGTCAATATTTGGTAGAGTTTTTTTTTTTTTTTGACATTTATTTATTTTTGAAAGACAGAGAGACAGTGAGCAGGGGAGGGGGAGAGAGAGAGAGAGAGAGAGGGTGACACAGAATCTGAAGCAGGGTCCAGGCTCTGATTTGTCAGTACAGAGCCCAATGCAGGGCTCAGACCCACGAGCCGTGAGATCATGACCTGAGCCAAAGTTGGACGCTTAACTGACTGAGCCACCCAGGTGCCCGAGGTGGTGGTTGTTGTTGCTGTTGTTTTACATATATTTCTTGGACTCTTTATTTTAAAGCATTAATTGAAATCTTCACGGCACCATTGTTTTCTCTCCATAGGTAAATTCCATATGTGTTCACATCTTGTATACTATTTAGTATACATAAAACATAAAGGGACAGTAATTCTGTTGTTAAAACTAAACAAGCACAAGGTGATGGTATAAAAAATAAAGCAGAATATTGAATATATGACATAGAATGCAAGCAATGCACAAAATCATTAACTGCAAGGTTTCTTGGGAGGTTATGTGTGTGTTTGGTGATGGTGGTGGTAAGGAGAGGACTGGATAACATACATATTTTGTTTGCCTAATTTGATTTTTATTTTTATAAATTACTTTTATAATAAAGAAATTAAATACAAAGTTTAGTACTTAGTTTGTACTTGATCACTAATTGACCCATTAATGATGATGGGGTTTCCTCCAGATACCTATTTTCTGACCCATTTTATCATGTCTCTAAAAAAGGCTTTTCCGTTGTGTGATAATAGGGTTAGACTAAATTAATTGGTTGTCCTTCCATTCATCTGAAACATCAATGAAGGTGTTGTGCTATTTCCTTCCCAGCACCACTTTTGAACCAGAGTCTCCTGCCTCTCTTTTCATTTGAATGCTACATATTTTGAGTCTACAGTGAAATCATCACTGTTATCATTGAACCTTACATAATTTACTTTTTTTCTCTATGGATAACTTAAGTGGATTGTTCATATGTTTATTTTTCAACCAACTTCAGCTGACTTCACTTTCACAATTTCCACTTTGATATTTCTATCAGTGTAACTCTTCAAGTTCACTTCATTTTACCCTTTCTGATAACCCTGACCTTTACTTATCTTCACTTTGGATTGACCACCCAGTAATACAACCAGACTCTAGACCTCATCAGCCTATCCACATCCAACAACTCAAACTTTGTACTTGGCATGTATAATCAAAACTTCCTGTCTTGTTTTCTCTCCCATTTCCCCACTCCCACTAAATCTGTTCTATAACTTGACCGAGTGCTAGTCTCTCAGTTTCTCTCTTTCCTTAATTAACTCTTTTCTTTTAAAAATGTATGTGACTTTCTATGCATCTTTGCTCAGGAAACTTTATCATCTTCCTGGATTCTCTGGTACTGATTTAGTTATTTCTGCTGATTAGATTCATGGTGGTTCTTATGGACAAACCATTTAGAGTTCTCTTGTTGGTGTCTGCATTATAAGTTTCATTCTCTAGCTTTCCATGAGATATATGAACCCAAATATCTACTAGATAATTTTGCTCTTTAAGCTAGTTTTCTTTTTATGAAATTCATCTTTGCCACTATGAATTCAGACAAATGCAACTGATAAAACCCAAAGGCCCAATAAACAGCTTGGCTACAGCACAGGGCATATATGTACCAGTAGGGAAGATAAGGCTTGAAAAGAGGTTTGGGAGCTCTCTAAACTATGTTTTATTTATGTCAGTGATTCTTAAATTGGAGTTAAAAGTTACTCAAAGAATCTGTGGGTAGAAATGTACTTAATAGAACTGATTTGCTTGGGAGACAACCAAAGATAACATTCAGTGACTAAATATAGCTCAAAGTCCAGAATCTTTAGTTGATAAGCAGCAGTCACTTCATTGGGAATCTGTGTGGCTTTTTTGGCCTTGAGACCTAAGAACTAAGAGGACAGGTTATCTGTCCTATACATACCCAATATACTATAGTAGAACAGGGGCAGAAAAACACTCATGCAAAAATAGTCCCACTTGAAAGGGAAGGATGGAAGTCAAAAAAGTCAATAGTTTATAGCTATTCTGAGATTACTATGAAGGCCTCTTACCACTGAGGTAAAGAGGTTCCTTAAATAGAATATGATTCTCCTGAGAGAGCTTTTGTTCATCTCGTTTATTCTCTGCTATCCTCTTGATCAATTCTAAACTGAGGTTATACAGCTTTCTTAGCTTACTTCCGGCTCATTGATGCTTGGGTATCCACAGATTACTTTGATTCTCGGAGTCACACACTTTTCCAATGCAGGCTCATGGCTTTTCTGACAGTTAACATCCCTTTCATTTTCTTTGCATCTGGTCTGTTTTTGTGTCAGAACCATCTATATGTCAGTTATAATTGCAGATTCCCTTGATCACAATCCAAGAGGTAAGGTAGGAGGCAGAATCTGGGAATAAATATTTTAACCAACTTGTTAAATGATTTCGGTTCTCTGTAAATTTTGGGAGCTACTGGATTACGCTGAAGGTGGTTTTTTGAAGTATGGACTTATTTGAGTTGTTCATAGGTAGAAAGGGGCTAGAACTAACTAGGATAGTGATAGAACAGCTTGACAAAAACAGATTTCGAAATATTTTAAAAGTAGAATCCCCAGAATTCGACACATTACATAGGAAATGTCAACAAAGTAATCAGGATGAGCTTCCAAATTTTGCATGTAATAGAGTGTACAGGTAGAGGTCATCACAAGGTAAAGTTACAAAAGAAAGTTTCTTGTTGATTGAAGGTATCTGTGGAACATGGGCAGGGAAATAGTATTAATTGATGGTCATCAAAATGAGAAGGTAAAGTGGAGTTTACAGTCTTTGAGAAGAGAGTATTTTAAACTGTTCTGGTACTAGTCATCTGAGGTCTGATTATATGCCACATTTTCCTGATGCCTTTTGTGAGACACAAACTCATTGTAGTCTTTTATGATTAATTTTTTTTTCAAAAAAAAAATTTTAGGTTTATTTATTATGAGAGAGACAGAGACAGAGTGAGGGAGGGTCAGAGAGAGAGGGAGACTGAGAATCCCAAGCAGGCTCCACACTGTCAACGCTGAAGGAGCCTGACAAGAGCGTGAAGGCTGATGCAGGGCTTGAACTCATGAAACTGTAAGATCATGACTTGAGCTGAAACCAAGAGTTGGACGCTTAACTGAGTCACCCAGGTGCCCAGTGGTTCTGTTCTTTTAACGTTAGGAGATTTACTTGAAAGTAAGACGTTCTATGATGTATCGGTGAGGGGTAAAAAAAAAAAAAAAGGACTTTTTCCTCAAAAATTACCTATCAGTCTTAAATTATTCAATTCTGTTCCATTAACAACCCAAATTTTATGGATGCTCAAAGGATGTATAATTCCGCTTTCTTCTTCCTTGTGTGAGAGCTTAAAAAACATTATCTGTTTTCAGCACTTGGTGTTAACATACATCAATTAAAACTAGGAATTTGTTCAAGACAAAAAATATCTAGCCCTGGAACTGATGTACATCTCTCAATCCCCCACATTTCTGGTTAGACAAAAGGACTGATAAAATGTGTGGCTGCAGCAGTGTATGTGAAATATCTGGTACTGGTCCTTTTGCTCATTTTTTTTACTTTAAAAAATCAAGAATTTTGATTATATCTAGCTGTGATCTACCAAAAGTATAGATTCACAGTATTTTGTTCTGACCTAAGACTTTCAGCACAATATTTCCCATTTAATAAAGATAAGAGGGATTCCATAGATGTGGCCATGCCATAGGAAGGTTAAAGCTAAAGTGCTCCTGGAGGTTCCCAAATGACTCTGATGACGATAGCCAGGTACTCTGGGGACATATCAGTATATCATTGTGTTCCCCAGGAGCACTGGATCAGCTTTCTTTCCCCAAGAGGGATCATTTTGCTTGGCCAAAGTACTCTGACCTTTATACTACCCCACTGCTTTGTTGTCTTTCCTGCCACCATTCCACCTACCCTGGCTGTGCTTTAAGACAACCCCCCAATTCTATAAGACAGCTGTACTTATATTCTAAAAAAGAGTTTAAAAAAATGAATGAAAAACATATTTCAGCTAATTTTTATCTATTGAAACAATAAACAGACACGTTTTAAAGATATTCTAACTTGTCTTATGTACATTGCTATTACACATTAGGCAACTATGAGTTTTTCATTCTCCAGTTTTTTGTTAAACAGAAAAGTGTATATATGTATATATATATGCATATATATATATACTTACATATATATGTGTATAGATATATATATATACATATATATACACATACATGTGTAAGTATGTATATATGTATGTGTATATAATTGCTCAATGTAAATCACATTCATAGAATTTATTTCTGTACCTAGTTTGTTGCGATGTTTGTTGTTATGTTTGTGTGACAGTAGAATGAAGGAAAGGCAAGTACTTATTTACTTTTTTAAAACCTTAAGATCCACTTAAATCTGTCCTTTGTCTTAGAAGCCCTGAAACCTGATTTTGTAGTTGAGATTTGTGAGACAGTTCTCAATTTCTGGCTCGGACATTCTCTACAGGGAGAGAAAATATCCTGTTTTTACAACGTAATAAGAGCAAATAGTTTGAAGCTATATAGAATGATCTGTAATCAGTAGAACACTGATATGATTAAAAATGATAAATCATTTCAAAAAATTTTTCTAGAGGAGTAATAAAAATTGCCTTGTTGGGAGTGATTTGATATGAATAGTCTCTAGTCACCAATGTTATAGATAGGTTCCTTGAACACAGGCCTCATTAATCTCCTGGAAATAAAATGATTCATTTTAAGACAGAAAAATATTCTTTGTTGGTGTAAAACTTATATACTTATTATATCCAAAAAAAGTGGAGAACATTTTAAAACTGTTTGGAAAATAGAAGTGACAGGAAACATTTTATTATACAAAATAAAATGGTGAAGAAAATCCACAGAGATAGAGTTCATTTATGCAAAAGTTTTGATCATTGCCAGGAACACTTACAGATATTTCTTTATTTTGTCTTGCAGATCCCAAAATTTCTAGTGTTTTAATAATGATAATAATATGTTTGACATACTGTAGGAATAAATTAGCAGTTATTATTTGCTTGCTTTTTTTTCAAAGAAAAATAAGTGGTTTAGATAGTAATGTTAGGAGATATATTAGACCATATATATTTCTTGTCATTTTCTACTACTACTCACATTTCCTAGACAAATTCTAAATAAGTAAATAAGATGGTATGCTCCTTAACATATGAAAAGATTTAATAGTCTACAAACTTCAGAGGGTTTTTAAAAAACCTGATCTTTTAATTTGATAATTTGAAATTAGGAAAAATAATTTTTTCTGTGAAGTACTTTATTCCATTTTTTTTTGTTTATAATCAGACATATAACTAACTTTATACAATTTATATCTAACGGCTTTTCTTTTGCATTCAACTAAGTCATATGTTCACATCACATGTGTATGAATTTGACTTTTATAAAATATATTTTAAAGAGAAAGAAATAGTTCCAAATAATTTCTTCAAAAATGGTATTTGTTTTCTTTGTTTTTCATGAGGCCAAATGATAATTTAGGGATATTATACTTTTACTGATACTAACAATCATTTGAATAAACTTCTGCCAAAAAGGCAAGTATCATGCTTTTTCTAGCCATATCTTTAACAATGAACAAAGAAAATAGAGGTGGTCTATTTTAGGCAAGTGATTTTCCAAAATTAATTTCATTTTATCTCCCTCACACGACTGCTACTGCACAAGGGAAGATGCTTTGAACACTGACACCACTTGCTATGCTGAGGACTTTTCAGCCTACCAGCATACATTCTCATCCTACATATTTATTCCTGTGTGCATTTTTTCTTATCTTATTTTTTAAAAGTAAATATATTGAGTACCTACTATATGCCAGGCACAGTACCAAATATTCTAAATATATTTACTCATGTGCTTCTCACAAAAACACTGTTAGTGAGAATTTGGTGCTATTCTCGCAGTATAGATGAGAAATTTGTCAGTAAGTGAATGATCTGAGATCCAAATTTTCTGTTTTTGAAAGTGACGCACGGTGTCTTATAGGCTCTTAAAGAGAATTATTTGGCAATAAACAATAATGAATGGATTAGTTGATTTAATCTTTATTTTATTGTAATTACTCTGAAATATTACTGGGTTGATTTTCACAAGTACCATATATAAATAATCTAACTGGCTATTATACTCCGCATTTATTTCATGAGTTCTCAAGTGGGTCAATAGCATAGCACTGCTCTTCTCCAAACATTAGACATGTGTGGGAGCTGTTTTGGTTTTCAATAATTGAGGGGTACTTCTAGCATTTAGCGGGCAAGGGTCATGAGGAGTAAATATCTCACAATACAGAGGAGACTTCCATATAACAAAGGACTATCCTGTTCCACAATGCCATCAATAATCCTTTAGAGTAGCACTAAAACCAGCCCAAAACCAGAAAGACTGCACAAAACTTAAACAAATATTTGAACTAATGCCACCCACCATCATTGTGATCTTAACTCATTGAGAATTATTTCGTGCAGTGTTTTTAAATTTGGGGTCTGATAAATTCATTAGTGGGTCATAAAATCAATATAATCTTTTGTGGCTTTGGTTTAAATAAGCATAAGAGAAGAGACAATATTAGATTGTACTATATATCGTTGGAGTAATTATTATGTAATTTTTTGTTTCAGTTATATATTTAGATATAAATATTTGTGCATACTGGATTGCCATGAAAAGGTATCGTTTGCTGAGAGTAGGCATCAAAACAAAACAGAAACTTCAAAAAAAATGATTTATATAGTTGGCTTTTTTTATTCCACTGTATACAACCTCACTTGGGGACATTAGATAATTAAATTACTACCAGCCCAGTAAATCAGGCACCAGTTATCTATGCAAGATGTAAATTTAAGCTAAAACAAAAACTTCGTGTTATTGAGAACATTTTAGTGAAGGAGATATATCTTCTGTGATGTATCTGTGGAACTGAAGAAATATATGTCTTTATAGGTCGTGATTAATGAGAAATTGATCAGCATGATAGCTATTTCCATATATAATTTGTAGGCTTGGGAAGTTAGCATTTTAAGAAATAACCATTTGTTGTATTCAGACTTACCCAGAATCCTATTTATTCTAGCTAGATTTATATTAAGATATTTATCTTTCAAATAAAATATTTTATATCACAAAAGATGCCTCAAATAAAAATTTATATATATATATCTTAGAATTGTATGGCATCTGTGTGGTATTTTTCATTTTATGTCTTTCTTTTAGGGAGGCCAAAGACATTTATAAGATGTTATTCTGATTTTTAGATTTAATTTTTCTCTTATTCAGAGTCTATTACAGAAATTATATCTCTAGAATTGTATTTAATGGGATATTAAGTTCCTCACACTCCAGATTCATTCACACAAGACTGACATGTATAATCATTCATCTTCCAGAAACTGTTCAGTTGGTGATGAACAAGGATTCGGTGCCCTTTGGTAGAGTGCATATTTTTCGTGCTTACCCAGATCACCTTTTACTTTTAAAATCTGGATGGTTAGTTTTGTACCACATACACTATTTCTTGGTGATAGCTGATTGGGCAGGGGTGAGCATCTGACTCAAAGAAACTCATTCCATTATAGGTGAAAGGAATAATCTGTTTCTTTGTAACAAATTTTAAATAAGCTGGCAGCGGACTCTGATGTTGAATGGTCACGGTGCTCTGGCAGAAGAAACCCAGGACCAAGCTGAATTTATGGGGATGAGAAACTGAATTAGAAAGGAAAGCTATACTGTTGATAAGTAAATGGTATTAACAGGCTGAAAGCATCAGAAATTAAAAATCTGTAAAACCCAAAAAGAAAAAGAGAAAATGCATTGTTGCCCATACATTCTGTTAAGACATGACTGCTCTTCCTACAGTTTGACTTCAAGTTGATCTTGTAATACCTATTATTCTGTGGAAGTTTCAGTTCTTTATAAGGAAAGAGCTTTCACTTTCACTATGGGTGGTAAACCATCTCGTTACATGGTATTTTCAGTAAAGGACAAAGGATATATGTGTATATTCCAGATAGAGTACTTGCTGGTTATAACAATTTGTGTCTATAGAAAAGTAATGCTATTCTGAAGATTTCTACAAGATAGCTGCATTCCTTGATTTCAGTGGGATTTAATAACTTCCAATTAGCAAGAAATTATGATCACAGTATTCAGATCTGATTGTGAAGTAACCTGATGTACAGATTCCTCAGAATAAATTAGCCAGGAATAAAAGTACTTACTTGAACAAAGCTATGCTCTGAATGTGTGTGGTCCCTTACCTCTAATTCATATGTTAAAAACCTAACCCAAGGTTTATTTGATCCAGTAACTGCCTCTTCAGAAGCAAATGCTGAAATTGCTAATTGCAGAATTAGGTCATTGGTGGGAGAGGTGAGTATGACTAATTGCAGACCTTTTCAGAAAGACTACATTGTGGACTACTTACTTATCCTTTACCTCAGAGTAATAAAGGTGGACACCTGTGTACCAGTTTATGGTAAATGCAACTGGTATATAATATTAAGTCCCACAAAACCCACCACAACTTATTATAGTAGGTGATATTTTTATACCAATTTTACCACCAAGGAACCTGCAAAACAGTGACTTCAAGAAATGAAGTAACATTTTGGAAATATTATTTAATTAGTAATGAAGTTGGTTCTTGAACTCAAGACTTTTAATTACAAAGCTCAGGTTCTTCTCAGCCAATAACACTGTTATCCTTTTAGAAAAATGCTTCATAATATAATGAATACCACATACATTTCCAAAACTTGTGTATAGAATGACATCAGTCTCGTTTGATTATTGAATCAGAACAAAATCTTAAGAAGGAACAAATTAAATATATTTTATCTGTATTTTTCTCACATTTACATTCTCTCTCACAATTTCTCTTGAGGCAAAGGAACCTCAAATGTGTAAATTCAGGTATTTGTTGTATATTTATATTATATTAATATATCATAAGCCATAAAGTGAGGTTAATAGTCTTTTTTTCAGGTTAAATTGCCTTTTAAATTTAATATTTATATAATTATAGTGGAAAGTTTTCCCACCTTTTCAAATTTTGCACTTTGAAAATCTTCAACATAAATTTTCTTTGCTTTATTAACAATAGAAGGAAATTCTGTAGTTCTACTCTCAGATGAAAAAAATAAAGAACAGAAATGGGCTGTGAAGTCCAAGGAGTAAGCAATGAGTCACATGACTGTGTAAGTGTAAAATAATTAAAATTAAATAAAATTTAATTTTCTTCACACTCACATGCTCACATCTGAAATGTTCAGCAGCCACTTGTGACTGGTGGCTACCAAATTGTACAGATACAGAACATTTCCTTCAAAGTGGAAAGTTCTATCAGAAAGTATACAGGGATATAATCTTAGCATTATAATTTAGACAAAGCCTGAGGACTGATATTCTAAATGAAGTTTTAGAAACTTAGTGACATAGTGACATCCATTTGTTTACATGTTTTTATGACTTTTTCCTCATTGAATTGGCAGAGTTGAATAGTTAGGCGAAAAACCATATGGCTCATAAAACCTATTTTGTATTTGGCTGTTTAAGGAAAAGGCTTGCTCAACTTTGACCTAAGCCTCTCTTCTAAGCTCCCAATAATTGGCATGATTTTCTGGCTGAATTACTATTTTTACAGGAGTATTTATAATCTTTTGCCCACTTCACTCTTCTCTTCCTTCTTCCTCCTCTGTTCTCTCTTTGATATTATTTCAATCACATATTCCTTTACTTGAATTGCAAAACTTGAATGAAAATCTCTTCAGGAATTTCTTAGTAACTTGTTAATGAAAAGAGTGCCTGAACCTTGGTTCCCACATACTTCTATAAATTTTTAGCCACCATGACATTAAAGTAAAAATACAGTGGTGTTTTTAATAAAAGTCACAGAGAATATCATTATCCTGACATCTGGATGTGGGATATGGACAGGAAGTAATTTTTCTGTTTTATAGGCCTAAATAGAGAATAAAGTTCCATAGAGACAGAGTCCCCTACCAGCTCTCCTTTTGCTTCTTTGCAAAAGAAAGCTCATATTTCCACTATTGATACATACTACCATTTTTCACTCCAGATAGAAATTTCCACTTTTCTTATTTCGTTTTTATCGAAAAACATTCCAAGACCCTCCTTGGTTGTGCCATGTAATAAAATGAAGGAGAAGGAATTTTCTCTGACTAGTCTCATACAGGACAATAATATCTACATAAAATATAATTTATTTCCAAAAAATACCCCCTGCTACCATAGTGTGATTATAGTTAAAATTTGAATTCAACTGTTGAGGTATTGTAAATAAATGTTTGCCTATGTTTATTAGTGATAACATCAGCCTGATGAGAAAATCTTTAGGATTTCTCCACAAGTAATTACCTTGGCTCTTGGTGGATTGAACAATTTACTTAATATTTGGTCAGACCTTTTACTATGCACCATTTTATTCATTTCACCCAATAGTTAAGACATAACTAAGATGTGATAAAATGGGTTATTTTCTCCATCTAATACTAATTAGTAATGACCATACACATCTAACCAGCATTTACATAGCATTTTATAGGTCAGCCTGCATGATGCAGTGTCATCACTGCAGCTGTGTAATCACCCACATGTTACTTAACCTTTCTGTTCTTCAGATTCCTCATCTATTATACAGGGATAAAAGGTGTACTTATCTCATGGGGTTGCTGAAGAATCAAATGAATTTATATCTGCACAACCTTTAGAACAAGTCCCCAGTAAATTCTCACTAAATGTTAGAGAGTGGAAAGTGGAAAGATAACATGCATTGGAATCAAATTTGTCCTTAAATCCCAGTTCTGCCCTTCTAGTCATGTTAAATTTTCTGACCCTTATTTTTTCCTCTATAAAGATTAGATTCAACTATACTCATTTTATAACTGAATAGTAGCTACAGTAAAGGTCACTGACAAAATATGTAGGATGATTGGTATATGTATGATACTTAATAAGTGAATGTTTATATTAACATAATTGTGTAAATATAAGAACTCCAAATGAGCTGATTCATTTAGTCAGTCTGGTCAGCCAACAAATAAACAATTGCAGGTCCATTTACTCAAATCTCTTCAGAGGCCTGTCTTGTAAAATGTGTTGAACAAATGTTTAGCAAACTTTGTGCCTGCTCTTAAGAAAGCCTACCCTTTCTCTTTGTCAATGCATGCCTCCCACTATGGTAGTTAAACTAAGAATCATAATTTCACAGACTCTAAGGAATGGAAACCAACTAAAATGTTAAGTGCGGTCTAAAAAGATTAAACTACCCCCCCAGATTTGCACAACTATTTTGCCAAATTTCTTCCAGGAACCTGTGCTGACCTCAGCCCTTGTTTTTTCTTACCTCACTTTGTATTTAGCATTTATGTATATATAGCCTGTATACTTGTTTATATAACTTCAGAATTGCTCTCTAGCTGTCCACAAGTACATGTGATATTTCTTCAAGTTTTAAGGTTCTTGAAAACAAGCATCTCAAAGTCTTCTCCTTTTAGATGCTTTCAAAAAACACATTAGTGTTATGAAAAAATAATGATGAATGGTTCGTTAGTGAAAGAATTATAACAAGTTTCACAGTAGAGTAGAAATTCTCGTTTGTAGGGTATCTTAGTCTGCCAAGGCTTCTATAATAAAATTCTATACACTGGATGGCTTATACAATGGAAATAATTTCTCATAGTCTGGAGATCAGGGTGCCTGCATAATTGGGTTCTTTGAGGGTACACTTCTTAGCTTGCAGATGGCCACCTTCTTGCTTTGTATTCAAATAGCGGTGAGAGAGAACCAGCAAGTTCACTGGTGCCTCTTCTTAAAAATAAACTAGTTCCATCATGAAGATTCTACTTTATAACCTCATCTAAACCTAATTGTGACCCAAAGGCCCCATCTCCAAATTCTACCACATTGGAGTTTAGAGCTTCAACATGCAAATTTTAAGGGGTTATGGTACAATTCAGTCTATATTATAGGGGCAAGATTTCTAATGTAATTTATATAAGCCCTTCCATTCAGATCGATCTCCTTACATCTGACACTTAAAATATTGAAGTACAGCAAATACATCAATACATGTACACAACATTCAGAGCTGGCTCCATTTCATTGTTCATGTTGCTACCCATTCTTGGAATGCTTTAGTCACAATGATTTGAATGGAGAAAAGAGCCTTACAAAACAACGTATCTTCTTCTAAAATGCCTGATACACTCCAGTAGGTTTCCTTTCCTCCCTTTCTTCAATTAGCCCAATCATAAGCCAAGATATATGTCACACTGCAATTTTGATATGGTCATTTTTAGCAAACGGCAAGGAAAAAATAATAAAGAGCTTTTAAAATTACTAAGTGATGGGTGAAATAGACTTCTTCAGTCCTTTACTTATACAGTCTTTCTGACCCTAAGCAGTGATGGGCATTCACTATGTTAAGGCTGATGTTACCTGGATTAGAAGCCAGGGATTAGGAGGCCAGAACTAAGGTAAAGGTAATATAATTAGCTAATGCTGTGTATGTCTGTTCAAGTTTTTTTTTTTAAATATCAGTGATTCTACATTGTAACAGATTCATATTAGTCATACCAAAACAGTATCAAATAGACCTCAACAAAATGTCATACATTTAGTCCATCTTTGTTATTAATAAGGATAGCTAGTTTTCTCACTTGAATTGGGTTAGAAAAAAAGACTGAGAATATTGCAGGATATTCTCTCTTGTAGTTTGTTTCATGTATTCTCAATGACATGTGCATAATGCCAGTTAAATTATGATTATATACTTAATGTATTTTCAAAGTCTATTTATTTATTTTGAGAGAGAGGGTGTGAACTGGGGAGAGGCAGAGAGAGGGAGAGAGAGAATCCCAAGCAGGCTCCATGCTGTCAGCTCAGACCCCCACACAGAGCTTGATCCCATGAACCATGATATTATGACCTGAGCTAACATCAACAGTTGGATGCTTAACCAACTGAGCCACCCAGGCACCCCTATATACTTAGTGTATTCTTTGTATGCATAAGTATATATTCTGAGAATAAGAATGAAAGAAATGAATGATGAGTTTTCCTTCCCCAAATCAGGGAACTTTTATTACTAGCAATTTCTTAAAGTATTATTCTGAAGAATTTGAAACTATGAAATTTTCCAAATTATTTAGATTAAGTTCACTTTCTCTTCTCTAAATACCTGATATATTAATTTACAAATTCTCTGTAAATTTCAAGTGTGCTTTAAGACTTCTAATGTCTATATTACACTAATTTAGATTATGTAAAACATTGGATATCTTTAATTTATGAGGATTACAAATGAGGTTTAGAATCATTTTATCACTGGGACCATTAATGTAACCAAGCAAAGATTACTAATTTCAAACAAGTAAAACTACCTTTGGTTAGTTTAACAGAAAAATGAAAGAACCAAAAAGGAAGATGCTGAATCGGACTGGGAAAAAAAAACAGTAAGACAAAAGGGAGACTAGGCAGTCAAGAACATAGCCAAAATCACAACATGCATTGGGTCTGGTTAGAAAATTGGATCTAGTACTGAGACTACTGGACATGTCCTGCTGAGTTGTTGGAATTCAATGCAGCTGCTACTGTGGACATTAGACTCTGGCTATTTTAACTGCCACCACAGTGTTCTAGAGGATTTGTGAACAGTCAGTACAGAAATACCTAAGAGGGCAAGTGAATCTGACCAATAGAGCAAAAATCCTAAGCTCCGACTTGGTCATTATCACTATGTTTGAGCTGCCAAGGGCTTATGAGAATATGGAACTGGCCCTTTTGGTTTTAGCAGGAAGACTACACCAGGCCTTGCAAGCTGTCAGACTGCCCAATCATAGGAAGACTATTTCAGTGCTAATCAGCCATAAAAGGAAACAATATCTGTCTCATTGTTTGTCTCCTTGATTTTGATCCCTGTTTCTATTGTGACGTTGGTCACATAGAAGCTTCAAACTATTATATTTTCCCAAATGATCAAAATTTTCTGAACTGTTGTTTGTACCTCCACCTGAATTTCTTATGCATTGGTGATGCTCTTTAGTATGAATCATTTTTATTTGCAAAATTAATCTTCCTAAAAATTAAAGGTTTCATTTTAGCTTTTTATTCAGCTTTGGCTCATTACCAATAAAGAGTTGAAGTGTACCAAGGTGATGTCTTCTCCATAAGATGATCCTAACCCAGTGGATTTAGTTTAAATTATGATGTACAAATCGATTGAGTATTCAGTTGTTAGTCTCTCTTTTATTGGGATTTACTTGGTATTAGTGAATCCTGACTAAAAATGTCTTTATTATTGGTGCCTACATGGAAGAAAATTTCCATTTGTTCTCAGACCTAGTTTGTTCTCTCTGCAGTATTAGTACTAGCATATCCGTGAATCTAACATAATTATTACTTTCCTTTCCTTGATCTGATTCCTAGATAATTGTCACTTGGTGCCTAAATGCATTTGTGCAGCTGTTAATACAGGCATGCAAGACTGTCTTATTCTCATTCTCTCTCTCTCTCTCTTATGCGCGCGCGCGCGCACACACACACACACACACACACACACACACACACACACGCACACGGGGAGTTACATACAGGGACACTGTAAGAAGCAAAAGTTCTGAGTTCACCATTTCACAAAACACAAAAAAATGTTATGGATATGAATTATGTTCATGAATATTAACACTTAAAATAAATTTTCTATGCAGGATATATATCAAGATGCATTACATTTAATATACTTATATCCAAAATCATTATCTTAAGAGCTAAAAGCACTATGAATTACAGGAAGCTGGAAGCTACTGGGAGGATATGACCAGGTCTTTTCTGCATTATCAAACACACCAACATAGTCTTAGTTAATATATACAGTTCTGTTATTCAACCTCAATAAGAGAACCTATTGATATTAATTCTGTCCAAATAGGCTCATTTATCTCTTTTATTGATCATGAATATCTATTATTAGTAAAAAATAAAAAAAAAGGGTATCTATTGAGTAAATAAAAGAAGTTGGATTTATAAGCATTAGCAACTGGCAATCAAGGGAGAAATTAAAAATAAGAGAAATATATGTGCAAGTAATCATATTTACAAAGAGAAAAGTAATGTAAACAAACTCAGTTACTCTGAATTCATTGAAGAATCTTAACAGATGTGAGTTAGATTTAATAAACTATGATATCATAATAAAAGCATGCCATTTAGAGCTATGCAGTTTATTACCAGAACTGAAAAATTCAAGTGGTGTTACTTCTTAAGACTTAAGTTTTGGATTGGTGTTTTTTTTTTTTTTTAATTTTTTTTTTCAACGTTTATTTATTTTTGGGACAGAGAGAGACAGAGCATGAACGGGGGAGGGGCAGAGAGAGAGGGAGACACAGAATCGGAAACAGGCTCCAGGCTCTGAGCCATCAGCCCAGAGCCTGACGCGGGGCTCGAACTCACGGACTGCGAGATCGTGACCTGGCTGAAGTCGGATGCTTAACCGACTGCGCCACCCAGGCGCCCCTGGATTGGTGTTTTATATATATGTAGAAAGAAAATAGAGAAGGCAGAGATAGAAATGGTGATTCTATTTTTTAAACTTAAGATTTTAATTTTTTGTCTGCATAATGCACATATTTACATAAAAATATACTAAAACAACCTCACAACAGAAAAGAAAAGCATTAACCAATCTTGTGGAAATAATTTTAATGAACAAAAAATGCAGAGATAATGTGCATTAAACTTTTTTGTATTAGAGTAAAACATGGAAACAGAATAAAGGGGACAAAATAAAAAGGATTAGATTAGTAAATGATATAACTGTATATGAATTTCTTAACCATTATGAAAACGGATGTTTTAAATATGTTTTAATATGACTTCTTATTAATTAGGACTAGATTTGAATCATGAAACAGAAAATTCTGAAAGAATAGTGATTTAACTATAGAAATTTAATTTTTCTCAGGCATAAAAGAAATGTAGGGTCAGACAGGCCAGTAGTGGCCTGGAATTCAGTTTCCTCTCTTTCTGCTGTCATTCTGAGAACACGGCTGCCAGGCTCAGAACATGGTTGCACCTTAGAATGTGGCTACTGGTCCATCTTGTAAAGAATGCTTTTATAGTCATCATACTTGGACAATACATATAATGTCTCCTTCTTGGGCAGAGGGTAGGCAGGCTTACTGACTGTTATAAGTTTCAGGCTCCAGAAGCACAAATGTTTCCTGGCCCTCTTCTCAGAGCCCTGTTGAAGGGCTTAGAATTAGCTCTTTAACAAATAGGAAAATGCGGATATTCTGACTACTGCTGTTGCTGTGAGAAATAAAATCCTTTAACTCTGACCCATGAATCTCATATCTTCTGCTAGCTTCTAAGGGACTGTGGTGTGCCAATTTATTTGCTTGATTGTAGGAAGTATAAGATTGTGGAGACTTTGCAGTTCTTCATAGTGTCACACCATTTCTTCTAATTTCCCTTAGTTCAATTTAGGCAAATAAGTATACCTAGAACCAAGGGAGCCTGAGGAATGTTATTATTTAGCTTAGCAGTAAAGTTGGTGTATTACTTTTTTTTATGTTTTTATTTATTTTTGATAGCGCGCACTTGCACATGAGTGGGGGAGGGGCAGAGAGAGGGAGACACAGAATGGGAAGCAGGCTCCAGGCCTGGAGCTGTCAGCACAGAGCCCGACAGAGGGCTCGAACCAGGGACTGCAAGATCATGACCTGAGCCCAAATCAGATGCTGAACTGACTGAGCCACCCAGGCGCCCCAAAATAGGTGTATTACTACCAGGAGGATGGAATACCAGATTTCACTATAGGACACAAATACTCACTGCCAAAGCCTAAAAAACAATCATTCACAATTTATTATTATGTGGAAAAAAACATAAAACTATACTAAAAAACAAATCTTCACAGATTAAATAATTTATAATAAATTTTTATAGAGATGATCTCTGGGTAATGAGGGTGCACTAGTTTGCTAGGGCTGCTATAGCAAGGTACCACAACAATAGCACAGTAGATGCAATAATAGCAATAGCCACAACAGGTGGCTTCAACAACGGAAATTTATTGTCTCATAGTTGTGGAGGCTTGAAGTCCAAGATCAAGGTATTAGTAGGATTGGTTCCTTCTGAGCGTTATGAGGGAACAATCTGTTCAACCCTCTTGCCGTGGCTTGTAGATCGCCATTTACTTCCTTTGCCACTTCACATTGTGTTCTCACCGTTTGCATGCCTCTGTGTCCACAATTAAAGGACACACCCTGAGGTACTGGCAATTAGGACTTCAATATTTGACTTTTTAAGAGACACAACTCAATCCATAACAGAAGATACGGATGATATATTTTATTTTTATTTATTTCCAAGTATTGTATTGCCTTTTTATTATTTTGGTAATTTAAAAAGGATACTTTTTAATGTTTATTTTTGAGAGAGAAAGATGGAGTATGAGCAGGGGAGGGGCAGAGAGAGAGGGAGGCACAGAATCCAAAGCAGGCTGTAGGCTCTGAGCTTCCAGCACAGAGCCCAACGTGGGGCTTGAACTCACAAACTGCAAGATTATGGCCCTGAGCCAAAGTCGGACACTTAACTGAGCAACCTAGGCACCTGAAAAGGATACATTTTTTTAAACAAAAGTTCACAGTGTCTTTCATTATATTTATACATCTTGTGAATAGTCTCAAACTGTGTTTAATGCTACCTACATATTTTTAATCTTCAGTGGAAAATGTTTAGTAGCCGAATCAATAGGTAACTACCTCCAGATGCCCCACAATAGGTTTTACACCTGTCTTCCAGAGCACTTGAATTTTTGTTTTCTTTTGCTTTGTCTCCTTGCTTAAATCCTCAAGGTTCCATACATTCACAGCTTATTGCATATATATTAGTCTTTGGCCTTATATCCTTCAATAGGAGTGTCTTTAAGTCTAAAACCATGAAATATATTTTAAACCATGCAGTATATTTCTGACTTCAATGCTGAATTGGTGGGAAATCATATCAACTGTGCTTCATTCCCACTGATACAGAGACGTTGAGTGGGAGTTTGTGAGTGATGACTGTTCGAGTAGAATGTGAAGGTAATTGTAACAGTTTGACATGCAAGAACAGAGTAACTGCTTCAAGCATGAGGACATAGGGAAAAAACCAAGATAAAAGGAAGACTTGGAAACAAAGACTACATTCTGAACCAGTTCTTTCCAAGTACTTTACTCTGGAAGAGAACTTGTTAATGAATAACCACTATTGAATAGCTGCCATGAAAGCAAACAGAGAGCTATTCTACTATTAGTTACATTTTCATGCAAACGTTACTCATTTGTGCCTGAAAACTCAAATAATCCATATCACCCAGAAGTATATGGTGGAGAGGAATGCTTAGGTAAAGAACTTAAACCAAAAGATGAGGCAGGAAACAGGAATAATGAAGAAAGAAAAGTTTACCACAAATGAAGGAGTTGAAAGCCAAGAAAAAGAAAGGAATGGAGGAGAGGCAAGCCCACAGTTGATGTGGGGAGATGTGTGGCTCATTTTACTAAGCCCCAGAATAAAACTTGAGAGCTAATATGTTAGTTAAGGGCATAGAAAGATAGATCATTATTTTCTTAAAGTACTACTCTCATGTAGCAATTTTTGCTGTTGTTTTAAAATCCTGGTTACCATAAAATACTAGAACTTTAGAGGAGCAATATTTCTCTTTAACATCAACAATGTGTTGGGTAACTTAAACATCTATGATTTTCGATCTCATTTTAACAGCTTAATACTATATTTATTGTTCCATTCCTGATTTTTTTTTTAGAAACACATCTTCATTCTTTATTTTTCAGTAGAGCATCTCTCATAAGTCAAATTTATTTTCTTATTTTCCAATCAATACCTGTTTCTTTTCTGCTTCTTCCAATATCTTCTAATCACAACCACCACCATCCTCCTGCGACAGACCCAGAAAAATCCCAGCACTCCACAAGACATGTCATTTTAGTTAATGATATGTTGGATAAATAAGTTACAGTTAACAGTGACATTTACTAAGAGTTAATATTGTTATTTCATTTTTTTTCATTTATTGGGTTTCACAATAATGAATGATTCCATATCAGTTCCCTGATGGCTCCTCTCAAATTTCAAAGAAACATGTCCCATAGAATTTTTAGCCTCAGGGGTTCATGTGTGGAACTACATACTATTTATATTAAAATATTGAGCAAATTGGATGTTATATAAGCATGGCTTCACTTCCTATTGGCTTCTAAGAAATACAGCTCATGAAGAGTCTGAATGCATCCTTTATAGGCTAGTCTAAGTGTCAGTTTGAAGACATGGTTCAATCTTAATAACTCAAGCAGGGGGAATTTATCATTTATTAGCCTTGAAACAAGTGCATATGAGAAAATAAAACATTTTTAATCAGGCATCATGAATAATAATTTCTTGAATGAAATGCTATAATCACGGGGGAAAAAAGAAAAAAAAAGTGACAATTAAAAAAAAATTAAAGACATAGAAATGTTCTGATGTGATAGAAACTGTTAGGTAACATACTACTTTTACTTTTTCCTACCCCAACTTCTCCCCTGTTGATTTCAACAAAAGAACATCTTGCATATGTGATACCCAGAGCAGATAATTTTTAATATCCCTTATATTTATATAAAAAATTTATATTGATAATCATCTTGCAACGAATGATTAATAATGATCATTATTTTAAGTCAGTCTTTAAAATCAACAATTTAAAGAAAAAATCCAATTTTAAAGATTTATAATCAATAAAATTTTTATTGTTTGAAATATGTACTTTACTGCCACCCCGAATACACATTATACCTTTCATGTTCACAGTTTATTACATTTTAAATATTTTAAATAAAAGTAAAAACATTTATATTTAATGTGACCACTTCATTTGCTAGGACTGTTTTTAAATGTTTTTCAGATCTGTTCAACATTAAAAACACAGACATAAAACATCTTTCTTTTCAACCATGAAAAAATGATCTACAGAATTTATATTAAGTTAGTTGCAAAAATAGATCAGAGGATGCTAATCCATGAGAAATGTGTCTCCTCCCCTTATTTTTCCCTTCCTTTAAAACCAAGAGATGCGTGTAATTTAACCATGCTTGCTTTGGGTAACAACCAGCATGGGGTTGAAATGCATTGAGTCTGCTTTCTAAGGAAGTACAATACTTCACATTTTTAATGCATCACTGAACAGAGGTCAAATAGAGTAGTTCTAACATAATACAACACATCAAACTACCCACAATAAAGTAACTCTATATACCCTGTGAATATTTCTCCCACATTAACAAGTGGGTCATCAATCTCTTAGCCATCTTAAGCCCAGCTGTAAATTTATGGTAGTATGTTTCCCAACATGTTCCCACTCAGATTTCATGATTGTCTCTAACATATGATCAATGGGGGAAAATATATATATTTATTTTTGATTGCCAGATTAACCTAAAATGAGTATTATTATTCCCTACTGATAATTTTGGGCATTACCTAAACTATCAAAAATAGTAAGTGTTCATCCAACAAAAGAATTATATAATTATCCATCTGATTTCTCTTTAAATTTCTTTGTAGCTAACTAAATTAGCACGTAGGACCATCACCATGAAGAGAAATCATTAATGTCAGATAGTAGAGTTTAGGTAATTCCTAAATTACAAATTTTAAAATGCATAAGAGTAAATAAGATAATTGGAAATTCTATAACTATGAAGATAACCATTTCACTTAATGTAGATTATAAATAACCTAAATGTAAATATACTAACCTTAAGGAAGTTAGTATATTTTTCTTCCTTTTCAGTACTTGTTTGTAGATGTTTTGAGTGTG
The DNA here is from genome assembly GCF_018350155.1 of Leopardus geoffroyi. Classification (NCBI taxonomy): domain Eukaryota; kingdom Metazoa; phylum Chordata; class Mammalia; order Carnivora; family Felidae; genus Leopardus; species Leopardus geoffroyi. Next base: position 85,858,475 of record NC_059331.1, read on the forward strand.
TGTATATATCTATATCTATGTCTCATTTCTCTCTATATATAACTTTTAGATCTATCTATCTATCTATCTATAATTTTAAGTAACAAAGAGCAACAGTAATATCACATTTCAACCATAAGGGAAAAAATTGGAAGAGTCTGTGGCTTATTTGGATAATTCTTTGTCATTATATGGTTATATGATCATATTATTATACAGCAAAGCAGAGTTCTGGCTTAGAACATTTTTATCCTCTTGTCCTACAAGTAAGAAATCTAAGCATTTATCAAATGCACATATATCTATTTTAAAAATACATCCACTAAGTATTCATTTAAATCACATTTGAGCATTCTGCATGTTGCAGGGATATGAAATAAGTAAGGTTATGTTTCCTGGTTTAAAAAGGTTGTAGTCTAGTGAGAAAAAATATTTATTATTGGACACAGTGTTTTGTTTCTGTTTTTAGATAACATGATTAGGAAGTGTGCAATTCAGACATCTTCAAAAGTCAGATTCTTTACCAATGAAGTATATACTTCAAATTATTTTGACACATGTTCTTCTAAAGATTCATGATGGAGACCTGACCTGTGCCACTACAAATAATAGAAGTGATGCTTTCTCTTGGAAACAAGAGTCCTCTTTCAGAGCAGGTGACCCATCTTCCATGGCTGTCTAGGCTGGGAGCTGGGAATCAAAAGTGAATAAGCAGAGTACAGAGTCTGAGGTTGCTTTTTTAAGATAAAGTTACAAATTCATTTTTCATAGAGGATAGAATGGGGCATATTGCTTTGTTTGGTAAAAAAAAAAATATATATATATGATATATATGATATTTTTCATATATACATATATGTATATGTGGTTCTGGAAATATAAATTTGCATTCTCAAATTGATTATCATCTCATACTGTTTTTAAAGGCAGAATGGGAATTCTTTCTAAGGATATTCAGTAACTAGCAACTGCAAAATGATAGGGCTTCAGTTTTTGAAAAAGATGTTAATAAAATATCTTGGAGAAAGAATTACCAAGTTCTAATTTAGTATAAAACTAATTCTATAGGAAAAAGATACTTTTTGAAAAGATGGAAATGAGTTGAATGTTTGGTAGTGGGGTATCAGTTAAATCATTCTATATCTGTACTCTATCATCTATCTATATTAGATCATTTAAATGGGGTTTTATGTACATACTTGCTGCAATGGAAAAGTATTGATGATCCAATAAGTGGGAAAAGAAGACATTGATGGGGTTCATGAAAGTGCACCAACATATGGCACAAAAATTATGAAGTATGATATATGTAACAATATCCAACCTATTATTTTTTGATGAAAATGTATTAAAATTTTAATATAGTAACGTCTTTCAAATTCTTCTACTTTAAAAAATTAATATAAAAGTACGTACAATATAAATATTGTCATTTATAATATAAATAACTGAATTTCATAGTGTATTTATAATCCGTCAGGCAATACTCTAAGTATGTTATTGTATATTAACTCACAACAAGCCTCTGATATAGAGACTATTATCATTTCCAGTCTATAGATGAGGATACTGTTGTTCAGAGAGGTTAGATGAGCCCTGTGTCCAAGGTCACAGGGCTAATATGTGGCAGAGCTGGAATTTAAACCCAGTTGTCATTGCTCCAGAATCTATTAAGTCAATATGTCATTAAGAAATGTAATCATTTAAATAAATATATAAAATTTTTTGCTTCTGTCAGTTTAAAAAAAAATATTTATGTGCTTTTTAAAATCATTTGAAAACTTACATACAATAAATTTCTTTTTTTGTTTTGTTAAACAATTCTTTGAGTTTTAACATATTTACAGATTGGTATAACCACCACTAAAGGCAGGATACAGGACAATTATGTTAGCTCCCCAAATCACCTCTTGATGTCCTTCATTGTCAGACACTCCCCTGATTTCCTGGAAACCACTGATTTCTCTCTATTCCTAGAGTTTTTCTTTAAAAGGACATCCTAGGGCGCCTGGGTGGCGCTGTCGGTTAAGCGTCCGACTTCAGCCAGGTCATGATCTCACGGTCCGTGAGTTCGAGCCCCGCGTCTGGGCTGACGCTCAGAGCCTGGAGCCTGTTTCCGATTCTGTGTCTCCCTCTCTCTCTGCCCCTCTCCCGTTCATGCTCTGTCTCTCTCTCTCTCTGTCCCAAAAATAAATAAAACGTTGAAAAAAAAAAATTTAAAAGGACATCCTATAAAAGCATCATACATACTGTAATCTTTTGAGGTTGGTATCTTTTCACTTAGCATAATGCATTTGAGATTTATTCATGTTGTTTTATGTATCAGTAGTTTATTTTCTTTTATTGCTAAGTAGTATTCTATTGTATGGATGTATCACAGGTTGCTTATCCATTCACCAATTGTAAGGTATTTGGGTTGTTTTCTGTTTGGGGACAATTATGAATAATAGTGCTATTTGTCTGCAGGTTTTTGCATAGCAAACCTTTTCCTTTTTCTCAGACAATATTTGTTAGCCTCCAAACTATTGATACTTCATACTGTACAGTTTTTTTATTCCAGGGGACTGTCCTGGGCATTGTAGGATGTTTTGTAGTATCCCTGGCCTCTAGCAACTAGATGCCAGTAGCATCCATGGATGTAACAAGCAAAAATATCCCAACATTTTAACAAATATCTCCTGGGTGAAAAAATCACCCACCAATAAGAACCTTTATTCTAAAATACCTGGATTTCTGGATCACATGAGTCTATGTTTAACTTGATGAAAAATGACACTTTATTACAGGGTGGTTGTATTAATTTGTAGTCTCATCAGCAAAATGCATTCTCAGTAGCACATGCCATTGTTAACTTTTTTATTTTTTAATTTTTTGCTTGTTTGGCTTTTTTTTTTTAATTTTAGTTCTAATAGGTATGTAGTAGTACCTGAATACTTTTTAATTTTTAACTCTTATTATTAATAGCTAATGTTATTGGACATCTTTTCCATGTACATACTTGTCATCTGCATATATTCTTTGTAAAGAATCTGTTTAGATCTTTCACCTACTCAAATTCCCTTATCAGATATTTGATTTGGAAATTTTTGTCCAGTATATGTCTAGTTTTTAAGTATTTTGGAGGGAAAATATATTAAATATTGATTAATTCTACTTGAGCAGTTGTTTCTTTTACAAATCATGCTTTTGGTGTCTTATATAGGAATTCTTTGCATAATCCAAGGTTATAAAGATTTCTACTGTATTTTTACAAAATTTTATAGTTTTTGATCCATTTTGAAATGATGTTTTTGTACTGAATGAGATACAATTAGAGGTTCTTTGGTTTTGAATTATTCATAATCAGTGGTCCAATTGTTCCAGCAACATTTATTTAAAAAAAAAATCTTTCTCCATTGAATTATATATGCACCTTGGTAAAAAACAATTGGTCTATTTGCATGGGTCTAATTCAGCATTATCTGTTCTGTCTCTTCCATCTATGTTGATCTTTTTATTAATGGCACAGTCTTTTAATCACTGTAGGTCAGTAGTCAGTCTTAAAATGTGTGGTAATATTGTACCTCCAACTTTGCTCTTTTATTGGCAAATTGCTTGGACATTTTTTTTCTTTTTTTAAATATTTATTTTTGAGAGAGACAGTGAGTGGGGGAGGGGCCAAGAGAGAAGGGGACAGAGAATCAGAAGCAGGCTCCGTGCTGACAGCTAGAGCCTGTTGTGGGGCTTGAACTCTCAAACCATAAGATCATGACCTGAGCCAAAGTTGGAAGCATAACTGACTGAGCCACCCAAGCACTCCTGGTTGGAGATTTCTTGTACATTTCTCTTTCCATTAGAACTAACTGGATAATACCTACAAAATATCTGTTAAGATTTTAATTGGGAGGCATGAAATCTATAGATTAATTTAGGGAGAACTGACACTTTTTTTTTTCCTTCACTTTATCAGTCTATAGCAACTAATATGATATAGAGTAGGAGTATAAAGAACAGATATAAACATTCAGTTTTTCACCATTAAGATTAAGTATGGTGATAGGTTTAAGTTTTTGGTAGATGGACTTTATCAGGTTTGGAAAGTTTTTATTTACACTTGTTTTTTTTTTTATCATAAATAGATACTGAATTTTATCAGTCTCTATTGTTTTATCTGTTAATATGGTGATGTAAATAGGTCTATTTATTTTTGAATGTGGAAGCAAGCTTGCATTCCTGAGACAAACTCCACATGATCAGGATGTTTCATCCATTCTATATATTGCTTATTCATTTGGCTAATATTTTGTTAAAGATTTTCGTGTTCATGAAGGATATTGGACTGCCCTGTTTTCTTTTATTGTCTTTATCTAGTTTTGCTACTAAAGTAATGGTACTTCATAAAATGATTTGGGAAATATTTTTTTTGGTTCTTTTTTCTGGAAGAAATTTTGTAGCTTTGGTGATATTTTATAATTATTGGTAGAATTTACTTATAAACCATCTAAACATGGGATTTATTTTTATTTTGACGTTTTCAGAAGGTTTTTAATGATGAATTCAATTTCTTGTAATTTACATCTTTCAAGGAATTGATCCAATTCATAGAATTTGTTGCATGTGTGTTCATAGAGGGGTTTATAGCATTTTCTTAGTGTCTTCTTCCTTTTATTTCTGACGATGCTAATTGAGTCATCAGTTTTTAAATCCTTCATTTTGATTAAGAGGTCTATAATTTTCATTGATCTTTTTAGTCAGGCAGCTTTTGATTTAATAGATTTTTCTCTATGATTCTCAGTGTTCAGTTAATCAATTTCTGTTATTTCCTATTGCATTTTTTTCTCTTCTAGTTTATTGAGTTAGAAGCTTAAGTTATTGATGTTCTTCCCTCTTTCTAGCATACACATTTACAGTATGTGCTGCTTTATCTAAAACACTGATTTTTGATATGCTATATTTTCATTTTTATTCACTTCAAATTAAAAAAATATCCTTATGACATTCTTTGACCTGGGTATTGTTTAGAAGTATATTGTTTGTTAGCAAAATATTTGATTTTAGCAAACATTTCTTTTAATTTTGTTTTTATTTTTATTATGATCCAAGAATTTACTTTTTAATTTTTAAATTTAATAAGTGTATTTTATAACCAAGAATATGGTCTATCTTGGTAAATGTTGATGTCTACTTGAAAAGAATGTGCATTTTAACTGATTTTGGGTGGAATGTTCTACAAATAACAGGATGACTGATGATGTTCTTCAGAACTTGTAAATTTTTACTGTTTTTTTTTGTCTACCTGTTTTATCAATTACTGAGAAACGAGTGTTGAACTCTCTAACTGAAGTTGTAGATTCATCTGTTTCTCCTTTTAGAATAATCAGTTATTGCTTGATGTATTTTGAAATACTGTTATTACATGTAGGCACAGTGTTATTAGATCTCTGTGATGAATTGACATTTTTATCATTACATAATATCCTTCTTTATTTCTACTAATTTTCCTTTTTTCTGAAGTCACTATTTCCAGATATCAATATAGTGACCCCAGGCATCTTTTTATTAGTGTTTGTGTGATACGGCTTTTTCCATTGTTTTTCTTTCAGCCTCCTTAATCATTCTATTTCAAGTTCTTATATGAAGTTCTTATGTATATCAGCATATATTTTGGTCTTTTAAAATAATTCAGTATCAGAATGTCTTTTAATAAAGTGTTTAGACCACTTACATTTAATGTAGTCACTGATACAGTTGAATGCAGGTCCACCATTTTATTATTAGTTTTATGTCCATACCATCTTTTAATTTTTTTCTTCCTATCTCCTTTTGATTATTTGAATTATTATTTCATATAATTTATCTATTAATTTTTCACTCCATTTCCTCTATAGTTTTTATGTATTGCTGTGGTGGATTGCAAATATAATTGCTTAACTTTTACATTCTACTTAAAGATAAATATTTACTTTAAGTAAACTACAGCCTTCAACCACATGGGTACATTTACCAATCTCTTTTTATGCTTCAGTTGTGATATATATTACATCTACATAACATTTTAGGTATAAAGCTACTGGAGACCCTTTGGGAAAGCTTTCTGCACTCTTAAAAAGAACCAACAGGTCCCAATTTTGTTGTCTTTAATGGTGCCTGGAAATATTCTTAGATTATGAAAATAGTTGCCCAAGAGAACAAGATGCTGACAGTGGTAGAAAAGAAGGATGTAAGTGTAGGGAATCTGTCTTTTTAACAATGAGGATATCCTTCCCAGATAATCTTCAGCATACTTGATTTTATAACTTATTAGCAGAATTAGGACACAATCATTTCCAAAAGTAATCATCTATAACCCTCATTCTTGTAAATTATCATATCTTGCATACTCTCCAGTTCCATATTCTTAAGGAAAATTACTAATGATCTTAATGATTGTCACTCTTAAGAATTTTGAATCCTAAAATATCCTACATTCTCAGAACTTGGTTAAAATCAAGGATATATGGTCAGTCAGTAGGCAAACTATCAGGTTGACACTGACCAATGTAATTATTTACATTATCAGAAAAGTGGAATTTGGTACAGTGAAACTGTTGTTAGAAATGTAAGAACAGGCTCAAAAACTTCTCTTCTGGAAGATATATAGAGAGAGGGTGGGGAGAGAGAGAGAGAGAGAGAGAGAGAGAGAGAGAGAGAAATAATTTTGTTTGACTCCTATATTTGAAGAAGATTGGATATGTAACTATAGTTCCTTTGGTATTAAGAAGAGTATCACATCAGTGTGTGAAACATTGTTTATTTGACACTCATTGCCAGTGCAGTCATAGCTTCAAGTTTTTTTTAAGTATTTAGTTATTTATTTCTAATAATCTTCAAGGATCATTCTATTACACTCACAAACAGGTCCTGTCAAACTACAGCAGCGAACCCAACCCCAACCTGTTTTTGTTAACAAAATAACTGTTCAAATACAGCCATACCCATTCATGTCCCAATTACCTATGGATACTTTCTCACTACATTGGTAGTTGAGTGGTTGAAATAAAGTTAAGTAGTTGCAATGGAGACTAAATGGCCCACAAAACCTAGAATATTTATTGTCTGGCCCTTTATAGAAAAAGTTTGCTGACCCCTGACCCAGAGTACCAAGTAGCCATTTTCTTGTGTCTTGTCTTGTACCTTATACTTACTTTACCTTATTAAATATCACTAAATGTGATACTTCCATATGGATATCACCCCTGTGGCTATACTCAATTAAAATTCTCAATTCAAGGGGACCTGTGTGGCTCAGTTAGTTAAGTGTTTGACTCTTGATTTTGGCTCAGGTCATGCTCTCACAGTTGTGAGATTGAGCGTCACGTTGAGCCCCGTGTCAGGCTCCACAGTAAGGGTGGTGCCTGCTTGAGATTCTCTCTCTCTCCCTCTCTCTGACCCTCTCCCCTACCCTCTTTCTCAAAAAACAAAATTAAATTCCCAATTCAGATATAAATGTTGTCTGTAGCTCTGGAAGCCACTAAAATAGAGGCCTTTGGAGTTTCATATTTATAGCCACTGCTGTCAGGATGCCAGATATCTCTGGTTGTCCCTGGCAAGGATATCCATGGTCCCCCGAAGTCCTTGATATGACAGAGCTGACAGGTGCTCTCATATGCAGTAAATGTGCATAGCCATGCCAAGTTCCATGTATAAGCAGAAAATATTCAAATTTCTCATTTTAGTGCTATAGTTTGAAAATGACTACTTTTGTTGTCCAATATCTTCAAAATCTTAATGAAACAGTTTTTTGTCCTATTTGAATTTTTATTTGTTTTCTTTGGACAGTATCTTTAGGATTTGTTCATGAGTTCATTGGTTAGGGCAGAAAATAGATGTAAGTGATCATCATTATATTGGGCTCAAAATTACCTTTCTTTTCAGGAAACTGAGACTTCTAATTTGCATCTTTTGTGTCTTTCTCTATCTCCTTTTTAAAAATGGTTTCTACCAGAAAGCCACTTGTGCATTTAGGTAAATAAACTGCTGTTAGGTCATCTTCACCAAGCTTTGAAAGAGTTGTCTGTATATGTCTGCATTTCAGCTGGGCATTACCTAAGCTAATGGTGAATCCTTTAACCATGAATCCTCTACTTCATTGAATCCTTACAACAACTCTGGAGGAAGGTAATGCTCACCCTACCATGTGCATGAGAAAATTTAATAATTAGGTTATATGAATGGTTCATATTTAAGCAGCATAAGGTCAGTGAAAAGCAGACTCCTACTATGTATTCTTGCCACCAGACCAGTGCCAACATCTGGGATAAATATACATTTCTTTTTATATTTAGTAGTAATCTTTAGTTCTATATCTAAACATTAAAATTAGTGGGGAAAAACTGAAAAGTAGCTTAAAAATTGAGCGAACGTCAGAAAAGGACAGCTTTGGAATTGGAAAGGAGCAGTTTGGGGATTTACCCTTTTGTGACTTAGCATATTAATTGGCTGATTTATGTGAAAGTGATTCAGATTTTTTTTCTTAAGCACCATCTGGCTAGATCTCTTTCCTTCCCCCTGAAGACTTTTTGAATCAATCAAGTCCTAAATGCTTAGTTCCACAATAACATAGCTTTCCCTAAACCAATGCCTTGATCTATTACACGAAACCATTGAATTTCAGCCATTTAGAGTACTTGCAATGGGCAGAAGAAAAAACAAAACACAATGACAAACATGTTCTAGTCTTCAAATATGGTATCCTTCCATATGAGGGGACCACAGAAGGGCTGAAACAGGCAGGCCATCAGACTATGAGTATTTTGTCACTCTCCATAGAAAATTAGACTTGGGAGTGGTCACATATTTATTTTATGGTTAAAGATCTCTCATCTGTTGATTTAAATTTTTAAAATTATGAGCAAATAGGAAAATAGCCTGCCAAGTTAGTAATGTTTTGAAATGGTATTTAAGAATATCATTTATAAAAGCTGTAATATTCATATAAAACAAAAATAGAATATATAATTACTTAGAATTTCATTGTAAATACCTTATAAAGGTTCAGAAATTAATAAAGTTTACATTTCCCTTCTGTTAATACCACATGAAACTAAATGAGAATGTATTAACCAGACTGATAATTTTTATTTTGTTTTAAAAGCCTGAGCATAAGATATTAAGCATTTTCTGTATTCTCAGAAAGTACATGAAAAATATGAACCATGCTTTTTTTATAGTCTGTGATTCTATCCACAAGCTGGTAGCTTGGTTTGTAACATACTGTTTCCTAATCTGATCTGTATTATTTATGTTTCTGCTTTGACACATTTGTTGTTTGTTTGTTTGTTTCTTTCTTTTTTTGGTTTTAGAAAAAAACAAGATTGTTTCATTTGTAGAGTCAAGAGTCATTTGTTCCTAATTACAGGGCTCAACCTGCAAATCACATTCATCTCTTGATATAGAAATAACACCATGCCACTTCCCCTGGGATATTTAATGCAGACAGAAGTTTTCCTATACAATCCTTATCTATGTGTCTGCCATCAATTACCTTTTTTTCCCTCTTTTAAAATGATCTGTAAACTCCTCTTATCCAGAATGTTTGAGAAATGAGGTCTTAACTTAGGTCTCTGATTTTTTTTTTTTTTCATATCTGCTTTAGTAATTCAAAATGCTACTGTGAGGAATCTCTGATAATGATAATGGAAAAAAAAAAAAACAGAAGATTTTATTTGAAAAGTGTATGAGTCTGATATTAGAGGCTTGTATTATGGACTTCTTCATATAAATATCCCTGAAGAAGTCATCTAATGTCTCGCTTTCAATTCCACACTGGCCAACAATAGTGTAGATTTGTTACCATGCATAACAGAACTTCCCTCTAACACTTGTCTTGTGTCTAGTTTCCTCCCTTAATTAAGTGGCTTATGTTACTGTATAAAGATATTATACTGAGAGTTGGTCTATAGTCTGAGCTCATCCAGAGCCGATGGTTCTGGATACAAAGTTACAATTAGTAATTATTTTAAAATAAATACATTAATAAATAAGGAAACCCTTGAGTATTACTTTCAAAGTTCAGTTATCTCTTATTACCTGGGCATCATTTGTTAACGATTGTACAATTTTAATTTTCTGAAGCTAATAAAATGGATAGTCTGCAAGCAGACTTAGCTTTTTTTTTTTTTATCATCAGAGACTGTTCTTAAGCACATTCAATGATTAGCAAAGGAGATACGCTCCCCTACTATCATAGAGTTTTCATTCTAATGCAAGAAACTATAAAGAAATCAGATTAAACAATTACAAATTATTAATGTCACTAAGAAAACAAATAAGAGACTAGAATGGAAAATAATAGAATGAAGAGCTATTTATATAGGGTGGTCAAGTAAAGCATCTCTGATTAGATAAGTTAAGCTCATAACTGGAAGATGAAAAAGAATCCATGTGAGAAGAGCTACGGAAGAACATTACAAGTACCCTAAAGAAAGTATATTTGATATGTTCAAAACCTGAAAAAAAGACCAATGAGGCCAGAATACAATGATTAAAGAGAGAGAGAAGTATATGCAGTAAATTTAAGGAAATAGGTAATTGCTACATGTTGGAGGGTCTGTAGCCATTGGAAAGAATTTCAATATTGTTCTAAGTAAAAGAATAAATAATTGAAAAGTTTTATCAGAGAAATGACGAGACTTAATAAATTGGAGGAGGGAAAAGAGTAGAAGTAGGTAATGCAGTCAAAGCTTTTGGTCTAGTGGGAGATAGTGGTAAAAGACAGTTGTGGCCTTTGTTTGGAAGGTAGCAGTGGAGAACAATAAAATTAGACAAAGTTGAAATACATTTGGTAAGTATCATAAACAAAACTTTATGCTGGGTGGGATGTGGAGGGTGGAGGGAAGTATGGAATTTATAATGATTTATTATGTTTAGTTTTAACAGCCAGGTGGAGAGTGATACCATTTATTTGTGGAATACAGAAGTAGGTAAAAACTAGGTGGGGGTTGGGGCGTGGTTCTGTGAGACATGTAAGTGAAGATGTCTAGCAGGCAAGTAGATAGACGGACTATAACTCACATACTGGGGTCTGAGCTTCAGATTAAAAAAAAAAATGTGAGTTAGATTCTCAGTAATGTAAAGAAATGAGTATGGATGACATCACATGAAAAGGAAGTTTTTTTTTTGTTTTATTTTTTGTAAGATGATGACCTAGAACTGAATCATGAAGAGTATTAAGATTAAAACCTCAAGTAGAAAAAGAGGAACCACAAAGCAAGGAGAAAGAACAAGAGAATGTAGTGGTAAAGACATTAAGAGAAGATTGAGCTTCAAGAAAGAAGGAAAGGGGATATCCATATTAATGGTTACTGAAAGATCTAATGTATGAGGATAGGGAATTATTCAGTGGATTGGACAATCTAAAGGTTCCTGATGACCTTGATGTGTCCTTTTGAAAACATGGTGGAGAGAGAAGGCAGATTGAAGAATGTTAAAAGTTATTGGGAAGTGAGCAAATCTCAATATCTTTTCTATGAAAACAATTAGAGAATTGGAGTTAAAGGCAGATAAGAGGTCAATGGAGAGTTTTATAAGATGGCCTATATTAGAACATGCTTGTGTGCTTATTGGAGTGCTTCAGAACAGATAAAAAGTCAGACTGTGCTGAAAAGAGAGACAAACTAAAGTTCATTCATTGGGAAGGCAAGAGTAGAGTGGGTCCTCAGAACATTTTGGATAGATGTTCTTTGATAAAAGGTGGTGGATTTGGACATTCTCCATTGTCACATTTGGGAATAAGATGAAATATCTGTTAGTGCAGGAGGTTTACAGGTTTACCAGTGTAAGATGAAGGAATTTAAGTTTAATTTCTTCTGTTTTTCAAAGAAAAATGAGTACAGATGATCGCATAGACCATATAAAGGTGAGAATGAAGGGAGTTTAATAATTGAACAGGAGATGTGAATTTTCTTCTTGGTATATAGAAAAGTGAGAAACATGCTAGTTTTTCTTGATAGAATTGAGTAAAGTTTGTTACTATTAATGTCTATGAATTTAAATTGGAAGTAGTTATATATAATTAATATATATTATATCTAATATAATCCATTATATGATTTTATTTAACAGTGTTGATCTAGCTCTTTAGTTTTTACTTGAAGAAGCCGAATATTGGGTATAGTAGATTCTTAGGGCGGCCATAACAAATTACCACAAACTTGTGGTTTCAAACAACAGAAATTTATTCTCTCATAGTTCTGGAAGCTAGATGTAAAACATCACAGTGTTAGTAAAGCCACATTTCCTCCATAAGCTCTGGGAGAAAATCCTTTCTTGCCTCTTTCGGCTTCAGATGGCTCCAGGTATTCTTTGGCTTAGGGATGCACAGCTTGAATCTCTGCCTCTGACTTCATGTGGCTTTATTCTCTTTATGGCTTTATTCTCTTTATGTCTTCATATAGCCTTTTCTGCCTCTTGGACTTGTGTATTTGTGTCTACTCCTTTTCTGTCTTACAGAAATACTTGGCATTGGATTTAGGGCCCACCTGGATAAACCTAGATGATCTCCTTGAGAGCTTTAACTCAGTTACATTTGCAAAGACCATTTTTCCAAATAAGGTCACATTCATGTGTTCTCGTAGACCTGTCTTTTGAGACATAGTATTCAACCAGGTCTAAATGAATTTACCCAACAGCTGGTATTTTATTTACTAAATTATCTGATACATTGTGAATACTCTAGATTGAATGCTCAAGTGTCAAGTTGTATCAAGATATCGTACCATTATCCCATAAGATAACGGACTATCAGAATATGGCGGCATTATTTTTGAATACTGCACAAAAGTCAATAGGCTGTACACTTTACTTTTAATATGGAAATAATAAATTTATCTGCTTGAAGGCTAGAAGTTAACACAAATGATCTTCAGTAGTTTATTTTGTTTGAAATACCTCTGGTTCTTTATTTTAGCTAAAGTATTTTGTTTTTTAAAACATGAAGGTGTGGTACAAAGTGATAAAATAGTACATATTTTTTCCTTCTGAGTCACTATATGAAAACATGGGAAGACTCCTACTTAAAGTCTTAATTTCATTTAAAAATAAAGACAGAGAAGTATTTATTGTTTATCACTGAAAAATTACTTTAAACCCATGTCTTAGATTGAGGGGATATTTTTTTTCAAATGTCTGGACCGGAGGGTAAGAAAACTATTCTCACGATAAGTTACTTAAAGTTTATTAAACTCAATTGCCATTTATAGTAAAAAAAAAAGATTATTAAAGTATGTATCAAAGAGTTTAAAAATACATTTCAATTCTATATTATTGGTTGTAAGTTAAGAGAGATCAAGACCCAGGAAAAGTGAGAAAATTGGTAGAGCCAAATAGCAGTGAAATAAATGTAAAGGAGCAGAAAGAGAAACAGATAAATTCATTAGAAATGAATCTTAATGGACTAAAGTCACTCATCACAATTGTTTCACTGCTGTCAGCATTGTCAGATTACCATCACCTCTTATCTATGTTCCTTCAGGGATAAAAATATAATACTATTCAGTGCACAGTAGATATTGGGAGTAATGGATTCTCAAATATTTAATTCTTCATCCTTAAGAATATAACTCTGATGACAGATGTTAACTAGACTTACTGTGGTAACTGTTTCACAATATATACAAATGTCAAATCATTATGTTTTACACTTGAAACTAATGTTATATGTCAATTATACTTCAAGAATATACCTCCACAACATACACTGAAGGGAGAAATAGGGTGAACTTTTTTTTTGAGGAAATGGATAGGAGAAATCAAGCCTAGGATTGTGTTGGTCCCCAAGGCTTAAGTCTGTTTTTTACTTATCATATATGAGTGCCAAATCCGAATAAATTTTCATGTTAACAAAGAGAATTCAGAAATCACCACCATTTTATAACAAAAAAAAATATAATGGATATACGGAAGTTAGCAGATTTAATAGGTACATAATAATAACAGTCACGAACATATTCTGAATATGTACTATGTACCAAAACTCATGTTTAGTGCATATAAATATAAATAGATATATATCTTTGATCTTCACAAAAACTCAGTGAACTAGTATTGTTACTCTCTTTTACAAAGGAGAAAACAGGTTAAGTGATATTCTTGACCAAGTTTCAGATAATAAATAGGAGATATAGATACAAATTCATATCTGTTTGACACTGTCTTTTCCATGGAATATTTTTTACCATACTTTTCTTATTCAGCAGTTAAAATGGCTGTTAGTTCAATAAGTCTTCCTACTACAGATTGATGAACTTCACTAGTCTTTTGAGGTCACATAAAGTACAGCGTTTGTTAGAAGTAAAAAGCCATCAGATAGTTGTCTACAGAAGACTGGCCAGGTATACTGCCTGCCCTAATTGCACCTTGATCTAGTTGTCAGTTTCTCCTACTTTAGCATTTCTTGACTGGATGTCTTGTCATCCTCTAAACTTGGAGATGTAAGAGACTGGTAGTATACTCACAACTGTATCTCAAATAGATATAATTCCCAGTACTACAGGCAGAAATTTACAAATTGCAGAACTTATGATTTATTAATTCTTCTTTCAGTCAAGTTGCTTGTTTAGCACAAGATTCTATAACTGCAAAAATGTATAATTTCAAGATTTTGTACAGCATACTTATTCTGATAAACATTGTTATGGTTTTTAAATGAGAAAATACCCTCAACCTTGTCAACTTTAATATTAAAGTTCATGTGCACAAACTGAATACTTCCTTGCTCATATTGTAATATGGTAATACATAGTACGGTAATCAGATCATATCAAACTACTTGTGTATGCCTGTCACTGTTATTCTTACATTATAGCTTCACAACTAATATTGGTTAACAGTATATAAATGGTTAACAGTGTTATTCCCAGCACAAAGTGAAAGCTGAGGAATCAAGTCACCTGCTCAAGGACTGAAGCTAGTAAATTGAACTGGAGCACTCTGAATATCTCCAAAACTTAAAAAAAATGCACGAACTTTTAAATCTACCCAAATAAGTTAAACTGTTACATTTAAATATGCTTATATGTAGAGCTTGAAATATCTCTAATTTTAATTAGAACACAGCCAAGATATAATCGTTTTTAGTAATATTCTACAACATGAAATAATTATATTGATATTTCAACATCGTGAAGATTCTAGAGGAAATACATTTTAATGCTTGAGCTTCATGTTGTCACTCTGAATCTTGCTATATGTTAAAAACTCAGCAAATGAGGAATATATGAAATGGGAGTGTTTACTCTTAAAGAGATCATTGGTAATTTTTACTAAAGGAAAAGATAAAGATTTTAGAGCCTATTAAGAAACCAGTTCTGGCAAAACCAGTTATAACTTAATGGTTTTCCTTTTACCCAGTGCCCTTAGAATTTTGCTTTGCATAGAACCATGCTGAAACCAAGTCAAGCAGCAACACAACAATGGAAGGCAGATCCCTGAGACTCTCCTGAGAAGACCAAAAAACTCTCTTTAAAAGGCCACTAAATTTCTAGTTTCTTCAAGTTTTCCTCTGGCCACATTTCTTAACCATTTGTATTACCTATCTACATTTGAACAGGGAAAATATTCTAAACTATCAGAACTCTGTTTCCTATAAATGAGGAAGACTATTTACCACATGAATAGTTAATATCACAATCCAAAGCCAGAGATGAAAGCTTGACTCTTTCTAACGTATACATTAAAATTTTTTTTATGTTTATTTATTTTTGAGAGAGAGAGATAGAGTGCGAGCAGGGGAGGGGCAGAGAGAGAGAGAGAGAGGGATACACAGATCTGTAACAGGCTCCAGGCTCTGAGGTGTGAGCACAGAGCCCGACGCAGGGCTTGGGCCCACGAACCATGAGATCATGACCTGATTCGAAGTCAGATGCTTAACCGACTGAGCCACCCAGGCACCCCTCTATAGTGTACATTTTAACAAGAGACATAAATATCTGTGATCTACTTGTAACTTATTTATATGTTGCATGGGTTGTTTTGTTTCCTAAACTTATCCTGCATATTGTATAATAATGAAGACTAGAAATGTGCCTCCCTTCCCATCCCTATGACTTGAAATATAAAATGAACTCTCTATATAAAAGTAATACTTCTGTTTGAAAAAAAAATGTTATATAACTTGTATTATTACATTATTAAGCTTGTATTACAGTTTGTTTTTGTTTTTGTTTTTTTTTACACTCATGGGTAAGCCATCTTAAAAATACTCTAGGCCTGGGGTATCTGGGTGGTTCAGTTGGTTAGGCATCTGACTCTTGATTTCGGCTCAGGTAATGATCTTACAGTTTGTGGGATCAAGCTCCACATCAGGGTTGTGCTGACAGTGCAGAGCCTGCTTGGGATTCTCTCTCTCCCTCTTGGCCTCTTGCACACTCTGTCTGTCTCTCCCAACATAAATAAACATTTAAAAGAAAATATTTTGGCTTTGTTTCCTTTCTCATTTTCATACCTGCGTATTATCACACACCAAAATCCATATGTGGATTTATGGTATTCAAAATGCTCATTTACTCATATACCTAACTTATAATGCATTTGAAATATTTTCATGATTTCACTGACATGTTGGGGATTTCATTTCCACATGAGGATATGTTTTGTGAATCTAGATAGAATTTTTTTTTTTTTTAAGACCAATGAAGCACTCTGGTGTCTTATTTATTTTCATATGCCTCCTATTTTTACTGTTAGCTTGTATATTATTGTTTGGGTTCATGATTGGTTCTAGTGGTACCTGATTTTACTTTTAATACTTTAAACAATATAATGTGATTTATAGGAAGGCAGAAAACTGAGGTAAAGTTGATTAAGGCAGTTCCGGATAAGCTTAACTTCCCTGTGGTCCTTTCATAATCACTAATACCCATGTGTTATCAAACACACTCTTGAATGAATTTTTGGACTGAGATTTACTAAGTTTCTGGGCAAGAATCCATGTCAAATGAAGTGATGCATTCCTCTGTGATGGATTTCTGCATGCATCACTGGTGAAATGCTGGAAGGACCAGTTGAACTGATGGACCATGTTCTTTATGTTCAAGGTAAAGGCTGCTTAGGTTCAGCTCACACTGGAACTCTTGATTTGGCTTGAACTTGTTTGAGCCAAATAGTCCCACACACATACAAGAAACACAAACACTACCAAGGGATTTATTTTCTACAAGAAGCTGTGCACTACCAGCCAAAGAAAACAAACACCAAGGAAAAGGAAGTTCTTATGATGTAACTAGAACTGACTTTCAAAATTCTGTTTCTCCTTTTCCTAGAGAACAATGAAGGCAGTTCAGTGGTCAAAGGTCAATCTATGTCTAAAAGGATTTTCTATGGAATTTCTTGACTTCTCTTTTACCACATGTTTGAACAATAGGGTAAAAATCCCTATTTGTGTGAAACAAAAAGAGTTTCTGCATGAGGTCAGTAATCTGTCTGTTATTCTTTTCCTCCACATTCTTCCCAAGAGGGAGAAAGTCAGAAAAACTACACTGTCTTTGGTCCTGACATTTCTTTTCTTCCTTTGAAATACTCTCACATCTATAACAATATTGATTATAATTTATTACTTTTTTATCAGTTTAATATATATAAATACTAGGTAACTTTAGTCTGAACTACAATTCATTACTATTTGATGCTAAATTATAACATGAGCAGCTTCTCCTGGGTATACATTTCAGGACTTTGCAGGTCATGATGTCCACAATTCCAGGGAGTACAATGTATGTGGACTAGAATGTGAATACCCTTCCAGAAAATTATGTGACTAATGTAGTAAATTAAATAGCATAACAGAAATGCCATTTTTATAGATAGAAAAAAAAGAAAGTATGGGTAAAGGAAAGAAGGAAGGAAGGATGGATGGAAGGAAGGAAGCAAAGGAGGAGGGAGAAAGTAACTTTAAATTTTATATGTATGCATCAAAGTATTGCTTCCCTCCCCTTAGAATCAAAAACAAAACAAAACAACAACAAAAAAAAACTTTGCATTCAGATCAGTGTATTATTTTCAGTCTATAACTTCCATGAACTAAATCTAGTTTGAGCCTCAGATCAAATTTTGTGAGATAATACATAAATTTATCTTAACAAACAGATTGATTGAAGTAATAAGATACATGCTGTTTGGATGATAGTTTTTTTCTGATAAAATATGTTGATGAGTTAGAGGAAAGTTATTCAGAAACATGCAGATCAAATGTTTTCTTCAAATACACAAGGGTTTAAAGAAATAGAGGTTAGATATTTGGCAAAATACTTGACAAATTTTTTGAAAAGTTATCTGGCTTAAAATATGACTGGGTTCGCCCATCCCTTTAGGAGACCAGCTGTTGATGTGTCATGAAAGGAGGAAAAAAATAAAGGTCAGTTCAGCTGTGTCTGCAAGCAAGCTTGTCAGATGTATACACTTATACTGTAGGAGGTCATTTTATGTGTGTGCGTTGACAGAAAAAAAAAAAGTGTTCAAACTTCAGTAGCAAAGATATAAACTTATATCAGTAGGAGAGGTATTTACAGAACTTAGCACATTCTTTCCAAAGCATACGATTTTGGAATGGCAACAATGAAGAATTTCATCTCCATGGAGAACCCATTTGTATGCCTTGTGGGGCTGGCAAATGTGCTGAACATGCCACCATGAAATAATTGGCAGTAAGGGTGGGAAAAGAAAAAACTCATTTTAATGGTGAATTTAAATCTCAGGAGTCCAGACTGCTTCCTCCTCAGGGGAAATGCAAACAGTGAGAAACTTGTTGTTGAATAGGAATTTTCAATGACTGTGATCAAAAGCAAGTCTCAGCAGTGTTGCCCAACAGGCAGGGCTGGCTGTGGGAATCGACAGCACAGGAGCTGGTTGCTTAGGTGGTGAGTTTTGTGAAGCTACTGACTGCTTATCAGTGAACCACCATCATTTATTACTGTCCTGAATGTTAATTCTCAAAAGATTACAACTTAAATCCTTATGAAACAACCTTTTAATTTTCTAGTTAATGTCTTAGCAGTAAACAGAATGCAGAATTGCAGATGAGAGGGAGCTCTTCATAGGAAACCCTTTCCAGCTGACAATTTTGCCAAGATGGTCAAGATGCAGGATGGTAGGTAGAGCCAGTGATACGCTTGCTCTCTGCTCTTAGAGCAAGTGGAACTTCAACAATAGTCCGTGTTTTACTCAGAGAAACCTGGTGGTGAAAGCAGAGTCAAGTGCTGAAGCGTGAAAGGGTAAGGGTCATTAGAAGAAAAGATAATAACAGTATTATGCCTTTTATTTGGAGGTTTACATTCCCCAAAAACTTTCATATGCATTCACAGCTTGATCTTTATAGCAGCCCTAGATTGCTGACTGAATTGAATAACAATGATAATAGTGTCAGCACAAGGTTGTTTATGACTCACTGTCTCCATTAAAATGGTACACTAGTCACTCATCATCCTTAGAGATTGTTTGTTTGCTTACATCAAGGAGTATGATCATCAATTTGAGCTAAATAAGAATTAGTTTGAGAAATTGTTTCAAACTTCAAAGGAAGATCTAAAGTTTCTCTTCCTTATGCCATACATTCTTCACCCTTAGAGGAATAGCTTTTTACACAGCTCCCCAGCCATAGTCCACTTGATGTCTGATTGGTAAGCATATCATATAGATATTCCTAGGTGCAAAAGAGTTTGAGAAACAAGTGTGGAGTTGGGTTGGAAATAGTGGGGACAGCCAACCCACAGCGTCTGTCATAGACTCAATTCTGACTTTTACCACTACACTGAGGAGGGCAGTTATGGTCTTGTCTAGACCAGTGGTGACCATCAAGAAGTTTTCAAACCCACCCAACTTCGTGATATACTGAAATTGTTATTTCTAACACTGTCTTTTGGTCATTCATATTAAAGAATGGAAAAACAAAACAAAAATATAAATAAAATTTAAAAAGTAAAAAAAGAACCTCTATGGCAACCACATAGTTTTTAAACAAGCCCACATATTTCTAGCTGTAATAGGAACAACTAAAGGGACAGAGGCTAAGGACTCATGGAGGATATTAGTTCATGAGAAGGATAGAACCTCACTTCTGGAGCTGGGACAAAAATTAACAGCAAAATGAGGCCTCTTGAAATCCAGAAATAGCTGGAATTGGGCCATATTGGTGCTTCTTCTGACTATCTATTTTGAACTCCTCTGAAATCCTCAGAAAAAGAAGAGTGTAGACAGCCTTAGGACATGAAAGTGTAACGTAAGTAGATAGAATTTGATCTGCTCTGACAGATATTGTTTCCACAATATTCAGGGAAGAGTGCTAAGTAACATAATGAAGTCTTTCTTGCCTAAGCTCTAATGGTAACACTGTGTCATGTCCTTGAGCTTCAGTTTCCTCTCTAGTTTGTTTCAATGATAAAAATATATAAAGCAGAGGTGCCAGGGTGACTCAGTTGCTTAAGTGTTTGACTCTTGATCTCCACTCAGGTCATGATCTCAGGGTGGTGAGTTCAAGCCCTGCTTTGGGCTCCACGCTGGCCATGAAGCCTTCTTAAAAAAAATACACACACACATACACACACACTTTTATAATGTATGTAAAATGTAGACTCACTCTGACATTTCAAAATACTATTTATATGTTATGAATATTTTAGGAGTGCTATATATAAAATTTTATATAATAACTACAAATAATATACTATATATTTTATATAACTATATCTTTATCTCTATAATCTCCATTGCTACTTCTCAATTGTACTGATATAATTAATGGCTTCAAATTCTACAAATACTCGCCTTAACATGTTTCTATAACATAAACACACAGTAATATATGTCAATTTTCTTTTATTTTTAATTTTTTGATGTTTATTTATTATTGAGAGAGAGAGAGAGAGCACGCACACAGGTGGGGGAGGGACAGAGAGAGAAGGATACACAGAATCTAAAGCAGATTCCAGGCTCTGAGCTGTCAGCACAGAGCCCGATGCGAAGCTCGAACCCATGAACCATGAGATGGTGGCCTGAGCCGAAGTCAGACGCTTAACCTACTGAGCCACCCAGGCACTCCAAATTTTCTTAAAATGATTAGTAAAACTAGTTTTTTTTTTTTTAATTTCATTTTAGAGAGTGAGAGAATGCAAGTGGAGGAGAGGGGCAGTGGGAGAGGGAGGGAGT
Source organism: Leopardus geoffroyi (assembly GCF_018350155.1). Lineage (NCBI taxonomy): Eukaryota > Metazoa > Chordata > Mammalia > Carnivora > Felidae > Leopardus > Leopardus geoffroyi. The sequence goes on from NC_059331.1 coordinate 85,879,607, forward strand.
GAGGGTGGGAGAGAGAGATAGAGAGAATGAATCTTAAGCAGGCTCCACATACAGCACAGAGTCCGACACAGGGCTCAATCCCACAATCCTGGGATCAGGACCTGGGCTGAAATCTAGAGTTGGACACTCAGCCAAGTAAGCCACTCAGGTGCCCTGAAACTAGTTTTATTTAAAAAAATTTTTTTTCAACATTTATTTATTTTTGGGACAGAGAGAGACAGAGCATGAACGGGGGAGGGGCAGAGAGAGAGGGAGACACAGAATCGGAAACTGGCTCCAGGCTCTGAGCCATCAGCCCAGAGCCCGACGCGGGGCTCGAACTCACTGACCGCGAGATCGTGACCTGGCTGAAGTCGGACGCTTAACCGACTGCGCCACCCAGGTGCCCAGAAACTAGTTTTATTTTTAATCAGAAACTGATTTTTGAACATTTTATATTGTCTTAATAGGAAATTATAGAAGTGAAGGTTCTTTATCAGTTGCATAGAGCAGGAAAAGAGCTTACAAATCTTGCAAAATAATAGTATAACAAAAATCAGTGAGAAAAATAATTCTTATTTTGATAGAAACTGATGAAATTTAAGCTATAATCTTAACAGAGATACACTTTGCAAGCGTTTTTTTTTTTTTTTTTTTTTTTTATTTGTATCAGGAATCTGAACATTTGTTCTGTTTGGAAGACAATACTCTCCAGTATGAGTCTTGGTGAGAAGAAATATTAATTATGCAAATAAATAATCCAAGGGAGACAAATACAACCTCTTCCATCTATGACAAACTAGGGCATGAACATGTGTCCTAGACTTGCCCAATCAGGTCCTCATTGGAAACTTTTGATCTTAACTTGTGATACTAAATTGTAGAAACAATTGCAAAACCATTCAGTGGTGGCAGTGGTGTTGATAACAGCATATAGTTTCAAAACCAAACCAAAAGTGATGGTAGCTTTGTGAGCACAGCAATGGCAGTAAGTGCCCAGGGGCAGAAATGTCACCTGTGCTGCTACAGATAGCATTGTGCTATTCCTGGGCCTGGCCTTGGCTATAGTCCTACCTCCTGCCTATTGGCTAAAAGATTTTCAAGTCTTTCAATTCTGCAAGCTACCTGATACTGATATATGATATATTATTTTTTCTTTTGTTTGTATCGGTTTTTATTCCTTAAGACTCCTTCCTGATCCATAGATATATTCCTATCCGTATATATTTGTTGGTATCTTAATGGCACATATAAAACAATTTCCTACCTTGTTAATGATTATCTCCAATGTACTTTACTTACTGTCTACTTTATGATTATTAAATTATTAGGAAGTTTTTGAATAGAGGATAATGAGATCTGTAATTTTCCAAAGGTGTGTGTGTGTGTGTGTGTGTGTGTGTGTGTGTCTGTGTGTGTGTGTGTTATTCACTGAGTAATCTCAATACTTTGGCAAAATCAAATATAACTATTTAATTATAACATTTGCTTCAAAATAGTTAATATTGACAAATTAGTAATACCGCGACCTTTGGGAAAGAAATGGGGAATCATTTCAACCAAAAATAAATGAAAAGAGCCAGTAGAGATAGACTAGCATTTCCAAGTATTTTTTTTATATTACATTACTTAAGAAATGTATCATACTTTGCAGACCTTATGCTTACTTGGAGCATTATTGAAAAATATATAGAACATTATTGAAAAATTCAGATATTTCTAACAATTTCTATATTTTGATTATTTTTTCTTCTTTATTTTTTCCAAAGAAATTCGTATGCAACAGATGATAATTTAACTACTGAGAAATAACTTAATGAAACAAATAATAAAAACACACAGACAAAAAAAAAATTGCACATCAAATCTTCAAATGAACCCAATATTCACCTAAAATTAGAATTTAATGTTTTCTTAAAATAATTATTTTCAAAATTTCTAATCTTTTGAATATAATAACAATTGTTATTTTTGTTCTCTTAAAACATGCTTACCTATTATTTCATTGCCATTTCTTGAATGAAATAATTACTAATTTATCTTTAGAAATCATCTATTATTAAATTACCGGTATCTCCACTTCTTTTCTAGCAGCCAGAATTGACATGTTCTGTTTACATTATAAACAGAATAATATAATTCACAGATCACTTAGCTTTGATGTCAAGCTCATCAATAAGTAAATGCATTTTAATTTAAACCAAGAAAAAAAAAGTCAATGACTACAATGAGAACTCAAATTAAAAATCAAGTGATGCATTTCAGCTATCACCTCTGCACTGATTCTTCATGTTTACTTGGGAGATTTATTTTATTTTTCAGAGTGGGCCATGGTTATTTAATTAAAAAAATAAATGGTTGAATATAATAGTTTCTAAATTTCCTTTCATTTGGAAATACCATGAATGTGATATATATGTAGCAGAAGGTTAGGCAAACAGCTCTTTCTCTTATTTGAAGGATATATATTGGAGTTGATGGTACAGAAGTATATTTAAGAATGTAATCACATGGAAGTAATCCTACTAGAAAGCAGCAGTCATTAGTGTGGACAAGCTAGAGTAAACTCATTGTGATGTGAATAGTGAGGAGTGAGAAAAAGTAAGTGGCCAAAGTAAGTTTCTTCCATTCATCTCCTCAACTGTACTGCTGGCCTGGAAGTTTCACAATAAAAGTAATAAAAATAAACAGGTAAGACACCTTTTACCAAGAATAGGCTTTGTTAAAATGCAAATTTAGAACCCTATAGAAGAATTTGGGATTCCTGTTTTTAAAACCTGGCCATTCATTACTGGTTTGTAGTCATTACGTGACCTTTTCTGTGAAGATATTATGCATTAGATAAGAATATTATTAGACATTAATTACCAATAATTATAATGCCTGACATTCTAGGGCTAGAAGGGGGTTAGGTACCTGTTCTCAGGAAAGGTGTAGTGTCAGCTGCACACAGAGAATAATGTGTAGAACACTACAGAGCAATATAATAATGTGGCAAATTACTTCTGAATTCAATATTTGGATTTTTGTCAGCAACTAAAAATCTTCTGGACTAAATATGCACTTCTGAAAAGAAAATAAAGAAGAAACTTCATAATGTGATATCAGCAATTCTCATTTAATCTTCTTTAAAGCAAAACAGAAAATAAAAAAAAACAAAAAACAAAACATTGTCTTCTAGACTATTAGTATGTCAGTGAAACTGGCAGATGCTGGAGGTCTTGGACTTTGTAGCTCAGAGTGAGGTCAGATTTTGAATTCCAAATAACTGATTCTGGCCTTAAGCGTTGGCTGCAGGAGCTGCCTCAGAGAGGTGGAAGAGAAAACAACCTCCCTTAGCTCAGAACATCTCCACCCTTCTTCAGTGAGTCAAGATTTCTGGGTGGATGTTTGGCAAATCAACCCAGACCCATCTGTTAAAAGAGAAATTAAAAAGAGCCTGTCCTTTCTAGATTATTATGTCTTAGCTGAAGCAATGGGAAAAATAGAACAAAAATAAAGTATATTAAAGGAGAAATTAAGAAGCAGATGCTGCAGGGGCACCTGGGTGGCTCAAGTCAGTTAAGCATCTGACTTCCCCTCAGGTCATGATCTCACGGTTCTTGAGTTCGAGTCCCACATCAGGTTCTGTGCTGACAGCTCAGAGCCTGGATCCTGCTTCGGATTCTCTTCTCCCTCTCTCTGTCCCTCCCCTGCTCGCTCTCTCTCTCTCTCAAAAATAAACTTTAAAAAAAATTTAAAAAGTAGATGCTGCTTTTTTCAACTTTTAAGGACTACCAAACTGCATGTTTTAGACCATAGTTACTGCATTTGTCAACTATACAGTTTAATTTTTAATTAAAATAATATGTATGCACAATTTAAAAGTCAAAGTGCTCTCTAGAGCTTACGGTAAAAACAAAACAGCAAAAATCCCCCAAAATTGAGTCCCTTAATGCCCCCACTTCCTTCCCAATGCCCAACTCCTTAAGTGCTATTCTCCAGATCCAATTATTTTTAACTCTTAGCTGTTTCTTCTAGTCTCTACTTCAACACATCTATATAATAAGCTGTGGCAGACACTTGTGAGGCGCCATATCACATCTCCTTGGCCCATCTGCTGACATTCCTGTGCATGTTTGCCCATGTTCGTATCTAGCTACTCTGTTTCCACAAAAAAAAGTCATTCACCCATGGGCTTGTGGAATCAGGGAATGCAGGGGTTAATTTCCATGAGATAGTCTTCAAATGATGAAGGATGTGAATGGGGACTTAGGTACCCCAGCCTCCTCATTTTCTGGTGGATTAATTCTGTGGCAAGTTCTACATGATACTTCAGATGGTCACCCAAGGGATAGAGTCTCTTAATTGCTGACAGTACTAACTAACTTGGTAACAGTCTTTATTGTCACTTAAAACTGTTTCTGATCTTACTTTTCCCGTGTCCTTGCATTTTCTAAGATTGCCTTTCCAGTAAACTATATACTTCCATGTCCTTGTCTCAAGTTTGGCTTTCAGAAGGAACTCAAACAAAACTGCTGGTTCTTTAGAGCCTAGAAAGTAGCCCTTTAGGTTGGGATTTTAGAATTGGATCACTCACCAGTCAGATGCCAATAAGGATAACATGCCTAGTAAGTGAAGTGGTAATAAAGCCTGATATGCTTCAGTTTCACATTTCCTAAAGTTCTCTTTTGTATTGGATTGGGATAAAATATAGGTACAAGATGCAGCATTGATTACATCAGTGATTCTAAAACTATAACCAGCATTCCTGGGGGGGAAAAATTAAAAGCAAGATCCAAAAAGGTTGAATGGTTTCAATGTAATATACTCAGAGTATGGAACAACACTTGAGAATACTTACAGGAATACAAAAAATAATCTAACAAAGTAAAATTCACAATGGCATCCCCCCCAAAATTATCAGGCATTCAAAGAGGCAGGAAAATACAACCAATAATGAAGAGAAATATCAATTATTGGAAATAATGAAACAGCTGAAAGAAAAATATTCAAGGACAAAATGAGCATTTTAAATGTATTCCAGTCATTCTAGAAGATAGAGGAAATGTTGAACCTGTTAAATAAATATATTGGAGATATATAGAGGATATAAATCATATTTCCAAAGATGTAATTATATTTCTGAAATTTTAAAATGCACTTGATCAGATTTGTGGCATATTAGAACATATTAGATATACAGAAGAGAAGATTAGTGGACTGGAAGTCATAACAGTAGAAACAATCCAAAATGAAATACAAAGAGAAAAGTAAATTTAAAAAAAAAAACAGTGCTTATTGGTGAACTGAGAACAATTTCAACTGTTGAAAAATGTATATAATTAGCATCCCCAATGGAGAGGAAAAATGAGAAAACAGAAAACAAAGTAGAAATAATTGCTGAAATTTTCCAGTTTTGATAAACTCACAGATCCAACTTGCCTAATAAATCTTATCTTTCAGAGACCTGAAGATATCTGCACAAGGGCACATAATAATGAAATTACTTAAAATCAGTGATAAAGAGAAAAACTTAAAGCAGTAAGAGAGAAAAAAAAGACAAATTACATGCTAAGGAGCAGAGTTAAATATTTTATAGCAGGTATCTTGTTGAAATCACTGCAAACCAGGAGACAGTACATCTTTAAAGTACTAGAAATGTTAATTTATAATTATAGACCCACTTCAAAAATTAAGGCAAAATATTAATGATAAAAGAGGGCATCAAAAGGTAAAATAACTCACCAGAAAACCTAAACTAAAATCAGTGGTAAAAAATTTTGGGGGTATAAGGGAAATGATACCAGATGTAAATCTGGATCCACATAAAAGAATGAAAAACTCTGGTAACTACCTGTGTAAAGTAATAAACATTTTTCTTAATACTTAAATAAACATCTTTTATTTATTTTTTCTATTTTGTTTAATGTTTATTTTTGAGACAGAAAGAGAAAGAGAGAGAGAGAGACCACAAGCAGTGGAGGAACAAAGAGAAAGGGAGACACAGAATCCCGAAGCAGCCTCCAGGCTCTGAGCCGTCAGCATAGAACTGGTGGCAGAGCTTGAATTTACAGACCGTGAGATTATGACCTGAATTGAAGTCAGATGCTTAACCGACTGAGCCACCCAGGCACCCCAACAATCTATTTTTAAAAATATGTTTAAGTATTGGGACACCTGGGTGGCTCTCTCTCTCTCTCTCTAAGAACAAATAAACATTAGAAAAATAGACTAAGTGAAGGTAATGCACTGCGTGGTTTTAACATGACAAAGGAAAATGTATAGTAATAATAGTGCAAAGTTTAGGATGGAAGAAATGAAGTAGACTCTTACAAGCTTATTAGTACTGTTTGGAAGTGGTATAGTATCATTTGAATGTAGATGGTACTAAGTTAAAGTTGTATATTATAGATCTTAAAGCAGTCACAAAAAATGAAAAAAATGTTGATAAACAAATAGTGGAGATAAATAGAACCAGTTAAAATATTCATCAATCCAAAAGAAAGCAGGAAATATAAAGGGAATTAGAAAGCAAAGAATAATATAGGGTACATAAAAAAGAAATAGTAAGATGGTAGATTTAAACCATACTATATCAATAGTTGAATTTTATATATGGTTCAAATACTCCTATTCAAAGGTGGATATTGTGGGTTGGGTTAAAAAATCAGACATAAATGTATGGTTTTTATAATTAACCTAATTTAAATGACATCAAGGAATTCAGATATCATTACTACTATAAAACAAAAAACAGGCAAATGCATTTAGAAGAAAAATAGATCAATGACTCTGATTAAATTAGACAAAAACTTCTTAACCAAATTTATCAAATTCAGTAAAGTTCTAGAAATGGATAAAAAGAGTCCAACAATGTCTTTTCATGGCCTGTTCTATCTCTGTCATTTACCATTATGTGATCAGTAGTTTGCTTATTTGCTTGAGCTAGTTTTAAATGGGTTTATTTCACTTAACGATTAAAAATATTCTGATTATATATATATGTATACATATATGTATATATGTGTATATATATGTATACATATAAAGATAATTATGTAAACACATAGAAACATTTAATCTTCTGATTATTGAAAGACAGTTATGACATATTGTTCTATTAGACATATGGTGTTTTACAGATAGAAAAATAGAAAAGTACATTAATTGAAATAAAAGAAGCCTATGGAATAGTGAGACAACAGGGATAAACAACTAGCAACAGGGATAAATATATCAAAATATATGCATGACATTTATAGAGAACTAATTTATATTTTTGTTGAATGTTATTAAACCTATATAAATGGTGATTTATATTGTGTACATGGGTAGGAGGCACAGTATTAAGAAGATTCAATATTTTTATGATGTTAATTTTCTATAAAACTATATGTTAAGGTGAGTCCAATCAAAATACAAAGATTTTCAGAAGCTTAAGTTTTTCTGAAATACACGCAAAAGAATAAATATTTAAGAAAATGATAAGACAATCCTCAATAAAAAAATAGGGGTATAAATATATAAATTAAAATGTGACACATTTGTCTCTTTGTTTATTAAGTAGCAATTTTTTTTTCTTTTTTTTTAAGGCTTCATTCAATGTAGACAGTGTTCTGTAGTGTGAAAGGTGCTCTTAATGCTACTGGAGAGTATATTGATACCACCATTTTGGGAGCATTCTGTAAAATTCCTTTTAAAGTCTTCAATTATCTAATGTGATATTGACTCAAAGATTGCATATAACATGTAAATAAGTTATTAAATCATAATGAAATACCCATGAAACAAGTACTCGGTGTTAGAACCAGGCCATTGTTATTAATGTTCTAAGTTTCTATATGATCCTCCTATTTAATCCATCCCCCTCTCCACCTCCCCTTCAGCAACCCTCAGTGTTTTCTCTCTAGTTAAGAGTCTCTTGGTTTGCCTTTTTTTCCCTTCATGTTCATGTGTTGTTGTTTTTTTTCTTAAATTCCATATAAGTGAAATCATATAGTATTTGTCTTTCTCTGACTTACTTTGCTTAGCATAATACTCTCTAGCTCCATCCATGCTATTACAGATGGCAAGATTTCATTCTTTTTGATGGACGAGTAATAGTCCATTGTGTGTGTGTGTGTGTGTGTGTGTGTGTGTGTGTGTGTGTGTATGCTCTCTGAAGAGAACTATATAATTCTCCTATATATCCCCTTGTCCCCATGCTGTTCCCTTCAAGAATTTAAATTTTAGATTTTTCTCTATTATGTTTTATTTAATTTTTAGTTGTTTTTTAAGTTTGTTTATTTTTGAGATTGAGAGAGGGGGAGGGAGAGGGAGATGGACGGAGGGAGGGTGAGGGACAGAGAGGGAGAGAGCATGAAAGAGAATCCCAACTAGGCTCTGAGCCACCACCCCAGAGCCTGACACAGGGCTTGATCTCATGAACTGTGAGATCCTGACCTGAGCCAAAATCAAGAGTTGGATGCTCAACTGACTGTGCCACCCAGGTGCCCCAATTATGTCATAGTTAAAAATGAAGTTTACCAAAATAGGACTATATTCCTAAACATATATTACTTAGTTTTCTATTGTTTATGGGAAACCCTATGTAGTATGAAGTCAGTAACGAGAGAGTTTTAGAGAAAGTAAGATTGGGGAAATGAACTAAAAAATGTAAATGCTTATTTAAATGTAAATGTTAACCTTATTTGAAAAAAGAATCTTTGTAGATATAACAGAATCTTGGGATGGTGAGATCATCTTAGATTATCTATTGGGCCCTAAATCCAGTGCCAAGAGTTCTTGTGAGACTGAAACAGAGGGAGATTACACAGACACAGAAGATGCAATGTGACCACTAATGTAGATCTTGGAGTGATGTGATCATAAACCAAGGAATGCCTGGAGCCACCGGAAGCTGGAAGAGGAAGGAAATGAATTCATCCTTAGAAGCTCTGCAGGCAGCATGGTCATGCTGAATTTCAGACTTAGAGCCTGTAGAGGTGTGAGGGAATACATATATGTTGTTTTAAACTGTCATATTTGTGGTAATTTCTTCTAGCAGCCTCAGAAAACTAATGCAGTACTTATAACTAGGTAGTTTTAAACTTTTTTATATGTATTTCTATTATGTCCAAAGTTTCTTAAAAACATTTTTTTTTCTGTTTATGTTTGAAAGAGACAGAGCACAAGTGAGGTAGGGGCAGAGAGAGAGGGAGACACAGAATCCGAAGCAGGATCTAGGCTCTGAGCTGTCAGCACAGAGCCGGACATGGGACTCGAACCCGTGAACCATGAGATCGTGACCTGAGCTGAAGTCGGGTGCTTAACCAACTGAGCCATTCAGGCACCCCTCATTATGTCCAAAGTTTCTATAGTCAACTTAGGATAATTTTGATAATAACATAAAATAAATTTTTGTTTAAATAATAAAAATTTTTAAATGACATTTAAGAAGATTCCATGATGGTAAATAGGGCATGCTACGAATTTTTTGTTTTTGTTTTTGTTTTGCTTCCATCTGTGAGCAATATGGAACCTTAAATACTCAGAAATTCTAATGAGAAATGCAAGGAAGATAACCTGAAACTGTTCTGGAAATTAACACAGTTCTTAGCGGTAATAGAGGACATAGAGCTTTTTATCTCCAAGCAGTGTCCTAGCCCAGCAAGGAATCAAATATTTTATAGTGCAATCAAGAGCTCAAAGGCAGATGATACAACACCAAATGGAAGTTTAAGTGTCTGGGGATAGCAGTCTCAAAGCCTGATTCTTGCTAACAGGAATCAGATTTGAGCCTAACTTTAGCTTGTTTATACTTTGTTCTAAATTGTTTAGCTAACATTTAAACAAGTGATTTGATTGTTACACTTTACTATTCTAATATAAAATTCCATTCGTATAGGAAAAGTCCAAATGAGGTGGAAAGATTTGAAACCTGAAACCAAAGCTAAGCATCCCTGTGCATTTGTTGGCTGTAAACCAAAATCTAGATCAATACATCTATGAATAATAGCCCTGGAATGCTGGCTTTACAAACTAAAGTCACTTGTTGGTAAACATCACCAACTCAAAGTAGTTTATTAACTAAAGAATGTAAGATGTGGTTACTGTCCTTTGAATGTAGGAAATATACTAAAACAGAGACTCTAGTTTTCTTATTTTACAACTGCACTACTTGGATACATTGCATATAAATGTGATTTTGATAAAGAATTTCAGGAAAGAAAAAGATATAGGCCACCTTATTAACTTGGCACTCATTTAGCTTATGAAAAATTCATGAAAATTTTAATACACAAGCAAACTTTAAGGTAGATTAAGTTGATTAATTTCTAGATAAACTCAGTTCTAAAATCCTTTCACATGCGGTATTTCCCCTCTGCTTTCATGTTGTCTTTAGAATTAATCTAAACAACATTTATGTAAGTCAGGTGTGTGTGAAGTGTGATTGAGGCCATGTATTTTTATTCAGAGAGCTACTTTTCGTCCTCAGTTTGTGTAAAACATCTTCTTTTTTCATTGTATACTCCGTATAGGATACATGATGAAAATTTTTCAATTATGGTCATTTCTCCCTATGGAGTTTTATATTCAGATTACATTTATTTGCATGCGTGTTGAATAGAAACTTATTCAAGACACTATTAGGTAGAAGTTATGTAAATATATTTTACTTCACATCAGATCTTTATCATACCTCCTTCTTGTTGACAATAGCCTCCAGATGGGAATGTGCATGTGTAATCGGGAAATTAGCTATCATCACTACCCTAAAGGTTTAACTCACATTGTATGCATTTCTTTCCCCACATCTCTGAAAAATCCCAAGAGGACTTTACATCATCATAGTCCCTTCTGGCTCTATTTTTCTACTTCTGCTTAATTAGCTTAGTTTATAGATTTTCTTGCCTTTCCCCATATGCAGTTAGTATTTGGCCTCACATGGACCCAGCTGTGAAACTCGGACCATTTTCTTAATGTCCACAAAGATAACCTCTCTTGCTCAAAGCTATCTTTGTATATAGACTTGATGCATGATGCAGTGGAAGGGTGGGTGGGAGGTGTTACACCCTAGAAACACAAGTAACTTTGTAATGAGAATTGAACATCCTGTCTCATAGCAATGGGACCCCCCCCCACCTCCACCATTCTTTCTGACAACCTAGTGCCATGTACTCAGTCTGTCTCTTTTTATTTTCCCTCTCACACCTCTCTTCTCCCCATTCTTCAACTCTTCCAAGCCAACCAGGTAGCAAGTTGCATATTCATGTCCAGACCTAAGAGGATGGCTTGATTTTGAAGCTCTAAGTTTAAGAGTTTTTTAAAGTCATTGGACTGGTATAAAAATGGATACTGGATATACTATGACAGAAGGAAATCTAGCATTTCAAAGTGGAAAAGAGAATAGTGTTGGCAAAAGAGACAAAAAGTAAACATTGATGTGGGAAGAAACCTAGTAGAGTGTGGAATCATATAAACCAATTTATAACATTATTCAAAAAAGGAATGATCAATAGTATCAAATTACAGTGATTGTGTAAATAAGAGAAATTAGAATGAGCAATTCAATATGGTGAGGAAAAGGTCATTCGTAATCTCTTCAAGACCAGTTTTAGTAAAATGTTTTGAATGAAACTTTAGGATTAGGCAGATGAGAAATTTGGAGGTGAGACATTGGAGGTAAGAATTATAGAGAACTCTTCTAAGATTTCTGTTCTATTGCAGTTTTTTCTTAATGTTTTATTTAATTTTGAGAAAGAGCACAGGCTGAGGAGGGGTAGAGAGAGGGGGATAGAGGATCAAAAGTAGACTCTGTGCTCATAGCAGCAAGCCTGATGTGGGACTCTTAACTCCTAAACCGTGAGATCATGACCTGAGCTAAAGTTGGGTGCTCAACCAACTGAACCACCCAGGTGCCCGGTTTTTATTTTTTACTTTAGAGAGAGAGTTAATGGGGGAGGGGGCAAGAGAGAGAGAGAGAGAGAGAGAGAGAGAGAGACAGAGAGAGAGAGAAAGAGAAAGAGAGAGAGAGTTTTAAGCAGGCACCACATTCAGTGGGGAGCCTGAAGTGGGGCTCAATTCCACAATCCTGGGATCATGACCTGAGCCAAAATCAAGAGTCAGATGCTCAACTGATTGATCCACCCAGGCTCCCCTGTTGTAGTGCAGTTTTAGAGGCTTTAACAGGAAGATATGGGGCCTCTGAGACTTTATTATCTTAAGATAGAAAATTTTTTGAATGATTGTATGCTGATGGTAATGATAGACCAGGGAAGGAAAAAATATGGTAAAAATAATTAAGCAAAAGAATGAAGTATGATGTGAACTGTAGCTCATTGGTGGGGTTGGTTTTAGATAGAAGCTGAGAGTGTTTATGTGTTTTAAGCAGAAAGAAAGACAACATGATATTGCAATATCACAGTAGTTTATAGATTGTGATATGGGTATTAATGGTTTGATTATATTTTTTCAATGAAATAAATGCTATTTGCTGAGCTGAGAGATTGGAGTTAGGATGTTTTCCAAATAAGTTGCCATAGTATAATTTGATAGCAGGGGTGTATCTGAATATCACCCTCAACAGTATTAGGCATTTGGGATGATTTTTTTAAATTTAGGCAAAATTGTAACTTGCTGTCAGTTAAATTTGCATGTCTTTGATAATCTGCAAGTGAATTTTTTTTTAAATACAGATCCCTATTTAAAGAAAGGTATGTATATATAGGAGAGACTAGAAATAGAAAAGGATCAATTTAATCCAAGATATGGCTTCTCAATAAATTTATGTTTAAATTCTTTGCAATATTGGTAACCGTGTTTGCTATGCTTTAGAATAGAGTCCAAGATTCTAAAATGACTTTGGATCTTACTCAAGACATCACTTATCCAGGAAATTCAGGGTAAATAGCCATGTGGAGACAATCAGCATCTGGAGAAGAGGCTATACAATCAGAGCTGATAAATGAATTTTAGGACAATATTTGTGGTTTTCTTTTTGCAACTAATAGATATACATTTTTAATATCATGATATATTATTCTATCTCCACGTCATAATGTTCACAGAATTAATAAAACTAGTCACATAACAAAATACAAAACTCAGAACCAGTTTTTGCAATCTATATAGTTAATGGAAACTGGATTCATTTCCCCTCTAATTTTTGTGTTGTTGTGACTTTCTTTACACATTGAAACAAAGGTCAGTAAAAGAGAGGAAATTAAAACTGAAAAAAATGTAGTTTTTTTCACTTTTGTTGTTATTCACTGGTTTAGTAAAGGATTTCCACAATGTCTTACAAATCAGTTCCCTGGAGAAGAAGTTCTAAAGCTTAGATTGCATCGCTACTACCAGAGGTTAAATCTCTCAGGGTTAGGTGATTAGCTGAGGCGTATGCTGCCAAAGATGAAGTCTGTGAGTTTTAAATTGAATGTGGTTTGCCAGAGATAATATTCCTGAAGAGAGCTTTGCCAGAAGCTAAGCTTCAGAGTTAAAGCTAAGGTGTGTTCTCATTTAAGATACAGTTACTTAGGTACATAACCTTTGCAGTTCAAGATTTCAAGGTTCAGTTATGATTTACTTACTGCATACTCACCTGGACTGCCAGGGGTAAGTTTAACCTTTGCATTGGTTTTAAGGGATTTAAATGAATAATTTAAGGAACATTGTCAACTTTACTGGAAATGGGTCATTAATGTATCTATTCTTCTTTAATATCTTGAACTAAAATAATTTTCCATAACAATTTTCCTTTTAAAACAGAGCACACACACATTATGTAAACATATGGGAATGTGTGTGTATTGTACCTCTGCCCAGAGTGGTCTTAGACTTTTGCTTGGAAGTTTGATATTGATTAATAGGATTCTTAAATTAGTATCCGGCCATATTTGCAACTTCTAAGTCCTCAATGTCTTCCCTTTAATTTTCACCTTCATATTGAACTAATTACCAAGTTCTCCAAATTAATCTTTCCTAATGTTTTTCATTTATTTATTCCTACTCATTTCCCTACCCATCTTAATCCAAGTGTGTTGTTTCTTATTCCGGGATTATTGAAACATCCTTCTGCAGTTCTCTTTGCTTTTATTCATGGTCATACAGCCAAACTTCTTTTCTCAGGCTTCTTCATGACTAAGTGTGCCATACACCCAATTAGTAGCCATTACAGTATCGGTGGAAACAATGTTTACCACTTAGACAGCTGGCATTCTTTTTGTGGTTTGTTACAGTGTGTGGATGCTTAAGGTGGGAAAAAAAATGTTTGACAAACTCAACTTTGAATATAAAACTCCATTATGATTCAATGATAATCATTTGGATTATCCAAGCACATGTTTTATCAATATTAGATTTATCCCCCCCCCCCCCCGCCAAATTCTCTAAAGTAAATTGCGTGTACATATACCAAACACTTATGGGCGCCTGGGTGGCTCAATCAGTTAAGTGTCTGACCCTTGATTTAGACTCAGGTCATGATTTCATGGTTTGTGGGATCAAGCCCTGAGTTAGGCTCTGCACTGACAGCACAGAGCCTGCTTGGCATTCTCTCTCTCTCTCTCTCTCTCTCTCTCCCCTTCCCCTGCTGGTTCTCTCTCTCATTAAATTAAAAAAAAAAAAAAAAAAAAACCTTAAAAAATTAGCATAGAAGCAAAAAGCTGATGTTAACAGATTAAATAATACTGCCATTTATTTTGTTTCCTAGATTCCAAAGAGGTTTCCATTCTTCGATGAAGGATACATGTTTCTTCTGTATTTTTCCACAGTAAAATTGAGTTTATTCTAAGTTATATCTGAGAGTAAAAACAAAACACAATTCTTTCAGAATGTGATTTCCTGGATATGTGGCAAAACCTGAAGTAAAACCAGATTGTACTATGTTGTCTATGTGCACAGTTAAAGAATGTTCAACATCACAGCTTAGAAACAGTATCAGAGAGCATGGCCACAAACAGCATGCACGGCACAGCTTTAGAGTTCTCAGAGGCACTTATTAGGTCAGTAATTAGATGGATCTAGAAGCTCTTCTGTCGTTTTTGTAAATAATACCATGACACTCATTCTCTCTGTCCTTTGGTAGTCACTAGTTATGTTCCAGACAGAATGGTCTTAGTCTTTTTTGAAGTGTATCAGTTTCATTCCACAGTCTTCCTTAGCCAATCCTCTTCTGCCTTTTCCCCATAATCCTATTCTCCTTTAAATAGGGTGATGATAAATTTTGGCTTGTTCCAGGTTTGAAATAATCCAGTTGTTCTGGAATAGCTGTTCTAGTTGGGCAATGAATTAAGATTGTCCTGCCTTTAAGCTTCACCTCATTTTTTACCTCAATTAGATATGGTCACTTTGTTCATATTATACTATTGTAACACAATTATAAATATTTGAAAAATCCTTGAAACATCTTGGGAGCAAGTTTTGTGTCTTAGTCATCTTTGTATTCTCAGAATCTAGAACACTTCTCCACATATGTTAATGTTTAAAAAGTACTTATTGAACGAATAAATGAATAAATGAATATGTGAAAATTAAGGAAGAAAGGGAAACTTGGAGTCTTTAGGATACAATCAAACAAGTAGCCTAGGGGAAGTAGTGAACTTGCTCTTTCAAATAGTTGGTCACATACCAACATTTCCTTCATCAAGGGTGTTTGGATTAAAGAAATACGAAGTCTACTAAGATTCATGACCAAGCTATGGTGGTCTGCTTTTATTTTCTAGTTCAACATTCCCACCTCACCTCCTTAAAGAAATTAAGGTTGAAAATGTTAAAAGCACTTAGGGATGTTATGGGGGAATGTTTTCTGTCCCCATTAGTAACTCACATTTGAGTTTTGGAATATTTCAATGTATTTCAAATAACACTAATCCTCCAAAACACTCCTTTGTTTCCAGAGTGACAAAAAGTTGGCATTTATTTTACAGAAGGTATATTTTAATGTATCTATCTTAAGTCATTAAAATTAGTATTGCCTAAAAAACACATGTAAGAATGCATACCAAAACAGAGTCTATAAATGAGAAGAAATTAATCTTCTAAAAATAGTATTAAATATACATTTAAGATTCTCAATTTTGAATGGAACAGGTTTATTAAAAACTTTTGTTTAAATAAAGAATAAATGTTAATTTTCTACATGCTTGTGAAAGATTAATGTAGTTTTTTGAGTAGCATATGTTTCTAATACAAATTGAAATGAAACTATTCTTTAATAGATTTTGCATTCAGTAAATTAGAGCTAATAAATACTGTATATGATGCATATGTGAAGTGACTTCTATGAATATATTTCTTAGATTTATCCTAATAAAAATTGCAGTCGCATTTCAATTATTTACTAATTATTTTTCTCTTTTAAATCTAAATTGAAAATCTTGACATCTGTGTTTAGGCAAACTTTATTTCAAAATATCATAAATAAACTATATAAATCCTTTATCATTTTAAACACTCTACATTTATGAATGTTTTTTGTAAAACTTTATACACGGTAGAATTTTTCTTCAGTAATTTCTTGAACAAATTGCACAATTAGAAATATTTGTTTGTATAAATTAATTACATATGAAACTATAATCTACTTAAAAAGCTAATTCATAAAAATACTTTGATTTTGAAATTAGTATTGACTTTGTGTATAAATTTACTTAGCTTTCATTTTAATGAAAAACTGTAAGTAATAACAGCAATGGCAATATTCCCTTACATGTATTTCTTATTTAAACCTTAAATATCTCTGAGAGATGATATAAGATTTATTTTCACTCTATTTTGTAAGAAAGGGGCTGAAGTCTGGGGCGCCTGGGTGGCGCAGTCGGTTAAGCGTCCGACTTCAGCCAGGTCACGATCTCGCGGTCTGTGAGTTCGAGCCCCGCGTCGGGCTCTGGGCTGATGGCTCAGAGCCTGGAGCCTGTTTCCGATTCTGTGTCTCCCTCTCTCTCTGCCCCTCCCCCGTTCATGCTCTGTCTCTCTCTGTCCCAAAAATAAATAAACGTTGAAAAAAAAAAAAAAAATTAAAAAAAAAAAAAAAAAAAAAAAGAAAGGGGCTGAAGTCTTAAATGACTTCAGAAATTTTAAATGGCTTCTCCATTATTAAAATTAGTAAATATTAAATTTAGAATTTAGGCCCAGTGTATGAGCAAATTCCATATTCTTTATGCTCTCTCATGCTGCCTCATTTATATTGCTACTGCAAAGAGAATCTTTTTGTATTTTAATTTATAATGGATAGAGAAATAGGATTGAAGTTAGGGATTATACAGATTAAATCCGGAAGTCAGATTGCATAAATTGGTCCTCTCAATTGTCTTTAGTCATCTAATTAAGCTTTTATCTCTATTAAAAAATTCCTATAAATTTTGATGCATCTAGCTATCTATAGTTAACATTTGTTAAGGGTCGACCCTTGGCAGCCACTGGGCCTTTTACATATTTTAGGTTATTATTCAACAACAATACAAATTAGGTACTATTTGTATTTCTATAACTCAGATGAGGAAAATAAGACAGAGGTTACTTGCTCAAATTTATGCAGTTAGTGGTGCAGCCAGGTTTACTAGAAGCAGGGATTAGTTCCCAACTGTCATAAACACATCCTCATCCAGTTGTCATCAGTTTACTTTATAGATTGGGCTTTCAGTAAAGAAATTCTATGGAAAAATACTAATTACATCAATAGGACAGTAAATTCTTCTCCTGGAAAAAGAATCAAATTATAATTTTAGAGCAGTTGCTTTTCAGGTTCAGCTAAATATCCATGTTATTTTTGTGAAATAGCATGTATGTATCATAATCTTATTATAAATTCGATGTGGTCATTAAAAACATAGTATATAATAAAGCATGTATAATTGTTCATCCAAACTTTGTGTTAATGTAGCAAATTAAAAATGTACCTTGCATACGTTTAAAATTAGAACAATATTTTCCCACTACTTTAATTAACGATGACTCGTATTTAATTTTGTATAAAATTACATCCATTTATTATACAGCAAAATGTCTTTAGTTCTAATGTGCATAGAAATCATATATATATGTATATATATATATATACATATATATATATATATATTTACCATTCAGAATGAGATTTATATAAATGTTATCACCATTTTTTAGATGTGTCCACTAAGTTTTCAAAATCACATAATTAGGGCACACAGAATGATGACTGGATTGTGTCCTGACTATTCTGTGCAGATTTCTAACATGAAAAATATTACTTTTACTTAGCAATATTTATTTTAAAAAACAGGTGAAAAGTAGTAATTTGCTATATAGTCATTCATACTCAAATGAGAATAGCAATGTGTAATGGTGTTATATGTAAACTGATAAAAAGAATCACCAAGGAAACCCCCTTTTAATTATGCTTAAGAGAAAGTCTCATACCTTTTCTTTAGCGTAGCTTCATTCCTGGGCAATAAACAAACATAAAGTCATTACACGGAATCTGATTAAGATTTGTGAATAGCACCACCTTCTTTGGACCTTGTGACTTGCAACCAAATAGGGAACATATTTCAACTTCGTGATTTTACCATTTTCTTAATTCATATGACTATGCATTCAAGGGGCGCTTGATGGCTCAGTGGGTTGAACATCCGACTCTCGATTTTGGCTTAGGTCATGATCTCATGGTTCATGGTTTCAAGCCCTGTGTTGGTCCCTATGCTGACAGCGCAGAAACTGCTTGGGATGCTTTCTCTCTCTTTCTGTCTGTGTCCTCCCCCCCTTCTCTCTCTCTCTCTCTCTCTCTCTCTGTATCACAAAATAAGCATTAAAAAAACTTTGCCTATTAGTAAAGTTAGGCTATTTCCTTCTAGAAGATCATGTTTATGTGTGTGTGTGTGTGTGTGTGTGTGTGTTCAGGAGGACTGAAAATTCCTTTTCATATATACTTACACTTATCTTTCTAAATAGTCTGTATGTTATTATTATTACTTGGTTACATTTTTAAAATTTATTTACTGAAGTATGGTTGAGATACAATGTTTCAGGTGTACAACATGGTGATTCCACAAGTCTACATGTTATGCCCTGCTCCTCACAAGTGTACCTACTGTCACCATACATTGCTATTATTTTTAAGGAAGCAACTGCATTTCAGCTGTCTTTTATTGTTTCTCAATTATAATTAAATCCCTTTTCAGGGGATATTTTTTGTCCACATCAGTATCATTTAGCACAGTGTTTTGAATATATAATCACTCAGTAAGTATTTATAGGATTAACTCAATAATTAAATGCACTATTAAATTACACAGTGTTGAGTATAAAGTAGGCCCTTGTGGATAGCTGAAAATTAACTTATTACGATGTTCATTTTTATATGAAGAGTGAATGTTTGTATAACGTATAGAACAGTTCAACTTCATTGTAGACTCCAGTGTTTCACAGATTAAATCCGCTTTTATGCATGAACTGAAAAAGTCTAATGAAAACTTAGGTACATTCCATTGATGTTTTGATGGATGGTCTTTTATACATTAAAGAACCAACAGAATGTAGTATTACTTAATATACCTCAAAACATGCTCCCTTGGTAGTGAGAAATTGAGTTTGCTGGTGACTTCAAGATACACTTGATTTTTTTTCTTGCTCTTCTGCACTGTTGAACTATCTCAGTCTTTTGTAATGTGCCCCATTATACCTAGCTGACAGATGAAGTGAGAGCTCTTAAATATGTTTAAGTTCTACAGTAGAATATTCTTGTCCTACATATTTACAGATAGTACTCAGATGGCAAAGAAGTTACCATAGGCCAAAATCAAAGAAAGTAAAATAAAACAGAGAGAGAGAGGGAGAGAGACAGGTGCAGGGGTTGGGTGGGGAGGAAAGGGAGAAAAAAGGAGAGGAGGGGAGAAGAAAGGCAAAGAGAAGAATAAAGGAAAGAGAGAAAAAAAGAGGGAGGGAAGGAGGAAAGGAGTAATGAAAGATGGATGGAAGGAAGGAAGGAAGGAAGGAAGGAAGGAAGGAAGGAAGGAAGAAATGAGAGGCACCTGGATGGCTCAGTTGGTTGAGCCTCTTATTCTTGGTTTTGGTTCAGGTTATGGTCTCATGGTTCATGAGTTCGAGTCCCACATCCACTGCACTGACAGTGCAGAGCCTGCCTGTGTCCCCCCCGCCCTTCTCTCTGTCTCTCTGTCTCTCTCTCTCTCTCTCTCTCTCTCTCTCTCTCTCTGCCCTTTCCTGTTATCTCTCACTCTCAAAATAAACTCTAAAGAAATAATTAAAAAAGAAATAGAGAAGTAGGGAGGGAGGAAGGAAGGAAAAGAAAAAAATAGGCTCTTAAATGTATTCATTTGTAACTGGAGACCTATTTCTTCTGTGCACACTAGATGGGGCAGGGTGGATCCAATCCAAGAGAAAACTAGTTTTTGTTTCTCTGTCTTTCTTAGGGAAAATTTCAAATCACCACACGCACAAAAAAAAAAAAAAAAAAAAAAAAACACAGCGAAAGAAAAACACAGTTTTAAGGAGATCAGGTTATCTCATCTTGTTTTTAAGAAATATCAATTCCAGACTTTGTCTTACATAAGTCAGAGATCTTTGTTGCCTTTGACATTCTTAAAAAATATGTGGGCATGATATTTCAGTAAGGGTTTATGTTGGATTTGAATGGGTATTACTTTTCATAGAAACATGAGTTAAGATGCATAGGTGTTTTCATACCTTCAGAATTGCACACTAGTGTATAACAGGTACATGAACTTGATCACAGAATTCTGAAATATATGTACTTACTTATTCTTTCATTTGTCAGGTATCCATTTATTTTGGCTCCTGGGAAATTGTCAGGAAATACGAATACAAATATGCATGAGACAGTGTTTTGCTTCAAAAGCTTTAGGGTTCAAAAAAAAAAAAAAGAGGGAGGCAAACCTTAAGTGACTTAACTGTAGAGAAAAAACAGGGTTGTTGGAGGGCAGGTGGGCAGGAGATGGGCTAAATGGGTAATGGACATTAAGGAGGGCACTTGATGTAATGAGCACCTAGTGTTATATATAAGTGATGAATCACTAAATTCTCCTGAAACCAATATTATACTATATATTAACTAACTAGAATGTAGATTAACTTAAAGAAACAAAAAACAACAAACAACTTATGGTTTAGTGGGGGAAATGCAGACAATTAAACACACCATGATTCATTTTATGTTAAATGGTTTAGAAACAGAAACAAGGTGCTATGAAAACACATAGAATTGGTATTTATCACTTGAGGTACCTAATTTGCACTCATCACTTGGAAGGCTTTTTGGAGGAAATGCCACCTGAGATGGGTTGTGTAGGCTAAGGAAGAATTAGCCAGTGAGATAGGAAGAACTCTAAGGGTGAGAAAAAAACTATTTGTAGTGGGACCGGAGAGTAGCATTACTTCATCATGGTTGAGGACAGATGATGACGCAATTTGTATAATACATAAAGAAGATTGTTCTTTATTCTAAATACTATTTAGTATTGTAGATAATTGTATTTGCATTTTAAAATAATTGCTCTTTGATAAGAGTAGAAAATTTCTAAAGGGCATTAAGAATGGGATATAAGAGGCATGCCTTAGGTGGCTCAGTTGGTTAAGTATGAACTATTGGTTTTGGCTCAGGTCATGATCTTGTGGTTCGTGAGTTCCAGCCTTGTGTTGGCCTCTGCACTGACAATGTGGATCCTGCTTGGGATTCTGTCTCTCTCCCCTCTCTGAATATCCCTCCCCCTCTCTTTCAAAATAAATAACTTAAAAAAATAAAAAAAAATGGGATATAACAATGTGAATTAAGAAGTCATTCATAGTAATTAAGTTAAAAAAATGTTGGTATCCTGGATAAGATAGCTCCTAAACAAATGGAACGAGTGGGGAAGGTTGTTAAGAAAGAAAAGTAAGATATACAACTCCAAATTAAAGATGAGCCAAGAAGATAGAGGTGGAACCAGTACTTTTAGAAGGAGATGTTGATCCCAGAAGATGATTTCTTTTTTTTTTTTTTTCAATGTTTATTTTTGAGAGAGAGACAGAGCATGAGAGGGGGAGGGGCAGAGAGAGAGAGAGATACACAGCATCTGAAGCAGGCTCCAGACTCCGAGCTGTCAGCACAGAGCCCAACACGGGGCTCAAAGCCACAAACCGTGAGATCATGACCTGAGCCAAAGTCGGACACTTACCACCCAGGTGCCCCAGATGGTTTCTTTTTTAGGTACATTAGGTTTGAAGGGTGAAGGTAGTCAGTATTAGAGTAGTCATTATTATCATAAATATTTCTGGCACTCAGGAATGAGAATGAAGCTGAGGATATTAATTTAAGTAATTAAAATATACGAGATAGTTCAAGCAATGCAAATGCATGGAATCAATTAGAAATCCTGGAAGTACTCAATTTATAAGGAGTGGCTAAGAAGAGATAATAAAGGAAAATAACAGTGACCAGAGAGATAAAGGAACCTGGAGGGAATGACATCATAGAATGCAAAAAATAAAGAGCATGTTGCAGAGGGTAAATGTGGTAAGATTGTAGAGTTGAATTTAGGAATAAGGCAATAATAAGAGGTTATGACAAAAACATTTTTAGGATGATGGTAGAAAATCTAGTATAAACAGTAAATATGGACTTAAAACAGTTGGAAATAGAGTAATGGCTGAAAATATGTAGAGTTGAGGAAGACTTTATATTTTATTTTCTTAATGTATTTTGCTTAATGGTTTTATGGAGGGAGATGTTTGTACATGTTTAAAAGCTATTGTGAAAGAACTGATAGAAATGGATAGGGTGAAGTTGTAGGAGAGAGAAGATGAAGAGTAACATCCAGGCAGTAAAGACAGATACTGTTGCCATGTGCCTCTTCTGTTTAATGACACTATCTTCTCAGTGTCTTGCTACAATATGACTATATATAGAGATAATGTGCTTTTTTTTTTTTAAAACAACTATTCTGATCCTTCTTAGTCTATATACAGCTGTTTTATGAAAAATAAAGAAATACCTAATCTTTTGAAAGCTTACTCAGAATAACATAATTTCAATAATCATTTCAGTTTATCTTGTATAAAATTACTCAACTTCCCATGCTTTGATCTTAGATGATATTCATATGTGTTCCTGAAAGAGGATAGGTACCTCTTGTCTTAGTAGAGTTAGGGAAAGTGACATTCATGCTGGTCCTTGGGTCTGAGCTGTCTCTTTTGCATTGGTTCGTTCCTGTAAGCAGTGCTGACCTCTTTGGCAGAAGTCCATGGTAGATGAACTCATAGTTTATTCATGTTGTTCAGGCAATGGTACTAGGAAGTACTGGGCATTTCTCTCCCATTGATTTGGTTTCCACTTAGTTCTTGCCAGCTGTGGACTCAGAGTTAACTACGCAACTCCGACCTTTGCTGTGAGGTCATCACATGGTCTTTCGGAGGTTCTAAAGCCATTTTTCAGTCTCCAGAGTTCATGTCAGCTAGGAGCTTAATGTGGCTTAGCTAAGTTTATTTGCTACACATCTTTTTATTTTTCCTTTTCTTCAATTTGGCCAAGTCCTCCACATTACTATATGCTAGGTTAGTAAAGAGTTAATTTTTTTGTTTTTTCCAGAATCCAGAGATGGATTGGAGTACTTATGCTTTTCAATAGATATTTTTCTCTATATTATTCTTGTTATTTAACAAATCTCCCCGGTAACAACTTTCAAAGTCCCAGAGAAAATTAGTAGATTCATTTTCCTCACAATCTCTTTGTTTCCTGTTTCTATCTCCAGTTCTGTTAACTATACTAAATCCTTTTTTCTGACTCTGTGTAAACTTTAAGTGAGAAAAGATATCATTTTTCTCTATGAATAAACTCTAGGAGATGGGTCATTGAGCATGCACTTGATAAGATAAATAAGGAGAACAAAAATAGCAAATCTTTTTTTTTTTTTTTTTTTTTTTTTTTTTTTTTACTGATTTTCCAAGAGATCAAGTACCAGCCTTGTGGCCTGGATAGAGGCTGTAATGAACCCAGGAGCATGTGTAAAGTGTAAGCAGCAACCGACAGGTTATGAGCCTATTGGGATGTCCAAGGCAAAGCAGTGCTGTAGATATAAGCACCAGTGATGAATAAACTATATCTTAAACAGAAAATCAGGTGCAAGACTCAGAACAGAGCACCACTGCCTTGAAAATAACATCTGGTTTATTGCCTAAAGCAAAGGATAGTGGGGCAGCCAGCTGGAAAGAGTGTGGTAGGGTCAGCAGCCCAAATAAATGAGTGAGCATGCCTTGAGCATTTACAAAGAGCTTCTAGTCTATGATTCTCAGTCTTGGTTCCACATTAGAATCACCTGAGGGAGCTTTTATTGATCCAGGTGCCCAGCCAATGCTCTATTATATCAGAATCTCTGGTTATAGGGCTCATATTTTTAAAACTCTCTAGGTGATTCTAATGTGTAGCCAAGTTTGAGAACTACCATACCAGCGGAAGAAATCTAAAAGGAGACTGGGAGTCATGCTTTTGTGAAATTAGGAGCTCTTATGCTGTCATAATCTCTTTTCAACATGGACACAAATTTCTTGTAAACTTTAAGGTGTTATCATGCCCAGTGTTTCTCTAAAGTTTGTGTAGTTGGAGGAATGGGCTTTTGTTAGGTTCTCCAGTATTGCTCTAGACCCATGTTTTTTTACAGTAGTATTTTTTTTAATTTTTATTTTTTTAATGTTTATTTATTTATTTTGAGAGGGAGAGAAGGCAGGGGGTAGAAGGAGGGAGGAAGAGTCACAGAGAGAGAGGGAGAGAGAGAATCACAAGCAGGGTCCATGCTGCCAGTGCAGAGCCTGATACAGGACTCAATCTCACAAACAATGAGATCATGACCTGAGTTGAAATAAAAAAGTTGGGCACTTAACTGACTGAGCCACCCAGACTCCCCCACAATCTTATTTTGTAGGCTGTACCACTGAGAATAGAGAAATGAGAAAATCTTTCTTAAAAAAAAAAAAAAAAAGTTTAGAAGAAAAGAAAGAAAAGGGGGGGGGACTGAATAAATAAATCACAAGGTAGAGGATTCATGAATCTTAGAAGAGTTATTTTTGACAGAACTCAAAACTAAACTTTTAACCCTTATCACTTAAATAAAGCAAAGAATCTCAGTTTCCAGATGGAAACTACCAAAGCTCTAAGCTCTGAGTTTAAGGAAATTAAATTATGTGCAATACCTTTCCAACTATCAATTAGCTGAGAAGTCATCATTCAGAAGTTCTGGAAAAGACTCCATTAACATTTGTAAATCAACCCAGTATTTCAGTATAAAGGCGATTGTAATATGGTTCACTTAATATATTCTCCAAGGGAGGTAGAACAGCCTTTATGTTATTTGATTTCCAACACAGGCCCACACGTTGTTTATCACTGTATACTGTCCTTTTAAAAATGACATTTTTATAATGCAAAAATCATGTTAGCTCGCGTAAGTATTAATTCACATATTTCACTGTTGATGTCAGCCTGACAGCATTCTTATGAGAAAACATTACACATAGCCTAACGTGAATGTTAGCCCTGTAGGAGATAGCTAGAGATAAATTCTAACCTTTTCGGCCCATGACAACCACCGCTAGGAAAATGAACATGATTAACAAATTATGGAGAGATTAGTAACCCTTGTGTGTTGTAAGAATTACGAAAAGACATGATAATGTACAGGTATTGTATTCAAAATAAGAAATGCAAAGAAGACCTCTGGAAGAGTATATTTGCTAGCAAGCATCCACTTTTGTCATCCAAAGATAGTATTTTTCAGTATATCACAGTGAAATAAATAAGTAAATATATATGTATGTGTACACATACATATGTATGTGTATATACACACACTATATATACAACATGCATATTGTATATGTGTGCATACAGGAAATATTGTATTGGAATAATACATAGCTTCAACCACAATTTTGCCAGTTCCTCTAAGATCTTAGACAAGTTATTTAAACTTTGTGACTCTGCTAAAATGTGATAAGTAAACAAGTATCATATATTAAGTGTTCAGCCCATAGATGATGCTCCAGAAATGTTAGTTGGGTAATTCACAAACTAAGATTTGAGTGATTAGTCCTTGGCAGTACAACTAGTCATTAGTGGAGTTGAGACCAGAACCACAGGCTTCTGGCTCCTCTCAAGTATTTTTACTTTTTCCTCTTAAAACTAAGAGTAGAGGGAGGTTATGGTTCTTCAGCTCTCATAGAATTTGCATCATGACTCCCTAGCTCTTTTAAAAGGAAGAGACTACTAAGTAGCTTTTATATAAGCTGTCTGGAGATAACTATGGAGATAATTTTTAAATTCTTTAAAATTAGAGCTTTGAAGTCTATCTGGAAAGATATTTTGACGTATTCACCAATGTGTTTTTAATTTTGATTTCCCCCCATATGACCCTTCTCCCCATTTCAAGGAGAGTAAGAGTAGGTTTACTGTCTCAAGAAAGGAAAGACACAAGAAGAAAAGAAAAATGAGAACTCAGTTCTCGTATTCTAAATTTCAAAATAAACTTATGAATTCAAGGAAGACACAACAGTCTCGACAAAAAAAAAAGTCTTTTGATTTGCATGATAAGGTGTTTTTTAAGCATTGACAACTAAAGTCCTGACCTAAATAACTGACAGAAAAATAAATACTCTGTTAGAATGAGTTTTTGTCACCTGGTAAATCTCCATAAAGAATCTTGGAGGAGCATAAGTGAGATAGTAAGATAAGAAAGATAGCCATGGACCAGTGTCCTCTTAAAGTAAAAATTACTCTTACTGCTACACCCCTAGCAGAGTAAGAGAACACACAGCTTTCTATTTGGGATATTGTTAACGCTTAGAAAATTCCTCAAACCGTGGTCTTGAGAATACAGAAGTAATGTTTAAATGGAGTTATTTGGCTGATGTACATAAGGCCCAGAGCCCCTGTGAGCAATAGATCCTAGGAGTGAGCAGTCACATCATTTTGTTTGTCTTGTATTGTCCCGCGTGGCACAACTGTGACCTGGAAAGCCAACAGTCTGGAGTGGGCAGAGATGAGGAAGTCATTGTGGAATATGGCACAGAAACTTAGATGTATAACATGGAAGCCTCATGTTGTGCTGAGGTGGAGGGTTGATTATGCCATGACCCTGGAGTAGAGGAAGTGAGAGGCTTGTAGAGTACAGGAATATGAACCTCAAGTTCTAGAGCACCACTGTTGTGTTCACATTGCAGCTTTGTCTCTTAATTGCTGCATAAACTTGACACAGATTTGTTTTTTTTTTTTTTAACTACTTTGTGTATCAGTTTCCCATTTATAAAACATGGACAGTAATAACAGACTTACTCTATAGGGCTCTTATGAAGGTTGAATGAATCCATGTATATCTATATCTATAACTAACTGTGTATATGCATAGATAGATAAAGATATAAAGCACCTAGCATAGCACTATATAAATGTTAACTATTTCAAAATGGCCGTTCGTAGCAGGTGCCAACTATGGATAGATGCACTGTAAGGACCAGTTTCTTACTCCCCACTTTCATAACATTCCATTAGATTTACCTAGAGTTTAGAACTTATGCCAAGTTGGGGGTTGGAAAAAAAAAACAACTAAATTTACTGGGAAAAGTTTAAAGGGACTATTTGACAAGGTTCAGGTTTCTGCTACCAGGTAGAATTATAAATTAAGTTTTAAGTGTGTGTGTAGTCATATATATGTTCATTTCTTTGACATCTAAGTATGCGGCCTATGAGATTCATACCACTAAAAATTACATGATTAGAATTTGAAAAGCTTTTAAACTGAAAATTTCTTTTTAGTGTTACAGTAAGATATTTGTTGCTAATATATTTCTATATGTATCTGTCTCATGTTTAAAAGTTGATGCTATTATAGCAAAATAATTAAAAATCCTGCTAAGTGATTACATAGTATAGTAGCATAGATTTAAAGTCAGGATTTTCTCAGTGATAATGTTTTTAAATAATCTGTTTCATAACTGTTTTAATTGACTAGCAGGTAATAATAAATGAATATTATCTATTCATTGGTAACTCAGCGGAGAATAAGCTCATATTCAATTTAACCTGTAAATTTATTGTTACTTTTTGATTTCTTTTTTTTTTTTTCAACGTTTATTTATTTTTGGGACAGAGAGAGACAGAGCATGAACAGGGGAGGGGCAGAGAGAGAGGGAGACACAGAATTGGAAACAGAGTCCAGGCTCTGAGCCATCAGCCCAGAGCCCGACGCGGGGCTCGAACTCACGGACCGCAAGATCGTGACCTGGCTGAAGTCGGACGCTTAACCGACTGCGCCACCCAGGCGCCCCTACTTTTTGATTTCTAATCAAACAAAGAAAAACAATATTTTTAAACACAGGAAAAATTATAAGAAATTTTTATGTGTTAAATAATGTAGAAATACCAAAAAGAGAAATACCAAAAATTAATCATGTTTTGTTGAGCATGCTTACCATTTTAAGGATCTAAAACTTGTAACTGGAAAATTCCCAGGACGTCCAGCCTAAATAAAGAAGTATAAAGAACATCAAGTTGCCTTTAATCTTTATGAGTGGAAAGTGTGAGTACTTTTATTCATTCATGTGTCTAACTATGCTATTTTGTGAGCACCTTAACTCACAAACGCAGATGTCAGTACTTAAAAGCTTGGCTTTCAGACTATAGGGATTACTACTTTCTAAAGCATTCAAAATGGGGAAAAAATATGTTCACTGGAAGTCAGAAAATAAAAGAGGGGAGTGTGGGACAACAAGATTCATGTTTTATATATTTTATCTAAACTTGTAACTTCTGAGGTGGCTTGGTGGCTCAGTAGGTTGGCGTCTGACTTCACCTCAGGTCATGATCTCGTGGTTGCTGGGTTTGAGCCCCATGTCAGGCTCTGTGCTGACACCTTGGAGCCTGGAGCCTGCCTCTGATTCTGTGTCTCCCTTTCTCTTTGCCCCTCCCCCACTCACAATCAATCAATCTCTCTCTCTCTCTCTCAAAAGTAAAATAAACATTAAAAAATTAATAAATTTAAAAAACTTGTAACTTTTGTCCGCCAAGGAACTTTCTCCCAACTCCCCTTCTTCATCTCCTTCTTCTTTTTTCTTCCCTTTCTCAGCAGTCTGGTTTTAGTCCATTTGGGCTAACAGGTACACTATACTGCACTAATATAGGGTGCTTTAATGGGCAAATGATGTCTAGGTCACATACCAAATTTTTATAGCTCTAGTTCACCTGGCCACTAGACTTGAGAAAGGGAAGGTGATAAAGAAAAGATCAGGCCACTTTTAAATCAGAGAAAATTATAGTTTGTAACCAAGAGGCAGTAGTTCAACACCTCAAATGACTGTAGGGATTCATTCATTCATTCATTAACTCGTTCATTCTATAGATAAATACTGATCACTGAGTACCAGACACAGATCCATTAAATGATGGTGTTAAATCTTTTCAGCTAAATTCTTCCTGGTTCAGTCTTAGTACAAATACATAAATGTCAAGATTATTTATCAGTTTCATGGGACATTATAAAAATTCAGTAATTCATAATATATTTCTTATATTCCATGTATTTACCAGAGGGAGTGTGGAAAAATACAGAGTTGAGGGGCTAACAAGTTCTTTTTAACACAAAGAAATAAAATATTGGATGATAGTTATAATCAGAAGAATAGGGAGAGAAAAGTTACAGGAGAGTACCTGGGCATAAAAAGAGCAGAGAGTCCTGGATTTCACTGATTTTGGTGGAGAGCAACCACTTTTGAGGAGCAAAGGTCATTTTATTAAGTGTGTCACTGCCATAGTCAAAACTTCCTAATGATTAAGCACAAGAGTATAATAAGGTTTGTGATGGGTCTTACCCTCCTTCCATAAACGACTAGAAAATAAGACAAATTATATGAAACAAACACTTTTAGATGTTAGACAGCAGGAAGTACAGGACTGTTATCCCTGGAATCAGGAAAACAAATCACAGTAGCCTTATGCTTGGAGAAAATTTCTGGAATGCAATACAGCAAGGGGGAACCCAAACAGAGATCAGTGGTTTTGCTGTGTTGACATGAGGACTAAACTTTTAAGATGCTGAGATGACTAGAATTTACAAAGTAGAAAACGTGAGATGAGATACACAGATAAACAGTTCCAGTAATCTACATAGAGGTATTAGTTTAGTAGAATTCCATTCTGCACATATTACCAGTAAAACTTCAAAGGGCAAGCAAAGAAAATCTTGTAAGAAAAGAACTATCAGGGAGTTGTAAGCCAAACAATTCCCAAAGATCACACAAAACTAGGAATTACTCAATTGTTAGTTGTGGAGTCCTATTAATATATGAGACACTGTGTAGAGATGCCAGATGGATCATGCCTTACTAGTAGGACTAAGCACTAGAGGAAATACTGCTCTAGAGGAAAAAAATGCCCTAAAATAAAGAAAGAAAATTTTAAAAATAATAAAGATAAGGTTAAGAATAATAATAGTGTTTAAGGTTTGGAAGGATCAAGCTAACCAACAAGTAACTGCCTTCCAAACCAGTGTTCATCACTCTTTAAAGAAAGACAACAAATGTCAGCATTTAACAACATCAAAGTCACAAGCATCTAATGAAAAACATACACAGATGTGAAAAATTAGGAAAATGAGGCTTATAACCAGAAGTGATATCTATCAGTGTACACATTCTCAAAAATGACAGGAATGGGAGAAATTTTCAACAAGGACTATGAATTATCATGTTCAGAGATTGAAACAAAAACATGAACATAATGAAAGGATAAATGAAAAATATATAAGGTAATTTATGACAAAGAAAAATATGAATATCTGAAATTTAAAAAAGTACTACATGGGATTATTATCAGATTAAGCTCCACACACAAAAAAATAATATTGAACTCAAAAACATAGACTCAGTATCCAAAATGAAGTAAAAATGTATTAAAAAAAACTGAAAAAAATACAGAGAAAAAGACTTCTGAGACATGATTAAACAGCCTAATATATGTGAAATTTGAGGCCATTAAAGAGGATAGGGTGAGAAAAAAATTAAAGAAATTATTGCCAAAATTTTTCCAAGTTTGATAAATATAAACACACAGATTCAAGAAGTTCAACAGATACCAAGAAGAAAATAAAGGAAACTACACCAATGCAATTAATGATTACATTACCGGAATAATAATAAAGAAATAATAAGAATAATTCAGTCTTAGTACAAATACATAAATGTCAAGATTATCAGTTTCATGAGACATTATGAATAATAATATAAATAATAAGAATAATAAGAATAAAGAAATAAAGAATAATAAAAAATCTAGAAATAAATAAAAGGAAAACACATACAAGACGGGTAAATAAATTATGGTCCACGTGCCAGATTTGGCCTATAGCTGGTTTTTTTATGACTCTAAGGGTAAGAATGTTTGCTATACTTTTTTTTTTTATTAAAGAGGAATATATGATAGTGACTGTAGCCCAAAGAACCTAAAATATTTACCCTTGTTATGAAGGAATAGAGATAAATATTACTGTAACCTTTTCTTCAGAAATTATGCAAGCCAGAAGACAGTGGAAAATACATCATTAAAGCATTGAAAGAATAAAACTGTCAACCTGGAATTCTTTGCCCATGAAAATATATTTGTAAATGAAGACCACATAAAAACTTCTTTGAACCAGTAAAGCCAAAAGAATTTGTAGAACTACATTGTAAGAGATGTTAAAGGATTTTCTTCAAGAAGAATAAAAGCTATTTCAGATGGAAACATGGATCTATGCAAAAGAATGTGATTGATAAACATGTGGGGCATGTATTATTTTCTTGTGTAATATATTTAAAGATAATGAGGGATAAGGTACAACTCTTCCTCACATAAGAATTCTAATAAATGTAAAAGTAATGAGATATAATATCATTAGAGCTCTACAGCAATTGTCACAGCAACATCTACCAAAGCATGTTAAAATAAGAGGGGAAAAGTTTAAGGTGAAACAGGTACTTTATTGCTTCAAATTACATCTCCTCAAATATTTATTAATTACATAGGGAAAAACATTAATGGTACAGTGAAGAAATTTGGCAGACACCACCTTAACCAAGTAGTAAATTTTAACATAACCAGTAATAAGTCAAATATACATCATTTACTATTAATTTTATGCCTAAGAAGGGACATTAACTGTGTGGTATTTTTCCCTCAAATCCATAACCTCAATCTAATCCCGAGAAAACATCAGACACATACAAATTGAAAAATATTCTGTAACATACCTGGCCATTACTCTCTAAAAGTGTTAAGGTCTGTCTTTAACGGTAAGGAGACTGAAAATTGTCATTGATTGGAGGAGATTAAGACAGGAAAACTAAACACAGTGTGGGATACTAGACTGAGTTTCAGAATAGAAAAAAGATGTGAGTGGTAAAATTAGTAATATGAAAAAAAAAATTCGTAGTTTAGTTGATAATATTATACCAAAGTTATTTTCTTAGCTTCAATAATTGTATATTAGTTACGTAAAGTGATAACATTAGGACAAGTTAGGTGAAATTTTAAGAGAACTCTCCATTCTGTCTTTCCTACACTTCTGTAAATCTGCACTTGTTTGAAAATATCAAGTTAGAAATGTTAAATGACAGCTTAAAGCAAGATAAAGACAACCCTCAAGTCATACTGCTTCAATTTATAACCTGGCTATCCATTTAGCTGGTATATAACCTGATGAAAGTTACTTAAGTAAGCCTCAGTTTCCCCATGGATGTAATTCTCTCCATTGGGGGGATTAAATTTATTTCTATATGTAAATGTTTTAATATATGCTTGACAATAATAAATAACTCTATTATGGTAAATATATGAGAAAAAATAGGAGGGATATAAAATTAAATGAAGAGCATCTATAGCCTGATACTACTAGATTCTTCAAAAAAAAATTTACCAGATAGCATTCTGTTATTATTGTTGCTTGTTGGATACATTGGACTTGAGGCTTATATATAATAAAAATTAAAAAAGCAAAAATACCTACCAAATTGGAAAAAAAATGTGAAATTTAATTCTAAAATATGTGTATGAGAAAAGTCTTTGAATATCTAAATGTCAAAATACAGGGTCCAAGACAAATAAATAGAAATGCTTATTTAATATATGGTAAATTGTAACTGAGTACTCTCTTCATTTTAAACGTGTCATAAATCTGGCAAGACTAGGTTTCTTTTAGACTATCTTAATTTCGTTGAATTAGATTACTGAAATGTCCAGATGATGTCAGTGAGGTAGATTTGAAGACATTCTTGATACTAGTAGTTCTTTTTTTTCATTTTTATTAATTACTTTTAAATTTCCTATAAGATTTCACGTCCATGGGTTTTCTTTTAATAAATTAGATAATGGCGCATTAAGAAAATTGCATGTAAATAAGGAAAAACTATAATTGTGAAAAATAATACAATTTTTTAATATAGTAACTAAAGTTTAATTGATATATATTACCCTTATTTTTTGACCAAGGTTTATATATTATGATATTATAGATGAATAAGAAATCTTGGCCTTTTTCTTCCAAATTCAATACTCTACTTAGGAATTTAAATATTTTTATAGGAATATACTCAAAATAGTCCAAGAATTTATCAAAGTAAAGCAAGAGTTGATGGAATAGGAAGCCTTTTTTTTTTTTTTTTAACATATACAAGTTTGAGAGCAGTCAGGGAAGAAATATAAATTCATACAATGCAATATACTCATAAAAAGTGTTCTCATTTTAATTAATTAATAAGCATATTCTTAAAAGAGATTTGACAAATCTTCTTTGGAGTATTTATTTGTAAAAATGACAGATTTCAAACATCATTATCCAAAGTAAAGAAAACTAATTCCAAGTAAAATCATGGTTATGCGCAATTGTTAAATTCCACACTCTCCAAGTTTCCACTTAAAGTAATTCTTTGCGAGCTTTTCTCCACCATAAATCTGTTGGTTTTGGTTTTAAGCCTGTACATTTTGATGTTCGGTATCCTCATTGCTTTTTCTGTTTATTTCTCCAATTCACGGACTCACATCTTCATTCTATTTTGGCCCCTTATTTTCTTCTTTATAGTTGACATACATGTTCTAGAATATTAGTTACCATCATGTTCAAAATAGAATAGTCTGTGAAGTCATTAGAGGTCTTAGCTAAACAGAATGAGGAAGTTATAAACAGACATTTCCAGCACTTTGAAGTTTTTGAGACTTGAGGGAGAATTACAAATTACTATAGAAAGAAAACTGTGAATGATAAGTAAACACTGGTTTCCATAATATTCTCAAGAGTTTCCAGTACAAAGTATGGTGTATATGTACATGCATGTGTATATATACAAGGGTGTGTGTGTGTGTGTGTATACACACATATACATATATGTGTATATATATATAAGGCATGTCCTCACTTATGTGTATGCATGCATTGTACAAATGTATGTAAGCATGTATGTGTATACAAGTATGTTTTCATGCACACACATGTATATGTAGCTTGTACATATATACATATATATACATATATATATATATATATATATATATATAAAAGGTATCAACACATCTATATGTGCATGTGTGCTTTCTTATGTATGTACATGTACACAAAAGTTATACACACATGCGTGCATACACATGTCTATATTTTCAAATGATGTTCACACATGAACTTGAGCAAGAGAAACTGAATTTTGTAGCAGTAATCAAAACAGATGATCACTTGTAATCATTGAAAACATTTAGGGAAGATGACAATATCAAGAATAATATTCGCTGCATTGTATGGATCATGAGATAACCTTCCTTCATTGGTAAAATGTTCTCTTGAATCTTCACCAAGATATTTATTTGCATGTTTCTTATTGAAATAAAGTGGAATTTGTTTGGAGGACCTTTTCTTACACCTTTAAATGATTTCAAAAACAAAAGTTACCATTGTAAACATATATACCTGGAGGAAAATAAAATATGTAAAGTCTTCAGCAAGAACTACTGAACCAAGGTTTCTCAAACTTCTGTACACTTTAAAATAATCTGGCACAGGTAGAAGTATTGACTTCTGGACTGTAACCCTAGGGATCAATAAATAGTAAGTGGGTTCCAGAAATTTAAAATTTTATGATGTACCTTGGGTTATTTTAATGCAGTTGGCCCATGGATCACACTTAGAGAAAAAAGAGAACAGTGCTGCAATTTGAATTTCATGATTTTTCTCTAGGATAAGGAACTAAATAGAGCAGAAAAATAGGAATTTCTGTATAGAGTCTGCCAAGTAGACATAAATACTACAAAGTTACTTCTTATAAATGTTAACATTTGTAGGCATGTCTGTAACTACACAATTTTGGCTAATGAGGGGATTTTCGTATATTACATGTTTCAATACTAAGCGGGGAGGTAAACTTTATCAAATTTAAGTAGTATACTTTATACGGACCTATCGAGATTCAGGACTCTTGATGCATGTTAATGAAATGGCTATAAGCTTGTAGGTGCCAGGGCCAAAGGTAAGAGACAGATTTATTTAAAACACATTTTTAAAGCCATTTGGGATTCCAATCATTAATCATTCATCTCTTGATGAATGTATGGTAGCAGTCAAGTCAAACATGCCTGCTGTGTTGCACCTACAAAAGTCCATTCTGAGGTTTCACTGACTCCAGTGGAATGTTTGATGGCAACATCAGCTAAGCAGATGTGGCAGGAGTGGCACTGGCTGCAGCAGTCAAAGGAATCCAGAGCTGCAAACTTCAGATGCATACTAAATGACATATTAGACCAAATCATATGCCTTAGAGCATTCACAGTCCTTGAAATACTACATTATTACTTAGCATTTCTCAAGGATAGTATATGCTAGTGGGGATATAGATGTTCTTTTCTGTCAATTCTTTGTGTCACT
Source organism: Leopardus geoffroyi (assembly GCF_018350155.1). NCBI lineage: Eukaryota > Metazoa > Chordata > Mammalia > Carnivora > Felidae > Leopardus > Leopardus geoffroyi. The sequence continues at coordinate 85,915,456 of NC_059331.1, forward strand.
TGCTGTAAACTTGAATTCAAACAAGCTATTCAACTAAATCATATTTCAATAAGACCTGGAAACTCCATTGCTGTGTTTACTTGGCCTTTTGTGGAGTAAAGAGCAAAATTTATGCTAGGGAAATATACTGGGTTCCTTTGACCCCACTATGATCATCTGTGGATATAGCAGTTCCCAGGCCAGAGACAAACTCTGTGTATTCATTATGAGGAAGAAAAGAGCCAATCAGCCTCTATTCCACTAACAACACTAGCAGACATATTATAATCATGACATATATTAAAAATAGCCAGATTCTTGAGTGGTTAATTTTGCTAGAAGTAATTTCATGATATTCAGATAAGTGGAAAATCATGATATAGTATTTGAATGAATGAGTTCTTTTGCTTTTATGTAAAAGCATACATGTCTTTTAATTAGAGGAAATTATGTATCAGTAAGCCAGATTTTCAAAAATAAGGACAGCAATATTGTGAATCAGTCTCAGATAGTGATTCTCACTAAGAATGTATTTTAACATGATGTTAAGTAAAGCACAATGAAGAAAATTATTTATTGTTTTTCAGTGTGACCTATGGATAATAGAAAATAGACATAAAATACTGTATGATGGAAGTAAAACAATAAATAGTAGAAAGTAGCACATGGCCTGTGATGATGATTCATAAAATAGTTAAATGTATAGCACAAATTGTATTTAAAAGTCAATATTTTTAAAAGTATTGGAGATCATATCTATATGTAAGCTAAAACTACCCTATTGCTTATTCAAAGTTTTACTAACTGGTTACCTATTTTACTAGCCTGTTTTTTTTTATTGTTCCCTAATCCATTTATTTAACAAGGGCAGGCATATTCTAAACATTGGGATACAGAAGTGAGCAAAAGAGACAAAAATCCATTACCTTTATGGATCTTACATTTTAAAGGAGGTAGAAGGATATAGAAGATAAACAAGAACAAATTTATAATTGTTAGGGTGGAAAATAAATCAGGGACATTGCATATATTTCTGTGGGGTTTTGATGGGGACAAATTGTGATTTTAAATAGTGGGCCAGGAAAAAATCTTACGAGAAGCTGAGATATAAAGAGAGATCTTAAGTTGTCAAGGGAGAAACTTATGTGGACATTTATGGGGACAGTACTGCAGTCAGGACAGCAAAAGATAAGATCACCATAAAAGCAATGCCTGGTGTATTTAAGAAGGCAAAGGAGAATGAACAAAGAAAAGAATTCTAGGAAAATGGTTCAAAACAAGAGAAAGATAAGCAATGGGAAGTTCAGGCCATGTAGAATTGTGTAGGATAATGCAATTTAAGGACTTCAGTGTGTGTGTGTGTGTGTGTGTGTGTGTGTGTGTGTGTGTGTGTGTGTTTCTCTCAGCAAGAAATGAAGACTTTTGTTTTCATATAAAAGCCTTAATTATTTGAAAACATATATCAACTTCTCCATTTACTTAAAAAAATAGCTTTGTTTATATCTTCTTCAGTTTCCTTCATAAGCTTTCTATAGTTTTCAGCAGAATCGGGAACCCTCTTGCACTGTTGGTGGGAATGCAAATTGGTGCAGCCACTCTGGAAAACAGTGTGGAGGTGCCTCAAAAAATTAAAAATAGACCTACCCTATGACCCAGCAGTAGCACTGCTAGGAATTTACCCAAGGGATACAGGAGTACTGATGCATAGGGGCACTTGTACCCCAATGTTTATAGCAGCACTCTCAACAATAGCCAAATTATGGAAATAGCCTAAATGTCCATCAACTGATGAATGGATAAAAAAATTGTGGTTTATATACACAATGGAGTACTACGTGGCAATGAGAAAGAATGAAATATGGCCCTTTGTAGAAACATGGATGGAACTGGAGAGTGTGATGCTAAGTGAAATAAGCCATACAGAGAAAGACAGATACCATATGGTTTCACTCTTATGTGAATCCTGAGAAACTTAACAGAAACCCATGGGGGAGGGGATGGAAAAAAAAAGGAGGTTAGAGTGGAAGAGAGCCAAAGCATAAGAGACTCTTAAAAACTGAGAACAAACTGAGGGTTGATGGGGGGTGGGAGGGAGGGGAGGGTGGGTGATGGGTATTGAGGAGGGCACCTTTTGGGATGAGCACTGGGTGTTGTATGGAAACCAATTTGACAATAAACTTCATATATTGAAAAAAAATAGCTTTGTTAAGTGTTCAAAGTGCCTGTAACTGAGCTAGAAAGGAGAAACATGAGACTGAGAGAATGAGACACAGTACCCTCCCTCAGTGATCTGACAATCTGTTTGGAAGACAACCATTTAGAACAAGCACAGTTACTTAAGAAGTTCTATGAAAGGGAACATTACAGAGTACTTGGTTAGCACATAGGAGGAGCCTCTAAGGAATCAAGGAATGGTTTCCCAAGGGAAGTCACATGCAAGTTGAGACATGAAAGATCAGTAGAAGTTAACCAGCGCAGTGAGAGGGAGAGAGGGCTGTGAGTGTGTGAGTGTGTGTGTGTGTGTGTGTGTGTAACACATCTGGTTGCAAAGGAAGAAGTGAGTGCTAGTCAGAGATTGCATAACTGGAAAGTTTACATTTGATAGTGTACGTATACAAGAAAGCAAAGCAGAATGGGAATTTGGAGGAGAATAGAAAGTACAAAGGTCCAACTGGAAAGGTGTGCAAGAACTTTTATTTCCCTGATTAAGGACTGTATCCTGAGGTTACCAGAAGACTCAAAGGATTTTAAATTGAAAAACAATTGTTTCCATTTTTATTTCAAAAGGTCAATTTTGATAGAGTACCTAACAATGGTTAAGTAGTTTTGGAGGCAATTCAGACAAAATGTGATGGAGGCCTGGGTTTGGCAGTAAACAAAAGTCCAGGAAAGGGAGGAAGATACATTTCAGGCATTTGAGGAAATAAAATTTGTAAGACTTGGTGATTTATTAGTGGGCAGAGCAATAAAGAAGAAGGAAAATTACCTGGTGTCTGGGCTCGGCAACTAGCATATAGTGCCATTACTGAGATAAGGAATACTGTAGGAAAAGCAATTTTATGAAGAGAAGATAAGTTCATTCAAAGATCCTTATAAACCTTTAAGTGGTGATGTTCAGAATACAGTTGGATATATGGATTTCCTGTGGAGAATGTCTGGGGAGATACACATTTAGCAAAGCTATATTAATTTAAGGCACAGTAATGGATAAGATTGCTCAGAGAGTATGTTTAAAATTGGAACACAGGGGAACTTCAAGTGATACTCTTAAGAATCTGCAAAATTGAGGAATAGAAAGAGGAAAAAGTACCTTTAAGGAGATACCAGAGGAGTGAGATGAAAATTAGGAGACTGTGGCATCTCAAGAAGAGGAAGAAAAAAAAATAAATGGTGGGCATTTTCATCTGTTTGGGCTGAGTAACAAAATTCCACAGACTGAGTAACTTACAGACGACAAACATTTGTTCTCATAGTTCTGGAGACTTGAAGTTGAAGATCAAGGAGTCAGCATGGTTGAGTGAGGGACGTCTTCCTGGTTGCAGACTTTTCATTGTATCTCATGAAGCAGAAGAACCTGAGGAGCTTTGTGGGGTCTTTTTTAAGAAGCATTATTCCCATTTATGAGGGTTCTACCCTCATGATCTAATCTAAGGCCCCACCTCCTAATACCTAATATTGAATATTAAGATTTAAAAATATGACTTTGAGAGGAACACAAACATTCTGACCATATCAGGGAGAATAGCCAATGTGGGTAGATACTACTGAGAAGTTAAGTAATGTAAGAACTGCGAACCATCCATTATATTTTCTAAGAAGCCATTATTAACAGTTCTATGGAAAGCAGTTTTATTGAAATGGTGTGGACTGCAGAGTTTAAAGTTTGGATGTGGTGAAAAGAAGTAGACAGATGTAGACGTTGTTATAAATTGGTGTGGTGTTCATATACTAAAAGTTTAGAAAGGAGTTCTGTTTTAAAAAAAAACATGTAAATTCTGAATTAAGTTCACCAAAACAAAAAAAAAAAAAAAAAAACCACAAAAAACAAAAACAAGAAAAACGGCCTAAATTGTTCTTTACACCCTCTGGATAGCAGCATTAGATCACATCCTCATGAGTATGGCCAAGAATTAAGGACAGTATTAACTGGGGAGGAATACATCCATTTTCAGAAGCACGCTGGACTGCAGCATGGTTTGCCAATAGCATACCTTACTGAGGGCAGACTCTTCAGATAATTACAAACACCAAGTCTACAACTCAAGCCAGGGTCATATTTCAGAAAAGCCATGTATAGAGAGCTGGAAACTCAATTTTGTCAACAAACACAGGGGCCAAGAGTATAGTTGATATCGTTCCAATTGAGTTATTGCCAAGGAAGGCAAACTATAGAGGAACTCGGAGAATCTGAGGATCTAAATTGTCAGGGCAATAGATTACATCCAAGTGGGTGAACAAGGGAAGAAGGCTGGATAATATCAAACATGATGCTAAGGAATAGAACAGCAGGAAGCTAAGAGACAAATTATGTCTGACAAGAGAGGAGCAGAAGCCCCATCTGGGTTCTGAGTCATGGGCCAAAGCCTTGTCTCTGTTCTAAAATGTAAAAGGCAACCTGTCAGAAAATAAGCTAAGGAAAATGAATGGCCAAGTATTAGCTTTCCTGAGTCCTTGTACCCTGATATACCCTCTTGTGGGTCCTTAGTCTGTAGATACTTAAGGCCAGAAGATTAATTGTAAAAACAGAGGGTGGGGAAGGGATCTATTGCATATTCTATAAATCACAGGTGATTTGTTGCAAGATACAAATTGTCCCTGACATGTAGTAAAATCAGATAGATGAGTTTAAACAATAATACATGTAACACTTTTACAAATGTAAGAAAATATAAAAAAAAAATAACCTTTGTAGAGACAAAATTGGTTTTCTAAAGGAAATAAAATATGCTGAGGGTTGTCATAATTCTGCCTCTTGGTTGATTCCATTGTCATATTGAGATGTCACCAATGAGATGCTTTTGAGCAGAATTTTGATTCTCAAAGTTTTCTTTGGAAGCTGAAAAGTTACATTCTACTTTACAGGTGTTTGTGCTTGATTGTGAATAAATCTTTTTTTAAAAAAAATTTAATGTTTTTATTTATTTTTGAGACAGAGAAAGACAGAGCATGATCAGGGGAGGGACAGAGAGAGGGGGAGACACAGAATCTGAAGCAGGCTCCAGGCTCTGAGCTGTCAGCACAGAGCATGATGCGGGGCTCGAACTCATGGAGTGTGAGATCATGACCTGAGCCAAAGTCAGACACTCAACCAACTGAGCCACCCAGGCACCCCTATTGTGAATAAATCTTAAAATCTCACATCAGAATCTAGCAAGATTAATAGCATTGTTCCTTCAATGGGGGGAGGGACTCTTTATAAAGAGTCATATTTTAAATTTAATCATATCATTATTGGTAAATAATGAGATTATGTTTGATTTGGAGCTGTTATATTATTTATTACTGAAACATTCTAAAATGAAGCATGGGAGATATGTATGTCAAAATAAAGAAAAAAAAAGTTATTATCTGGAAATGAGAATATCAGTCCATAGGATATGCATAATGTACTTTCCCCAAAAGGTGCTAAGAGAGCATGCATGATAAAATGCAACTGACAGATATTTTAGTAACAAATGTTCTACATTGAATAAGTAACCCCTAAACCTTGAGGAAAAATGTCAAAAGCATCAATTGGGATGTTTCTTTAGGATAAACTGATAAAAATGAAAATGATAATGAATGGTATGCTGATGAATGGCATGACGGTTAATGAGGTAAATATATCATCATTTTGTTTGGCACAGCAGTGATATGTTTCTCCTCTAACAAACAGTAATCAAGGATTATTCATCCTTGTGAATATTTTAGGTAATAAATATATACAGATGTAGCTATACATAAAAGCTTTGGCAAGGTATAAAAAAAATCAGTGTAGACATACACTTTTCTATTTAGATCAATTAAAAACTAAACATCTTGTTTACTCTGTTAACAGCAAGGAAGTACGTCTCTACTGAGGTACCCATTTACCCCAAAGAATTCCGGAACTTTGCTCAATCACAGGTGATCAGACCAGTCTTTACAAAACTTGATTCACACTGCCATGCCTATTAACTATTAAAACCAGGCATTGGAAGGTACTGTGGACTCTTTTCCATTTAAGAGCACATGCTCCTGCTGTTCTAGAACTCTGACTATGGTGCAGGGGTGCTCTAATCTGCCTATCTAGGCTACAGCTGTTTTACACCACTAAGCTGTGAACTTTGTTTTTCAAAGATCATCTTTTGACCTCAGTGCTGGATTACATTCCATTTCCTACATCTCAGAACATTCTCATCAGATTGAATTTTATATGTTAACTCACTTTCTTAGTCTCTCCACCTTTCTATTTATGTCACCTACCAGTACTCATTGTTAGTTTACTCGTTGGTAAGCTTTTGTCTTTTATTTTTGTATTTTTTTAATATGAAATTTATTGTCAGATTGGTTTCCATACAACACCCAGTGCTAGCTTTTGTCTTTTAAAATGCTCTCCCTGCTGGGCTCCTGGGTGGCTAAGTCAGTTGAGCATTGTCAACTCTGGTTTCGGCTCAGGTTGTAATCCCAGGGTCTTGAAATCTATCCCTGCATTGGGCTCTGGGCTGAGCATGGAGCCTGCTTGAGATTCTCTGTCTACCTCTGCCCCTCTCCACTGCTTGTGTTCTCTCTCTCTCTCTCTAAACAAACAAACAAACAAACAAACAAATGAATACTTTCCCTGTCTAGGCAAAATCATTCCTGACCGTATCAACACCCACCTGCAGGTACCCATCCGCCACCTGGTCTTTCATTTTCTCCCCCCCCCCCATTTTACTTAATTAATTTATTTTTTGGAGAGAGAGAGGGAGGGAGGGAGGGGGAGAGCACAAGTAGGGGAGGGGCAGAGAGAGGGAAAGAGAGAATCCTAAGCAGGCTCCATGCTAGGCGTGGAGCCTGATGCAGGGCTGGATCCCAAGAACCCGGGATCATGACCTGAGCTGAAATCAAGAGTCGGACACTTAATGGACTGAGTCACCTACATGTCCCATTTCCCCATTTTAATGGTATTTTTTTTTTCTGCTCTATCTCTAACCACTCCTATCCATTGTTGTTTCCTTCTGGAACTTGTGATTACCAAAATCTATATCATAGCTTAATTTTCCAAAACAGACATCACACTTTTTGATAAGTTCTTAAAATTTGTTCTGATTTCATGTCCATTAAATTTGAACTCCTATCCTGTTGTAAAAAGTCATGTTTGATCAAAGATAAACTTCTATGCTAAGATTCAACGCACTCCTCCTGCTGAAACCCATCCTGTCTTGCCTTCTCATGGACTCTGTTCCACTTAGCCACTCTGTTCTTGTATCCCCCTCTGTGTGAGTATATCCATTAACATGTTGTCATATTTTCCATCTTAAAAAACAAAACCAAGTAATATCAGCAATAAAATCCTTTGATTCCTCACTCCCTTTGCTCTTCTTAAAAGCAAAACTCCAAAACATGTGTACTATCATTGACTATTTCTACTCCTCTCATTTCAGGCTTCTGCTTGCATTGCTGTACTGAAATGTCTCTGAGAAAATACACCGATGTGGAAAGCAATTTGTATAAGTTCTGTAATACTAATTTATCCTTGACTAGAAATTACAATTGAAGCCACATGCAGCAGTTAACTTTTTGTTGAGGAACCTGCAATAGAATTTGAAAGATCTTGATGCAGTGCTCTGAGAAGACAAAGCCATTACTTAGCCTATATATTGGCTTGAATAGATGAGGAAACATTTAGCAAACCTTTTTTTCCCATAAATTTTAAATTTATTTTTCTGCATCTTCATAGAGTTGAGTTTCTATCTCAGTATATTTGCTAAGGGAAGCATAAAGCTTTCAGGTAATCCTAAAAGGGTTATTTTAGTATTCTAAAGACTTAATGTAAACTTTGAAACTATTAAGGTATATTACAAGAAATAACTTTTGTTGAAATATGTCCTCCGTAAATATTTTGCTTGTTAAGATTATAAATATGTTTGTTTTACTCAGCAAGCATTTGAATACTTTGTTTTCACTTTCTCACTAAGAGTTTCTTAGTAATAAAACTCATGACTAAAAACACAATAAAAATTGAATTTTTCTTTATCAACAAAGACTTCTGCTTTGTCAAATCTAGCATATAATTTTTTATTTTTCCATTTATGACTTCGTAGCTAATTATTTTTACCTTTTCCAAAGGCTTTATTCATTGGCTTCTATTATTTTGGTTTTTCACTGTTCATATTGACTGTTCCTTCTCAACTTTTTATGTGGAGCCTCCTCATCTTCTCCAACTTCCCCCAGGAGTTTTTTCTCACCCAGTCTCATGAATTCAGTACTGTTACATGTTTCAGATTGATATCACTAAGACTTTGCTCTGAAATATGGAATCATTCCCCAATTGCTTTTCACTGTCTCTTTTGGCATCCTAAACAGTGGTCCTATTTTTCTTGCCCACACACATTTCCTAAATCTGAACCTCCCCAAGTTTTTCCAGTAGAAATGGCACTTTTGTCCTTTTTTTAAGTTTCTTTATTTTGAAAGAGAGGGAGGGAGGGAAGGAGGGAGGGAAGTAGAGAGAGAGAGAGAGAGAGAGAGAGAATGAATATGAATAGGGAAGGGGCAGAGAGAAAGAGAGAGAGAGAGAGAGAGAGAGAGAGAGAGAGAGAGAGAATCCCAAGCAGTCTCCACGCTGCCAGTGGAGCTCAAACTCAGAAACTGTGAGATCACGACCTGAGCTCAAACCAAGAGTTAGACGCGTAACTGACTGAGCCACCCAGGTGCCCCTGTCCTTTCTTACAGTTATTCAAATATATACTTTAGGTGATATCACCTACTCTGTCTCTCACATTTAATATCATATTTCTAAACCACATGCTCCCTTTCAATCCATCCTCAAGCATACAACCCGAATGGTTCTTTTAAAAAATAAATCAGATCATTTCACCATTCTGCTTAAAATATGCAGAAACATGCAGATATTTTGAAATAAAATCTAAGTCCTTGCTGTGGCTTTTAAGGTCATGCCTGATTTGGCCCTGTGTCTTAGATTTTAGCCACTGCTAGCCTTCTTGTTGCTCCTCAGTGAGACTGTTCTTACCTTATTTCCTTTGGACTCTTTATGAAATCACTTTTCATAGATATTTTCTTAGGTGTACTTGGGATTTATGCCTCTCTTTAAACGTAACATCCGGGGCGCCTGGGTGGCGCAGTCGGTTAGGCGTCCGACTTCAGCCAGGTCACGATCTCGCGGTCCGTGAGTTCGAGCCCTGCGTCAGGCTCTGGGCTGATGGCTCAGAGCCTGGAGCCTGTTTCCGATTCTGTGTCTCCCTCTCTCTCTGCCCCTCCCCCGTTCATGCTCTGTCTCTCTCTGTCCCAAAAATAAATAAACGTTGAAAAAAAAAAATTTAAGAAAAAAAATTTAAAAAAAATAAAAAATAAATAAATAAATAAATAAATAAATAAATAAACGTAACATCCTCAGAGTGGTCTGCCCCAACAGCATTTCTTAAGCCAAACCCTTTATCTTTAGAAGCTGCTTTATTTCCTTAAAGGTACATATTATTCCTTGAAGTTACAATTCGTTATTTTGCTTACTTATTTTGTATCCATCTCCATCAGAAGACCCTTAGGAATTTGATCTTTTGGCTCACTGCTATATGCTCACAATTAGAACAGTTCCTGGCACTAACCTCAATTAATACTTATTGACTACATGGCCTGGCCAACATCAACCTCCAGGCATTATCATCTTTCCCACAAAGTTCCAGCCACACCTGTCTCATTTTAATTCTCTTACCTTTTGTCTTAACATTTCAGGGCCTCTGATCATACAGTCTTCTCTACCTGGAACAAGCTACCTTTTCCCCCATTTTTTTTTTCCTTTCATGGTTAATTTCATATAGTGGTAATTCTTGGCTTCAATATTACTTCTTTAGAAAGGCCAGGCAAGATTGCCAATATAACACCTGTTCCTGTCACTGCCTTCCTACTTATTTTGTTTTTCTTCATGTATTTGTTATTATTTGCTTGTTTTTTTAGTTTTCAGTGTTTATACCACCCATACTAGAATAAGCTCTCCATAAACAGTGATTATATCTACATTATTCATCAATGCAAATAGCACAGTGCTAGGGCAGAAATTATACACTCAGTAAATGTTTGTTGAATAAATAAATATTCACTCATAAGAGTGAAGGGGGCCTGACATCAATTGCCTGTTATATCAAAACCAGTTTACCCCATCATCTTTTGGCTCTTTTTTTCTTTTTCAACTCAGTTTGCTAGTCTCTCATATACATTCTTTCTTCAGTTGATTTTCGTTTTTATCTGTTATCCTCCTTTGTCACTCTTCTTGAAGATACCTCAAATTTAGGACACAGGATTTCAAGTTTCGTGATATGCCACACAAAAAAATGACATTGTACAAAAGACGTGGCTGCTTTCCTAGAACTCTGCATGTAAAAACAGACAGGGATGAAAAGGTTCTATTACTAACGAATTCTGAGATAATGAATGCCTTTTCCTATTTCCTAAAGGATGTCCCAAGTGCTTTAATAGATTTTATATAACATTAAAAGTGTCATTAACATCCTTTAAGTTAATTTTATGATCTACTGATAGGTTCCCAAATGTCCTTCCTTTACATTTGAAAAAAAACACTGCTTTTGAATATGTATAAGATCTGTTCTTAGATGATAAATTAATCTCAGGTCTCTGCTTCTATAGAAAGCTGCTGTTTGACTCTGGTTTAAATACACACACACACACACACACACACACACAGAGCTACATAAACATAATTATAAATATTTCTCTTAATACTGCTCCTTGGAGATCATCTTTTAAAAGGGAAGGTGATGGTGAATTCAGTGTAGAACTTTGTTAGACAGCTCTTAATATTATTTATATTGAACCATTTTATGGCAAAAGAAAATTTTACATTAGCAATAAGAACTTTCGGAATGAGCCATATGGTCTACCAAGCAATTCTTGGTGAAAATACTAACCATTAAGTTTTTAGAGTTATTTTACCTAAAACTATTGTAAAATAGACATAAAATTCAGATAAATTAACTACTGTTGATGACCTAGGCAAAACATTAATGATATGCTTTTGTTTTATTCTGTAATTGTTGTAACTACTCAAACTACATTTTACTTAAAATGTAAGAATTGGGGCGCCTGGTGGCTCAGTCGGCTAAGCGTCCGACTTCGGCTCAGGTCATGATCTCACAGTTTGTGAGTTTGAGCCCCGCATTGGGCTCTGTGCTGACAGCTCGGAGCCTGGAGCCTGCTTCAAATTCTATGTCTCCCTCTCTCTCTGCTCCTCCCGTGCTCACACTCGGTCTCTCTCTCCTTCAAAAATAAATAAAAACATTTAAAAAAAATGTAAGAACTTACTCTATAGTGATAAATTAAGGAAAAAATAGAAGACATTTATAAAATGTATTTTAAAAATTATGCTTGTTTATTTCAGAAAAAAAGTAAAAGGCATTATTAAAATTTTAGCTAGGAATAACACCATTAAACTAAGGAATAAATTCATTTATTGCGAGATTTAATTTTATCATTCAAAGAATTCACCTTGAAACATTGTCACTAAAATATATATATTTAACATTTTTGCTCATGCTCTTTCCCAATTCTGAAAACTTGTATTATTTTAGGATCTGCTATTCATAGGACATACTATGATCTGATATGTTTAATTATAATGTGATGGAATTTTCAGTATTCAAAAGTTCAAAATTTGTTAGAGTTCTTTCCCTGACCTTTATTCATTTTATATTCTATCTCCAGGCAATATGTAGATGTTAACTTTTAGCCACCTGCCTCGTGGTTGAAAATGTCATTTGTCTAAAGAGCCAAGGGCCTGAGCTGGCATTGGTTTCCTCTGTTGGGAAGTGGATATTCAAGTCGAGTGCCTACCATTTATGGCCAAAATTCTGCAGAAATTTTCTGAGCTCCCACTACAGCAAATAGTGTGGGTAGAATGACCTTTGTTCTTTTTGAGTAATCTTTTATAAACAAGAGCTTGCTAGATCAAGATAAGAGTCATAAACAGCGTTACAACAAAATTGCATTTGACTTCCTCATATAGCAAGTGTTACTAGATCTTTTGATTTTTCTTTTGCAAATTTTGGAAAACAAAGGAACACAACTTCTCCAATATAAACACAGGAGACATACATATCAAAAAAAAGAAAAAAAGAAAACAGGTTGGTAGGATTTCTAAATTAAAGATTTTTGAGTATAAAATCTGTTTATGTTACTAAATCTCCATCTGTACTCAGGGAAAAGTAAATGGAAATTTTAAGCAAGTAGCTCTTAAGAACGAGAGATTTAAGTTATCAACATTCTGTTTTTTAAGAAGAAAAGTCATTAAAGGATCAAGAAATTCATTTTACAATTGAAGATTTTTTCTCTGGAATCTCACTTAACCTATTGTCTCAAAATGTGTTCTCTGGAATATCAATACCTTTGTATGTTAATAGGGGTATTATTAAAAGAATTGGTTAACCTAATACAGTAATTTTCATAGTGTGCTCCATGGACCTCTGGAATCCATGGATACAATTAGGATATTCATCAAGTTAAAACTGTTTTGATAACATTGCAAACATGTTTCTTTTTCCCCTCTGTGTTGGTATTTACACTGCAGATACTCAAGCAATGGTAGATAAAACTACAGTAGTACCAGACTGAACTTGCCATTGTATTCATGATTGCCAAGCAGTCACATTAAAAAAAAAAACAAAAAAAAAAAAACTCAAGATCCATGATGCAGCACTAAAAAATATTAAATCATTAAATCTCAGCACTGGAGTAAAAGTCTTAAATATTCGATGTAACAGAATAAGAAGTACACACACAGCCTTTTTCTGTATAGTAAAATACAATGCTTGCATTGAGGTAAAGCATTTTTGTATATGAGTTGCCTTATAAATTAGCCAATTTTTAATTGAAAACATTTTTTTTCTTGGAAAAAAAAAGACTTATAGGCATACTTGGATATTTGGCAGTCATTTCTACAAAATTCAAATGTGACCACTGTAGAGGCACCTGACTGGCTCAATTTGTTGAGAGTCCTACTGTTAATTTTGGCTCAGGTCATGATCCCAGGATTATGGGATCAAGCCCTGTGTTGGGCTCCATGTTGAGCATGGAGCCTGCTTAAGATTCTGTCTCTCTCTCGGCCCCTTTCCCCTGCTCACACACTCTCTCTCTCAAAAAAAAAAAAAAAAAAAAAAATAGAATTGAAAAAATGACCAGTATGCACCTATCTTTTCAGGGAAAACATCTGACCTTGTTGCCAATGATAACATTTCAGCTTTCAGATGAAAATTTGAATTTTGGGAAACACGTACCTGTTTCATGCTCTAGACCTCCTCGACATTTATAGTCTCTTTTGATGTGATTGATAACAATTTAATAGTATGATTTTTTTATTATGTTGTATAATGAAATACTTTGACATTTAAAAAAATGAGCATAACTCAGTGACACAGTGTACTCCAACTGTTCTACATACAACATTATAAACACATGGGCTATGGTCTGAATGTTTGTGTACCCCTACCCTCTGCCCTCAAAGTTTATACGTTGAAACCATAATGCCCAATGTGATGATATTAGGAAGTAGGGCCTTTAGAAGTTAATTCAGTCATGAAGATAGAACCCTTATGAATAAGATTAATGCTCTTTATAAAAGAGAGCCCACAGATCTAGATAGTCCCTTCCACTATGTTGAACTAATTATACCAAGCACCTAGGTAACTAATTGCAAGAGAAAAACTAATAAATGGTAAGAACCTAATGCTACCAAACTCAAAGCAACAACTGATAATTAGGGGTGGGAAAGTAACAAAGGGGGAGAAGAAGAGAGAAGGCAGAGATCAGTATAGATTTGAAGTACTTTGTAACTATCATCTCATGTAAATATTATTAAAATCATCAACAGCTGGCAAGATTGCAATCTTCACTAAGCCAAAACATCAAGATAAACAGAAACTCTGAGATTTAAAACAACCCCTGGCACACAAAAAAATTCTTTCTAGGGCATTAAATATGTACTTTCATTTTGGCAGACTCAAGGCACAGGAACAAAAGTTAATACTTAGGGAGAGACAAATAAGAGATCCTCTACAGAATAAACTGATACTTAAAAAGGCAAGGGTGAGTCCATGCCTGGAATAGTAAGGCTCTGGGGTTACTTCTCATATAGGGTTCTGTGTCAGTGTTGCCTGCTGGGGTTGTGCACAGTGGCTGCACTGGGGGAATGAGAAAGAAAAATACCCCCGCCAACCACTCCTGAGGAAGTTTGGTGATACAGGAAGGAGTCACAATCCAAGAAAGCTGTGAATATGTGTGAATTTAAATTTTTTTAATTGAGGTATAATTGACGTATAACACTATATTAGTTTTAGGTTCACAACATAATGATATGTTAATTGTATACACTGATACGTCTGAATTTAATGAGCAGTAGATACCCCAAACATTAATGTAGTGAGAATAAGTAGACAAGAACCTAAATGAAGTTCAAGTATTATAAATTCCTTGTGTTATTCGGGAGGGGAGTAAAAGTACTGATTAACTTTTGGTTTTGATACATTAAGGGAATAAAAGATAAACTGAGAATCCTGTATAATAGAAAAGTGGTTTTGTTAAACAATCACAACTCTCAGTTTGTGGCTGTGAATGCATTCAATCAGGCCACAGACAGTAGGGTTCTCTAGGTGCTTGACACAATGAGAAATAGGGACAGGATGCTAAGAAGTCATGCAAGCAAATATTTAAAACAATTATCTGCTTCATTATGTGTAAATATGTATGTATTAAGACAGCTACAAAAGAATGTTCACTAAAATTAATGTTATTTACTTCTTGGGTATATATCATTGGATATATTCTAGAGTTAACCTTAGAAAGTAGGGTTTCAGATCATTTTGTCTCTTCTTCTAATAATTTATGAGAAGAACTTTAATAATAAACCTTCTTTCCTTAGAAATAGAAATTATTTTCTTTATAGATGTCATTTCAGTTGAAAATAAAAATGATCAATACTTAGCCCTTTGATTTTATGTAACTAAATATTGGTAACTTATGCAAAATTAGAATATCTAAGAAAATCACTCCCCCTCCCCACCTCAAATGTCCAATTCCGGCAACAGTGTTAGGAAAATGATCCTCTCAAACACTCGTGTGAGTGGAATTTAGTAAAGATTTTCTGGATGGGAAGGCATACATAATAAAAGCTTTCACATGTATGTAAGAATTAGCCTAAGTAAATAATCTACTTAACCTAAAGATATACTCTAGAGTGGGAATGGTTGTGAAAGCAAATTTGGGGGAAAAAATTTACTTGTAAATAATTGAATGTTGGCTAAATAAATTACGGATATTATATTACACAGCCATAAAACAATGTTTCAGTTCAGAAGGAAGCAAACTACAACATGTGGACAAAATCTGGCCAACTTCCAGTTTTTATAAATAAAATTTCATTGGAAAAACAGTCACGTGAATACTTGAAGTGTTGTCAATGGCTGTTTTCATGCTGCAGTAGCAGAGTTAAGTGGCAACTGCCATATAGACAATAGGATACTTTCAAAGCCTAAAATATTTATTTTCTGGATTTTTTTCTGGATTACAAAAATTGTTCATTTATTTTGAGAGAGAGAGAAAGAGAGAGCACACCTGAGTGGGGATGGGGCAGACAGAAGAGAGGGAGAGAGAGAATCGCAAGCAGGCTCTGTGCTCTCATCGCTCTCCAGTGAACTGTGAGATCGTGACCTTAGCCTAACCAAGAGTCAGATGCTTAATCAACTGAGCCCCCCAGGTGCCCCTGTTTTCTGGAGTTTGTGTAAAAGGTTGCCAACCTGGGGTGCCTGGGTGGCTCAATTGGTTAAGTGTCTGACTCTTGGTTTTGGCTCAGGTCATGATCTCACGGTTCATGGGTTCAAGTCCTGCATTTGGCTCTGTGCTGATGTCGTAAAGCCTGCTTGGGATTCTCTCCCCCACTCTGTCTCTCTGCACCTCCCCTGCTTGTACACTGTCTTTCAAAATAAATATTAAAAAAAAATGCCCTTTGTCTTTATGAATGTAGAAATTAAAATATATTTGTAATTTAATGGATTATCTGTGTCATATGATCCCCTCACTTTCCCTGTGACCTATGCATGTATACCAAAACATGAACATTCATAAACATAATAACTTTTACTGAATAGGATATGTCAAGTATTGGTTTAAGAAATTTATGTGTATGGTTCATTAATTCTCATAACACGCATTGTTATTTCATTTTACAAATAAGCAATGGATCTGGGAAATTACATACTTTGCATAATATGAGGCAAGTAGTGAGTGACAGAGGGAGGTAAAACTTGCACATACCTATTCATCCTTGTGACTGCTCAGCTATACCTCAAAATATTAAAAGTGTTCTCTGGATTCTTAGATTATGAGTGTTTTACTCTTACTGTTTTAACTTACATAGTCTTCTTTTCCTGTAGTGAATGTTTATTATTTATTTTGTTATTTACTTTTATTAAATTTGCTATTTAAAAAATTCCAAATATATCCAGTCCCAACTTACAGTGGTTCAACTTACAATTTTTTAACTTTATGATGGGGTGAAAGCCATACACATTCAATAGCAATAGTACTTTGGAGTTTGAAGTTTGATCTTTTCCTGGGATAGAAATATGAGATAAGATCCTGGTTCATGATGCTGGGCTGTGGGAATGAGACACAGCCACGTGTGGGCCACGTGATCATGAGGGTAACAAAATTAATGCCCTTACAACCATTCTGTACCTATACAATCATTCTGTTTTTTTTTTTGTTTTGTTTTGTTTTTTACTTTTTGTACAGTATTCAGTAAGCTACATGAGATATTCATCACTTTATTGTAAAATAGGCTTTGTGTTAGATGATTTTGCCCAACTGTAGGCTAATGTGTTCTGAGCAAGTTTAAGGTAGACTAGTGGTCTAAGCTATGCTATTTAGTATATTAGATGTATTAAATGCATTTTGAGTTAGGATTTTATCAATTTGTGATGTATTGATTGGGACATAGCCCCACCATAAGTCAAAGAAGATCTGTATTCAGCAGTTATGAATTTGAAAATTGGTCAGATTTAATATAATTTGTTGACTGTGCCTTCATTTTATCCTTTAGGAAACTGCAATTACATAGTTTATAGGGTCTGTTGCTGGAGAAATGCTATAACAACTCCTAAAGTACAAGTTTCGTTTTTGTTTTGTTTTTCATCAATGAAACTCTGGTAGGTCTGAGAGATATTTAATATTATTTTTTTAAAGGATGCTGGTACTTAGTGGCAAAGACCATCAGCAAAATTTTACGAAATGAAGAAATGCAAGATTTAGCTTTTTTTTTTTTCTTCTCAAAACTTCTTGGAAGAGTGATTTATTTTCTTTATTGTTGGTTTCTCACTTTTTTACTCTTTCAATTAAAAATTCCACAATCCATTACACTCTAAAGGACACTGACCTTGTAAGCCAGTAGCCTTTTGTCAGGTATCTTTAGCCTCAAATTGTTCTGTAGCATTTGACATTATCATCTTCTTTTAATTCAAATAATCCTTTCTTCTGACATCTTTTGTCTTGGATTATGCCAGCACTCTCGCTCACCTGTAGTGTTGCCCATCTTGCCATGCCATTTCCTTAGCCTCACATGCAGGGCTTCCATGACGGCTTCCATGGTGGCTCCATCACCATTTTATGTTCCCTTTCACTTCATGTCTTAGCCACACTGAGAAGCCTCTGGTTTTCAAAACCAATATGCCATTTTCATCTTTGGGTCCCTGCTCAAAGTTCACATCCTTCTAGCACATATTTTCTCCTTTTTTCCTGTGGCTGGTGTTTACTCAGTTTTTTAAGCCTCTGCTGAATTGTCACAGCCTCCAGAAAGGCTTTCTTAACTGACTAAAGGGAAACTATTTCTCCCTTCACTGGACTTTAATTTTAGATTTTTTAAAATAACATTTTATTTTTGTTTTGAGAGTGTATTCTACTGATGTTATGCCATTTATTGACAGTGGGTACCATGAGTACTTATAATGACCACTTCTTACTCATTTTTAAAAGTTTCTGTGGTACATACTACATTGAACATGATATGTGTGCAATAACAATTTGTTGATGCTAATATTTCTTTAGGCAAAAACTAGGAGATTGGCACAGCATGTGTCTTCTGTCATGTTACTAGGGGTAAATCTGTGTAAAATAAATTTGATGGCAAGCATGTCTGAAGAACTCTTTGATTTCCGTGTTTAGTTAGTATAGACGAGGAAAGGCATATAAGAAAACGTGCAATGCTTAGGAATTTATGCTTCTTACAAATGACTCACAATTTCAGGCATTTTCTTATCATGATTAAACCTGTGTGTGATTATAATGTGTAGATGTGCTTTAAAATCTGTATGCTATTAACTATATAAAGTTCAAGTGTTTTGAATTATGTATCACTCCTGTATTCCATTAATTGGAGATATTGGTTGTAATATATGTCAGAGATTAAATATATTTTTGGCATTTAGAAGGGTGGGAATAGTAGGTTATTGCAGCTGGCTTTAATACTTTAATGTTAACAGGAATTTTATAAGTAAAAAACTGAATAATTTTCATAGATGTTTAATTTACTATAAAGTATTAACTTTTGTCTTAAGAAGAAAAAAAAAGACATTCATTTCATTTTCCATCGTTAATCAAGTCTAAGATTGTATCTGTCTTAGTTTGGGTTAGGCTGAAAAAAAAGAGCTTGGGATCTTTAGGTTGGACATTGTCATTGAGAATAGGAACCACTGCCATAGTTGGAGATGAAATCGGATGTAGGTCAAGGGGCTGTGGGAATGGGCACCTAAAGTGCCAGCTTTACCAAAGGCATACTATTTTATTTCTCACTAATGAAGAAAAAATAATGCTATCAATTATACTCTGGTATAATTTTATCACTTAGACATTTTATTTTGTACTTCTTGTTGAAAATCTTTTACATTTTTGTCTCCTTTCTCTACACATGTGTGTGTATTTGGGTGCAAAATAAATTAGGTAATGCATTTGTAAAACTCATATTCAAAGTTTGATAATTCTGAGTGATATTTTGATCCTGAATTGTCAGTGTTTTTGTTTTTCTGCATAAATTGTGCTGTGTGATATGGCATGTTAGTGATGCAGCACTTCTTAAAAAGCATATTCTTTTATTTCTTTGGGACTTTCAAGTCCTTATACCTTTTCTGCTTGTTTTGATTCACATGGGCAGGAAATGAAAAGTATGTCACAATTACTTCCTGGCTGGAGTGATTTAAAGTGTGTCTTAAAGTCACATCTTGATTTCAGAGATGCTTAGGTGTAAAAAGAAAAAAAAAATGAATATGAATCTTAGATTCAATAGGACATGGTATTTAGACCATATTAAATAAACGATGAAAACACTCATCAGTTAACATATTCACTGCTTTCTACCTGTTATATATATGTATGTATATATATATATATATATATATCATGTTAGTGTATGTATTTTATTATTAAGATAAATACTGATTAAAGATAATTAGATTGAAGGTTAATGATTTGAATATTGTTCCTCTCTTACATAACATTTAAAAAAGAATGGTGTGATGTGTCACAGGAATGCCAGAGGTAGCTTTCTAGGCTATTTTGTTTAAGATTTTAAAAAATGTTCTTGTGTAATTTTTAAGTTGGACAATTAAAATAAAACTACTGATTTTTAAAAAATGTTCAGTCTGTTGATAGCAAAGTAATTTGTTATATGTTGGTCCAAAATGGTGATTAAGCAATTAAAATTCTAATAAATATATGAAGTATACTACCTTATGCTTTTGATCTCCAGTTTCTAGGTATGTCCATCCTTCATAAGCTTAGAAGTCTTTGTGAAACTGAGGGGGGAAAGAAAGGGAAAACAGCTGCCACTTATTAAAACTGTTTTTTTCAATGTTGAATCCTTTTAGAAAAGAAAGGCTAGTTACAAGGAATGGAGACAGAGTTTAAATATAGTGAAGATTGAAGAGTTGATAATCTAGGATTGGAGAACCTCATTGCTTTTGCATTCTTGCATTAATGTTTTCTATTCATATTTTTATGCACAACCAGATTTAGGAACATGAATTGCCAAGATTATAAATTTAATATATTTGTTATTTTAAAAACACATACCATCCTGATATGTCATATATTTCTTCATAGCTTTGATAAAAAAAATCTAAAAAATGATAGAAGACAAAGAAACATTTGAAATATGATCATTAAATATTTTTAGAAAAATGTTTTTAGCCTTTGTAAGTTCTGGTTTTAAATGTTAGCACACGTTTTGATTTTTCATTCTGAGAAGTTGTATACAACTTCTAAGATTATTTAAACTGCTCTCTGCAGTTATTCTTGAACATTTTCATTATAACAGTTCCTTCTGGGTGGGATTTAACCCATATTTTAGAATATTGAAGAATTCATCAGAAGCTGTTTTCCTCACTTTTCTTTAGTTATATTATTTCTTGATTCTTCTGCTAAAATAGGGTTGGACTTTGTACTTTTTTCTGGTAGCTGTGGTGAAAGCAGTAAATCACCTCTTCAGGGTGCCTAAGTAAGGACCAAGAGTTCCAGTACATCCAAGAAGATTAATAAGGAACTCTGCTTTCACTAAGATTACTTGCCTGTATTAAAAGCCACTGGATCCCACAAGCATTGCCGTACTGTTTGATTCATACATAAAGCTGATTTTTAACTAAGCCTATGTCATAATATAATGTATAATTATCCTATTTTAAGTGATCAATTATCAACTTAATATTAGAAATTACAAATTGAGCTAATTTTTAAACAATTCATCTTTTAAAACGTATTTAAGTTATGAATCTATTCCAGCGTTCATATATATTATACATACACATAAACATCATTATATATAAATATATATATTTCAGTAGGGCATAAGATAGGGTTATTTAAATGGTCTTTAAATTCCTTGCTTTAATCCGTGGCATAATCCACTTAACTCACTTGATTAGTGTGTGTGGCAAGTGAAAACACAGCAAAAGTTTTATATCTTCATCCTTTAATCTACTCATCCATTTCAGACCATTAATCACTAGGTAGAGGGGAAGCCAAACCTCAGTGGCAGCTTTAGAGATGGGTATAGGGAAGGAGCATTGGACTAGGAGTCAGAAGAGCTACTATGTGACTTCAGTATTGTTCTTTATCACTCATGTAACTTTTGGAAGTGACACATCTCAAGAGATCTCAGACTCCTCAATTTTGAAATGAGTGCAGTGGGCCAATGATCTCTATTATTACTATGTATAAAATATTATAATTTAGAATCCACTACAGATCTTTTATTAATATTGAAAATCAAAGTTATGTCCTAGAAAATGAATGTTCTGTAACATTAATTATTGAAGTAATTATATTTGCACTTTATTTTCAAATATAATCTACTAAATTAATATTCTGGAAAGTTATATGCATTTTATGGTATTGACATTGTGAGAAAGTGACACTACTATAATAAAAAAAAATTAAATATAGTTGGATTAGCCCCAAAATTTGGAAAAACTCAAAGACAGATGACTTTTAATGAAAAGATAAAGATGACCACTCAAAAATAATATTCTGATAATACAGTCAAATGATTCCAATAGAAATGAAGAGGGCTTCTAAAAATCATCACAATGAAATTTTGAAAGAACGTACATAAAAGATGAAAAATCAAAATCTAAGGATGAGTAAAAGCTTGAAAAATTGTTAGTAACCAAGTGAGGTAAAGACTTTAAAAATGTTTGGGCATGAAATGTCCATCAACTGATGAATAGATAAAGAAGATGTGGTATACATATACAATGGAATACTATTCAGCAATGAGAATGAACAAAATCTTGCCATTTGCAAGAATGTGGGTGGAACTAGAGGTTAATGCTAAGTGAAATGAGTCAGAGAAAGACAGATATCATGTTTTCCCTCATATGTTGAATTTGAGAAACTTAATAGAAGACCATGGGGGAGGGAAAGGGGAAAAAATAGATTCAAACAGAGAGGGAGGCAAAACATAAGAAACTCTTAAATGCAGAGTACAAACTGAGGGTTGATTGAGGGGGGTAAATGGGTGATGGGCATTGAGGAGGGCAGTTGTTGGGATGAGCGCTGGGTGTTGTATGTAAGTGATGAATCATGGGAATCTACTTCTGAAGCCAAGAGCACACTGTATATACTGTACGTTGGCTGACTTGACAATAAGTTATATTTAAAATAAATAAATAAATAAAAATTAAAGTGTATTCTAAAAAAAAATGGGCATCTTTGAAGGGTTTTTATACACATAATATGGGGAATGCAGGAGTACCCTGGCATACTGTATTAAGATGGCAAAGAGGGAATGCTTTAAAATCCTTCAGTGCCTTTTTTTTAAAAGAAAATAATAAAAAAAAAAACCCTTCACATTGTCACTGTTGTTATCACTGTCACTAAACTTTAAGTTCTTGAGTAAGTCGAATTTATTTTCTTCCCAAATATTTAACTTATTTGGTTCTCTCTGCACGGGATGTTTTTCTCTCTTTTCCGTGGCTAATCCTACTCTTCCTTTAAGACTCCATGAAATTTCCCTACTACAATCTTTATATATACAATTTAGTCTAGAACATAATTTATTTGCATATTTATTTAGCAATATTTATTTCACTAACTAGACAGAAACAATGTCTATTTAGGAATATAAACCTTATTTTGTGATCCCTGTTTTCCAGCCATCTGGCACTGTGCCAGGAACATAAGAGAAAATAATAAATATT
Organism: Leopardus geoffroyi; assembly: GCF_018350155.1. Classification (NCBI taxonomy): domain Eukaryota; kingdom Metazoa; phylum Chordata; class Mammalia; order Carnivora; family Felidae; genus Leopardus; species Leopardus geoffroyi. The sequence continues at coordinate 85,938,357 of NC_059331.1, forward strand.
TAACAAATATAAGCAAATGAAGAAATTATGTACAGCTTATTATCTCCCAATATCTACTCCCCCCCCCCTATCCTTTAATAGAATACTTTAATTTTGCTGTGCACATGGCTGCCAAGGTAAAAATATTCCTGGACTCTCTTATTACGAGGCTTATCCACATGACTAAGTTCTGGTCAATGACACATGAGCAGCACAGCTGTATCTTCTGACCTGAGCCCTTAAAATGAAAAGGCATGTCCTCTCCTTATCAGTGGCCAAGATCTGTATGTGATGGTAGGAGCTAGCACAGCCCTCCTGGCAAAGAAAATGAAAGCTGCTTTTTGAGGATGGTACCTTTGGAAAAGGAATGCTACTTTTTGACTAAAGAAGTGAAGGAGCTGGGCTTGTTAATGTTGTAGAGTTAATTATTAGGTATAATCTACTGAGATTTTTTTAAGCTTATTTGCTCATTTCTTTATTTAAAATTTTTTTATGTTTATTTATTTTTGAGAGAGAGACAGAGCTTGAGAGGGGAAGGGCCAGAGAGAGAGGGAGACACAGAATCCGAAGCAGGCTCCAGGCTCCGAGCTCTGAGCTGTCAGTGCAGAGCCTGATGCGGGGCTCAAACTCACAAGAACTCCCAAACCGTGAGATCATGACCTGATCCAAAGTTGGACGCTTAACCGACTGAGCCACCCAGGCACCCCAAGTTTATTTACTAATTTATAGAGAGAGCATACCAGAAAAAAAATGAGCACAGATGGAAGGGGGGAGCAGAGAGAGAGGAAGAGAGAAAATTGCAAGCAGGCTCCTTGCTGTCAGCACGGGACTTGAACTCAGGAATTGTGAGATCATGACTTGAGTGGAAATCAAGAGCCCCCTGGTTAACTGAGTGAGCCACCAAGGCACCCTTACTCAGATTTTGATGTGAGAGGAAAATAAATTTTTCTTAAGCTGTTGGAATATTTGCATTTTTGTTACCATAGCTAAAACCTATATTCTAATATAGCTTCAGATAATGTCATCTTGAATGGATTCTAGGGACACTACAATTAATAATAATCAAGCACTGGTACTTGACAGCAAAAAAACAGAATTTCCTTCCCTAGTGACTAAAGAATAATCAGAGATTTTATTAGCTGAAAAAAAGAAAAAAACCTTTAAGAATTGAACTGAAATTAAACCCATGGTTTGTTTTTAGTTATTTTTTCCTTTATGGTGGGCAACATTTCAGTTATGGTTTAAATCTTTGTTGTAATGAATGATTTTAAACAAAGGCATGGGGGATGGGTAATTGAGTCGTTAAGGACAAACATGGCAGTAGAAAAAGAACTTTCTAAAACATAAAACAGAATACATTTCAAAGGAAGTGTGTCAGTTTTAGAAATATTGAGAATAGTTTAAAAGGTTTCTGGGTTTTTGCCTCTTTTCTTTTGTTTCTAATCTGCATACGTGATCTAGACATGGAGACCAGCTGCAAATATGTTTAATTTGATAATATACAAAGACAAAAGCTGGAATGAATGCAAAGCAAAGTGAATGAGAGGCTAGAATCTTTGGGGATAGAGAAATTACATCATACATGTGGTAGAGAGATACTAAATCATACATGTGGTAAAAAGAGAAAATAGATTCAGATTTAAAATACAGATGAAAATATATTTCAAAAATATCTAAATATCCCCTTTAAGTCGTGACTATATTGAAATATATTAGCTAATTTGTCACAAAATAAAACTGCCCTAGTAAACTAATAACATAAATTATTATTCCTTCATGTGCGTACCTCCTTGAGAATATAATCATTTGACTAACAGATATTATACTGATATCTAAGATAATTTCACTAATGGATATAATGATGTACATATGACTATGTATAGAAAAGGGAGGGTTTTGCGAGGAAGTTGTTATAAGACAGACTGGAAAATTTCAAATGCATCAGGGAGCATTCTTTTTTAGTGTTAAGTCTTGAATTGTCAGAGGTTTGGAAGAGGATTTGGGTTTCTATGATTGATTTTTACAGTGATTTTGCTCAAGTCCTTTTAATGTGGTTTACTTCAACATGTGGCTCAATATTATTTTTCCAGAAATAAAATGGAATGCTTTATAATTATTTTAGCACTACCAATGGTCTCAGTCTTTTCATGATATCTGCATTTTAATCTTTATCCAGAACCTCTCAAAAATGTAGTCCTTAAAATGGTTTATTTGTGACATTATCAAATAGTTGGTATTAGTTTACTTTCAGAGATCCTATGCTGAGATTCTTTAATTCCACTTGAAACAAACATTACTGAGGTACCTAACCATAATGTAATAACTAGATTTCACTCTAATTACTGCAGTAAATTCAAAGAATCTTTAACTTCTGGGTTTCTTAGAAACTCTTTACACCAGAGCAAACTTTTATCCTACCAGCCATCACTAAGGTTGATAAGGTTAGCAAATAAAAGTGAAGGGTATCCAGTTAGATTTGAATTTCAGATAAACAGTGAAACATTGTAAAAGATATATATATATATATATATATATATATATATATATATATATATATATAATCTCCCATGCAATATTTGGATCATACTTCTATTTTTTAAATATTCACTGTTTATCTGAAATTCAAATTTAGCTACCCTGATCATTGGCAGTCCTAGTCATTGCTTGTCCACAATGCTGGGATTGATCAGGAGGAGGTGTGTCCACAGGAGGTTTTACATGAAAGAAGGTAAAGGACCAATTCCAAATGACAGTCAGTAGTGTGTCAATCTGAAATAAAAGTTTAAATAGTCATTTGAGGAACAACTCTGATTAAACAACTGGCTTATTAAATAATTGCATTAACCCTTCTCTCTTTATAACATTTATTGAAGACATCGAAGACTAAATCAGACAGCCAGGAGCTAGTGAACTAAGGTTAGATGGAAATCAATGCCATGACAGGACAAGACCCAACCCTTTTTCTTTCTATGCTGTGTGGCTACTCCTAGGAGTTCCCCTCCCATTCTCTACCAGCCAACAGCTGCTTTTATCTCTGGGGCCTTTACCAATGGAGAGGTGGAGCTACTTTTTCTGCAGACTAACTTGCTGAAGCGACATAAATTAAAGTCAGCTGTTACCAATGAGAGGGCTCCTGGTGAAATAATCTCTCACACTCTGAAAGTGTGACCTGGTAAGTCTGGGTACAGAAACCAAAGTCCAGCTTTGATTCTGGACTGCTAACACCCTCTGGTACCTGATAAAAGAACACAAAAATCCTCCCTGAAGAGAAAAAAGAAAAAAGCATCTTAGTCCTTAAATTATATCTCAAAATAATTTTTCAAACATATCTAAAAAAACAATAAAATATAATGATATTAAAAAGGAGACATAAGTTAATCTCAGCAGATTCAGGAGGTAACAGAAATATACTTCCAATAATTTCAGATATTTGAATTATAGATGGTCCTCAATGTAGGATGGTTTGACTTATTTTTTTTTTTTTTTTTACTTTTTGATGGTGTGAAAGCTGTATGCATTCAACAGAAACTCTACTTTAAATTTTGAATTTTTGTCTTTAACCATATTAGCAAAATGCAGAACAATGCTATCTTGTGATGCTGGGTGGCAGGAGCAAACCATTGCAAGTTTGTCAGCCACGTGATCCTTAGAGTAAACAACCAATAAACTAAAAACCATTCTATATCCATATAACCATTCTGTTTATCTCTTTCAATAACTATTGAAAGTATTTATAAAATAAATACTGAAAGTACAGTATTCAATAAATTACAGGAGATACTCAACTCTATTACACAATTGGTTATTCTTTTTTCCAACTACAGGCTAATAATATAAGTGTTCTGAATATGTTTAAAGTAGCTTAGGCTAACCTATGATGTTCTTTAGGTTAGGTCTATTAAATGCATTTTCAGTTTACAGTATTTTCAATTTATGATGGGCCTCTTGGGACATATAATCCCATTGCTAGTCAAGGAAGTTCTGTATTTTATTATAGATGGTAAAGAAAAAGAAAACCCTTTATATAGAGAGAGATGATAGCCAAATTTAAACTTTTAGATGGAAAAGAAACATTGCATATTTGAATGACTAGCAGGTAAAATTATACTGAAAAGATGGTTTAAAAACATTATCCCAGCTGTAAGGAGAATTAGTGAATTGGAAGGTATGTCAAAAGATATGTAAAGGTAGAAAAATGTACAATATACAAAAAAGGAAAAGAGACATCGATGATACACTGAAAAGATATATATACAATGCACAAAAAATATATTTATATATATGTACATTTAATGGATTGTAGAAAGAAGTGGGAGCAGAGTCAATATGTACAGCTATAATGGCTTAGAACATTCTGAAATTGGTGAAAAACATCATGCCTACATATATTCAAGAGGGCAGAATATCCCTCAGCAGAATATAGAAGAAGAAATACAAGTCTACAGATATCATAATAACATTACAGAAGAATAACAGAAAAGATCTTAAAAGGGCCAGAGGAAAAAGATTATTTTAGAGGAGGATAGGCTGACAAACTTTGATAGGTTTTCAAAGCAATAATGGAAGACAAAAAGAGTAGAAATATAGCCTCAAGTTAAAGAAAGAAATAGCCAACCTATAATTTAAAATCACAAAAAAAAATATTTAAAAATGTAGGCAAAGTAAAATAATTTACAACTAACTATAGAAGAGAAATTTTATCACTAGCAGACCATTAAAACAGGAATTTTAAAAGGTGTTCTTAGACATAAGCAAACTATTTATATTAAAAATATGTGCTAATTTCAATTTAAGAATATAGTAAGGTTAAAAGCAAAAGGAGGGAAAAGTTAAACCATGTAAACACCACTTTAAAAAAATGTGGCTATATTATTAACAGCAGACTTTAAAATGTTCTTTAAAATAAAAGGCATTGCAAAAGTAAAGAACGTCATTTTATGATGATGAAGGTTGAATTTTCTAAAAAAAGTAATTGTTAATCAGTATGTTAATCATACCCAAAATATGGCTGAAGACATATCAGTCAAATTAGAATTGTGAAAGGTTCCTGGGTAACTCATCAGTTAAGCGTCCGACTCTTACTTTCGGCTCAGGTCATGATCTCACGGTTTGTGAGATTGAGCCCCATGTGGGGGCTCATTGGTGACAGTGAGGAGCCTGCTTGAGATTCTGCCTCTCTCTGTCTGTCTCTCTCTGTCTGTCTCTTTCAACCTTCCCCACCCCACTTCCACACTCTCTCAAAATAAACTTAAAAAATTAGAATTATGAAATAAAATAATGATATGCATGATCATATTGATAGATTTGAAAATACTTTCTTCAGTAAGGTTGTTTCATACATCTATAATGAAGTGAGATTGTTTTGTCACATTCTGTATTTCATCCTGGATTCCTTAACCTTTTAAATGACTTCTATAAGTTTGCCTATATTAAGGGTCACTCCTAGCGCTGTAAAGTTTTATAGGTTTTGACAAATGCACGGTGTCAAGTATTGTCCGTTATGGTAGTACACAGAATAGTTTCTCCATCCTAAGAAACATCCTACCTATTCAGTTCACTTCTGCTGAATTCCTAGAAACCATTGATCTTTTACTTTTCTTATAATTTTGCTTTTTCCAAAATGTTACATAATTGGAATCATACAGTATGTATCATTTTTTTTTAAATTTTTTTCCAACGTTTATTTATTTTTGGGACAGAGAGAGACAGAGCATGAACGGGGGAGGGGCAGAGAGAGAGAGAGACACAGAATCGGAAACAGGCTCCAGGCTCTGAGCCATCAGCCCAGAGCCTGACGCGGGGCTCGAACTCACGGACCACAAGATCGTGACCTGGCTGAAGTCGGACGCTTAACCGACTGCACCACCCAGGCGCCCCAGTGTGTATCATTTTTAGATTGGATTTTTTTCACTCAGTGACATTTAAGATTTATCCGTATATTTTGTGGTTTAATAGCTTATTTATTGTATTTTTTTTCCTGAATAATATTTCATTGTATGATGTACCACAGTTTGTTTATCTATTCACTAATTGAGGGTACATTGGTTGTTTTCAGTTTTTGGTGATTCCAAATAAAGTTGTTAGAAACATTCATGTGCAGATTTTGTAGAGACCTCAATCTTCAAATCAGTTTGCAAAATGCCTGGGAGTGTGATTGCTGGACTGTATGACAGGACTTATAAGAAATTGTTAAACTGTCTTTCAAAGTCACTGTATCACTCTGCATTCTCATAAGCAATGGGTTAGGGTTTCTGTTGGCTTGCATCCTCGCCAGCAACTGGTATTGTTAGTGATTATATTATTTATTTATTTACTTGTATTTTAGCAATTCTGATAGGCATGTAGTGGTATCTCCTTGTTATTTTAATTGTAATCAAATGAAAAATTTTATTTAATAGCTTTTTGTTATGCTAATTTGCAATCTGTGTATCTTTGTTGAGATGGCTCTTTAACTCTTGCTTATTTTTAATTGGTTGTGCATTTTCTTGGTGAGTTGTAAGAGTTATTTATATATTTTGGGTACAAGTACTTTATCAGACAAATATTATATTTACAAAACACATATATCAACAGATTCAAGGCCATCTAGATTTTCTTATGATTTCTTCTAGAATTCTATGTTTTTGTGTTTTACATTTAGATATATAATTGAATCTGAGTTAATTTTTTTGTGATATGCTTGAGGTGTATGTCTAGATTCTTTGTATTTTTTTTTTTTTCCTTCCCCACTCCCTCCTCCTTTCCTCCTTGTCCTTTTCATCCTCTTCTTTCTTTTTGGGTATGTGGATGCTCAACTATTACCAGTACTATTTTTTGAACAAAACAAAACGTATCCTTTCTTCATTGAATTGCCCATGCTCCTTGGTCAATGATGAGTTGACTGTATTCGTATAAGTCTATTTCTGCCATATTTCTACTCTTGTGTTGACTTATGTGTTTATTCTTCACCAATATCACACTCTCTTGATTACAGTAACCTTGAATAGTCACAAATCTGGATGGTTTGAGTTCTTCAGTTTTGTCATTTTTCCTCAGTATTGTGTTGGCTATTCTGGGTCTTTTGCCTTTCCATAATAAACTTTCCAATGGGTTTGTTGATATTTACAAAAGAGGTATGTGTAAGTTTCAAGTAGGTCCAATTGGTGGATAGTGGTGATCAGATTTACTGCATTCTTACTGTTTTTCTTCTGGACTGTTCTTCCTGAAAGAGAATATTGACTACTTCATCTGTAATAGGGGATTCAGTTATATCTCTTCTTAATTCTATGAGATTTGTCTCACAAATTTTGGCACTCTTGCTGTTAGCTGCATACATATTAAAGATTGTTTTCTTGGAAAGTTTATCCCTTTACCACTATGTGATGCCTTTCTATACCCATAAGTTTTCTTGTTCTGAAGTATACTTTGTCTGAAATTAATATAGCTATTCCTGTTTCCTTTATATTAATGTTAGCATGGTATGTCTTTTTTCATTCATTATTAATCGATCAGAATCTTTATATTTAAAAAGTGGGTTTGTTGTAGATAATATATAGTTGAGTCTTGTTTTTATTCAAATTATCTTTTATTTGTTAGATTTATATCATTCACATTTCAAGTGATTATTATTATATTTGATTAATATCAACTTTTTTTGTAACTGTTTTCATTGCATTTGTTTTTTGTTCTTTTTTTTCCTTTATCTGCTCCTCTGTTTTTAATTGAGCATTTTATACAATCCCATCTTATCTCCTTTCCTAGTGTATCAATTATACTTCTTTAAGAACATTTTTATGATTTCCCTGCAGTTTGCAATATACATTTTTAACTAATCTAAGCCCACCTTCAAATAACACTGTACCGCTTCATGTGTAGGGAATAGCTTACATTTCCAATTCCTCCTCATCCCTTATGACATTATAGTATTCATTTCACTTATAAACACACAAAATATTATTACTATTGTTACTTTTAAAAAGTTATCTTTTAAAGCACTTTAATATGAGAAAAATAAAATATTTTATTTTACCTTAACTCACTCTTTTTTGATACTTTTCATTTCTTTATGTAGATCTATATTTCTGCCTATATCATTTTTCTTCTCTTTGAAGAATTTTTAAATCATTTCTTACAAGAAAGATACACTGGCATGAATTCCTTGTTTCTATTTCTATGAGAAAGCCTTTTTTTTTTTTTTTTTTTACTTTTAAAGAACAGTTTCACTTTATATAGAATTCTAGATAATTAATTTTTCTTTCAACATTTTAACTATTTTACTCCACTTTATTCTTGTTTGCATGCTTTCTGATAAGTCTGCTGTAATTCCTACCTTTGTTTCTCTTAGGGAATGCATTCTTCTATCCCCTTTTGGCTTCTTTGAAGATTATTCCTTTGTCTTTGGTTTTCTGCAGTATAAGTATAATATATATATATGAGTCATTGTTGAAGGGTGCTTATTCTGCTTCATCTTCTCTGAGCTTCTTGGATCAGTGGTTTAGTGTTTGTCACTAATTTTATAAAGGTTTGTCTATTATAAATGTGCATGATTTTGTTCCCTTCTTTTTTTTCTTTTACAATACATGTTACACCTTTTGAAATTATGAGTGTTCCTTTCTATATTTTCATTCTTTCTCTCTCTCTTTTTTTTTTTTTTTTTTGAAACTCAGTTTTAGCAGTTTCTATTGATAAATCTTCAGTCTTTCTCTTTCCCCGGCAATGTCTAGTCTACTGATGAACCTATAAAAGACATTCTTTATTTGTTACAGTGTTTTTGTTTCTAGCATTTCCTATAATAATTTCTCCCAGTCTCCATTCCTCTTCTGACATTTTTCATCTATGTTTGAATAGTGTCTATTTTTTCAAATGGGGCCCTTAACATTCGGTATAGTTGACTATATGTTTTAATAGGCTCTATACTTTTCAGTAGCTCTAAGTTTACAGCATAACTGAGAAGTACCAAGATTTCCCATGTATTTTCTACCCCCACATCAGCACAACATCCCTCATTATCAAAGTCCCACACCAGAGTGGTACATTTATTACAGTTGATGAACCAACAATGACACATAATTATCACCCGAAGACCATAGTTATAATTAGAGTTCACTCTTGGTATATTCTATTGGTTTGGATAAACGTGTAATGATATGTATCCACTATTAGAGTATCATAAGAGTAGTTTCATTGCCCTAAAACATCAGTTACACTCTGACTATTCATATCTCTCAAGCCCCTACCTGGTAACCACTGATCTTTTTCCATCTTCATAAGATTATCTTTTTCAGAATGCCTTATTGTTGGAATCATACAATATATGGCCTTTTCAGATTAGAGTCCTTTATTTAGTAATACGCATAAGTGTCTTCTGTGTCATTTCATGTCTTGAGAGCTCATTTCTCCTTAGTACTGAATAACGTTCCATTGTCTGTATATGTCATAGTTTATTTTTTCACTAATCTACTGAAAGACATCTTGGTTGCTTCCAAGTTTTAGCTATTATGAATAAAACTGCTATAAACAACTGTATGCAAGTTTTTGTATGAACATAATTTTCAACCCTTTGAAGTAAACACCAAGGAGCAAACTATCCTCCAAAGAGGTTATATCATTTTGCATTGCAACCAGCAATGAATAGGAATTTCTGTTGTTTCCCAGCCTGGCTAGCATTTGGTAATGTTGCAGTTTTGCATTTTGACCATCCTGTTAGGTATGTAGTAGTATATCCTTGTTTTAATTTGCAACTTCCTAATGACACATAATGTTGAACATCTTTAATCTGCTTATTTGCCCTTTGTGCATCATTTTTCCTTCAGTTTATTGAGGCATAAGTGACAAATAAAAACTGTATAATCTGCTATAGTCTGAATATTTATGTCCCACTAAAATTCACATTTTGAAATCCTAATGCCTGATGTAATAGTATTAGTAGGTGGGGCCTTTGGCAAAGGCTGACACCATGAAGGCACAGTCCTTATGAATGGGAATAATGACTTATAAAAGAAGACCCTTCAGGTGCTTGGGTGGCCCAGTCAAGTGTCCGACTCTTGATCTTGGCTCAGGTCATGATCTCATGGTTCATGAGATAGAGCCCCACATTGAGTTCCATACTGACAGTACAGAGCTTGGGATACTCTGTCTGTCTGCCTCTATCCTGCTCATGCTCTTTCTTTCTCACTCTCAAAATAAGTAAACTTAAAAAAAATAATAAAACAAAGAAGACCCAGGGGATCTCTAGTCTCTTTTTCCCTGTGAGGATACAATGAGAAGTTCCCAACCCTCAAGAGGGCCTTCACCTGACCATGCCAGTGCCATAATCTTGGACTTCCAGCCTCTAAAACTGTAAGCAATACATTTCTGTTGTTTATAAGCTACCTAGTCTGTGCTATTTTGTTATAGCAGCCTGAACAGACTAAAATAATACTTAAGGTATACAAGGTATACAGTGTGATTATTTAGCATATATATACTGAATGTCTTTGGTCATGTGTCCGTTCAAATCTTTTCAACATTTTTTGTTGGGTTGTTTTCTTCCTTATTGTTGAGTTTTAAGAGTTCATGGTATATTTTGGATAATAATCCTTTATCTGATAATGTCTTTTGAAAATAAATATGTTATCTCAGTCTGTGACTTGTCTTCTTCAGTGAACTTCTTCTATTCAGAGCAGTTTTTAATTTTAATGAAATCCAGCTTATCAATGCTTTCTTTCATGAACCGTGACTTTGGTATTGTATCTTGAAAGTCATCATCACACTCAAGTCATCAAAGTTTTCTTCTGTTATCTTCATACTTTTGCATTTTATATTACGTCTATGATTCATTTGAATTAATGAGTATAAAGTCTTTGCCTAGATTGATTAGTTTTTTCTGTGTGAATGTCCAGTTGTTGCAGCACCATTCATTGGACAGATTATCTTTGGGGCACCTGGGTGGCTCTGTCAGTTAAGCGTCCAACTTCAGCTCAAGTCATGGTCTCATGGTTCATGAGTTTAAACCCTGTGTTGGGCTGTGTGCTGACAGCTCAGAGCCTGGAGCCTGCTATGGATTCTGTGTCTCCCTCTCTCTCTGCCCCTCCTCCACTCGTGCTTTATCTCTCTCTGTTAAAAATAAAAACATTTTTAAAAAGTTTAAAAGATTATTTGCTCCATTTTATTGATGTAGCTCATTTGTTAAATATTATCTGTATTTTTATATCTATATCTATAAGTATTTATAACTCTATATCCTTATTTTTGAACTTTCTTCTTTTCTATGATATGTTTGTCTATTCTTTTGCTAATACCACACTATCTTGATTAGTTTAGCTTTGTTGTAGGTCAAAGTCAAGGAGTGTCATAAATAGATGTTGAGTATTGTTAATTACTTTTCTGCACTGATTATATTATCATGTGAGTTTTCTTCTTTAGTCTGTTGATTTGATATATTACACTAATTAAATTTTGAATGTTGAACCAGCTTTGCAAATCTGGATCATGTTATATAATTCTTTGGTATATTATTAGATTCAGTTTGCTATTACTTTGTTTGAGGATTTTGCATCTATGTTTATGAGAGATAATGGCCTGTGTGTTTTTTTTTTCCTGTAATATCTTTGTTTTGTTTTAATGTAATGGTGGCCTCATTGAGTGAGTTAGAAAGTATCCCTTTTGCCTCTATATATCTGGAAGATATTGTAGAGAATTGGTATAAATTCTTTCTTGTAAATTTTGAGAATTCCCCATTGAACCCAACCAGGCCTGGTGCTTTGTGTTTTGGAAGCAATTTCTTTAATAGGTATAGGTCAATTCAGACTTCTATCTTTTCTTATATAAGTTTGGAAGATTGTTTCTTTCAAGTAATTGGCCCATCTCATCTAGGTTATCAAATTTGTGAGCATATAGTTGTTTATGATATTCTTGTATTACCTTGTTAATTTCCATTGGATTTGTAGTAGTGTTCCCTCTTTTCATTTCTCATATTAATTATGTTAACATGGTTATTTTAATTTTCCTGTCAGATAATTCCAAAATTTGTATAGTATGCAAAGTTCATGTGTTTGCTTTGTCTCATGAGAGTGTGTTTTCATTTTGTTTTGTTTTTGTATTTTAACATGCATTGTAATACTTTGTTGAAAGTCAGGCATGTTGTATAGAATAATAGGAACTGAGGTAAATAGGTCTTAATGTTGGCATCCCGTTAATCATGCAAGCAGTTGGGCTGTTTGCTGTAGCTATAGGTTCCAGAGGCTTCAATGTTTCCTACAAAAAAAGTTTGTGTCTTGCATTTCTTTCATCTGTAATAACAGTGTATCTTATTGTACTGTACCTCTCTTAGTGTGGTATTAAGGTGTTGAGAAGGGAACCATTCTATGATTAAAGTTTCAGTCTTCTGGTGGAACTGTGTCCTTGAGTTGTGATTGTCACTGATGCTTCTAAAGATCTTCTGGTCCTTGCCCCCTGTAGGGTGAAGTAGGAAAGCTAGAAGGGGCGGGAGTAGAAGAAATGACATTTTCCCAAGTGAAATACAAATCTGGTAATTTTTTTTTTTTTCCTGGAGAGGAGACTTCTGTCATGGAGAATGCTTGGGTGTAATTGCAATTACTTTCCCCCTCTCAAATGCCAAACTTACCAGGGGATCTTTTGTAGCTATTCATTGTGAGAACCTGATCAGATTCCTGATGGAAAAACTTATGAAAGTGTGAGAACAGCCTGGCAACCATGTTTCCCATTCTCATGTTGGTCCAAACTCAGCCTCTAGCGGTTCATCAAAATTACCATTAAATGTTTCTGTTAGTGTACAGCTCTGGGGCCTTCTGTCTCAGATAAGCATATCTTAGCTCTAACTTTCTGAATTTCCCTAGTTTTCCAGACTGTGGGGTATGGTTTGCCTTGAAAACTAAATTCTCTGATGGGTCTGAGAGAAGTCATTGACTTTCAATTTGTTTAATTTTTACTTGTAAGAAGGGAAGGGGTGATTTCTAGGCTCCTTACATGTCTGAGCTGAAACTAAAAGTTCTTTATGAGGCTTTTATTTCTCTTCAACATAGAGGATCCTGAAAACAAAATAGAAAAATTGTTAAATGTCTTCTATGCTTCAGGCACTATTCTAGGTATTTGTTGCGCACTCTTGAACAAAACTGGATTAAAACCTTTATGATTTTTACTTCTTGGTCCTGTTTGCCTAATGGCTCAAGAAAAAGAAAAGTCATAACAGCATACACCCTTGAATGCACATAATTTAGTAGCCATTTTTAAATACAACCTCCTTAGGGTTAGAGGTAGAACATAATGGAGATACTGTGGCGTGCCTTTATTTTGTACCAGGAGTGTTGGGATTTTAAGCCCACACTTTCTTTAGTTAGCAATTGCTTATCCCCATTTTCATTTCCATTCCTACTTTTAACTATGAGTCATGTAAATGGACCTACTTACCTTAGAAAATGAATTATATTAAGAGATAAGAAATAACAATGCTGTCATAGTTTCACATATACTGAAATATGTAATACCTTTAGGACAGCAGATAATTTTGTTTTTTTGTGAATTATTTACTCATTTATTCAACACATACATCTAAATAGTAGATTTACTCCAGGTTCTATTTTAATTAAACAATAATTAAAACATATTCATTAATATTAAATCAGTCTAATAGAGATGAATATTCTTGTTAATATAATACATAGATTTGTCTACTGACAGAGGAAATATTTGTAAGAACCACATATGTAAAGCAAACATTAATACCTAAATTTATTTTAAACCATATTGACCATTTATCTTATCATAAAAGTTCACTCATAAATATATTTTCCAACTGTAAAAAAAATGTTTTCTTTCACTTGATTCTTTACAATTTTATTTAAATGTTTACTAAAATATAACATTACTGAGCACAGGTTAACATTATTTCTGAAAGTCATCTTGTGCCCTTAGGGAATGGGTAAAAGATAGACAACTTTATCTAGTTATGCTCATGGATGGTATCCCACATAGCAATTTATTACACTTTACCTGGTTGATTCTAATACAGGAGAGGGCCAATTCTCTTGGGGCTTGTAATCAGTTATTTCTTCCAGATGGAAACAGTGTGTATATAATTAATGTGTATATATGAGATTGCATATGAATATGTTAAAAGGAATTAAAATTGGAAGATGAAGAAGAGAAAGTGGAAGATATTTCCCTAAGTCAACTTCAATACTCTGTTGATTCTGTTTCAGACATAAATAGGGTCTTGTCATTGATACTACTATTGAAATGATAGAAGGGAAACTTAGAGCTAAGTACAGTTGTTCATGTTTTAAAACCATCTGGTTTAAATCTCATTAGACCTGTGGATATTTTAATTGTGATTTAATAACTCATTCTTAGAAGATACTGTTGTTTTACTCTGATTTTAAAAACATGAAAGAATATTTTTTAAAACTATTGTTTTTAATTTAAGTGGCCTACAAAGTAAAAAAAATATGCTCATGGATATCATAATCTATATAGACCATTTGCAATATAGTTCAGATTTTTGGTGTCAAGAATATGATCTTACTATTGTGTAAAATGATACGAGCAAAGGGATGTTGTGGCTATCTTGTTTTGTTTTTTTACAAAAAGATAATGTAAGAACATTGAAAATATGTATTGGAAGGGTAGAAGTCATTACAGCAAGAAAACTTAGAAACTTATTTTAGTAATTGTTTAGGAAATAGATAACGAGGATCATACTATAGTTGTGACAATGGAAGTAAGGTGAAAGACACATTGCATTTCAAGTCACTTAAGCAATAAAATGAGATTGAAGATCTTAATGGCTACTGTTTGTTGAGCAGTTAAGTGTTAGGCATTGTACCAGAATATTTTCAAACATCATTTTACTTAATGCTAACAACAAAAATGATATAAATTATTTCATTTTAGTCGGTACAGATTTTGATTACAAACATTATAGGATTTGCTCACGATTGAACAATGGTGTTGTTGGGAGTCAACTTTTGTCTAACTCCAAAGATTCTCAAATAGTGGTTGCTTCTGTTGCTAGTTCATTATTTCAAGCCTAAATGACAGTAAGGACATTATACCAAACAAGTGGTAAATGAGGAATAGCATGTCTGTAACAAGGAATAACATGTCTATAACAGATGATAGAAAGTTTCAGTCGGGCTCCTTTGAGGAGCCTATCGAATGGTTGTAACTTATTTTCATAAATATTTACTTATTTACTTGTTTGGGGAGTACCAAATTACTTTATTTGAAAGAATGGTACAAATGAAAGAAATTAAGTAGATGTTTTGGTATAACTTATGGAAAAGGTAAAGATAACTCCAACATGCATGTACTGCCTTGGTAAGCAGGAAAGAAACCCTTGTGGCTAAGGGAAGACAGCCTAAGGCTTAGCTCTTAACACTGTTTCCCAAGGTGTGCTTGTCAATTAGATACTCTGTCAGGCCAGATTCAGCAGCCATCATCTTGCACAGATGGGTCAGGAGGTCACCGTTCTTTGATGGATTCAACCTGGTCATTCAGCTAAGGAGTCTCCATGGAGTCACACAAATTGGGGTTGTTTTTCATAAACATTTAGAAATCCGATCTGTTCTGTTCAATGACAATTTGTGTAATGCAAATTAGATTTTACCTTGTTGCCTAAGTAGGCTGTATGTGATCACAATGCAGAATTTGTTTTGGTTCATAAGCAGATTTTCTCAGAACATTAATGTTTTCCAACACAAAGAAAATGCACCTGAATACCCTATGGAATAATTCAACTAAATGCATTACTGTACAAGATGTTCATTTACTCCGTACTCCTGTAAGCCACACATTCTTCCTTAGAAGTACTTCTTTCCTTCCTTTGTTTATTTTGAAGTGTCTCTGTAATTCAGCAGAATTTCTTAAACTTTCTTAAACTACCATAAAACTACCTTTACCATTTTTAAGACCAAATCTTATATTTTCAAGAATATGTCTCTACTTATTAGGGATTTTACAACTCTTTTAAACTGCTAGCTATTTCTACTGGAATAATTATTGTTCTGTTGGTACTCTGGTACAAGTTAACATAGTGTTTTAGTGGTATACTCGGCTGTAGTTTTCCCTTAAGCCTTGTTATTTTTAGTACATGATTTTGCAGGATATGAAGTGTGTTCAGTCACACATATATTGTGTCATAGCAGAAACGCCCAAATGAGTTTGAGAAATATAAGAGAAATGTCAAGATTGATACATAAATTTGGGGGAAATCACCATGTAAGAGGAGACTGAAGTAATGGAAATAAATTAAGTCCCTCATGGAGAGAATTAGAAAAGACTAATGATAGAACTCTGGAGACATTTGTAGGAGAGATTGAAAGAAAGGGTCAACAAGAAAGAACCAGTACTTTGTGGCTTCTTTTGTTCCTTGTTTCATTCATTCATTCATTCATTCATTCATTCATTTTAACAAATATTACTAGTCTATGTTCTCATGGGGGAGGAGATTGCAAAAATGGTCTTGCTTTTTCTTTAATGCAGTTTCAAATTTTAAAATAAGCATATATTGGGGCGCCTGGGTGGCTCAGTCGGTTAAGCGTCCGACTTTGGCTCAGGTCATGATCTTGCGGTCCGTGAGTTCGAGCCCCGCGTCGGGCTCTGGGCTGATGGCTCAGAGCCTGGAGCCTGTTTCAGATTCTGTGTCTTCCTCTCTCTCTGACCGTCCCCCGTTCACGCTCTGTCTCTCCCTGTCTCAAAAATAAATAAAAACGTTAAAAAAATAAAAAAAAATAAGCATATATTACAAAATGCTGTCATTAAATCAGATTGTCCTGAAGTTTCCAACTGTCCCTTGTGAAATCCTTTTCCTACTCAACAGGAACCAGATGCTTTGCCTTAGCTTTCCTGTAGGATCTGAAACAGAAGTATAGCTGGCTCCAAGGTGGCTTGAATTTCATTGGTTCAAAGGTAGAAATTGGGATACTTTGCTCACCTGATTTGTTTTCCATTCTTTATTTCTCAGGTACAAGCACCTTAAAGTAGGCCAGCACTCCTTTGTGAATTAGCCAAGAGACAAAACAAGGCAGAAGGAATTAATTAATTCTGGCTCTCTTTTGATTTTCCTCTGTGAAGCAAGTCATTAAAGCGAGGGTATAAGTACATTGCTTGAATTGGTTTTTGAGCCTGATAGGACTACACTGTTTGGCAGTCCTATATTTATTTGCATTTATTTTTCAGTCAGTTTTTTATAGCTCCTGCCAGATTTTCCAAACATGATCAGTGTGGTACAAAAATTGAGAATCTTTGTTTTTCAGTAAGGCTGATTTCTTCACATAAAGTTTTTGGATATACCTTGTCACTTTCAAGCTATAGGATATTTTCTTTAAGTGTTAACTAAGGATATTAATGCAGTTTGGATGACAGATCCACGTTCATAAAGTAAATTGGTGATAAACATACTCCATTTGACGTTTCTTAACTTTGATTTTTTAATTATAGTGTCAGTTTTTTTTTTTACTTCTTCTTTTCAATATTCTTATCCTCAAATATTACATTGATTATATAGTGTCCAAAGTAATTGGTATTTTCCATGCCTAATATTTTGATGATATTATATGTTTAATTTACTTTAGTCACAAGGTTTCAATTTTGTACCGATTTTTATCATTGATAATAATATTTTAAATACCATCACTGTATATAAGGAGCAAATGAAACTATGACATTTCATTCAGTTTGAAATAGGACTACCTTGAGTGATTTATATATATATATATATATATATATATATATATATATATATTTTTTTTTTTTTTTTTTCACATATCAATCAATATAATTCAGGTTCATTATGCAGACTTACTCAAACGGACAATACTACAGGAAATATTCATATCATTAGGATCATGTCAAATGACATCTATAAGTGCGTGATTTTTAAAATTCTTTATTTTTTATTTATTTTTTATTTTTTTAATGTTTATTTTTTGAGAGAGAGAGAGACAGAGCATGATTGGGGGAAGGGTATAAAGAGAGGGACACAGAATCCAAAGTAGGCTTCAGACTCTGAACTGTCAGCACAGAACCTGATGTGGGGCTTGAACTCAGGAACTGTGAGATTATGACCTGAGCCAAAGTTGGACGCTTACCTGACTGAATCACCCAGGTGCCCTGAAGTGCATAATTTTTTAAATGGTGTGAAAAAAGTATTGAGGTATTGCCAAGACATAATTGCGTTTTCCTTTATGGTATGACAAGTTAGTATACAGAAAACAGCTGACCTATTAGTTTATTTAATAAAAACAAATGAAAGCTACTTCTAATTCAATACTTGCAAAAAAAGTAAAAAGAAATTCCCCTTTCATGTTCTGTATCACAGTTAACCTTTAATACAATTTATAAAATTCAAGGATACGTTGATAAAATATTAAGGGATTTATAATCTATATTTATAAGATTTAAAAAAAAAGATCTAAAGAATTAAAGACATTTTCATTCAAGGAAAAAGAAGTTGGCACTGCTTATTACCTCTTTTACTGAACAGACCAAGGCAGCTTTTCATGTGATTAGTTTGACTGTTTAAACTAAGCAAAACTTCACTAACAAATTATAAGGCAGAACTACATCTATTCAATTATAAGAAATAAAACTGTGTCATTGAGTAATTAATTAACCAAATGGGTTTAAAGGCAAATTGTGTGAAGAAATGAAATAAGTATATGTTTAATATTATGGCATGTTGACAAAGTAAAAGTAATTCCAGTATTAGAGACAATGATATAGAATTGGAGTGCTCTTATACACTGCTTTTAATATTCCACCCCTGTAGTCTTAATCAGTATATTATTAAAGCTAATTACTTGGGGTGCATAGATTAAATATTATGCGAAAGTGTGTATCTTCATGCATCTTCGTGTGGTATCAAATTGATAGGGAGAAATCAAATAGATCACATTTCTTTCAGATACATAAGATGATTTGCTTCAAAATCTTAAATGTACTAGTTAAAAGAAAATGTCAGATTTATAACAGTTGCAGAAATACATATTGGAGTGATTTGATTTGGGGCACAGAACTGTCATCACATTTCCCTATTCACTCTTTCACCTGCTCATGTGGTGTGCACATGTGGACTGAAAGTTATACCTTTAGATCCTATTCAAAGAGATACTTGTGTCTGAAGGAATATGAAACATACTATGTAACTGATTTCCTCTTTATAATGACACAGTTTGACATACAGTAGCTCTTTCACTGCCTTTCACATAATATATTTTGTAGTTATATTTACTGTAATATGTAGGTACATAACAATTTGTCAAAATTAATTTGAATATTTCATTGTTGAGTTAACTGGTTTAAAAAATATGTCACATAAAATGTTTATCACAAAATATAAGTAAAAGCTCTGTAGAATATTTTTAAGCTTTCAAATGTATGAACATTATACAATATATTTTTATATAAAAATGTAAAAATCATCATCTAATTTTATTGCTTCTTATTGATAAATTTTGTGATATATTTTTTAAACAAACAGACTTGTTTAGTAACAATTTTAAGAAAAACTTAAAATATATTTTTACTTGTCACAGTAATTACACTTTTTTGCCTGATGTATTCATATTTTATATTTACTTATCATTAGCATACAGATTATTTAAAACTGTAAATTTTTACATTTAAAAAGTCATTCTGTTCTTAAGTTGTTTCTTTTTTAGATACCATATATTTCATTAGTGAGTTTAGTCTTGGAAAAATAAGTATAGGAAGACTATGGACTTTTAAGTTTTATAAAGGATTATTATTACATTAAGTTTCTTTGTTGTGTGATTCTTCATATGGTATTCTGATGCTAAGAAAGTTTTTGTAATTTTTCCCTTGTCAATAATATTTAAATGTTCAGCTGCTCATGGCATTTGACTTAGTAAAGCAGTTGTTCTCAGTAGGGTGCATCACACTCTAGGGAAGCTTTTTAATACTGTTGACCCTTGAACAACACTGGGGTTAGAGGTGCCAACCCTCATAGTCAAAAATCTATGTGTAACTTCTGTGTTCCCAAACACTTAGCTACAATAGCCTACTGTTGAACAGAAGCCTTAAAAATAGCATAAACAGTTGGTTAACACATATTTTGTATGTTATATATATTATATACTGTATGCTCACAATAAACTAGAAAAAAAGAATGTTATTGAGAAAATTTATTAATTAATATTAAAGAAAAGAAAGTACATTTATGGTACTGTACAATAAAAAATCCGCATAGAAGCACACCTGTGCAGTTCAAACCTGGGTGTTCAAGGATCAAATGTACATAGGGAAAAATTTTGAGTGGTTACAAGAATAGGGTCATTGTGACATTTAAAACTCAGATGGGCCAGATTTGTTAATCTTTATAGAATGTGTGGCACAGTACCTTATTATTTTTACATTACCAGTGTAATACTTATGTAGTGGAATAATTTACTTAAATAAGCCTGGACCTTTTTTATTTTTCCTTTAAAGACAAAATATGTTTCACACAATTTTTGTGTACACTAAAGTTTTCAGAAATTTAAGTATCATATAATGAAGAGTGTCTTTTTTTCCCCAAAATTTTATCAGGGTTTACCATTTTATAAATTACACGACTAAAGACAATGCCATGCATGGTATTTGCCTGTCTACACAGCTGAATCAGTTGGCCTTCATAGTGTTGCCATTTATTATGATTAGACATAAAAGTTCAAGCATGTGACAATTTCAATATGTCTTCAAGTTAATTACTCATAAATAGCAACATTTTGAAATATCTTGGTTTAATTTTCTTTCCTTTTTATATTAAATTAGGATAAAACTTTTCTGAAATTTCTGGTTCAGTATATTATCTAAAAGTGGAGGTTGCTTTTGAAAGAGCTGTGAATAACAGTGGGAAGTTATAATTTACTTTACATATGAAGTTGTTTCTGTAAGATATTTGTGTTAAGGTATAATAAATGTACAATAATGTGCACATTTCTTAAGTACATATTTTGAAGAATTGTAGTATATGTATGCATCTGTGTAATCAGCAAACTGATAGGATATTTCCAGCATCTCAGTCATATATCGTGTTAAGAGATAAACTCTTACCTTAATTATTTTATTTATATATTTTTTTCATTATAGTTGACTCAAAATGTTACATTACTTTCAAGTGTACAACATAGTGATTCCAAAAGTCTATATGGTCACCCCAAGTGTAACTACTTTCTGTCCCCAGACAACACTTTTATAATATCACAAATATATTAGTGTTGCCCGTTTTTGACCTTTATGGGAATGGACTTGTGGACTCTTGAAAAACATTTGGATTATTTCCAGGTTTGTTTTACTGTGAATGACGTTGATATGAGTATTCTTGTATCTGTACATAAGAAGCTATATGTACCCATTTATATTGATATAAACCTAGGAGTATTTTTGCCAGGTCATAGGATACACATGTTCAGGTTTTTAGTAGGTATGGCAAAATAGTTTTCCAAACTATTATACTAATTATCACCAGCAACATCTGACTATTCTAGATGTTCCAGATCTTCACCAAAACTTGCCATCATTGTTTTAGGTTTTTATAGCTCCTGTTGTGTATAGTATAATAATGAGTTTTCATTTTTATTTTCTTGATGGTAAAAAATGACAAACACATATTTATATATGATTATTCATTTGGATTTCCCTTTTATCTGAAGTTTTTATTTGAGTCCTTTGCTCAAAAATGGGTTTTAATTTATGATGCAACACGAAAGACTGACAAGATAATAAATAAATTTAAATTGTAATGAAGGGGTGCCTGAGTGGCTCAGTCAGTTAAGTGTCCAACTTCGGCTCAGGTCATGATCTCATAGTTTGTGAGTTCGAGCCCTGTGTCGGGCTCTGTGCTGACAGCTCAGAGCCTGGAGCCCACTTCAGACTCTGTCTGCCCCTCCCCGGCTCGCGCTCTGTCTCTCACATTGTCTCAAAAATAAACATTGAAAAAAATAAATAGTAATGAAGTGATTTCTTAACTCAAATAATTTAATATTTTTATATAGAAGTAGGATAAATTAATGTTGACTCAGATCAGAGAGAGCTTCAAAGTTGTGCTGATACTTGATTTGGAAATAAATGATAAATAATGGGAATAAGAGCATAAAAATACCTAAGTATACTTAAAGTCACGGGGTTATTGGGCACTTTAGAAAGTGTGGGTTAATAGAAGGATATAGAAAAATTAAGGTCAAAAGATAATTTGAACATTCACAAAGAACACATAAAAGACCCTGGCATTTATTCTTTTGATAGTGGGTGTAAATGAAGTTTCTCATTTTTGGGAGTGAATTGATTTGAGCTATGTTAAAAAAGTTACTCAAGGAGAGAATGGAGTTACAAAAATTGAAGACACCTATGAAATGGGCTAAATGAGTGACCTGAACCATGAAAGAAGCAGTGGGAATGGAAAGCCAAGACAGAAAGGACGCTGAAACCCACAATATTAAGTGAAAGTTGCATTTGACTGACCTTGACTACTAGGTAGATATGTGGGTTGGATAAGAGAGGTGTTTAGAGATGGTATGTTTTTGAGAGATGGGGTATGTGTTTTAAGTAAAAGAAGTTAATAAGATGATTCATTCCAGCAAAGTAGAGAAAAAAGATATATTTTAATATAAATCAGAAGACAAAGTCAAATCTAATGAGTTGCAAACTCAAAATCAGCACTCTGTGATAATAACTACGATTCATTCATTAAAAAAACTTGCTTTTTGTTTGGCATGCATCACCTTGTTTAGTCCTCATAAAATAGCCCTGCTAAGGAGATACTGGTATTTATATTAAACAGAGAAGAAAGGTGCGTCTTACAGAAGTCATGTGACTTATTCAACTTGGTACTGACTTGCACCCAATTGATAAGTGGTGGACTCAGGATTCAGTCTCATTTGTCTTTTACTCTAAATACCATGGTTTTTCTACTGATGGTTCACTTTGCATTCTGAAAGTATATTTGGCAATTGCTAAGTTAATACGCAGCTGAATTGACCCTTAAATATGTGAATGACAGTAGAAGAAATTAATGGCAGTTTAAATAATCACCATAAGCCCACCTATCTCATTTTACCTAATTAAGACTGCAGATCTGTTGAAGACCATCCAAAAAGGTAGGAAGGCAGTGTCATTATGTGTATATGAACCCTATCTTTTACCTTAACTCTATTCTTTTTAGTCGCCATGCAAGATAGCTACTGATTATAAAAACACATAGTTTTTTTTTTTTTAATTTTTATTTAAATTCTAGTTAGTTAACATATAGTGTCATACTGGTTTCGGGAGTGCTCAACACAAGTGCCCTCCTTAATATGCAAAACCCATCAGTCCATCTCCCACCTACTTCCCCTCTATCAACCCTCAGTTTTTTCTCTATAGTTAAGAGCTTTTTATGGTTTGCTTTCTTCCCTTTTTCTTCCCTTCCCTTATGTTCATCTGTTTGATTTCTTAAATTCCACATATGAGTGAAATAATATGGTATTTATCTTTCTCTGACTTACTTATTTTGCTTAGAATAATATACTCTAGCTCCATCCACATCATTGCAGATGGTAAGATTTCATTCTTTTTGATGGCTGAGTAATATCCCACTGTGTGTGTCTATAGACACACACACATACACACACACACATACACACACATGTATACACACATATACATACACACCACATCTTCTTATCCATTCATCAGTCATTGGACATTTGGGCTCTTTCCATATTTTGGCTATTGTCAATAGTGCTGCTGTAAACATTGGGGTGCATGTGCCTCTTCAGATCATCATTTTTGTACCCTATGGATAAATACCTAGGAATGAAATTGTGAGGTCATAGGGTAGTTCTATTTTTAACTTTTTGAGGAGCCTCCCTACTGTTTTCCAGAGAGGCTGCACTAGTTTGCATTCCCACCAACAGTGCAAAAGTGTTGCCCTTTTTCTTCATCCTTGCCAACATCTGTTGTTTCCTGTGTTGTTTATTTTAGCCATTCTGACAGGTGTGAGGTAGTATCTCCCTGTGGTTTTAATTTGTAATTCCCTGATGATGAGTGATGTTGAACATCTTTTCGTGTGTCTCTTTGCCATCTGGATGTCTTTATAAAAATGTATATTCATGTCCTTTGCCCATTTCTTCCCTGGATTATTTGCTTTTTGGGTGTTGAGCTTGATAAGTTATTTATAGGTTTTGGATACTGAGTCTTTATGTGGTATGTCATTTGCAAATATCTTTTCCTATTCCATAGGCTGCCTTTTAGTTTTGTTGATTGTTTCCTTCTCTGTACAGAGCTGTTTATCTTGATGAAGTCCCAATAGTTCATTTTTATTTTTGTTTCCCTTAGCTCTGGAAAAGTGTCTAGTTAAGAAGCTGCCAAGGTCAAAGAGGTTGCTGCCTGTGTTCTCCGCTAGGATTTTGATGGTTTCCTGTCTCACATGTAGCTGTTTCATCCATTTTGATTTTATTTTTGTGTTTTGTCTAAGAAAGTGGTTCAGTTTCATTTTTCTGCATGTTGCTGTCCAGTTTTCCCAACACCATTTGTTTAAGAGATTGTCTTTTTTCCATTGGATATTCTTTCCTGCTTTGTCAAAGATTAACTGGCCATATAGTTGTGGGTCCATAACCTTGTTTCTTCCTATCAGGTTATGAGAAAGAAAGCCTTCACTGAAAACCATTAGTTCTGTGCTAGCCTAAATTTTATAGTACTTTTAGATACAAATAATAAATATACATTAATCTTCCTCTGAGACCACTTGAACACCCCAACAGGCTTGGCCCAGTTGTCATCATCTTAACTTTCTGGGTAAAAAGGGGTATAATTTCAGAAGCTTAGGTGAAATAGAATGAAATCCACTATATAGTGAGTCAAATTCTGAGCTTAGACCTCATGTATAATAACTGGGTTTTGGGATTCATTTTATGGTGATGCAGTCCTTTCCTTTAGTGCCTGCGTCTGTAGTTCCCTTACAGAGCTGCAAGGGACTGGAATGACAATACTCCTAGGCCACCCCTTCTTCAGAGTGCATAATGACTGCGTTTCTGTGTCATCACATATTTTGGAACTTTCTATTACTAGTTCATTTGCAAAGATACCTAGATGTTACTATGTTCTGAGTAAGTCTGATGCTTGTCTAGACTACTGCATATCACAGGTCCCACTTTTCCATTTGTTTGTTTTGAGCTGCCTTCCAACATGACTGTGGACAAAAATAAATTTTTTCTACGTTTCTTCAGTCTCCCACACTGTCATATATAATACTAGCATGCATTTTATGTATAAAAAAGTATTACTTTGGTTTGTGTAATTTTGTATTGTAGAAAACATGTATAATTTTGCCTGGTTATGGGGAAGAATGGCATTTACAATTGCAATTTCACACTCAAATCCTCAGGTCAAACTTAGTGATCTTTTCTACCTGAAATAGGATTGAAATGCCATTTGGACAACAAAGCACGAACTATGATGTAAGATTGAATTTACTTAGTTTAAAATAAATAGTCACAAAAAATTTAAATGATTTTTAATCTGTAAAAAGGGAGAAAGAAGAGTTACTACTTTTTGGAGTCATGATAATTAAGTGCGTTAGTACATCTAAAGGGCTTAGAACAGTGTCTGTAAGATTATAAAGTGTTCATATTTATTTTATTCAACTGATTATATATATTTTACATATATATTATTAATTTGTTATTCAAATAGCCCTTGTTTATTCAGACTTGAACAGTACTGAGTACTTTGTAGCTATATAATAAAAGTATCTTTGAGTTTTCTTTAAAATTAGTTTATGCTTTATATTGAATATTCTAAATAACTATTTAAAAATAATAAAGTCCTAATAAATTAAAAGTGTTTCTGACTCATTTTCTTTTATATTAGAATTGTATATATGCCAAAAGATATATAAGGAATAATTCCAGTCAAAGAGTTTAAATAAAAAGAGCTATTAGCATATTTATTATAGCTGTTATGTCTAAGATTTTCTCTAAATGTAAAAAAAGAAATATGTTCTTGTCCTCTAATACCAGGATTATGGTATCAACCTATAAAGCATTATTATGAATAAATACTAATAAATTCAGCCATGGTTTATAGTATATAAGGTGAAGTAATAGCAAATTTGACAGTCTATTTTGTGAAATACCAATTTAATTTTCCTTTTACTTTATTTTCAATTTTATAGAACACAATTTTTTATTATTCTTCACCTAGATGGTTTAAATAAAATAAAGTTAAAAAATATTTTTACCCTGTGAAATTATGTCCAGTGATAAAAAAAAGTGAAAACATACATCACAGCCTAATAAAAATTCAAAAAGAAACTAATGAATTTGCATTTCATATATCAGTATAAAATTGGAAATAAATGTAAGACAATCTTTTAAATTTTCTCCTTCATGGAGAAAAACATTTAATTTGAAATCATTTTTCTCCTTTAGCTTAGGTAGTCTGAAATGTGAAATGGATCTATGGCAATAATGATGGCATCTGGAAGACATTTTTAACAACAGATAAAGCCAAAAGTTAAAGCAATGCAACATGTGGATAAAATATTATAACTTTAGCTATGTGGTTAGGTATTTAAATGCCCTTGGGCAGTTGATGCCGTCCCTTTGATATCCAACTTTAGAATGCTAATGCTAATGCCACACTGATATTTCCAAAATATTAACGTGTTTTGATATCTTATCATCCAATGTCATTATCTTCCAAGATTGCATTATATGTGACGAGAGGAGTTCCTTCATTTACTTTAAATTTTATTATTATCTTTGTGATTTAAATCTCTTGGATATCCATAAGTTATATGGTATTAAAGAATTGTGGGTAAAATCATTCAGGAAATAGATTTATTCTCTGTTATGAAAGTTAAATGCAGGATATCAGAGTAAATTCAAACCACTAGGTTATGAAGAAATACAATGCAGATATGCTGTCCAAATCTGCTTTTTGAATATGTGAAAGATTCTCAGACTGTCCCAGAAAGGATGTGGGAAGGAAAAGAGACAGATGGCATTTAATATTAGGATACTCTATAACTTCGAAAACTTAAAATTGTAGTCTTTTATATCCTCTTGAGATTTTAAAGTCCCTTCGTAGTGAACTCATGTCTTTTTTTAGCCTTTCAATTTTTCTCTTCTCGTTCTCTGCGTGTGCATATGCGTATGTATAATGTATGTATGTTTATATGTACATATCTACCTACTTACCTTCCTACCTACATGCCCAGGCTATGCACAGAAAACAGACTGAAATGGAATATAAAAATAACCAGAATTTAAACTGCAAGGATAGTTCTAATTTGAGGGGAAAATATAATCCTCATTTGAAACTGTGACTTCCTGACTAACATTGGCAAGTGTAAGCAATTGCTTAATTCTTCATTTAACTTGCCCTATCTGCGGAAGGATCCTTCTCTTCTCTTGCATCCCTTTCCTTTCTCTGCTTTCCCATCAGCATATTAGTCACAGGGGCAATCTTGCGACTCTTCTTTCATCCAGTTTTAGTGTTACATCATCAGAGGCTGAGCTATTATAGATAGGGCCTTCTAGGCAGCCTTACCTAACATATGACTCCATTCTCACTTTGTGGACAGTTAACTTTCTGGTTCTTATTTCTCACTGAAGAGGAAAGGTATTATTTCAACATCATGGCTGTATTCTTAGAGCAGAATTTCTTTCACTTACCTGTCGTGCTCTTGCAAATGTAAAGAGACTGATCTTTTGGCTGATCTGGTCAAAGATAAGACTAATTTATTCTTTGTCATTTGGCAGTGTTTTGATATGGCCTCCAAAAATGTTCCTCTTTTGTCATCCCTAGGATACTGACAATTGGCTTGGTATAAGATTTTATATGCATTTTAGTACAAAAACACTAATAAAGGAAAAATTTTTTAAAAAAATCATAAAAAATAGATAAGAATAGGGCACATTATACTTTATAGTTTTATGTTTTAATTTCTTCTTATTAAAGATGCTAATTATCCAGTTTATAAAAATTTCTGGAAATAGGCAATACTCCATCAATAAAGCAGACATCTAGAAGTACTAACATTATTAGTTAGTTTATCAATATATAGAGAAAATACAAATATTTTTCCAATGTTATATAAAAATAGAGCCTATAGTATTTTGTCTATACTTTTGTGTTTTAATACTAATTGTTAAAATATTAATTGTCGGGGCGCCTGGGTGGCGCAGTCGGTTAAGCGTCCGACTTCAGCCAGGTCACGATCTCGCGGTCCGTGAGTTCGAGCCCCGCGTCGGGCTCTGGGCTGATGGCTCAGAGCCTGGAGCCTGTTTCTGATTCTGTGTCTCCCTCTCTCTCTGCCCCTCCCCCGTTCATGCTCTGTCTCTCTCTGTCCCAAAAATAAATAAACGTTGAAAAAAAATTAAAAAAAAAAATTAATTGTCTAGGAGCTCCTGAGTGGTTCAGTTGGTTAAATGTCCAACTTTGGCTCAGGTCATCATCTTGTGGTTTGTGAGTTCAAGCCCCACATCTGGCTTTGTGCTGACAGTTCAGAGCCTGGAGCCTACTTCAGATTCTGTGTCTCCCTCTCTCTCTGCTCTCCCCTACTCGTACTCTGTCTGTCTGTCTCTCTCTCAAAAATAAATAAACATAAAAATTTAAATGTTAATTGTCTAATTTATTTATCTACATATTAGAGACGACCCTTTAGGAAAGGGGGAAAAAATCTACCACTTACAGGTAATAAATTAATCTCTTTAGCAATATTCTAGAATTAGCAATCAATGCTAAGCTATGCTCAAGTGAATGAATGCCTTAAAACCATATACTGTCATATTGCCTACATTTTTCATTCAGGCTGTCCATGTACCTAATTTTTTTTGTCTCAACCTCCTAAGTTTGTTGACCTAATCTTGTGGTTTCACAACCTAAAAAATTTAGAATATAGGAGACAGGAAACAAATTATAAGTGAGGAATAAAACAGGAGAATTTGTTCCATGAAACTTTAAGCCTAATAGGCTGTATACATTCTTTGTAAGGATAACCTAGAACTATATATACTTCACTCTACTCCCTGTTCTGCAATCAGGGTATTGATGAGGATTATCTTTCTCAAATATTTGTATTGCTTGGACAAGTAATAGAGTCCCTTGAAAATTTAGAACCATTAGCCACTCTTCACCAAGGATTTCAGTCAGAATCAACAGCACTTACATGGTCCCCCAATTTTTAAGCCAAAAGTTCAGATGAAATCATTTCTCACTTTGATAATTCCACCAGGCACTAGGCAGAAGAGCAAACAATTCTTTGAATAACGAATCTTTAGTCTAGGCCTCAGAATTTCCACAAATAAAGCTTCGTGTTAAAAAATAAATTCTAAAGGGATTGAAAAGGAATCGTTAAAGTGTATGAGATAATATAATTTTAAATGTATACAAAACTTTTGAAAAAAATATAATTGGCATAAGAATAAGAATACAGTTTATAATTAGCAAGGGATTAGAGAAAACTGAAGAGACAATTAGTGAGCTGGAACATAGCTGTGAAGAAGTTATTCAGAACGAAATATGTAAAAAGGAAGGGGGTTAATGTATTAGCTTCCTATTGTTGAGAAACAAATTATTAAAAATTTCATGGCTTAAAATTACAACCTTCTGCTCTCAGAAGGTTGACATTATGCTTATTTTTAAAGCATAATTTCTTATGGTCTCAGCTGATAGTTCTCTTGACAGTACAGTTTTCTGAAAATTTAGTAAATTTATCCAGTTCTCAGTTCCATGCTTGTAACTCTTTTCATAGTATAATTCTCTAAGCTGCTATATTTCTTTGTCCATTCCTTCAGATCCTCTGTCTTTCTATTTAAGATTGTACGTATCAGATTTGGGGAAGAGAACACTTTTTGTTTTCATAAATCACCCCCACCTCAGCCATTTTCTCCAAATTAAAAATACCACTAGGTGCTACCTTAATCCATTTACGTTTTAACAATTAGTTTGGACAGTTTAGGAAATTGAAAGGTTAAGTAATTTGCCCAAGATCACAAAGCTCATAGGTGACAGAACCAGTGCAGTAACTCTAGATACTGCACAGTTAAACATCATGCCATGCTGATTTCTTGATGATGACAGTCATTTACTTTTCATAAAGCAGGACAGATGTGAGCTGTGTGGATGTCTTTACACTAGGTACTGCTAAGTACCACAATCAAGAAAGCTACTCAAAAGCTTTTACTTGGATCATTGTATTGTGAATTATCTTAGATATGCTCTTGTTGGAATATAACTGTCATTTGTCTTTCTTAATTTCTTCAGCCTCCAGGGATAGAAACCTCTTTTTAAAACATTAACCCTGTGCACTTCAGGGTTATAAAACATTATTTCAGACAAGGAAATAATTTCCTTTCACCAAATTGCTATAAAGATCAGAGAATTTGCTGCTTGGTTAAGAAAAAGCAGAGATTGTGTTTACAAGTTGTAAAGAATATCTGCTGAAATATTCACTATATTTGAGGAGATCCCAAAACCTACAAGTGAGCTTTTCTATGTAAACATTCGAACCCATGTTTCTCTTTTCCCACTCATGCTAAATGAGTCCAGTATCACAGAAGAACTAATTTGAGCAAAGTTATTGACAAAACTTAAAATCCAGATACAATATAATGCAACTAGCCCATTTTTAATATTCAGTTCTATCTTTCCCTTGAAATGAATCATCCACACCACTTTCCAGACCATTCTTGGTATTTCTTATCTAACCCTCTAGCAAAGAAGCCACATGTACTTAAAATATTTCTTCTACTTAGAGAAATGCACTGACCCTATTTTCTTCTACTTTTGTTCTCTTCCAGGATGTAAATAGGAAATTAATGATTAAATTATCTATACTGATGGGTGAAGGTATATTAATGGCTAAGTATGTGTTACCTCCCAAGTGACCTAATTGAATTTTAACAAAGTTCTAGCTGATTTTCTAGGGTTTCTAATGTCACAATCCAAGATACAGGGATAAAAGCAGTAGTATTTCAGACAATCTTCGGGTTAAGGATAAATAACTTCAGATTGGGGCGCCTGGGTGGCGCAGTCGGTTAAGCGTCTGACTTCAGCCAGGTCACGATCTCGCGGTCCGTGAGTTCGAGCCCCGCGTCAGGCTCTGGGCTGATGGCTCAGAGCCTGGAGCCTGTTTCCGATTCTGTGTCTCCCTCTCTCTCTGCCCCTCCCCCGTTCATGCTCTGTCTCTCTCTGTCCCAAAAATAAATAAACGTTGAAAAAAATTAATAAATAACTTCAGATAATTAGACTGAGTACTATCCAAATCATCTGATGCAGGGAGACTTCCATTACACATGTGTGGTCATCATTAGGTTTAATTCGTAGATCTCCAAGAAAGCATTTAGCATATATATATATATATATATATATATACACACACACACACACACACACACACACACATATGTATATATAATATATACTACTCTTTAAGCAAATGGGTGAAACTATATGTGTACGAAAGGTTGAAAGAAATTTAAAGTTATTTGTGATTTACTTTGTATTTTCTTCAACTATAAATAAGGATATTCAATAAACATTGAACAGCTAGCATTTGCATTCTGCCCTTTTCAAGACTACGTGTGCAATACTTACTTATAACATGCAGTAAGGAGGTATGTAGAATTAAAAATAGCCTTTTGGGGTGTGTGTGTGTGTGTGTGTGTGTGTGTGTGTGTGTGTGTACTTGTCAGAGACAGAGAGAGAGAGATAGATTGTGTTAAAGGAGGTAATCCTGAAGAGGGGACTTAATGTTTTCTACAAGTTTTAAAGTAGAAGATGCCATTTCTTGTATAAAACCAGTTGTTTGAAGAGTTCATTATTTTTTCTTTCTTTCTCTCTTAAGTGTCATTGAAATGGTAATTGTTGCAGTGAGACCTGGCTAATGATGACAACTCTGGTCAAAACTGACCTTTACTCACTTGACTCATGAAATCTCACCACAGCCTTGTTATCATTAACAGCAATATATGCAGATATATTCTCTAAAATTGGGTCCCTAAAGCTTTATTTCACTGAAATATATTAACTGATTTCCTATATCTTGACTTGATGCTAAAAGAGAGATGAAGGGTAAGGGGTGGAGAAAGGGAGAAAATTAAAAAAAAAAAAAAGATGAAAAAGAAAAAAAATATATATATATATTGCTTTCTTTTCTTGAATCTCTTAAGTTTAGATCAAAAGTATTTACTTTTGAAATATTTATTTTGAAAATTAATTCACGTAATATTAAGCCTTTCTTCTAAGAACAAAATACACCAGCTAAAATGAATTGATAGTTAGCATGCAGTATGACAAACTGTCTGGTTTGCCCTAGGCTATTCTTCTTTTAAAACTGAAAAACGTACATCCTGGGAAACTCCTTAGCACAAGGTAAACCCGAACTATGACTACCTCTAATCGACATAATTGTAGAAAAATAGTAATTTTAAACAATCTGCCTTATACCATTGTAACTTTCAGTTATCCAGAACTAGCAGCTCATTAGCTAATTTGGCTTACAGACATGTTTGCTTGGTATTATTATTTTTGCTACATAACAAATTCCCCGGTGCTTACTATCTCAAAATAACACACATTTATTATCTAAATTCCTACAGGTCAGAAATCTGGGCATAACTTAGGGCTTTTGAATTAAAGACCTCAGTTACTTCCTTGCAATTGGTTGGAGGCCCCTCTCAGTTCCTTGCCAATGGGTGTCTACAACACGAAAATTTGCTTTACCAAAGGCAGCAAAAGAGTGAATCTGCAAGCATCAGAAGTCATAATGTCATCTGACATAAACACACAAGTGATTTACTTTATTTTGTTCATTAAAAACACGTTAGTTCAATCCACATCCAAGAGGATAGAATTACACAAAGACATGAAGAGTAGGAGGTAGGGACTAAAGGAGGCATCTTACAGTGTGTCTGTCATTCTTGCCTCTCACAGTATTTAATATGAATTAGTTATATGTAACTATATAGCATTATATACAGTAACATTCTTTAGTGTTATAGAAGGTTAACAGCACCAGCTGTTCTGGTCATCATCTACCTTCCCAAAGTTTAATATTTCTGAATTCTATCACTATAGACTATGTTCACCTCTTTTGGTCTTCATGTGAGTGAAACCATGCAGTAATTTCTCTTTTGTTTCTAACTTTTTTTATCCAACATTTGTCTTTGAGACTCACATATATTACATATGTATTATCAGTTTATTTTTCCCATTGTTATGAGTATTTATTATATTAATGTATCATGATTTATTGATGTATTTTACTGTGTCTTAATTAAGGAATAAGTGATACATGAATAATTTATATTATAACCTCTTATATTTCTTATTTCCTTTTCTAAACCTTTCCGCCACCTCAGTCTTCCTTCTCTTCCAGTCTTTGCAGGTCCTTATGGGACACTGGCCTTAATTCAAAGGAAGAGATTCATATAAAATTCTCACAATGTGTTCTTGTTTTTTTTTTTTTTTTTCAACGTTTATTTATTTTTGGGACAGAGAGAGACAGAGCATGAACGGGGGAGGGGCAGAGAGAGAGGGAGACACAGAATCGGAAACAGGCTCCAGGCTCTGAGCCATCAGCCCAGAGCCTGACGCGGGGCTCGAACTCACGGACCGCGAGATCGTGACCTGGCTGAAGTCGGACGCTTAACCGACTGCGCCACCCAGGCGCCCCAATGTGTTCTTGTTTTAATGCTACCATCTTTATAGGAATTGAACTCTATAAAATTAAAAAAATAACCTTTAGAATAATCCCTGCATTCAAAAACAACAACAAAGATAACCCCTAGGTGAGAGGGTAATTAGGGGGAGGGGGCTATTTTTTAAAACACACTCACTCTAATGTAAAGATAGGTGACTTTCAATGTTCTTATATTGGTTACAGTTGAGAAGTAATTCCTTACACAGAATACCAAATAGAGCTATGATTTGAGATGGTTATGTGATACCAAATCCTTACTCTAAAGGAAGATGTTCGTTCTTTGAGTATCTTGGGGTAGTATTGAAGTAAAAATGCAGAGATGCACAGGTACCCTCAGGAAAAGGAGATCGGTGCTTGAGCCATGGATAGTGTAGAAGGAGAAAACAAATTAACTACAAATTAAAGACAGTGATATGAAGGTTGTTTAAAAATGTATAAATCCTTTCTTGGGGCGCCTGGGTGGCTCAGTCGGTTAAGCGTCCGACTTCGGCTCAGGTCATGATCTCGCAGTCCATGAGTTCAAGCCCCGCGTCAGGCTCTGTGCTGACCGCTCAGAGCCTGGAGCCTGTTTCAGATTCTGTCTCTCTCTCTCTCTCTCTCTGACCCTCCCCCCGTTCATGCTCTGTCTCTCTCTGCCTCAAAACTAAATAAACGTTAAAAAAATTTTTAAAAAATGTTAAAAAAATGTATAAATCCTTTCTTAAGAACTTCACAATAATTTCTCCAAGGAGTACTGAGCAAGTTTTATAAGTTCTCCCATTTAGGACTTGTAATTTGTACCAAATTCAGCATTTGCACTCATGTTGTAGAAATCATATCCACTTTAATATTAAAACTCAGATGTACGTGTGTCATGATTTTCCGAAATGATAAATTGAATATTTAGATATGGGTGTGGTAACTTTCATGTTTGCACATTTGGAATGTCCCATGTGTTGAAATCCTTGTTTTACTTTTAGTTTTGGACGACATCATATCTTCTGAATAGCCTTAATCAGCATGGTGTGTTGAGGAGAGAGGGGCACTCCCCTAAAGTTATGTGCCATGAGGAGATTTCAACACTTTCACAATCTAGCTTATTTCAAATAAACAAAAAATGGAATTGGTTCATGCATAATAAATCCCTGCTGTGCTATGCTGTGTTTTCATGACTAATTTTTTCACTAACCACAGCTTCACAGCTTATGACCTTAAAACAGCAGGCATTCTTTATAAAAACATAGGCTTACTGTTAAGGTTGTGCTTTTTCTCATCCACAAACTCCCTAGTGACTTGTTAAATGTCCAAACATAAACATCTTCAAACGACTTATGGAAAATGCAATTATAAGGTTTTTGGGGAACCATTAAAGGAAAGTTTCTATTATAAATTGAAAAATGAAAATAATAGTAAGAATAAGTTGTTGCCCAGTTAATTTATTTGATATATTTAATTTTCCTTCAAGTTCTGGTAGGGACATTGAGATGTTATTTAGGCGTTTTCTCATAATTGAGCAGAATAGCAGGCCATCTCAGCTCAGATTTCTAAGTGTCTTACCTGAGACTAACAGAAGCATTGAAATAGATACTTGAAACTGGTACTTTCTCTCCCTCATAGGTTGCAGATCTTTATGTCAGAAACACTTGTTTAACATTTTCTACTTGCTCTATTTTCTGTTGGCTCGACGAGATAGTGTTCATGTCTCTTGAATTTTTTTGATCTTACAGGAAAAAAATACCGCTTTATTTCAAGTGAAATGTACTTGTATAGAAAACAAGGAGCTTTCCATCAAAACCAGCAATCTTCCCCATCAAGCTTCTTATTGGGTAATTAGCCCAATTACAGAACAGAGGTTCTTTTCAAGTTTCAAATAAATCTTTTGAATTTTGTAATTTGTTTTTCTTCTCCAACATTCTTCCTGACTCAAACACATCTTTCCATCATCAAGGCCTGATATTTTCCTTAGGAGTCTGAGATAGTGTATGTGGGCAGCAGAACCATGTTGTTTGAATCAGTAATGAATACAGGTGAGGGGTCCACGATGGCAGTGTAGGAAGATTCTGAATTCTTCTCCTCCCACACATATACCAAATCTACTGCTATATATGGATCATTTCCCAATGAAAAAGATCTGAAAGCTAGATGAGATGAACCACCCTCCACAAAAAGGATAAAAGAGATTGGTAGGAAAAGCAGAGCCACAGTCCTTTTAAAATACAAACAACAGCAACAGCAACAACAACAACAATCTACCCTGGGTGCTGCAAGACATAAAGGGAGGAATCTCACCAAATATG
Source organism: Leopardus geoffroyi (assembly GCF_018350155.1). Classification (NCBI taxonomy): domain Eukaryota; kingdom Metazoa; phylum Chordata; class Mammalia; order Carnivora; family Felidae; genus Leopardus; species Leopardus geoffroyi. The sequence continues at coordinate 85,974,276 of NC_059331.1, forward strand.
TGCTTCTCCCACAGAATCATGGGGTCAGTGCATCACATTAGGCACTTTGGCACCTGAGATCTGCACTGGAGAAATAAGCTTCCAGAATATCTGCTTAGAAAACTAACGAGGCTGATATCCAACTGTTCCAAAGTGTTATAGGAAACAGACTCCCCTCTCAGAGGACTCACATGTGGTCTTGCTGGCCCTAAGACCCAGAAAAGAAACAGAAGTTTTAGAAAAACCTAGACTATATGTAAGGGGTATTCATTTGCTGACTTAGGGGCACTGGCTGAAGGAATAGGAGTGGGGAAGTTGAGACATTCCTGGGAGACAGTGATGTATGCCATTGTTGTACTCTCTACAGAGCTTGCTGGCATGGGCAAGTGAGCTTGGATTCAGCACCCTCCTGCTTCCTTGCTGGGAAGAAAGGTGGTGAGTGTTCATTGCAGTTGTTGAAGCCAGAGGTATGGATGGTTCAATACTCCCTCAGTCCCTGGCTGGACTGACAAGCAAAAGCATTCATAGCGTTCGCTTGCTCCCAGTCTACAACTGTCATGTGTGAGTAGACAAAGCACTTTCCCCCTACATTATTGATGGCCTTGAGCAGAGCTTTTTCACTTTCTTTCTAAAGCTGGTGAGCATGCCTTGAGGGTGACTTGCTGGTGGTCAAGAGGGCTGGTTTTACATAACTCTGTGGGACTATAACAATAGGAAAGACAGTTCTTGGCAGGCCTCCCTCTACCTCCCAGGGTAGTACACAACCTGGGCAGTACACAAACAGAAGGTTGAAATATAGTTCAGCTTGTGAAAAAGACCTATTAGGTTAGAGTTGCAGCTGAAGGGGTGGGCTTCAGGTTTCCCACACATAGAGGCTAAGGAGGCACTCTCAGGTACATAACACAGAGTGACACCATCCTTGAGCACCTCCTTGACCTTGCTACCACTTGAGGAGACTTCCCAGAAGGGAGTTTGTGCACTTATCTGGAACCCCGATTTTTGCCTCTGTCACCCAGGGGTCACCTGCAGATCTCCTGGTCTTGAGGCCAGCAGGCATTAAAATTGTGGCCCATAAAACTGTATATATTTGCATACTTTAAAAGCTACTGCCTTAGCATCTGGCTTCTAGCCTACCTGAAACTAGGTGCCAAATGACATTCCTGTACGTTGATCACTGACAGGTCTTGGCACATCCTCAACCATGAAGGCCATTTCCAGAATAAATCATTCAGTTTAGACCATCACAAAAGTTCAAGAGACAACCAAAAGCTAGGTCATGGTTGAAAGAGAAGGATCACCACCTACACAAAGCCACTCCTAGAAGACTGAGAGGGGTAGCGTTTTGCCTAATATATAGAAACAAACACAGAGAGTCAAGCAAAATGAGAAAACACAGAAATATCTTCCAAATGGAAGAACAAGACAAAACTTCATAAAAAGACTTAAATGATACAGATGTAAGTAATCTACCTGATAGAGAATTGGAAATTATGGTGCTAAAGGTGTTAAATGAACTTGAAAGAAGAATGGATGAAAACAGTGAGAACTTCAACTTAGAGATAGAAAACAAGGAAGTACCAAACAGAGGTCACAGAACTGAAGAATACAATAACTGAACTGGCAAATGTACTAGAGGGGTTCAACAGCAGACTGGTGAAGTAGAAGAATGGATCAGAAAGCTGGAAGTTAAATCAATGGAACTGACCCAGACAGAACAGCAAAAATTTTTTAAAAAGGAAAAATAATGTAAAAATATGAACGTAACAGACTTCTAGGGCAGCATCAAGTGGAATAACATTCACATTATGGGGCAGAGGTGGGGGGGAGTCTCAGAAGAAGAGAGTGAAAGAGGGGCAATAAATATATTTGAAGACATGAGTAAAAACCTCTGAACTAGGAAAGGAAATAGATATCCAGGTCCAGGAAGACCAGAGAGCTTCAAAAAGTATGAACCCAAAGAAAGCCACACCAAGACACACTATAATTAGATTAAAGAAGATAGAATCTTACAGGCAGGAAGAGAAAAACAAATTGTTACATACACAGGAAAGCACATAAGGCAATCAACAGATTTCTCAGCACAGACTTGCAAGTCAGAGGGAGTGGTGTAATATATTCAAAATACTGGGAAGAAAACAACAACAACAACAACAACAACAACAACAACAACAACAACAAAAACTTTCAGCCAAAGATATTCTGCCTGGCAAGGTTATCATTCATATTTCAAGGAGAGAAAAATAGTTTTCTGGAAAAGTAATAGCTAAAGGAGTTCATCATTAAGCTGACCTGAAAAGAAATATTAAAGAGGCTTATTTAAACTGAAAAGAAATGGCACTAATTAATAGCAAGAAAATATATTAAAGTAAAATCTCACTGGAAGAGATAAATATATATTAATATTAGTGGATTAATCACTTAAAGCTTGTATGAATCAGTTAAGCATTCGACTTCAGCTTGGGTGATGATCTTATGGTTTGTGAGTTTGAGCCTTGCATCAGGCTCTGTGCTGACAGCCTGGAGCCTGCTTCAGATTCTGTGTCTCTCTCTGTCTCTCCCCCTCACTCTCTCTGCCCCTCCCCTGCCCATGCTCACTCGCTCACTTGCTCTCTCTCTCTCTCTCTCAAGAATAAACATCAACAATTTTTTTTTAAAAGCTACAATATTTGCTTCAGAGATGCATAAAATATGAAGTGTAAAAAGTGACACCAAAAACAATGGTGGGAGGGAGTAAAAATGTAGAATTTTGGAATGTGTTTAAGTTTTTGTTAATTTAAAATAGGCTATTATATACATAGGTTGATATATGTAAATCTCATGGTAAACACAAAGCAAAAACATTAAATACACAAAAGAAAATGAGAAAGGAATCTAAACATAACACTAAAAAAAACATCAAACCACAGGGAAGAATAACAAAATAGAAGAAAGAGACAGGGAAGAATTACCAAAACAGCCAGAAAACAATTAACAAAATGACAATAAGTGCATACCTATCAATAATTATTTTAAAAGTAAATGGGTTAAATTCTCCAATCAAAGTACATATAGTGCTGAGCTGATAACAAGAAAACAAAACAATAAATAGAAGACATTTCTGTATACACTGCTACCAGAAGCTTACTTAAGAAGGACACAGGAATAAAAGTGAAGAGATGGAAAAAGGATATTACATGCAAATAGAAATGGAAAGAAAGTTGATGTGGCCATACTAATATCAGACAAAATAGACTTTAAAATGGAGGCTGTAGGGGTGCCTGGGTGACTCAGTTGGTTAAGTGTCTGACTTCAGCTCAGATCATGATCTCACAGTTCTTGGGTTTGAACCCCACGTGGGCTCTGTACTGACGCTCAGAGCCTGGAGCCTGTTTTGGAATCTGTGTCTCCCTCTCTCTGCCCCTCCCCTGCTCACGCTCTGTCTCTGTCTCAAAAATAAATAAACATTAACAAAAAATTTAAATGGAGACTGGAATCAAAGACAAATAGAGGCACTACATAATGATAAAGAGGTCAATCCAACAAGACCATGTAACATTTATAAATATTTATGCACCCAATGTAGAAACAGCCAGATATATAAGGCATACCTTAATAGTCCTAAAGAGAGAAATTGACAGCGATTTAATAAGAATAGGAGATTTTAACACCCCACTTACATTAATAAAAAGATCATCCAGGCAGAAAATCAGTAAGGAAACATTGGCCTTAAATGACACATTAGATTAGGTGGACTTAATAGATATATACAGAGCATTCCATCCAGAAGCAGGTTATACATACTTCCTAAGTGCTTATAGAACATTTTCCAGGATAGTTCATATGTTAGGCCACAAACAAATCTCAATAAATTCAAGAATTTTAAATCCTATCAGACATTTTTTTTCTGACTATGGTGGCATAAAACTAGGAATAAATTGCAAGAAGAAAACTGGAAAAATAATACAAATACTTGGTAATTAAACAACATGTGACTGAACAACTACTGTATGACAGAACAAATAAAAAGATAAATTAAAAAGTAATACCCAGAGACAAATGAAAACAGAAATAAAGCATACCAAAATCTATAGGGTGCAGCAAAAGCAGTTCTAAAAGGGAAGTTCATTTCATAGCAGTACAGGCCCACCACAGGAAACAAGAGAAACCTCAAATAAACAACTTAACCTGACACCTAAAGGAACTAGAAAAAGAACGGTTGAAACCTCAAGTTAATAGAAGAACGGAAATAGTAAAGATCAGAGTGAAAATAAATTAAATATAAACTAAAAAGACAATAGGGGAGCTCAATGAAAATAAGAGTTGCTTCTTTGAAGTGATAACAGAATTCACAAATCTTTAGTTAGATTTGTGAAGGGAAAAAGAAAAGACTCAAATAAAATCAGAAATGAAAGACTAGATGGTGTAGCAAATACCATAGAAAAACAAAGGATCATAAGAGACTACTATGAACAATAATATGCCAACAAACTGGACAAGTTAGAAGAAATAGACAAATTTCTAGAAATTTGCAATCTTTCTATTTCCAATAGGAAATGTGAATAGACTGGTTACTAGTAAGGAAATTGAATTTCTAATCAAAAACCTCCTAAAAGACAAAAGTCTAAGACCCAGTAGTCTAAATGGGAATTTTACCAAGCATTCAAAAAGATTTAATACCTATCCCTCTCAAACTTTTCCAAAACATTGAGGAGAAGCAAAAGATTCCAAATTCGGGGCGCCTGGGTGGCGCAGTTGGTTAAGCGTCCGTCCGACTTCAGCCAGGTCACGATCTCGCGGTCTGTGAGTTCGAGCCCCGCGTCGGGCTCTGGGCTGATGGCCCAGAGCCTGGAGCCTGCTTCCGATTCTGTGTCTCCCTCTCTCTCTGACCCTCCCCCGTTCATGCTCTGTCTCTCTCTGTCTCAAAAATAAAAACGTTAAAAAAAAAAAAAAAGATTCCAAATTCATTTTATGAGGCCAACACTACCCTAATACCCAAGCCAGACAAGGACACGACAGACAAGAAAATTATGGGCCAATATTCCTGATGAACATAGATGTAAAAATCCTCACCCATATATTAGGAGATCAAATTTAATAATAACGTTAAAAGGATCATACATCATGATTAAGTAGGTTTTATTTCAAGAGATGCAAGGATGGTTTAACATCCACAAATTAAATGCAAATCGTGTTATACCACATTAAAAAATGAAGGATAAAAATAATATCATCTTAATAGATGCAGAAAAATCTGACAGAATTCCATATTCACTAATGATAAAGACTCTCAACAAAGTGGGTAAGGAGGGAACATAACTTTAACATAATAAAAACCATGTATGACAAACCCACAGCTAATATTATAGTTGATGGTGAGGAGATGAAAGCTATTCTCTAAGATCAAGAATGAGATGAGGATGCCCATTCATGCCACTTTTATTCAACATAGGAATGGAAATCCTACTTATAACAATTAGGCCAAAGAATTGAAGGAAGAAAGGAAGGCCATCCAAATTGAAAAAGAAGTAAAACTGACTATTTTCAGATAACATGCTAGTTACATGTAGAAAGCTCCAAAGACTCCACTAAAAATTAAAACAAATGATCAATTAATTCAGTTAAGTTGCATGATACAAATTAATATATAAAAATAAATCTATTGTGTTTCTAATAATGGAGCTATCAGAGAAGTCAAGAAAACAGTCCCATTTACACTTATATATAAAAAAATAAAATACCTAGTAATAAATTTAACCAAGTAGGTGAAAGGCCTGTATACTGAAATCTATAAGACATTAATGAGAGAAAGTAAAGACAAATAAATGGAAAACTATTCCAAGCTCATGGATTAAATATGAATAAATATGGTTAAAATGTCCATACTACTAAAAGCAATCTATAGGTCCCATACTATCCCCTATCAAAATTTCAGTATATTTTTCACATTTTTTTTTACTAATTCTAACATTTGTATGGGACCACAGATGACCCAAATAGCCAAAACAATTTAAGAAAGAAGAGGCCAGCCAGAGGTATCATGCCTCCTGCTTTCAAACTATATTATAAAACTATATAGTAATTGAAACAGTATGGAATTATCCTAAAAACAGACACATAGATCAATGGAGTAGAATAGATAGCTCAGAAGTAAACTCATGATTATATATAGGCAATTAATTTATACCAATGGAGGCAATAATATAAAATGGGGAAAGGACAGTCTCTTTAATAAATGATGTTGAGACAACTGGACAGTTATGTGCAAAAAAATGAAACTGGACCACTGTGTTACATCATATAAAATTGATTAAATATTTGAATGTAAGACCTGAAACCATGAACCTTCTAGAAAATAACATAGGCAGTAAACTCCTTGACTTTGGTCTCAGTAACGTTTTGTGTGTGTGTGTGTGCGTGTGTGCGTGTGTGTGTGTGTGTGTGTGTGTGTGTGTGTGTGTTTTGGATCTGACTCCAAAAGCAAGGAAAACAAGAACAAAAATAAACTACATGAAACTACATGAAACTAAAAGCCTTTTGCACAAAGTGAAGGAAATCAACACCAAAATGAAAAGGTAACCTACTGAATGGGAGAAGATATTGCAAACTATATACCTGATAAGGGGTTTAATATCTACAATAAATTTAAATAAACTCAATAGTAAAAATCAAACGATTGAATTTAAAAGTGGCCAGATTTCATGTACATTTTTCCAAAGAAGACGTGCAGATGACCAACAGATACATGAAAAGATGCGCAACATTACTACTCATCAGGCAAATGAAAATCAAAACCACATTGAGATATCATATTACACCTGTCAGAATGGCTATTGTAAAACAAAACAATGACAATAAACAAATACATAAAAACAAGAAATAGAATGCTGGTGGGGTGGAGAAAAGGGGACTGTCATGCACTGTTTGTGGGAATGTAAGTTGGTGCAGCCACTATGGAAAACAGTATGAAGGTTCCTCAAAAATTAAAATACAGCTACTTCTTTATCCAACAAGTCTGCTTCTGGGTATTTATTGAAAGAAAACAAAAACCCTAAAAAAATATATACACCCCTATGCTCATTGTAGCATTTTGTACAATAGCTAACATATGGAAGCAACCTATGCCCATCAAAGGATGAATAAATAAAGAAAATGTGATATAAAATAACAAAACTAATAAAAATAAATGAAGTCTTGCCATTTACAACAATATACATGGTCCTTAAAGATATTACACTAAGTGAAATGCCAGATGGAGAAAGTCAAGTATCATATAATTTCATTTATATGTGAAATCTAAAAAAAAACAAAAACAAAACAAAAACAAAACAAAAAACACAACAACAAACAGAACAAAACAAACACAGACTCATTAATACAGAGAACAGATTGGTGGTTGCCAGAGGGGAGGGGGTTGGACAGGGGGAAAACATTGGTAAAGAGGATTAAATTGTACAAATATCCAGTTATAAAATAAATAAGTCATTGGGAGTCAATGTCCAGTCAGTTATATTATATTATCCTTGTATTAACTTTATATTAACTTTGTAAGGTAACAGGTAGTAACTCGACTTATTGTGGTGACCATTTCATAGTGCATACAGATACTGAATGAGGTGCTATACACCTGAAACAGATATAATATTGTACATCCATTATACCGCAATAAATGTAATAAATTCAGATTTTTAAAGTGTTTATTAAAGGAGAAAAAACAAGTGACTTTAATTATTTCACTTCCTTATACCCCCTCTCTTCAGCATTCATAATATTTAGAAGCACTTTTTCAAACTGCAGTATTCTTAGGGTCTGCTTTGCTCTAGGAGAATTGCCCACCATCCACTTCAAGAACTTACCTCTCTAAGTTATATATGTCTGTATATTTTGTGTTATTTTTTCCCCTTCCTTACCCATTGCTAACTGCAGCAGAGTTGGACAGTATCTATCCGATACTTTGGCTTAATGGAGACAACCTGCTTCTCCTGGTAGTTAGAATAAAGATGTCCAAAAGATAAGGTAATGGCTATTTGTGTTGGAGCTAAGAGGAGGTTCATATATTACTCATCTCATTCATAATTGTTTTTTCCCTGTGTTCCCATTGTTTGTATTTCTCTATTTCAGCCCTTAAGGACATTTTGAACGTTTATTTTATTTATTTTATTTAAGGACATTTTGCACTTTATTGTTTATTTCTGCATCCTTGCAATAGAGAAGTAGTTGTTGAGGACAGGTGCTATGGTTTGCTCATTTTTGTATTCTATTCTGTTTTTAGGGTAGTGGCTAAGTATAGATTAAACTACTTTTGCTTTTCTTGAATTGTATTTCTGTCCTCTTTGGTTCTGTTCCCCCTCCCCCAAGATGTATTACAGTGACATTGTAACTTAATTCCATTGTATTTATTTATGATCTTTTTTCCAGATAACAAAGACCAATTTGAATTTTGAACATGTTTTCTGCCAACCACTTGCTTCTAGCTCTGAAACTCAAATGGATATGATATTTAATCTATCACTAATGAAAACATGCAGCCTCTATGAAATATTATTTATGCCCTAAGGTTGGAGCATTGATTCATCAACATTTACCTTTTGATATGTCCCCACAGCTAATTGTACATCAACTTATTTATAGTTTGATAGTGTTTATTAGTGTATTACTAATATACAGCATTGAGAAAAGATAAAAATGCCTCTAACGTCCAAGTAAAGCAGAAATAAAAAGTTGTTATCTAACATCTCAAGCTAATACTGTCTCATAAAGAACAAAAATATAAACATAGTATACATATTGAGAGAATTTACTTAAAAATCTTTTTTTTTTTTCCAGTAGAGGCCTTCTTTAAAAATATTCCCACAAAACACTTAATGATAGAACACTTTCATATGAAAGTGCATCAGGAAAATGAACAATTAAATGTGTAAAGATCTACATTATTACATAAATTTGTTTCCTTTCAAGTTATTTAAAAAGAGCAATGTGTTCCCCAAAATACTTACTGATTATGTGCTGCTGAACAAGTGCTAATCCATGCTGTGGGGATACAGCAACTGAAAAATAGACATAAGGGGCGCCTGTGTGGCTCAGATGGTTAAGCGTCTGACTTCAGCAAGGTCATGATCTCTGGGTTGGTGAGTTGGAGCCTGCATCAGGCTCTCTGCTGTCAGCGCAGAGCCTGCCTCATAGCCTCTGTCCCTCTCTCTCTCTCTGCCCCTCCCCCACTCATGCTTGCTCTCTGTCTCTCAAAAATAAACAAACTTTTTAAAAAAAAAGACATAAATCCCTTGCCTCACAGTACTTTACATCCTACACAGAGAAGGAAATAAATATATAAATATGGTACTAATGGCTTTGGGACAAAATTAAAGCAGAGATTAGGTGAATGTGGTGCTGCAGTTTCAAATAAAGAGTCGGGGAGGGGGCGGGGCTCACAGAGAAGTAAGGCTCTGAGAGTTGGGAGTTGAGTTTGTAACAGGAAGAGCACAAGGGAGGCTGAGAAGTGATGGTGTCTTGGAAGAGATTATTAGCAGCGGAGGTGGTGAGGTGGGAACGACCCTGCTATAGATAGATGTACTTTGAAGTTATAGCTGACAGGATGTGCTGACAATTAGATGGGATCTGTGATTAAAAGTGAGGAATCCAGGGTGACCAGGATCTTGGTAAATAATTTAGATTTTCTGTGCAAATCATGAGAAAAGTATAATTGAGATGTAGCTCTATGTATTTTTATTGTCTCTTTAAATTTTGGGGAATTATGACTGAAGGTGTCAGAAGAAAACAATAAGATGAAATCACTTATTTCACATGATATGATTTTCTTCCCTTTATGACTTAAGGTATTTTAATGTTAGAAATGTTTGGTTTGTCTTTTTTTTTTCCTGCTTTGAAAGTTTGTTTCTTCTACATTAACTTTTCAGATTCTCAATTTAAAGCTTCTACTGTTGTACATACTATTCTTTTAAATTCATTTACCATTTATGTGACTGAACTAGGAAAGAGTTTTCAAAATATGCTATTTAAGATTAAATCTGTATGACTGTTATAGCATGGGCAAGGATCCAAATTGAAACACATATATGTAATGAACATTTGTAACATTTTACTCTCAATATTTAATTCTTATTATTTACACCCATATTTTGTAGTTAGATAGAACTTTCTCTAATTACAGATTAAAAGAATTAAGTCAGTATTAGTTAATGCATCCAAAGCTATGCAGCTATTAAATTATAAAATAGTGTGGACGTGGGTGGCAGAGAAATCTTTCAATTCTATGTTATTAATACACTAGACCTACATTGGATCTTGTTAACTACTCACACACCCATAGCCTGTCTTCCAGAGAGGAACATGAAAGGGCACAGTAACTTTAATTGATACATCATTTGAGTTTGTTGGTAAGATCAATAGCTACAGGTTTTTAGCATAATTAAATTTTAGACATAGTGTCATTTGTAAATCCTGTAATCTCTTGGCAGTCTTCCATTTCTCAGTTATGATTTACAGCCTTATATTTAGTGAAAACAGTGTTAGACTTATCAGGGAAACTGGGTTCAATCCCAGGTGTACAATTTGCTAGTTTTGTCATTTTGTAAAATGTATTTTGTTTGTGTCTCATTTCCTCATTAGTAAAATGGAAATATAAAAATTTGCCTGTTTCATTTTGCTACAGTCATCAAATAAGATAACTTGTGTGAAAGTCCTTTGAAAGTTTGACGGCTCTATTACTGAACTGTAAAATACTATAGTTTTACATTGAATCCTCCCTTGGGACTTAAAAAAAAAAAACTGTATGCAGCTATATTACCTTCTGACATTTCTGGCACAGTACAGCAAGCAACTTTGGCCCAATTTCCTTTTTTGTTCATTATTTTATAAAGGTTAAGACCCCAGAAGGCATGCGTGTGTGTGTGTGTGCGCGCGCGCG